>NC_067425.1:25332065-26021231 GCF_009764475.1 Pristis pectinata
ATGGCCAAATTTTTGAGCTCTCAGAAAATGAGATCCTTGCATGAGAGGAGGAAAAAATAGAAATAAAAGATGATAAAAAGCAATAGTTTAAGTGTTTTAACAGATGTCAACATGAAGGTCAAAGCTGTTTACACCATTCCTAACTCTGCATGAAGAGGGCCTACTAGCTGCATCACACAGCTGCCCAGCACCTGATGTGCGACAGAGTGGTGCAGCTACTAGAGCCACTGCCTTGTGGTGCCAGAAACTGGAGTTCATTCCTGACCTCCGCTGCCGTCTGTGTAGAGTTTGCATGTTTTCTCTGTGACTGTATGGGCTTTCTCCAGTTGCTCGGATTTCTTCCCACATCCCAAAGATGTGAGGGTTGGTAGAAAGCCAAAGTCGAGTTTATTGTCATATGCACAAGTAAATGTACGCACAGGTGCAAAGGAAAATTTAGTTGCAGCAGCATCACAGGCACATAGCATCAGACATACAACATTCAAAAGAAAAACATAAATTAAACAGAAATTATACATGATTCTTGCAAGAAAGAACACAACTAGAACAAAAAAATTAGGCTGTTGTAGTTCAAGGTGGTCAGTGTTGCTATACTGAGGTAGTGATTAGGGTTGTGCAGATTGAATCAAAAACCGAATGGTTGAAGGGAAGTAGCTGTTCTTGAACCTGGTGGTGTGAGTTAGTTAACCACTGTAAATTGCCCTGAGTATGTAAGTGAGTAGTAGTATCTGAGGGAAGTTGATGGGAATGTGGGGAGAATAAAACTGGGATTAATGTAGGATTGGAGTATATGGATGTTTGAAGGTTAGGGTGGACTTGATGGGCTGAAGGGTGTGGTTCCATGCTGTATCTTTCAATGACTCTAAATCAGGCGCACTAACCACCACACCTTGTGCCACTGCATGAATGGAATCCTGAAAGTTTTTACCCAGTTACAGCTTCAGCCACCCTGCCTGCTCTCTGTGACATCTCTGCTCTTTAAATATGTATGATGATATTTAGTGACACCACTCTTCCTAGCTGGAGTGGAGACGATAAGGCAATTCCAACTTCCATTGCATCTGGCAGCAGCACAGCTGATTGTAACATGAATTGATTTTACAAGAATTACTTCAGCAGGAGAGTTTGCTAATGTATCAAACATGAGCTCTACTACTGTCTTGTAGAGACTGTTTCAAATGGGACTGTTTTTTCCATAAATAGAGAAGCAACACAGAAATTTCAGGCATGTTTTTCCAAAGGTGGGCCTTATCCTGTGTTGTAGCTCCGTACTCTTTCCTTTAAGAAGGTTTTATCTCTCATGATACAGGAGGCCATTCAGCCCTTCAAGTATATGCTGGGCCTTATAGCAATCACATCAATCCCATTCCATCACCTCTCCCTGGAGCTTATTCTCCCTCATATACTCATCAACTGCAGGCTGATTCTTCTGCCACCCGCATACACAGGGGGGTAATTTAGTAGCCAATTAACCAACCAACCAACCAGCATGTCTTTTGGGATGTGGGAAGAACCTGCAACATTGGGGAAACCCACAAGACAATAAGGAGAACGTGCAAACTCTGCACAGACAGCACCAGATGTCAGGATCGAAACCAGGTCATTGGAACTGTGAGGCAGCTGAACTACCTGCAATGTTACTGCGCTGCCCTGCGGAAGAAATCTCTTTCTGTTCCTGCAACGTCTTTTGTACAATAATGCCGATACTATCAAAGGCACATTGTACCACATTCACAACAGAGATTACCTCACAGATTGCTCCCTGACAAGAAATAATGAAACGTAATCAACACGACAGACAGTGACAGTGACGTTCCTTCTGAAACAGCAGAGAGTAAACTTTCAACAAATGCATGTTCAACTACCCATTTTTTACTTTTTATTTTGTTCACTTTGCAGGATCTGCTATCACTAGTATGGCCAGAACTTATTGTGCAACCTAACTGCCCTTGGAAAGGTGGTCGAGTATCACCTTCCTGAACTGCTACAGTCCTTCCAGTGAAGGTGCTTCCACAGTGTTCAAAGAGGGCGAGTTCCAGGATTTAAAGCTGGTGATGATATATTTGCAAGTCTGGATGGTGTGCGACTTAGATGGGAATCTGTAGGTGGCGGTGTTCCCATTCACCTGCTGCCCCTTGTCTTTCATGGTGGTAGAGGCTGTGGGTTTGAGAAGTGATATTGGAATAGCCTGGATGAGTAACTGCAGTGCATTTGTTATCATTGTCCACCATTGCTGAAGGGAATGCATCTTTAGACTTGTGTCAATCAAATGGTCTTTGTCCTAGATGATGTCACACTTCTTGAGTGTTGTTGGACCTGCGTTAATCCTGGCAAGTAGAACATATTCCATCAAGGTCTGTGACTTGGAGATGGTGGAAAGGCCTTAGGGGAGTCAGGAGGTTAATCACTTACTCTAGGATACCCAGCCTCTGATGCCTCCCTCTAGTCACAGTACTTATGTAGTTGTTTCAGTGGCATTTATTGTCAATGATAACCACCAGGATGTTGATGGTGTGGGTCTTGGTGATGGCATCATATTGCATATCAAGGATATGCAATGAGGGTCTTTGGATATAGTCATTGCCGAGCAATTTTGCAGCAGGAATATTACTTGCTAATAGCCAGTTAATTATTAGCAAATAACATTGCTTCTAGCCAGCCCTGCATTAGTGTTCATATTGCACTCTGTCCCATTTACTGATGAGTATCTAAGGCACAAATCTCTGTTTATTGTGATATGGTTTCCCTGTTTCTTGGGTCAACTTTAGAAAATTATATTCCTGGACCATAGTTCCCAAATAAACTGACCTTTGTACTTCCAGGCAAAGAGAAAAGCTGAGGAAAAAATCCTTGACTCCAGGTGAACTGCTGCGCTTCTTCAAGCAACCTACGTCCGTGACCAGGGTGGCAGTGAGATCAGCAGAGTACATGGAAACTGCACTGAACCTGGTCCAACAAAGTGTCCGTCAAACCCACAAATGTGCCCTCAATGTATCAGGTTAGTTTAAGAACAATTATGGAAACAATGCTTTCATTAGCTCAGTCTCCTTTTTTCAGTGTCAGTGAGCCTGTTCTCAGTCTTTTTTCTGGTGATTGTGTTCTAAAAAGCAGAGCCATGTGAAGAAAAGTTCCATTCAACGAAGTGTTGGTGGAAAGAGGTGGCACAGACAGAGACTGAGGTGTGGTGGTGGTGAGGGGAATGGGGAGATGTGCCTGGGCAGTGCTGGTGATTGAACGCTGCAAACTAACGTTCCCTGCACTGATCTCAGACCAGTTACGCAACACTTTACTTTCAGTTCGAGTCTTGGCCATGTTTCGGAGATGTGTCCTGATACTCTGCAGTGAATCTGTTGTTGATGACAGTTATCATCTTGAGCAGGAAGTGAGGATGAATATCTTGTCAGAACCTTTTCCATCAGGCAGTGAGATAGCTCTTGCTGCTCTCCAATGTGCAAGGTTTTGTCGTCAACAGATTTCCACGTCAGCTGCCTGTTTAAGACCTGATGTTAGGCACTTAATACGAGTGGTCGAACAGAGCAGGGATCGAACCAGCCACTGCCACTCAAAGGAAGGCAATGCTGCAGCACAGACCCAGACCTGCAGCAAGCAGTAGATGGAGAGCAACTACCCTGCTTCACCATCAGGACCAAGGGATGTAATTATTATTATAAAGCAAAAATTAGACATAATAGAAATCTGAAATAAAAACAGAAACTTCTAGAGATACTCAGCAGGTCAGACAGCATCTATGGAGAGAGAAACAGAGTTAATGTTTCAGGTCAATAACTAGGACTGATGAAAGATCATCAAGCTGAAGCTTTAACTCTGTTACTTCCACCACAGGCTGCCTGACCCAACATATTGTTACCATCAATAGTTAAGATAAGATAAGATTTCTTTATTAGTCAAAACGCACAGTGAAATGCATCTTTGCGTAGAATGTTCTGGGGTCAGCCCGCAAGTGTCACCATGCTTCTGGCGCCAACATAGCATGCCCACAACTTCCTAACCCATATGTCTTTGGAATGTGGGAGGAAACCAGAGCACCCGGAGGAAACCCACGCAGACACGGGGAGAACGTACAAACTCCTTACAGACAGCGGCCGGAATTGAACCCAGGTCACTGGCGCTGTAATAGCATTGTGCTAATCACTGCACTACCGTGCCTGCCTACACTACCGTGTGGTGGTAGTGGACAGTGCAGTGGGACTGTAGGTAGTGCAGGTCTTTCACAGCTACAGCAACCCAGATTCAATTTCTGACCTCAGCTGCCGTTCAGTGTGGAGTTTTCATGTTCTCCCTGTGACCGCGTTGGTTTCCCCTGGGTAATCTGCTTTCTTCTGAAAAATGTGCTGGTTGGCAGGTTAATTGACGCCTGTAAACTGTAGGTGACTGGTGAAAGTGCAACAAAAATGGAGAGTGCTGTAAATATTCAGCAGGCCAGGCAAAATTTGTGCAGAGAGAAACAGAGTTAATGTTTCTGTCAGAAGAAAACAAGGTATTTGATAAGATAAGATAAGATTTCCTTATTAGTCACATGGACATCGAAACACACAGTGAAATGCATCTTTTGCGTAGGGTGTTCTGGGGGCAGCCCGCAAGTGTCGCCACGCTTCCGGTGCCAACATAACATGCCCACAACTTCCTAACCCGTACGTCTTTGGAATGTGGGAGGAAACCAGAGCACCCAGAGGAAACCCACACAGTCACGGGGAGAACATACAAACTCCTTACAGACACCGGCCAGAAATGAACACGGGTTGCTGGTGCTGTAATAACGTTACGCTAACCGCTACGCTACCGTGCCTGCCCTCTACACTATGGCATGTGAATCTTTCAGTAACTGCAACTGCAAATATCTATGTTGCAGATATATTAACAAGAGATGAAATGGTTAATGTTAAACAAGTCACAGGGTGTCAAGCTATGCATCTGATCCCGGTCTGTGCTGATGACTGTTGGTCAAAACTATACAGGACCTTCACCTCCATATGCAACAACAGGTGAGACATGATGGGTTGGTGATGGCTACCTGTCCCATTTCAGTTATTAACTGCTATTCACTGAACAGTTTCACCTTTATACTGATGAATACATTTATTAATTGTGAACTAGACCACATCCACCAAAGAAAACCAGCCCATTAAATATCAGGCTCCCATTTTATAACCTAGTTGAGTCTCCTGTGCATTGAAGTCAAAGTAGAGGTAGGTCAGATAAGCAGTAAAGCCAAACCCAAAGTGAAAATGAGCCCAGCTTGCTTACATCTGCAAATTATGAAGCTTTATGGAGTTGAAACTTTCTGTAGTATGTGTGCTTGATATTCAAATGTTCCTATCAGTCTGGGACTATAGTTTGATGGAAACACCACAGGAAAGCTTTGCCTGCGGGTCAGATGCATTGAGAGTGAAGAAATCATCTTCAGTTTTCCTAATTTCCAGAAAGAAGCCTCATCTGGGAGCCTCCAACACAGCGCTTGCCCGATGGCTCCCCGCTCGCTATGAGGATGGGATTTCACTTCCACTGGGCTGGACTCCGAACAGATTACATTCTGGATTTGCTGTGCCTTTGGTAACTATTTGCACAGAGGGCAGAGACAGATCACTTGGATTTGAGGACATCAAGTGATGCCTGTGATTCTTGGGATGGGTGCATGAGGATAGTTCCCTTTCAAGGGATTAAATCCAACCCAGTCAAAGAGGGTGAAACTCTCTTCTCAGCTTTCATTGTTTAACATTATGGATTATTTTTGCACAGAGCCAACCCAACATCCAACATGCACATACATCATACAAAATTACTACTTCAAATGTTGGTAATCATTTAGAACATAGCTGAAGGCATTTTGATGATCATTCGTACATGAATTGACAAGCTGCAGAGGTATTGAATAATCCCCATCTCCGATTGGATCTCTTGTTTATAACTTTTTGATGCATTTAGCCATACTCGGTGTTTTTAATGTGAGCAAGTGGGATGGAATCATAGAGAAGTAACTAATAGATAAGATTTTGTATAACAAATAGGATTTTGTACACAAAATTATGAGACGCATGGAGAGGGTGGATTGTAAGAAACTTTTCCCTAGGGTAGAGGTGTCTCAGACCAGAGGGCATGTGTTTAAGGTGAGGAGTAAGAGGTTTAGGAGGATCAGAGGAAGATTTTTTTCACCTAGAGAGTGGTTGCAACCTGGAACACACTGCCTGAGAAAGTGGTAGAACCAGGTACTCTCACAACATTTCAGAAGCATCTGTATAAACACTTGAGTTGCCAAGGCATAATAGACTCTGGGCAGGTGCTGGCAAATTTAATGTATAGGTAGGTACTTTATGGTCAGCATAGACACGGTAGGTTCAATTGCCTGTTTCTGTGCGCTGTGATGCTATGACGTTATGACTCTAAGCCTTGCCCTGGTTTCACTAACCAATGGATTTCATATCTGCTTCAGGTTCGACAGGTGTCCAACATAATCTTGAGAATTCCCACAATAGAGGTAACCTCAGACCCAGAGACAAGCCATTTGTTTATGCAATGGGGTCAGTGGATTGATCACGACATGTCTTTAAGCCCTCTGTCCGGCAGTATGCAAACCTACAATGGTGGCATCGACTGTGAAAATAGTTGTATTCAGAGAAGTCCTTGTTTCCCAATTAAGGTGAGACCTGCATTCTGTCTTATACTGAAGTTGTGTTTGGTGTTGAGCCTGAAATCCTAAACCAACAATATATATAACTGCTATTGTGCAGAAAAGCCCCACAAAATTATCTGCTTAAGTGGTTATTGAGGGTTTGTTCCTCAAGACACAAGAGTGATTAGACTGAAAATTCCCCTCTTCTGCATAAGGAAGAGAGTGTTAACTTGGAAACCTTTCATGGTACTTTGAAAGCTCCCTTAGCTAGAAATTCTTCAACATGCATTTTCACACTTTGAGGAGGTTTGCGTGGAGCATTAGTTTGGTGTGGGAACTTAAGGTTCCGATGTTCTGCTGTATATGAAGCACAAATAGAATCAAGTCCTTCAACACTTGAGAAAACAAACCTTTAGCCTCCTAGACCTGTTAAGGATCAATAGAGTCTACAAGACCTCATTCCCATTGAAAATTTTGCTTGAATAAAGTCAGCCATGCATTTCATTGCAATTGAGAGGGTTGGTCATGCCCAGGAACGCCTGCTCAACTGCTAATTATACAGTTAAAGGACCCTGATTTAACTTTCATAAAATGCATAAAGTACATGATCATGTTTGTCAATTGAACTTTCAATGAAACTCACTTCTTCAGCTGATAAAAGTGGTGTGCCCCAGAGTGGGCAGCACAACAGTGCAGCAGTTAGTGCTGCTGCCTCACTGCTCGAGAAAGCCAGGTTCAATCCTGACCTTGGGTGCTGCCTTTGAGCAGTTTGCACATCTTTCCTGTGACCCAATGGAGTTTCCGCTGGGTTTCCTCCCACATATCAGTGCTGGTTAATTGGCTGCTGTCAGTTGTTCCTGGCATAGGTGACAGGACAATTGGGGAGGGAGGGGGAGTTGGTGAGAATGCAAGAGGAAAATTAGGATTAGTATAAGTGGGTGTCCAGTGGCTGGCGCAGATATGGTGGGCCAAAAGACCTGCTTACGTGCTGTATCACTTTGGGAATATCTTCAGACTCCTGTTTCGCCACATACTGGTATTGAATCTGCCACACTTGTCTGAATTGGCATTACGAACTTCAGTTAGAACAAGGTCCATGACTGTAGCTGCAGAAGTCAGCAGTGCTTCATGGGGAATTCAGAGAATGCTTAGAGAATCCCCCTCCCTCCCTTTTCCTCTTGGCTGTACATTCAGTTAAACAGACTTTAACACCTGAATCCTCTGGTTTATGATATCACAGCCAGTGTCTTTTAATGCCACTCGAATGGCTGTTGTGTTGATTTCCAGAGACAAGTTAGCATGGGCTGCCTTAGGACAAACCTATTGGCACTGGGAACTCATGATTTGCATATGAAGAGGTTCCAACACCTATTTTAAGTGTGGGCACTCCACACTGGATTAATTATATCTTATTATTTTTTGGAAGTGGCCACCACTGACAAAGCCAGCATTAATTGCTCATCCCAAGCTGATCTTGAAAAGTAGGTGGTCAGCCACTTTTTTTGAATCATTGCTGTCCTTTTGATGGAGGTAATTCCACTGAGCTGTTGAGGTGATAGTTCCAGGATTTAGACCCAGCAAAATGAAAAAGGAATGATATACCATATATCCATGTTGGGCTAGAGTATAACTGCAATGGGAAGCTGAGGGTTGACTGTGTCCTTCCTACTAGTAAAGGTCCTTTACCAACATGGCGGGAAGTGCAACTTCAGCATGCAAAAGGCATGACTGTCTTGCTTGCTCTATTGCAGGTTTGGTGTTCATAAAAATTGCTGATTTTTATTTTAGCTCACTAAACTCTTGACAAAGATTTTTTCCAATTGACTACCATTCTCTACATTTTAATCCTAAACCGATGTTAAATCTACCCAGATATAAACTTTATTCTTTTAAACGTTAAACTTCATAGCTTTCCTCTTGTTAGATTCAGTAGAACCATCTGAGATTAATTATTTCTAAAAGAGTTCTGAACCCATCCTGGCAGATACCTCGTAATGACACCAGAACCAATACCAGAGAATGCATGCCCTTCATCCGATCGGCTCCTGCTTGTGGTGGCGGTGATCGGGGTACAGTCTTTGAAGATCCGAACACTCACCAGCAGATCAATGCTGTTACCAGTTTCATTGACGTCAATGAAGTCTACGGCAGCACAGATTGTCTGGCGAACAGGCTCAGAAACCTAACCAATGAACTTGGTCTGATGGCTGTGAACCAGCAATTCTCTGACAACGGACGAGAATATCTACCATTCCACAGCGCTTCAAGAAGTTCTTGTGGCAGCATGGAAGAAGCCTGTGGCACCGGCCCAGAAGCTACTCCATGTTTTATTGGTGGTGGGTATCAGCTCGGTAGAACACTGCTTCACAAATCACTTTTCCTTTTACTTACAAAGCTGCTCCCTGCAACAAGGAATTTAAATAGAAGCATGTTAGGAGGAATTGGCTCAGTGGTAGGCTGATGAGCTTAAAACAGGTGCCAAAATGAAAGGTTATGGGTATATCCATTTCTGGAATTTCCCAGCTAGCATACTGTTAAAGGTAACAAAAAATGTTCTGCCAATTTCTAGGCTACTCTCTCCTAAATCCCTCAGTATCTAATAGTTTCTCATGGTATATTTTCATCTGCTAGGCTCTTTCTTAGAGCTCACGTCCTATTTCCTGACTACTCTGCCTGTGTTCCAAAAGCAAGTATGAAAAGCTCACGATCTTCTTAGTTCACTAAGACTGAAGCTACTTGGTCTTGAGCTACTGCTACATCCCCTCCCTTCCCAAACCCACTGGACCAATCTTGTTATAGTTTTCCAAGCCAAAACCCAGTTTGTTCCCTGGAAATGTTCCTGCTCCTCCTCTCCCGGCACTCATGTCTTTCAAACCTTCCTCGTAAACCCTTGATCCTAATCCCACTAACTGCTGGCCACCCAATTTCCCTTCCTAATGCACAAGTTAGCAGATATTTTTCTGGTCCTTTTTTCCCTGAATGCTGCTCCTTGAAGGCTATCATCATCACCGTTCATCTAAACTGAAGCAACACTTGGTCACTCTGTCCTTGCAAACTATTGGTCCATCTTCAACCTCTTCAAAGTCCTTGAAGGTGTTCTGGCCTCCTTGATTCATAATCACCTCTGACAAACTCTGCACTTCATTTGCTCCCCTTGGGTTTTTGCCCCTTGCACAGAGGCCAGGCATCTGTGAACAAAATCACTATGGACATCTGATGCAAACGTGACACATAATCCATCCCTCCCATCCTCCTTGATCTCTTCAGCCCACGACACAAATGAGGGCAACATCCTCCTCCTGTTCCTTCCCACTGTTGTTCAGTTGGGTGTTTTGCAGTTGTTTTTGGTAGAACTATAAAGGAGCACGGGTGTCTGCCCAGGAAAAACTCTATCTAGTTGTTGATCAACTTAGGAATTTGACAAAACCAATCAATACTTCTGCTTTTGGTGCACTGAAGAGGCCTAATGACTATTTAACATAATATCAGAGTACTTCTAAAGGGTCCAACCAAAATGGAGTCAAATGGAAGTGTGTGTATGGCCTTTTTAATTGGACTCCTTTGACTTCTTTATTCATTCAATAAAAAGCACAACGTCCAGTTTTCCACCTATAATTCAAAGATGCGCCTTGCAGTAGAAGCACTAGTGTATTGGTCTTCTTTCAATTTCCATATTTCCTTACAACAAAGGAGGCCATTTGGCCTATTAAGTCAATGACAGCTTTTAGAGAAGACCATCAATCCCAATTCCCTCACTCATTTCAATGGAGAAATAAGAGAACATATTCTTTTAAATAGATTTTGAAAAAATTGAGTGATATAAATACTAATGAGATTTACAGCTGTCTTTTAACAGTTTGACAGGGTCTGCAAGCCACTTATGGACCAAATCAAACCACACTAATAACACTTGTCAACCTCACCATGTCCACCACAGGTGATGTACGTGTGAATGAACAGCTGGGACTGTTGGCTTTCCACACAATATTTCTACGGGAGCACAATCGCATCGCGAGAGAGCTGAATAGTATGAACCCACACTGGAATGGTGATAGGATATATCATGAAGCAAGAAAAATCTTGGGAGCTTTTCAACAGGTACAAGAAAAATGTCACTAGTAAAATAAAGACTGTCTTACAGACAGAATAACATTTAAATCTCAACACAGTAAATAAAATTGAAGTCACCAAATCTTATCGTTTAGCACCAATACCAGATTGTTGGGAGCAAAAATGCAATCTTTCAGAAGGATCACTACCATCATTCCCATTATTTGGCTGATATATGAAAGCAGTGCCACTGGTTGGCTAAAGCTTGGCATTCTCAGGTCATCTAATGATGGTCAATAAATATATCCTCCTATAATATCTAGAACAATATGAATTGGCAGGTTCATAACATAATACTAAGCTAAATTTTACTCAATCACTGAAGACTGGGTCTTGTCATTTCTTGGTCTTGACCTCCAGCCTATCAGTCTCTCAAAAATGTACACCAGGTACTGATTAATGTGAACTATAGTCATGTGATCACAGAAAAACGACGCAGGAAGAACTATAAAGTGTGACATAGGAAAAAGTTCAGTCTGTGTTTTTCAAAGGAGACTATGACAAAAAGGATGAAAGTAATCAGCAAAACTGTTCCAGGCAGGTGGCTCATTATTGCCCATGGTCACCTCAGAAATAACGAGTAGGAAGAGAAGTCGGGTGAAATGTTTTCACTCAAAGATTAGTGCAATTGTGTACCATGCTTGCAGGAAAGAATCACATTGGACATGGGCGCTGTGCACTGAAGGTCACACCTATAACCAATGAAGTGAAAAGGACAGATATTTTTCAAAGAGAAAGTTTAGTGATTTCCATTGAGGTTGCTGTTTTTTAATGAAACTGCACTGAATGATGACTTTTTACTACAGATAATAAACCACAGAGACTATGTTCCCCGGGTAATTGGAACAGAAGCAACAAAGAAATATCTCCCAGAATACAAAGGTTACGATGAGTCCATCAATCCCAGTATCGCCAATGTTTTCTCAACAGCAGCTTTCCGTTTTGGACATGTTACTATTCAGCCATTTTTGTTCCGCCTGGCTGAAAACTACCAGGAGCACCCAGAGTTCCCAAACCTGCTTCTCCACCAGACTTTCTTCACTCCCTGGAGACTGATAAGGCAAGGTAGGTAACACACTCTAATATTACTGGGCTCAGCCTGAACCATTGCGCAGATCCTGAGAGTCAGGTTGGGCTTCATTGATGGGCACATGTTGGTAGTAACTGGATTCTGGCTGTTATTACTTTGCACTTGATTTAGAGCTGAATATTGAAGGAGCGCTGCGCTCTCTGTCCTGCAGTTGGCAAGGGATAGGCAGCACTCCTTAAATCTTGGGGAGAGGGGAGGTTGGGGTGGTGCTGCAACAAGGCCCAAAGGCAACCTGACTCAGGCCTACTCCAGGAATATCTGGTGCTGGGACCAGCAGAGGAATGCTCACTGACTTTTGAAGCCTGAGCCTTGGAACCTTCTGAGTGCTGTTCTCACAGAAGGGCCCAGTGTCCTGAGATCATTGTGAGGAAAGTCAGAAGAGATGGAAGAGGAAACAACACTTCTCTTCTGGTTTCTCTAAACTTCTTCCTAGGAGTTTTCTCAACACTTAGGTATCCTTCCAAACAGATATCCCATGGGTTGAGAAGAAATAAAATGTGGTGGGAGGGCAGGACCATCCCCTCCTTCTCAGGACCAGCTCTGCCTCCTAACCCTCCGACAGGGACATCCTGGAAATAAGCATTCTCCAGAATCCAACATCAGGGAAATCGAGCTCTTACTGATTTATTGTTGCACACAATTCAGGTCATATGGATAACCAGTCACTCTCAGGACACCTTTCGCTAATCCTCCATCATCCCAGGATTAGGGGAGTCATCATCAATACTGTAACTCATGTCAATAAGGATATCCATATCAATTTAATAAAACAGGTTTCCACTCTCCCATTTTAATGAGGCTATTGAATTTGATCTTGGGCTTCATAACTTCAGTGGATTTGGCTCAGCCCAATGGTTGTCCTCTCTAACAAGGAAGCACATTGTTAGATTCACTGCTTCTATCACATAGAGCTGGATTTTCTTTTAAAAAAAGGCAACAATTTTTAGGCAGTTAGGCACGTAGTAACTCCATACTCAAACTCCAGCTGGTAAATGGGATTAATATAGATTAGATATAGCTACTTGATGGATAGAATAGGCATGCTGGGCCAAAGGGCCTGTTTCTCTGCTGTATGACTATGACTCATGACTCCATCCTTGACTGGATTACATCCTTTCACTCTCATGACCTTGCATGACCTTAATCTGGCCAATTGATGTCCCATACATCAAACCTGATCAGGAAGTACACAATATTTCAGCTCACTTGCCATCTCTGAAAATCAGCAGCAAAACAATAATCGATGTGCTGAATCTGTACGGAGCCCACAGGAAGGAAAAGACTGAGAGGCGAACAGCTCCACAGGTGCTATCTTGATCAAGAGTCATTTTTCAATCTTTTAAGTGCTAAGAAACTGCAGTTTAAAGGTACTTTGTTAAATATGCACTGAATTTGAATGGGCTTCCCTTGGGTATCCCATTGTTCCTGCATTTGTTGGGAGAGAAAGGTATGGATACCAAGGAGGAAAAACTGGATGCCAGGGAATATTCTGCATGGATTCAGATGGGACTGAGGAGGGTGAGGGCACAGAGACTGTGTGGTGGCTGTGCTGGGCTGGGCTGGACTGGGGTGGGGTGGGGTGGGGTAGAGTGGGGAAACAGAGCTGATGGAAGATCAGCAATACTCAATTCAACCTTGGCTGATGAAGCCTTTGTAGAATCTATTTCCTGGTGCATTGTGGGAATAGAAATCCCAGTCTCTGATTTTACCAATAAGAGCAGATTATTGTAAAATGAAACCAAGCGTGTTTTCTTGTATTTTATGCCACTCTTACTTGCTTGAATTTTGGGTACTATTCATTTGTTTACTCTGTGCAATTTCTGTTTTTGCCATTGCTGTGCTTGCATTACCTGAGTTTTTGACAAACGTTGGACCCCCCTTGTGCAACCTAACTTGGTTTCTGAGCTCCTGCTTTTCATGGAGCTTACAAACACCTGCTGCTGTAATGGGATTGGGTTGGATCCCATGCGTGAGCTTGGCTTTATTCTGCTTTGCTGGTACAAAATAGGTATTAGATATCATAAATTCACTCATCACTTGCTCCTCCACATCAACGGATGCTTATTATTCTGGGTTAATTGTACTGAAGCATCATATCTCATTTCTTCTCTGTTTGTTTTCAGCAAAGTCAGAACTAATCAAATCTCATCCCTTTTCCTCACATTCACTGCAGCTTTTGATACAGTGCAACCTGCTAGTAGACAGTTGTAGTTTACAGCTGTAAAGCACTGAAGCACAGTCTGTTCTTTGACTCCTAAATGCACAACAAATGGAGTTGCATTGTGGATTATCAAACTTACTGCATCATTTAACAAGATCATAGCTGCCCAGAGGCAAAGCCAAAGGGAAGCAATGTTCTAACTGTTGTTCATTCTTGTACCATTGTCATTTAGGAATCCCATCCACTCAGGAAATGTGTATATCCTGGGCTATCTATCCAAGTTAGGATGGTATGTGACTGAGATGGGAACCTGCAGGTGATGTTGGTCTCATGCTTCTCTTGCCTATGTCCTTCCCAGCAGTAAAGGTCCTTTATCAACATGCCTTTTTTGGGGGGGGCGGGGTAAACAAGATTGTCACTGATATTTGTATGCTGTTCACTTAGAAATGTTTAACAATTTGTTTCCTCTACCACAACTGCATGTTTGAGAGTTGGATAAAATACTAGGAAAATATTACCAATGTGCTTTGATCTGTGTTTTGATAGGTGGAGTTGATCCCATTGTTCGAGGATTGATAGGCCATCCTTCAAAACTTCAGACACAGACCAAGATGATGACAGATGAACTGAGGGAGAAGCTATTTGAAATGATTAATAGCTTAGGACTGGACTTGGGTTCCCTGAATATGCAACGTTCCCGCGATCATGGAATAGCAGGTAACAGGAAGCTGGGCAGAGTTGAGTATAACTCTGAAAAACATTGTTAAAATATCAGTTAATTCGACAGTTTCATTATCTGGTAATTGAAAATCAAGAAAATGGCTGACACTGGAAATCTGAAATAAAAATGGAATATGCTGGACACACTTCACAGATCAGGTGGCATCTGTGGAAAGAGAAACAGAGTTAATGTTTCTTTTATCAGAACTAGGTTGGTGAAAAAAAACAAGTTAATTTTAAGTTACAATGAGGATGAAAGAGGATAGAAAGGACAAAGGGAATCTCTCTGATAGAGTGCCATGGTTGACAAGGTGATTTCACGGTTTCTGAGCCACCTGGTTGACAAATCAATGAGCAACAAAAGTGATGTGTTTGTGGAAGCAAGTTTCCATCTATCTCTTTGCCTTGTTCACCCTGAATGGTTTCTGTTTCCCTTCTGATCTACTGAGTGTTTCCAGAACTTTCTGCTTCAATTTCACTTAATGAAGAAACAAACAGGAAAATATTCACCTCACTCAGAGAGAATTGTTACTGCTCCGGGTGTTTTTAATGGAAATATTGCAGGGAGACTGATGTGGATGGGTTGGTGTCCAGTGTTGTGTAGCAGAGGGTTGACAGTAGCTAAGAAACAGAGAAGTGGTCCACAGGATCATTGTTCAATTACTGGAGACTGTGGAAACAAGATCAAAGTTACATCTCTTGGTGTCATATCTGCTTTCTTTGGTCACATGTATATCATACTGCATTGGATCATTTTGAATGGCCAAAGTGCCAATGAAGCGAACTGTTAGCAGAGTGCACTTTACGGGAATATTTACAGGAGTATGTTACCAAGCAGTTACCAAGCAGATTTAGTTACCAAGCAGATTTAGTTGGAAAGGCTTTATTTGCCAAGGAGATTTTATGAAAGAGTATTTAGTTTTTATTTTTAAGTTTATGTTTTTGTTTAAACTAAGAGGTGTTTACTGTGAAATATCTACTGGGTATATTCACTGCTGAATGCTTAATGAGATATATTTGATATGAAATATTCACAATTAAAATGGTGCAAAATACTGTCGTTAATACGCAGAATGTGCACACAAACAGCAAAGAAGTTAATTGCTTCTAATTAATACAAGGTGAGGAATACCTACTGGTCAAGACAGCAGAGAGAACTTTTACTCATCTTTGAATATTGCCATTGGATGTCTTGTTTCTAAGGGAGAGAGCCTCTGTTTAGAGCCTCTAACATCCAAAGCCTATTATCTTCAATATTCCCTCAGAACTGCAGGCTATCTACCCTGTCACCTAGATTACACAATCAGATGTCAACAATAGGGCTTGGAGCCATAACTGAGGAAGCAAATGTGCATATTCTAATATTACAGCAGGATAATTGCTGCCTATTGTATTCTTTCTGCAATGGTTATTGATATGACTAGAATATTACTGCACATATTGCAATTACTATAGTGAATACTGCATCATGTTTTCTTTTTATCATATATTACTGCAATGTTCTCTGAATATTCTGTGACTCTGTGTAATTATCCCAGCAAGATAACTGTAACTTTCTTTATTTCTACAGATTATTTAATTACTGTGTATATTCTGCAATAACTTCAGAGAAATTACCGCATGTTCATGGCTATTTTCCTGAAGAGAATTTGCTGCACAAATTTCACAGGGTATCCTATGAAGGAATTAACTTACATTTGTGTAAAATGAGAGTGATTAAAGAGACTGATTTATTCTATAGACTTTGAAAATGTTAGTGGATTGGAATGAAGCAGTCTATGCTGTATGACTCACACCTTTGTTCACATACCCTCTCCCCATCGAGTTACCAGAGGGAGAAACAAAGAAGAACCTGTTCACCCCCTCCTCCCCCACCTCACCCCATCTCTCACAGGTTAAGGTGAACTAAAATTGAAAGATGGCAATTCTACCAACCCTTCCACAAAGTTCCATTTTGTTAGCTTCAAAAAGGCACTGCCACAGATTTGGCTAACACCTGCCCACTTTCTCTGACTTTCACAGGTTACAATGCATGGAGGAAATTCTGTAAACTTTCACAGCCCAAGAACCAGGCTGAACTTTCTGATGTGCTCAAGAATTCAGAACTTGCTGAAAAATTCCTAGAACTATATGGGACTCCAGACAACATTGACGTCTGGGTGGGGGCAATCTCTGAACCATTCGTGGAAGGAGGGAAGGTCGGCCCTTTGTTAGCCTGCTTGATAGGACAGCAGTTCCAGAAGCTGAGAGATGGAGACAGGTAATGGGCAGTATTAGCACAACTGTAAGCTTTGACAATCATTGAATTCTTGCTTTCTACTTCATAATCAAGGGATCTGAAATCAGAAACCCAGAGCCTCTTGAGTGATGCCTGGACTCTGATGGGTTCATTCAGTCGTTGGTGTCATTGGCTATGTAGCAATATTGAATCTGTTGAGATTGTGATGACTTATCATA
This sequence comes from Pristis pectinata, assembly GCF_009764475.1. Classification (NCBI taxonomy): domain Eukaryota; kingdom Metazoa; phylum Chordata; class Chondrichthyes; order Rhinopristiformes; family Pristidae; genus Pristis; species Pristis pectinata. The sequence goes on from NC_067425.1 coordinate 25,349,232, forward strand.
AAGTGAAGTAGGGAAGGCAAGATACACTTCAAAGATTAATGATCAGGCAGCAGGCAGATAATTAAATCATTAAGTAGCAGAAATAATGATTTATGACTAAAGGAGGGAAGAATGCTGCCAAGCCAATACAGGTTTTTTTCTTGTACTCCTGTTTGGGTTCTGGCAAATGCCAGCAAGCACAGTGTTTATTGTTCTTCACTATTTGCCCTTGAGAAGATGGTGATGAGACACCACCTTGAACCACCACACTCCTTCTGGTGAAGGTACTCCCACACTACTGTTGGATAGGGAGTTCCCAAGATGTTGTGATGATGAAGGATCAGAGATATGTTTGGTGGGTTGGAGGGGAACTGGCAGCCAGTGGTGTTCCCGTACACCTACTACCCTTGTCTTTCCAGGTGGAAGAGGTGACGGGTTTGGAAGATGTTGTTGGGGTAGCCCTGGGCAAGTCTCTGCAGTGTACTTTGTGGATGGCGTGCACTGCAGACATGTACACAAGTGGTGGAGGGAATGAATGTTTAAGGTAGTTGAGGGGATGCCAATGAAGTTGGCTGCGTTGCTCTGGATAGAGTTGAACCTCTTGAGAGTTGTTGGCGCTGCACTCATCCAGACAAGTGGAAAGGATTCCCCCACACTTCTAGGTGTGCCTTGTGGTGTCCACCGACAAGACGTACCTAAGTTACCACAGGGTACCCAGTCTCTGACCTGCTATTGTAGCCACAGTATTTGTGTGACTAATCTAGTTGAGGTTCTGGTCAATGATGACCCCCGGGATATTCATGGTAAGGGACAGTTATCCGAATACCATTTCATGTCAAAGTAGTTAGACTCGCTCTTGTTGAAGCCTGACAATTCTGTGGTACAAATATTACTTGCCACTTATCTGCCCATGCCTGAATGTTGTCTAGATCTTGCTGCATGCAGGCATGGGCTGTTTCATATGCTGAGGAGTTGCAAGTTGACTTGAACATTGTGCAACCACAAGCAAACATTCCCGTACCTGGCCTTATGGTGGAAGGAAGGTGATTAATGAAGCAGCTGAAAATAGTTGGGCCTTTGTCACTGCCCTGCGGAACTCCTGTGGTGATGTCCTGGGATTGGGATGATTGACCTCCAACAACCACAACCATTCTCTTTTATGTGAGGTATGCCTCGAGCCATTGAAGTATTTTCCCCTTGATGCCCATTGACTCTAGTTTTACCAGGATGCCTTAATAGAACATAGAACATAGAACACTACAGCACAGTACAGGCCCTTTGGCCCACAATGTTGTGCCGACATCTTATCCTGCTCTAAGAGCGATCTAACCCTTCCCTCCCACATAGCTCCTTATTTTTCTATCATTCATGTGTCTAAGAGTCTCTTAAATGTCCCTATTGTATCTGCCCCCACAACCTCTGCCGGCAGTGGGCTCCATGCACCCACTACTCTCTGTGTAAAAAAACTTACCCCTGACATCCCCCTTATACCTTCCTCCAATCACCTTAAAATGATGTCCCCTCGTGTTAGCCATTGTTACACTTGGTCAGATATTGCCTTGATGTCAAGGGCAATCACTCTTATCTCAACTTTAGAATTCAGTTCTTTTGTTTATATTTGGACCAAAGTTGAAGTGAGGTCTGAAGTCATGTTCCTGGCGAAACTGAATCTGGGTATTATTGACTGGGTTATTGGCAAGTGCTACATCGTGACACTGTCGATGATGCCTTCCTCTCTTTGCTGATGATTGAGAGTAGACTGATTAGGTGGTAGTTAGCCAGATCTGATTTGCCCTGCTTTTTTGTAAATGGGGCATAACCAAGTAATTTCCCCCATTGTCAGTAGATGACTGTACTGGAAGAACTTGTCTGGTTGTAGAATGTAGTTACACATTTGGCAATTGCAGTTGGTTTGGTTTGGTTTGGCTTATTATTGTCACTTGTACCGAGGTACAGTGAAAAACTTGTCTTGCATACCGATCGTACAGGTCAATTCATTATTCGGTGCTGTTACATTGTGTTAGTACAGAGTGCATTGAGGTAGTACAGAGTGCATTGATGTAGTACAGGTAAAAACAATAACAGTACAGAGTAAAGTGTCACAACTACAGAGAAAGTGCAGTGCAATAAGGTGCAAGGTCACAACAAGGTAGATCGTGAGGTCAGAGTTCATCTGATCGTTCAATAGTCTTATCACAGTGGGGTAGAAGCTGTCATTAAGTCTGGTGTTACGTGCCCTCAGGCTCCTGTATCTGGATCATCAGACTGAGAAACCAGCTCTGTAGAAAGGGGAAATCACACCGTCCCTATTATTCCTCCTCAAAATAGCCCTCCCTGCTAAATGTGGCCTAAGAGACAGTCCACCTCTCCGTGTAGCCATTGTTCTTGGGCTCAGTGAACCAGGATACTTTCTCTGTACATTTGGAGGCTTAACAATAATGTATCTTTTTTGTAGGTTCTGGTGGGAAAATAAAGGAGTGTTTACTCCTAACCAGCGCCAAGCTCTTGCTAAAATCTCCATGTCCAGAATAATCTGTGATAACACCGGGATTCAGTATCTTCCTCAAGATGCATTTAATTTCCAGCGCTATCCAAGTGGATATGTAAAATGCAACAAAATACCACAGGTGAACCTGAAGCTCTGGAAGGAGAATCAAGGTAAAATATCTGAGGGCAGAGCACTGTCTTCACAAATGTAACATTACAGTTCCTGTACATTTAGCTTTAAAGCTAACCAAATCTGCTGAAGTGGGAGGACTAAAAGCTTAGACCTAGGGCTAACTTCCATTAACATTTCTCTTCTTTAGTGATTCAGGTATTTTATTTGAAGATGTTTACTTCCTGATGCCTCTTTTTCTCTCCACTTTTATAGCCCGACAAGAAACAAAATAATTAGGAACGAGGAAATCAGAGTAAATCAGATATAAATGCTGCAACTTGTAGACCAGTTATTCATGCTGATTGGTGTATGAATGTCACACAAGTCAACACAGCACATTGCAATGCAACATTGCACAATACAATTGATACTGTGGAACACTGCAGAACAATATGCTGCAAGAATAATGTAGTGTGGACAACAGCATAATAATTAGCCAGATGATGGACGATATGTCCAAAACACATGAAACAACTATTCACTCCAATGTGCATCTTAAAGCCATGTAAATTGCCATTTGTAATAATTCCCATTGGCTCCACTTAAGAAGCTAAAAATCTCTTCTTTAATGGATTTTGCGAGCAAGACCAGCATCTATTGCCTATTCCTGGTTTAAAGGACAATATGATTGTGTTTGCTTCTTGAAATACTACTGTCCACCTGGGAAAGTTGCTTCCATGGTAATCAGGAAATTCCAAGGTTTTAACTCCAAACTAATGAAGCAACAGTGAAATGTGCCCAAGTCAGGTGTGTGACTGATTTGGATGGAAAGTTCGACGTGATGGTGTCCTCTTGTCCCTGTTGCCATTATTCTTCAGTTGGTAGAGGTAATGAGGAAAGCATGTTTAAGTTGGTGGAGAGGCTAATCAAGTGAGGTCCTTCGTAATGGATTGTCAATTTTTGTTGAATGTTATTTTAGCTGAATCTCTCCCCATAATTGAAGAATGATGTATCGCAGATCGGAATGCAAAGATCATTCTTATGTTTTGCAGCCTCTGAGTTAAATGACAGTAACTCCAATCTCCCTTTTGAATAAAAGATCAAATTTAGTATTTTCCATCAATTAGCTACTGTTAGCTAAATTTACAAATGGTTGTATTTGCCTATTTCCTAATTGACATACTTTCTGAGGTGCTGGTCATATCATGTGTTGACTTAAGGTTGAAGTAGACAGATGTTTGGATTAAAGGGGTCATGAAGATCAGACAGGAAAGTAGGTGAGTGCAAGATCAGATCAGCTATGATTTTGCTGAACATCAGAGCAGGCTCAAGGGGCCTCCTCTGGCCTACTCCTGCTCCTTTCTTATATGTTCTTATGATCCTAATTTCATAAAGAGGTTCTTACTCTGTTGGGACCATGGATTAATTATTGACAGAATGCAAATGGGAAGATTTGCTAACATGAATTATATACATGGATTAATATCCTAGCAGTTTGTCTTGTTACTTTCAAAGATCAAAAAGAGGTACCATTGAGCAATACACAAAAAGTGCTGGAGGAACTCAGCAAGTCGGGCAGCTGAGGGAAATAAACAGTCAATGGAGGGAAGAGGGCAGAAGCCATAATAAGAAGGTGGGGGGAGGGGGAGGAGCATGCTCAGGCAGGGGATGGGTGAGTTCAGGTGATAAGTGAGTCCAGGTGAGTGGGGGAAGGTAGGTGGGTAGGGGAGGGGGAGAAGATGTCATAAGCTGAGAGGTGATAGGTAGAAGAGGCAAAGGGCTGAAGAAGAAGGAGCCACAGGAATAAGGAAAGACAAAGGAGTGTGTGGGGAGGGGGGGAGAAAAAGAAGGGGTGGGGTTACCGAAAGTTAGAGAAATCAATATTGAGACCATCAGGCTAGAGACTCCCAAGGCGGAATACGAGGTGTTGTTCCTTCAACCTGTGTTTGGCTTCAACGTGGCAGTAGAGGAGGCCATGGATAGACATGTCAGTATGGAAATGGGATGTGGAATTGAAGTGGGTGGCCACCGGGAGGTCCTGGCTGTTGCGGCGGATGGAGCAAAGGTGCTCAATGAAGCAGTCACCCGATCTGTGTCGGGTCTCACTGATGTTTCGAAGGCCACATCGGGAGCACCAGATGCAATAAATGACACCCTCAGACTCACACCCTCAGACCGTTTATTTCCCTCCATGGATGCTGCCTGACCTGTTGAGTTCCTCCAGCACTTTTTGTGTATTACTTCAGATTCCAGCATCTGCAGGATTTTTTATGGCTCTGAGATACCATTGAGTCCTTCTGTGTTTGGCTAAGTGTCTGATCCATGATGGAAGAAATCCTCTTTGACTGTGGTGATTGCTAAACACTCTGTAGAACTTAACCTGTCTTCCTATCCCACATACCCTACCAGTGTGAATCATTTCATACTTATCTGCTTTTCCCGTCTCTTTAACTTATCAGTTTGTTTCTCCATAGCCTCAGTATCGTGCTGTCACTTCCACAAATTCTCTTCAAATATTACATTAATTCCACACTTGTCTTCTCCTGATTAATGGCTGCTTGTTTCCCTTGCAGTACCGTCTTGCGGCCAAATCCCTGTGGTGCCCAACGCCTCTTTCTCGATTTGCAATTCCTCAGTGAAATACACTTGTCACCGTGGATTCATTTTGGTGGGGGAAAATACGATAGAATGTGAGAGGAACAGACAATGGAATCGTAAACCACCTCGCTGTTTAGGTAGGTGCTGAAATCTAATTCCGGGGGAGGGTACATTAAATTGATTAACATCGTATGTAAAAGGACTCAATATAGCACATAAGCATTCATTTTCGTCATCCATCATTTGAGCACTATTCTGGGAGAACGGATCACATGGCTAATCTTCGTTCTACTGAAACCAATGAGAGGTAACAAGTGTCAGATTAACACCCAGGTAGTGAAATAGAAAAATAACCCAAACATTTCAAAGTTTTGCATGCTGAAAGTTTCTCACAACCATTCTCAGAAACTGAAAATCCTCCATCATATTTTATCATGTGAAATTCTCATAGAACTTTCTCCATATTCACAATCCACTGGATTTAATTCTTCACTAAGTAATACTTTGATGCTACCTTTTCAGGGAGCAATAATCTACTTTTCTCTACTGCAGCATATCTCTGCTTCCAAAGCATCAGTATTCACCGCCCTATTCTACCTGATGTTGCTTTCATGCAGCTGTGGCTCAGGTTTTAAAATACTCCCTCACATTTAAAATCAGGATGATTTTGTGAACACCTCTACCCCCAAATGTTCAGTCATGAACCAAGTTAAATACCCCCCCCCCCCCCCCCCACTGGGTTAAAATAGTCCCTGTTGTCTTGCTTTGCTTCTCTGTAAAGGTATTACCATTGACTCCCCATGATGAAAGCAACAGCGTTAAAGGATTCAAGGAATGTGCAGATAAATACGTTGATTTTACTCTTCAGGTCTTCGGGTGATTCCAAGTGAAAAGACAAGAATACAGGACTTTCGTGAAGCACCAGGAAAAGGAGACACTGAGATACCAAAATGATCAAAAGAGATATCAATCAACGTTTTAGGCTTGAAAAGAGAGCTCAATCTGTCAATTATTTTACTGAGGACTTGCACTTTATGGTTTAAAAATTCCTTTATTACCTCGTGTGGGCAATGGTATTTTCTGGTTGAATTTAGAGGGGGCTGTTGTACTAAATTCACATATGTATGAGGGTCAAAACATTAGTGAAAGGTATACTTAGCTTTATTCAAACTCTTAATTGCAAAGGCAACTTGTAAGAACTTACAGCTTCCATGGTATACTCCCCATGTGGTGATCAGTTTCTGTAAAGCTTATGGCTTTCCTTTGTTCTCCAAGTCTCAGACTTGGTCCTGGAATCTTTCTGTGGTCTCAGATTTTCATGTTGCTGCGGGTTTTGGTAAATCCTGTTTCCAAGACCCATCTCTGTCTGATACCTTCTTTTCTCCTCCAGTGAAACAGCACATCAATAATCCAATCCAAGTCCAACCGATTTTGGCCACCTTCATCCTGTTGCAGCTGGATTATTGGTTGCCAAGGAAATTCGTCATGTCCCCAATGACCCTCAGCATTTTTTTACAGAAAACATCCTATCCAAATGTATCACACCTTGGTATGGCAACTGTGTTACCCAAGACTGCAAGAAATTGCAGCGAGTTGTGATCACAGTTCAGTACATCACGAAAACTAGCCTCCACTCCTGTGACTCTATCTATACATCCCACTGCCTCAGGAAAGCAGCTAACATAATAAAGAACCCCTGCCGCCCTGATCATTCTCTCTTCTCCCCCCTTCCAACGGGCAGAAGGTACAAAAGTTTGAGAGCACGCACCACCAGTCTCAAGGATACCTTCTATTCTGCTGTTATAAGATTCTTGAATGGGCTTCTTATATGATAAAGATGAACTCTTGATCTCTCAATCTACCTTGTCATGCCCCCTGCACTTTTTTTTTGTCTACATGCACTGCACTTTCTCTGTAACTGCAACACTATATTCTTCATTCTATTTTTTTCCCTTTTGTACAACCTTGATGTACTTGGGTATGAATAATCTGTTCGGATGGCATGGAAGCAAAAGCTTTTCACTGTATCTCAGTTCATGGGACAATAATAAACCAATTACCAATTTCCCACCACCAAATGTGCAGCATTCTAGTTATTGGTACTGAGCCAATCAGATATAGAAGAACATGGAATAAATTGCTCATGACAGTTCACACAAGGCTTCATTCCCCACATGGATTTCATGACCAAGTCTCTTCACTTAGGTGTTTCACTGTCTTAACCTGTCCCTCTTGTTATCTTCCATTACCATAGTAACAGCCAGCACTTCTGCCTGCTATTGGTGCCTTGGATCTCATTGGCAATGTCCTAGAATGGACTCACTGTATCTTGCCATATACTGTATAACTAGATGGCCATTACCTTGATGCTTCTAATTAATTAAGCCTCTAAGACTTTCAGTCTTAGTAAAGCAAGCTAAATTCCCTGTTCATTATTGCTGCTTAGTGAAACAGAGAGAATGCTACAGTGCACCATCATCTGATATCTCATCTCGACTAGTTCTGTGGTCAGTCAGTCCTGGAGATTCACACCTTCAGCTGAGTTGTTTTCAAACTCCTCACTTATGTTTTCTTAACATTCTCAAAGAATATCACAGATGATTAACCATCCTTGTCTGTGGTAATTTCCAAATGTTGGTTCAAACTGGGAACATTGGTCTGCTTCCAACATGTGTCATAGCTCTACTAATGCCATTGACTAGATCATCCCAGTGACTCTTTCCACCCTCATTGTCTTTATCTCTCTGTGTTTCAGTTCCCAAAGACACGAGTTAGCCTTACTGTAGCTGTCCTCTATGATTTTCTACTTAACTCTGAAATTGACACTCTCTCACCAAGATTCTCATCAAATGTCCTTCTTTGGGCTAGGAATCTGTTCACATTCATTATTGTCAATTTTCCTCTATGTTCAGCTGTATCCTGTCATTGAACCAGTATCACAAAAGCTGCTTTTGGAAAGCAAAAAGAAAAGAAATATCTGATGCTGGAAATCTAAAATAAAGACAGGAAAGGAAATGCTCAACGGGTTGGGCAGGATCTATGGAGAAACAGTGAATGTTTTCAGTCAGAGACAAGGTGCTGCCTGATCTACTGAATACTTCCAGCACTTGGAGAAGTTGGTTGGCTCCCTCTGAAAACACATGGCCAATGAGAACTTTCCTTAAAGCCCACCAATAATCTAGACTTTATTGGAAGTATGAAGGCAAGATTTGTAGTTTAATAAATGCCCTATCATGTCAGGAACATGTTTTTTTTGGCCCCAAACCAGGGACTATAGTATCCTTCCCCTCATTCTCTAAATCCCTCACTGATGATTCCTGTTCTGCACTCCGGTTCCCTCAATGACAGGTCCTGCTCCTCATCTTATAGAAGCTGCTGGCTATAGGTGTCTGTTGGTTTCTCAGGGGCATTTCCTTCATTAACTTTGTCCTTTGTCCATTCATATCCACATGTTGTGTTCTTTTGATTTGCAATATTCTTTGTTCATAGGTACTTGATTAGAGTCCATAATTAATATATGGGTTTATATTAATAGGAGGGGTTGAGTTGCAAAATGCATCCTATTCATATTACAAGTGGATGACTAAAGAATGAATTTTGAACACAATAACTGGTAAAGAGTGTGACAGATTTGTTTCAAAAGCTTATTTGCATGAAATCTGCAATGGTGATTGTATGAGGTTTAAAATAAAGTAAAACTAACTCACACGTTTACTGATCTTTTTATGTTTCTTTTCCATTTTTACAGATGAAAATTTGTGATAATTGTTTTACTTTAATTTGTTCCTCCAGCAGTTTGTTTCTTGCTCCAGATTCCAGCATCTACAGTCTCTTGTGTCTCTATCTTTATTTAAATTTGTGTTTAGGAATATACAAAAGATATCTGAAGTGAATAGGCAAGCCAATACAAAGCATTGTGATGCCTTATAGATTTCAACATGTTCCCTACCATGTTTGTTTCATGGATGGTGAGAAACCAGATTCAAAACTTATGGTCAATTGCAGAATGTGGTTTAAGGAGCCCTTATAACGTTGAAGTAAATGGAAATCAAGGGAGAAATTCTCCACCAGATAGAGCCATATGTAGCACAAAGAATGAAAGCTGTGATCTTTGGAGGTCAGTCATCTTAACCCCAAGATAGCGCTTTGAAATTTCCTCAGAGCAGTGCTCTAGACCCAACCATCTATGGTGGCTTAATCATTAAAGCTCAAGGGTGACTATGTTCACTAATGCATAGTCCAGTTACATTCACACCTAGACAATGAAGCTATCTGTTCTCACATGCAGCAAGACCTAACTAACATTCAGTATTGGACTGATGTATGGCAATTTACGTTTATACCATGAAAATTCCAGAGAATAAAAATCTACAAGAGCAAGTCCATGAAATTACTCTTGGTTTTCAATACTCTTATTGTCTTCAAATCCCTCATCATTCATAGCCAAGGGCCACCACTGACCATAAATTTGACTGAACCAGCACCCAATATATTGTACTACAGGAACAGGTCAGATGTTACATAACATGCGGCAATAATCCACCTCCTGCCTCCTCAATGGTTTGATGGGGAACAGTCAGAAGTCTGATTAAATGCCTAGATGAGTACTGTGCCAAAGATACTCAAGATCTTTTATCATCCCAGACAAAGCAGCCCATTTTGTCAGTGCCCTGATCTCCACCTAAACATTCCCTCCTAGTACCATCATTGCATAAAGGCTGTAATGTGTATACCTACAAGAATTTTTGTAAGTCACAAAGACTTCTTCAACATCACCTCACAAATCTACAATCTCAAATGCTTGGAAGAACACCACAGCATCTAAAACTTCTCTTTAACTCACTACCACCCTAACTTTTCTACTTGATTCTGAAACTGATGCTTTCCCACCCTCACTTTGAACACATATTGCCCAACTTATTATTACTAGGAAAAGTCCTGGCTAGCCCACCTATCATTACCATCAGATTTCACCAAATGGACCATATCGGTTCAAGAAATCAAATTATTTCCATCTTCCAGGAGTCAATTTCAGATGACACCCATGTACTTTCCATAAATAAAAAGGGCAAGAAAATCTGAAAAATTACTCTCCAATCTCCTGGAGACTTTAGTCCAGCAGGCCATACTCCCAGTAACATATTACTTGGCATCCCATCTCTGGAATTACATGATCTCCAAGTCAGACAAGGTCCAGCCAAGCTCTGCTTTGAAGGTTCAGATCAGCACGTTCAACCACTTGCTCTATTGCAATCGCAACTGAAACATACAGTAGGACAGTCAGCACTTGTAGTAGAGAAACAGAATTGATGTTTTAGGTTGACGACCTTGCATCCAAACATTCTGGGGAAAAAAATAAACGTCTTAAATCTAACCATTTTCTTCCTTTTCATAATTTATAACCATGACTCCTGATTCATCCTAGCTATATGCAGAAATGAGTTCACACCAAGGATAAAACCTACTCCTTTCATATTTTTAATAGATCACAATAGAATTGTCCTTAATGTCTGCACTTTTTGTGGACCTAGTTCTTCAAACCTAACCTGGTAACAAGGATAGTTTAAAATGGGAATGGTTCTTTTCATAATCTTCTAAATCTTTTCCAAAACTTCAAAAAACCCCAACTTGAAGAAGAACTAAAACTGTATTCTACATGAGGCCAAACCAAAGATGCTGACAAGGACTTGTCTGTAACTGAAAGTCCAGTCAACTCATTTCTTTATTTGGTTTAGAAATACTGTACTTCTCACAAGCCTTCAGGAACTAATGGACAAGAATATCAAGATTTAATTTTAACCACATGCTTCAGTTCCGTGAGTATAACAGGAGCAAGGTGCAAATACCTTTCACAACGATCCTGCCCAAATGCAAGTCATTGTCTGATTTTGCCAAGTGTGGACCCACCTCACCAATACATCCAGATCAACTTGCAGTGTTTTAGTCTTTACTGCAGTGTCCATATCAGGAAAAAATTTTGTTTGATCTTCAAGAACAGGGGGTCATACTCTAATACTTTCATCGTTAGTCCATTGTTAAAGAGTAACATCCTTAAAACCAGTTATGTGGAGCACTGCTCTCTAACAGATTTATGTATATTGAAAGCAAATTTTAGCAATATGTTGTTTATGTACTTAAAAGGTAAACAGAACAAAGAACATAGAACAGTACAGCACAGGAACAGGCCCTTCGGCCCATAATGTTCCAAAACAATTACATCAGTGATAAAATGCCCAACTAAGCTAATCCCTCTGCCTACACAATATCCATAATCCTACCATTTCCCTCACATTCATGTGCCAATCTAAGAACTTCTTGAACACCCCCATCGTATTTGCCTCCACCACCACCCTAGGCAGTGCATTCCAGGCACCCACCACTCCCTGTGTAAAAAACTTGCCCTGCACATCTCCTTTGAACCTTCCCCCTCTCGCTTTAAATGCATGCCCTTTGGTATTAGACATTTCAACCCTGGGGAAAAGATACTGGCTGTCTATTCTATGTATGCCTCTCATAATCTTATTAACCTCTATCAGATCTCCCCTCAGCCTCCACCACTCCAGAGAAAACAACCCAAGTTTGTCCAACCTCTCCTCATAGCACATGCCCTCTAATCCAGGCAGTGTCTTGGTAAACCTCTTCTCCACCCTCTCCAAAGCCTCGACATCCTTCCTATAATGGGACCACCAGAACTGAATGCAATACTCCAGATGAGCCTAACCAAAGTTTTATGAAGCTGCAGCATAACTTCCTGACTCTTGAACTCAGTGCCTCGACTAATGAAGGCAAGCATGCCATATGCCTTCTTTACCACCCTATCGACCTGAGTAGCCACTTTCAGGGAGCTATGAACTTGGACCTCAAGATCCCACTGCTCATCAACACTGTTAAGGGTCTTGCCATTAACAGTGTACTGTCTCTTTACATTTGATCTCCTGATGCAACACTTCACATTTGGCCGGGTTGAACTCCATCTGCCATTTCCCTGACCCTTATCTGCAACTGATCTATATCCCACTGTATCCTTTGCATGCTGTCCACAAGACCACCAATCTTCGTATCTTCTGCAAATTTGCTAACCCACCCATGTACATTTTCATTCAGGTCATTTATATACATCACAAACAGCAAAGGTCCCAGTACGGATCCCTGAGGAACACCACGAGTCGCAGACCTCCAGCTGGAATAAGTCCCATCGACCACTACCCTCTGCTTCCACAGGCAAGCTAGTTCTGAATCCAATTCACCTTTGATCCCATGCATCTTAATCTTCCGGATAAGCCTCCCATAAGGGACCTTGTCAAGTGTCTTACTAAAGTCCATGTAGACAACATCCACACCTCTACCTTCATCAATCACCCTTGTCACCTTGTCAAAAAACTCTATCAAGTTAGTAAGACACGACATGCTCTGCGCAAAGCCATGCTGAATGTCCCCAACTAGGCTATGGTTTTCCAAATGCTCATAAATCCTATCCCTAAGTATCCTCTCCAGTAACTTCCCTACCACTGATGTGAGACTCACTGGTTTATAGTTACTACGATTATCCCCTGTTTCCCTTATTGAATAATGGAACAACATCAGCGACTCACCAGTCCTCCGGGACCTCACCTGTGGCTAGAGAGGACACGAAGATATTGGTCAAGGCCCCAGCAATCTCATCTCTTGCCTCTCTCAGTAACCTGGGGTATATCCCATCAGGCCCTGGGGACATCCACCTTAATGCTCTTTAAGAGAACTGACACTACCTCCTCCTTTATCTCAAAATGCCCAAGCATATTAGTATGCTCCAAACCGATCTCCCTATCCTCCACATCCTTCTCCTTGGTAAATACAAATGCAAAGTACTCATTAAGGACCTCACTCACCCCTTCCACTTCCAAGCCCATGTTCCCTCCATTGTCCATGAGTGCTCCCACCTTCTCCCTAGTTATCCTCTTGCTCTTGACGTATGTATAGAATGCCTTGGGATTCTCTTTAATCCTACTTGCCAAGGACTTTTCATGGCCCTTCCTGGCTTTCCTAATTCCCTTCTTGCGTTCCTTTCTGGCTTCTTTATAACCCTCAAGTGCTCTGTTTGATCCTAGCTTCCTGAGCTTGACATACTTTTCCTCCTTCTTGACTAAACTCACCATCTCTCTCAACATCTAAGATTCTCTTACCCTGCCATCCTTGTCCTTCCTTCTTACTGGAACATCCCTGTCCTGTACTCTGTGAAGTTGGTCTTTACTGGAACATCCCTGTCCTGTACTCTGTGCAGTTGGTCTTTACTGGAACATCCCTGTCCTGTACTCTGTGCAGTTGGTCTTTACTGGAACATCCCTGTCCTGTACTCTGTGCAGTTGGTCTTTACTGAAACATCCCTGTCCTGTACTCTGTGCAGTTGGTCTTTAAAAACCCTCCACATGTCAGATGGGGACTTGCCCAAAAACAGCTGTTCCCAATTAACTCTGCCTAGCTCCTGCCTAATGCTTCTGTAATTTGCCCTGTTCCAATTTAATATTCTCCCGCTAGGTTCATACTTATCCTTATCTATAGCTATCTTAAAACTTGAGTTGTGGTCACTGTTCCCTAACTGTTCTCCCACTGAAAGGTCGGTCACCTGGCAGGCTCGTTACCCAACACCAGGTCCAGTACGGCCTCTCCTCTCATTGGACTGTTGACATATTGATTCAAGAAACCCTCCCAGATGCGCCTAACAATTTCTACCCCGTCTAAACCTCTTACACTAAGGAGGTCCCAGTTTATATGAGGGAAGTTGAAGTCTCCCATGACAATGACCCTATTCGTTTTATACCTTTCCCTAATCTGCCTGCATATCTGTTCCTCAATGTCCCAGTGGCCATCAGGGGGTCTGTAGTATAATCCCATCAGAGTGATTGCACCTTTCTTATTTTTGAGTTCTACTCATATAGCCTCAGTGGACGAGCCCTCCATTATGTCCTCTCTGATTTCAGCTGTGATGTTGTCCCTGATTAGTACTGCAACTCCCACCCATCCTCTTTTACCTCCCTCTCTATCTTTTCTAAAACATCGAAACCCTGGAACATTAAGCACCCATTCCTGTCCCTCTCTCAACCAATAATACATCAATATTAAATAGAAACTTATTCACAGAGTGCATACAATATCATCTATATTCACTATTTAGGATTTCCTAGAGTAGGTAAACTAGTTGAGTCACCAAAGTCAGTGGTACAGGATTAACTGAAGTTTAAAAATTAGAAGAGGAGTTAAATTAGAATGTAGAGATTTAGCAACGATGAGCTGCAGTTTTGATAATGTTTGACTTGCTGCAACATAAGAATTCCATTAGGGATTTGCAGTGTTCCATAGTTTTTGGGTCTGGAGGAACACCTCCTCACATCCTGAATATCTACATGAGTAACAAGGGCTTTCAGTCACTACATGACCATTTGGCCTATGAATGAAGTCAGAGGTATTGATGTTCAGTTTAGGTTAAGCAGGGAACAGTGTAAGGTCTGTGTATTAATTATAAGGTAAGATATCTTTATTAGTCACATGTACATTGAGACACACAATGAAATGCATCTTTTGCAGAGTGTTCTGTGGGCAGCCCACAAGTGTCGCCACACTTCTGGCACCAACATAGCATGCCCACAACTTCCAATCCCGTACGTCTTTGGAATGTGGGAGGAAACCAAATAAGTTGACCAATCGCAGAAGTTGACCAAATTTTGTGTATCAACATGCCTTGTGAGGATTTTAAAATGAAGCTGCTGAATACAGCTGCAAGCAGCTGTTCAAAGATGAGAACCTGGCAGCCCTTGTCAGAGTACCTGGTTGGGCAGCTGCTTCAAGTACAAGAACATCCCCAGACAATTAAATGCTGAGTATCAGACCTGAAGGTTCAATGATTACAAATGGCTGTCACTGACTTACACAAAAAATCATAAGAAGGACTACAGCCATTACTTTTACTAAATGGAAGGTTACCACAATGAAAAATTACCAGGTTTTAGGATATAAAGGTGCTTGGAACTGCAGTCAGAATGAGTCAGTTGTCCACAAATGAGTCATGACAAGTTACCATCTAAAACAATCATTATTGCTAATTCAAGTGAGTAATGGATCAACGCATAATCATGAGGTCAGAAATTGGTGTATGCTATTTGATTCTATTAGTATTCAGGGGCTACTACAGGTAAGTGTACTGTGCTTACTAATAATCAGGGATTATTGTATGTAGAATGGTGCTACTATATATTTTAGAGTTATAGAATTACAGAGTCATAGAGCAATACAGCACAGATACAGGCCCTTCAGCCCAACAAGTCCATGCCAACCACGCTGCCCACCCAGCAAGTCCCAATTTCCTGCATTCAGCCCATATCCCTCCAAGCCCTGCCCCTCCATGCACCTATCCAAGTGCTATTAAATTGTACCTGCCTCAACCACTTCCTCGGGCAGTCATAGACTCATACAGCACTGAACTGGGCCCTTTGGCCCACCAGGTCCACACTGACCATTCAAACATCCATTTACACTAATTACACTTATACCATTTTATTCCCCCCACATTCTCATCAATGCCCACCGTGCCCCCCCCCCCCACATCTACCATATACCTACATACAAGGGGCATTTTACAGCACACAATTGACCTACCAGCACATTTTTGGGATATGAGAGAAAACAGGAGCAGCTGAGGGAAATCTACGCAGTTGAAGGGAGAACATGAAACACCATGCACACAGCAGTTTTATTAGCTGAGCTACTATATTACCATTGACTATCTGAATAAAGAAAATCATAAAGCTTCATTTCATGGCAGTGCTCACTTATGTTGTGCTCCACTTACACCATCCCAAGTGTGTCATCTCATAAATGAATAGTCATACAACAGGCCAGATCATCCTTCCCCACTATCTGGACGCAGTGCCCCCAGTGCCCGTCCACCTTCCTGGGCTTTCCTGTCCCAGTTACGGAGGGCCAGCTGAGCTGATGGAGGAGTCCCATGAGGCTGAACAGGCTCTGTGAAGCCTGAACCCAGAACACCCCAGTGGTCTTTGAGTCACACCAGCTGTCAAGAACTTTTAAGTTCTTATATGTTCCTGATGGAGACATTCAAATGCTACTCAAGTAGATATAAATTATTAAAAGAAATATTAAAATATTGAAAAAACAAAATTTAACTGGAAACAGTTAACTGGACTCCCCCTGCCCATTGTCAATGTATTCTGGCTTTGGACAGCCCAGTCAATGCATCAAGCATTTCATTATACATGCACATCAGGCATCTTCTGTAGTAAACACATCATAGTCCTCATCTGACCTTTCTACTGCAGAGCTCATGTGCCTGACCTCATTCTCCAAGCACCTGACAGGTGACTCACCCATTGCCCTGTCCTAGCTGCTGTCCAGTCATGTCTGATGATCAAACCAGTGCATCTCCAAGATAAAATCTAAATCGTGCCCTGCGTCAGTCCTCAGCTGGAGGCTGACAGTGCTGGGTCACTGTACTACTATTCACCATATGGCAGTTCAGTGGCTCTTGACAAGGTGGGATTTCTTGGATATCTGAATGGAGAAAAAGGGTTATGGAGAGAGGCGCATGCGAAATAGAGTGCAAGCTTACATCAGAAGAGATCACAGGAGGAATGGGAGGTGGAATTTGAGAAGCAGGCAGCTTTAAACATACAGCCCCTCCATGATCTTAACATCGCCTGTTGCAATGGTTTCTGTGATGGCAGCTGCAATGTAAGTGAGCACTCTCATTTCCATAGTACGGAGCTTTATGATTTTCTTCATTCAGAAAGTCAACAGTGATGCAGTGGATCAGCTAATAAAGCCGCTGCCTCACATCTCCAGTAACCAGGGTTCAATCCTGACCTCTGGTGCTGTCTGTGTGGAGTTTGTACATTCTCCCCGTGAACATGTGGGATGCCTCCAGGTGTTGCAGTTTCCTGCCGCATCCCAAATACAGTATGTGAGGGTTGTTTGGTTAGTCAGTCTCTGAAATTGCCCCCAAGTGTTGGTGGATGATAGAATCTGAGGTGGAGGGAGTTAATGGGAATGTAGGGAGAATAAAGTAACATTGGTTTGTGACATCACTGACAGCAGCTATGAAGCTTGTTACGGACTCGGTGAAAGTCCCTTTAAGTTAGTTGTTTGTGTGTGTGTGTGTGTGTGTGTGTGTGTGTGTGTGTGTGTGTGTGTGTGTGTGTGTGTGTGTGTGTGTGTGTGTGTGTGTGTGTGTGTGTGTGTGTGTGCGCAGATAAAGGACGTAATGACATTGTTGAAGAAGTCAGTCGAAGGGGGAGAGAGAGAGAAAAAGGGAGAGAGACACCAGCCTGCTAGTTTTCTCTATCGATGGATGAGAAACAATAACTGTGTCTGCCACTGAAATCCATGTATGGAAATTGGAAGTAATCCGGTGGAGTTCACTTTATTGCTGACCTGTAGGAGGAAACAGGTATTTGTGTGGATGACCACGATTCGGATGCTTTTCGGGGTGAGGAAGTCACTACCAAGTAAACACTGAAGTGTCGTTTGGGTTCCATCGTGGAACATTTGGATTTCATAATTACTCTCTCTATGTTCTCTACATCTACGTTTTATCTTCAGACAACGGTGGTTGTTGAAGAAGCCTTTGCTCATGTTTCACCTTATGGCTTGCTGAGCTGAACTTTAAGAACCATTCTTGAACTTGGAGTTTGGGACTTTGCCACACACACACGGAGAGTTTAGTTTTTGGGGTTAATGTTCGAGGTTTAACATTTTTACTTCTAACATACTAACATTTTTACTTTTATTTTTCTTATTATCATAAGTAGTGATTAATAAAATAGTTTTTAATACTGAATCATGACTCAGTGTGTTTCTTTTGTTGCTGGTTCGTAACAAGCTGTAGATCAAAATGAGTGAGCAGGGATATCACATTTTCTCCAAAGAATGACAACAGCCCTGCCATTGCTCCACTGTTTCTTCTCACTGCAACCAGAAGGCTGCTGAAGGTAATCGTTCAGGATTAGCTTCTCCCCCAGACCTCTAAAGATTGAGGGAACCACCAGTGGACATTGTTGAAGAACATCACAAAGGATAGACACATCATTAGAAGGTAATTATACACCAGCAACAGAAACTTCTCATGCTCTTTAGTCAACGTTATCCCATGAACCCTACTGGCAGCAAGAGTTTCCAGATCACTTCCGTGTGGGCTTTCAAGTTTTGGGAGGATGTTGACATTGAACTTATGGACTTCTGAAAATTGGTAAAAGGCTTGGACAGTAAGATACTCATTGAAGATATATATTTATTTAATATGCCAATCTTTAGTCATTGACAGCTCCATAGCATTCTCTGGTTATTGGTTATCCCAAGATATTTTACAGTCATAGGGTCATACAGCACAGAAACAGGCCCCTTGGCCCACCATGTCCACACTGCTTGTTGCACCCAACTATACTAGTTCCGTTTACCCACATTAGATCCGTTGCCTTCCATGCCTTGGTGAGTCAAATGTTTGTCTAGATGCTTCTTAAATGTTGTGAGAGTATCTGCCTCCACCACATTTCAGATTCCAACCTCTCTGTGTGAAAAAGTTCCCCCTCAGAATCCCTCTTAACCTCCTACCTCACACCTTAAACCTGTATCTACTTAGACACCCCCACCATAGGAAAACCTCCTACTATCTACATTATCTACTGCCCTCATAATTTTGGACACCCCTCAGCCTCCTCCACTCAAGGAAAAACAAATCCAGCGTTTCAAATCTTTCCTTATAACTGCCCCAATCCAGACAACATCTTGGTAAATCTCCTCTGCACCCTCTCCAGTGCAAGCACATGCTTCCTATAATGTGGCAACCAGAATTGCACACAGTACTCTGTGGCCTAATTGACGTTTTATGAAGTTGTATTGTGATGTCCCAGCTTATGAACTGTGCCACAGCTAATGAAGGCAAGCGTCACATGTACCTTCTTCACCACCCTCTCCATCTGTGCTGCCACTTTCAGGGACTAATGGACTTGCCAGTTTTTATTTTATTATTTGTCTGCTGTCTTGAACATCAGCCCCTTCTAAATCGTGACTATCTCCATGGCTCCTGCACCAATACATCAATGTGTTTTTATTTTAAGAACTGTGCTTGGTAAATTTTTTAAAAATTTTATTTACAGCATGGTAACAGGCCCTTTCGGCCCAACGAGTCCGCGCCGCCCATTTTTTAAACCCCCAAATTAACCTACCCATACGTCTTTCAAATGTGGGAGAAAACCGGAGCACCCGGAGGAAACCCACGCAGACACGGGAGAACGTACAAACTCCTTAAAGACAGCGACGGGAATTGAACCCCGATCGTTGGCGCTGTAATAGCGTCACGCTAACCACTACGCTACCGTGCCATCTCTGATTTATCCGGTCCAGGCACTGACCTTTCTAGTGGATCACTTTCCAGTTTTATGTATGTTCAGTCTCACACCCTTTTATACAATTATTGCTTCAGCATAATAATTTACATTATTGTGGATACGTAGCAATACAAGTTCTTGGCCATTGTCTTCTTGGTGTCACCTGTATACATCAAACTGTTCATTTAAAACCCAATACAGAGGCTGATGACTCTTATCATCTATTACAGTCCCATCCAATCAACTCACAAGATCACTGGTGACATTCATAGCCTTTGACTATAATTGGCAACTGGACTCCTCTGTCCCTACTGAAAACCCACCCCCATAACTGAGAAGCTTCTTCCTGTTCAACTGGAAATGCTTAAGGTATCTCAATACATGCTTCTGATACTTGAGCAAAACTGTTTGCCCTCAGGAACATCTTCACTGATTCCACATACAGTACCAAAGGCTGAGTCCCCTTGTATCTTTCAAGTTCACCATGCATATGACACTTTCACTGTTGACTATACTCACTGCTCAATCTACGTTCTCTATTTCACATTAAGTCACTGTCCTTCTACTTCCTCAAGTAACAACATCCCACTCCCAGTACCACTCTTATATCTATAGGCTCTTTTGAATTCGAGTTGTTGCTTGCACAAACAAATTACAGAGGTGGATCTGTCAACAGGACCTCCTTTATTGAAGGTAGTAACTCTCAACAGAAATAGCTGGTACAACAATGCATCGAAAGGCATAGGGTCATACAGCACAGAAGCAGGCCCTTTACCCCATTATGTCTATGCTGGCCATCACGTACCTACCTATACTAATCCCACTTTCTTGGTACTTGGTCTATAGCCTTCTATGCCATGACATTTCGAGATGAGAATAACTGCTTCCATCTGAGTATTCTGCTCAGTCAGTGAGGTTCCAAGTTTCAACGACTCTCCAGATGAAAAAATTCTTGTTCACGTCTCCTCTAAACTTCTTACCTCTTCCCTTAAGCTTATGCCCTCTGGTCATTGACTCCTTTTCTTAGGGGAAAAAATTCTTAGTAGATCCTCCACCTATGCTTCTCATAATTGTGTATATCTCTGTCAGATCACCCTCAGCCATCTCACTTCCAAAGAAAATAAATTCAGTCCATCTAACTTCTCCTTATAGCTGAAATGCTCCATTCCAGGGAACATCCTGGTGAATCATACCTGTACTCTCTCCAGTACAATCAAGTCCTTCCTATAGTGTATTGACAGAACTACACACATTACTCCAGTTGTGGCCTAACTAATGTTTTACATAGTGGTGTCATATCCTCCCTGCTCCCTCCCTGCTTCAGCTAATCAAGGCAAGTATCTCATAAGCCTTCTTATTTACATTATTTACCTGTGCTGCCACCTTCAGGAATCCTTAGACTGTAGGCCAAGGTCCTTCTATTCCTCAGTACTTCCTATCCTAATGTCTTCCCAAAATATATCTGCTCAGATTTTTTTAGGATTAATTTGCATCTGCCATTTCTTTGACTATCTTATCAATTGATGAAGATTATCCCGATCCCTATCCACAGCATCACCAATTGTCACATAATCTGCGAATTTACTATTCATACCTCCTGCAATTACATTCAGATCATTAATGTATTTAACAAACAATAAGAGTCCAGTAGCAATCCCTGCAGTACACCACTGGTCACAGGCTTCCAATTATAAAGACACCCTGAACATTATCCTCTGCCTCCTGCCACCAAATCAATTTTTCAGATCAAATTTGCTAAATTGTGCCATGGGATTTTAACTTTTGGACAAATTTCCCATGTGGGACCTTGTCAAAGGCCTTATTGAAGTTCATGTAGGCTACAACTGCACTGCCCTTGTCGACGCTCTGAGTTATCTTCTTGGAAAAGTCAATCAAATTAGTCAGTCATGACTTTGCCTCAACAAAGCCAAGCTGACAATGTGTGACCATTACCCTTTTCTCCAAGTGCAGATTAATCAGAACTTTTTCCCATTCATTTCCCTGCCACAACATAGAACAGTACAGGAACAGGCCCATCAGCCCACAATGTTGTGCTAGACTAATTAAACATGTAATTAATTGCCTAATTAAACTAATCCCTTCTGCCTACATAATGTCCATATCCCTCCATTCTCTGCACATTCATTTGCCTATCTAAGAGCCTCTTAAATGCCTCTATTGTTTTTGCCTCCACTACCACCCCTGTTGACTCATTCCAGTCACCCACCACCATCTGCGTAAAAAGGTTATGATGTTGGATTACCTACGTTATGTCCAGTAAAGATGGCAGACAGGACCTTGGTTTTTTAACATCATCCAACAGGCTGACAACACAGCATCCACTCAGTACTGCACAGAAGTGCCAGCCAGGAACAAGAATTTGGCAGCAGGTGGCACTGTGGGATTTAAACCTCAACATTTTGACTCTGAGTTGAGCGTGTTCCTGACTGATCCATCCATGACAACTTTAATGAATACATTTTTTGAAGAAGAGTGGAAGGATTTACATTCAGCCTCAGAATCTTTGAGAAATTGGTTGAGACATCTGCAAAATGGCAAAGAATTCTTCATCTGGATGCTAATTGTTTTCCAGCATTTCCTCCCTGAGTTAAAAGGCCTGGGACCCTGAATGTTCTCACACATTGGGATCGTTGGGTGGAGGTACACCAATCCCTGGAAGTGTCCAGGCTTGTGCTGTACCTTTCATCCTTAGAGGAACTCCATCAACATTCTTGCGAGAAAAAAATCAAGTTCAATCCATTAGTCAAAGCCTTGAGAAAAATGTACCTAAGGCTAAAGCCTGGAGATGGGCAGCTCCCAACTGCCTCCACCACCTTCCATGAACAATGAAGGTAAGAGTTTCAGGAGGGTAGCCATAGCCAAACACCTGAGATGAAGCTGAAGATGTTCAAGCCCACAACTGCCACACTCGTCAGTCTCCTCCCAGTGATCATGCAAACTTGAGCCACATGGATATCTATAATACTAAGAGAACCAGTAAAGTCACATCACAAGACAATACAATCCTATTATGTTAAAATAATCACTGTTTTATACTGAGGTGACAGGTGATAGGTTCTGATACTGGAAGTGTTAGTAGTCAATGTGCATTCTTTTGGCAATCTATATCTACAATGATTATTCACCAAAAATTGTACCTGCCTAAAATACAAATATCCTCATTCCATGATGTCAATAACAACATTTCTTACTGACTTCAAACATACAGATTTAGTTAGAATCCAGTCAGACAGGAAAAGTGCCAACATTTTATGCAAATATTGTAACATTTTTAAGCCAGATCTTCCAAAGCTTTGCAGCAGAAGGAGTTGGAGATCGTGAGGTGAGTGTCAATTGATTCCCTTGTATTCGCTCTTCTTGTGGAAGACATGTACCTCATGACTTTTTGGAATAGTTGGAGGAGTAATCAAAATATTTAATAATTTCTGCTCAAACTCACTTTCAGTCAACATATGTGTTTTATGTTTTTTCTTTTTCTTCTTCTCCCCTCTTATTGTAGTTATGAAATAACTGTTCTTTCTTCTATTTAGTTTCTGGAATTGTGCTTTTTTTCTGGAATTGTGCATTTTGCCCTTCCAGTCACCCTTATAATGTATTTCTGTGTACTCTTCTCTGGGTTTGTCAAAGTGAACTTTGCCTTTTTTAGATTTCTTTTTCAGTTACTTCATCCAATTAGGACCACCTTGTTCATAATGAGCTTATTTACTTGAAGGCATTGATTGAGTAGTTCCCTGAATGTGTGGCATGATCAGAGAAAACCACCATGAATTTCTTCAATGTATTACATTGTTATGGGGCTTGCGAAGTTATATGAAGAGTTGTTGTTTCTCTTGACTGTGTTGTCTGGGATTTCAGTTTCAGAATTAGGATTTGATGATTCATGAGAGGCATGAGAAGAAATTCCTTCACCCAGAGGAAATTTTTGGGAATTTTTTTTTCAGAATTCTTCTTGGGAATTTATTAGTCTTGGGAATTTTCTACACAAGAGGGATGTAAGAGGTTCAGTTGCTGAGTATGCTTCAGATGGAGATTGATAGGTTTTTTAAATATTAAGGAAGGGATATAGAATTAGTGCAGGGTAAAAGAAGTGAGGTAAATTGATAGAGATTTTGATTAAATAACAAAAATGATCAATGAGAGAAATATATGGATGTGATATATATGGACTTCCAAAAGGCATTTGATAAAGAGCCACATATTAGACTTCTTAGCAAGGTTGAAGGACATGGAATAAAAGGGAGTGTGGCAACCTCAGCACAAAACTGGCTAAATGACAGGAAACAAAGAGAGGTAACGAGTGGTTGTTTTTCCGACCAGAGGGGAAACAATGCAGTACAATTAATTCTTCAATCCAGTACAACACATTGCCCAATCTTCATGTAGGAAGATCATATGAGAGCATATGAAATTGGAAGAAGAGCAAGTGAATGGCTGCTTCACCTCAACAGTAGGAAGGGAAGAAATAAAAGTATGTCCTGGGGTTGTTTGCGCAAGTGTTATGAAAATGCGAGTGAGTGGTGGAAATTGAAGAGTAGAACAGGGAGTTACAGAGGGAATATCATTTTGATTGATTTTAATTGGCCACTGTAAATTGCCCGTGGAGTGTAGGTGAGTGGTTGGGTCTGGGGAGAGTTGATAAGAACGGAGGACAAGTATAAATGGTGGTTGATTGTCAGTGTGGCTGTTTCTGTACTTTCTTTCTATGAACTATGAATACTGAAAGGAGATGGGAGAGGAAGACGAGTCCAGTGGTGAAGGTGGTGTAAATTACAGATGCATATGGAGTCTCATGGGTTGGAAGATGAGGATGAGCAGAATCGCTATCCCTGTTCTGGCTGGGAGGAGAGGGAATGAAACCAGCAGTGTAGGAATTAGAAGAGAAGTGGTTGGGAACTTCATCAACTATAGTAGATAGGAAGGCACAGTTAAGGAAAAAAAGACTGGTGTGTAAAGTCTCATCATGGAGATAGGGAAACTGAGAGAATAGAATTGAATGCTTACAATAAGTAAGGTGTAACAGAGACAGATGTGGAAATCAGTGGGCTTATAATGGATATTAGTCACTAACATATCCTCTGAGATGGAAATAGAGATGTCCAGGAAGGGAAGAGTTAGAAATGGACCATATACAATTGAGAGCAGTCTGAAAACTGGAAGGCTAGATAATGAAAATTTCGAATGCTGTAGAGACCAGGAAGCAGCACCAAGGCAGTCATCAATGTAACAGAAGAAATGTTGAAAGAGGGGTCCTGAAGAGAACTGAAAGAATGATGTTATCACACCAGCTCTGCAACAGCAATAACAAGGAAGAATTCTAACCAACAAAAAAAACAGGAAATAGAAGGAATAATTTTTAATAGGACAGATTCTCCACAGCCTTGAGATAATTGGCTGCCTGCCCCTATTTCTCGGTGTGGTCACTGGCTTAGTATTCCACTGGGTGCAACACTCCCAGTACATCAGTGTGGCACAGACCAGCACAGTGCAGAGTCAGGCCCCAACTAGCAAAAGTGGCAACTGGGCTGATTGGATATCTTTGACAGCAGAGTGTTCCTGCCTCCAGGTACAGTATGTAAAACCTATCACTGACAATGAATGTCTATGATGTTAAAAATATTTTAAAATTAAATTCATTTTTAAAGATAATAGAGTAAAAATAACACACCTAAAATGATTAAAGATGTTTAAATTGACTTAATTAAATCAAATAAAAAGATCTCCTTGCCTTTCTCTCATTCTTTTTAATGAGATTGATGCCAGCTTCAGCACAAGTAAGAGAGCTGGTAACTCTGTGCAAGATGGCTCTGTTCCACTGATGTACTGGAACCTGTGCCCAAGATGGAGCACTAATTTGCAGATAGATCTGAATTTATCTTTGTGGAATAATTTTAAACATTTACTCAATAGGCAGTAAAAGATAAAAATATGCAGGAGATTTAGTTAAAAGTATCACAATGAAATATCATTAGAATACCAAAAAAACCCTAAAAATTACCCTTTCTTTTTTTAACCTGTTGTGGAATTTTAAGTATTTATTCAAGGATATTACAATCCACTCAAATAATAATGTTTATAAAGCCAGTGCTTTTTCAGCAATAATTATGGCACGGTATACCATTAAATTTTAATTACACCTGCTGCAATAAAGCATAATATTTTCAGGGGGGTCTACATGGAAATAGTTTTTTTTAATACATTCAGTTGTGGTTGATCACTGATTTCTGCTGATTTTGTTGGAGTAGCTGAAACCGCACATGCCAAGGAAGGGCAGAGAGTCACTGACGGCTGCTTCTGGATTTCTATATTTCGATACTTAATTCTGCTTGTTCAAACTCAAAAAGGTGCCAAATTTCCTCTTTTCACATGCCACTGGCTCTGACACAGCACAGCTCATAGGTAACTCATAGGTATCATCATAATATGCATATCAGCAATGTTACAGGTTTCATACTGACTTTCAGTTCAATTCTGTGGACACATCTCCAATTATTGCATGAGTTCTTTTCCATCTATTCTATGGTCTTTAATTCTGCTCCTTGTCTGACCTCCACTGTTACAAATCTGTTTAAGGTGTCATGATTTGATAAGATCACAATGTTCCAGTTTCTATTTCTGGAGACGAAAACCTAAAAATGAAAGTTAGTACTTTGTACATCCTATTAGTACATGTCTGGGCTTGTATCTATCAGTTCTTGTCACTGTACACGTGAGTTTAAGTCATTGTATTTCTCTGTAGGGTCTGCTTGTATCTGCATGTGTGCAGATGTGCTTGTCTGTGATGGTTACCTGTTTAATTCTCCTGATTCTAATATGTCACTGACCTCTCAGTCCTGTACCTCACTCATATATTGGATGTGTTTCTTTCAGAATGGCAGTCGTGTGGTCCCTTAGTGTGATCCTTGCTGGACTTCTCCTGTTTTACACTAATGGAGTTCATGCAGGTAAGATATTGGGTCTCAGTCTCTGGATCTGCATTATATCATTTCAGTGAAGAGAAGCCACAGAGCCCAATGATCCAAAGCACTTTCATTAATCCTGTACAGAGGGAAGCATTGAGCTGGACTTCCCAGCTTGCTCTTGCTTTATCTCAGAGTGGACAATCCACACCCTGGTTCTTCTGATCTATTTTATTAAGTTGCAGGACATACTTTCTGTGATATGACATCCACAAGTGTTGTAATAGCAGAGGAGTAGATTTGGTTAACTGGCGAGTAAAAGCAAATTTGATTGTTCATTCCACCTGAGCATTAGTCTCATGGTGCAGGACGATATAGTCGGGCAAACAGAAAGAGAAGACCTTGTGAATGACAATGAAAAGCTTCTTAAAATCAAACATTTGCAATATGTGCAGTTTTGTTCAATGTAGAACACAAAAGTAAATTGCTTGCGATCAGGTGCTCTTCAAGGATTTTTAAAGCTAAATCGACATGATTGATATTTATTGAAAGATTCACATGTAATCATACTGTAAAAAATTAAAGTTACAATAAACACTGAAATAAATCAGAAGCTATGTACGGAATATTTAAGTGAAGGTTGATATCAGAGGTAGACAAACACATAGTTTATGCTGGCCATGCTATGCAACGTGTCCAAAATGTGCTGGATATTTTGCCAGTTTTACTGAGGTGAAATTATGCAAGAGTTTTCACAAATTTATCAGCACAATTCCGACAGTAAAACTGTCCATAAATCAACACATTCAAGCAGACTGGAAAAGAATATCCTCCCCCATCACTTACAGAAATAGAATCACCAGGAAATGAGTTTTTTCTTCACAATTAATTGATATGCTACAGAGCAGTGGCAAGAAAGTTGATGAACATAATGCTTTTGGTGTGAGTTTTTAACTGGCTTCAGTAGCAATGGGGAGAGGGGACTGTGGACTCATTTACAATGTGGAGAGAGAGGAACTATATTGTACAATGGAGAAGGGAGGAGTGAGAATTTATATAAGGAAGGAAGCAGTTGTAATTTGCAGTGGGGAATGGGAGCTGTGATTTCCAATACAAAAGGGGAGAAGATGTAACTGAATTCAAGAAAACCGAGGTTTTGATTGGTGTAGATGGTACTGGTCGAGCTACTTCTCCATTGGCAATTTTTATATTCCTGCATGGAGAACTAGCTTGAGTATGATGGTAGAGGAAGACAATATAGAAGGCATTCCCTCTTTTTCTTGTACTTCTTTATGACATAAGAGGACACCAGTCAGCCCATCAGGTCTACGCCAGCTCTCAGAGCACTCTCATCAGTCCCATTCCCCCACTTCCTTCCCTCTGCCATATTCTCTCATACATTAACACTTCCTGTTAATACTTCCCTGATTTTCAAACCACCCACCTCTGTGCGTGTGCTTCTGAGTTTCACCTTGCAAGAGTCTAAAAGCGGCACGTTTGCAAACTGTTACTACTTGATTAGCTAATTAACAGCAGCAAATAAAAGAAAGGTAGGTATAAGCGAAGCTGCCATTGTTGGAGTGGACCAGTGTTGGAGTGAAGCATTTGAGTCTTTGGTAAGAGGAGGCAGATGCAGAGGCGGAGGCAGAGCCTAAGGTAAGTCTCTGGTAAGTTTCTTTATTTCTTTCTTTGATTTTTCCTTTAGTGCCAGGCTAGAGTAGTTAGAATGGCTCTAGGGTCAGTGGTGTGTTCATCTTATGAGATGTAGGAGATGTGGGAGACCTCTAGTCTCCCTGATAGTGACATCTGCATGAGGTGCATTCAGCTGTAGCTCCATACAGACCATGTTAGGGAACTGGAGCTGCAGCTGGATGACCTTCGGCTCCTACAGGATAACGAGGAGTTCATAGATAAGAGCTACAGGGAGGCAGTCACTCCTAAACTGCAGGAGGCAGGTAACTGGGTGACTGTCAGGAGAAGGAAGGAGAATAGGCAGATAGTGCAGAGTACCCCTGTGGCCATTCCCCTCATTAACAGGTATACCGCTTTGGATACTGTTGGGGGGTGGTGGGGGTGGTGGGGAACCTACCAGGGGAAATCTGGCACTGAGCCTGGTTGTGTGGCGCAGAAGGGAAGGGGGGGGGGTGAAGCCGAGAGTGGTAGTGATCGGGTATTTGATATTAAGGGGGCAGACAGGAGATTCTGTGGACGTGAAAGAGACTCCCGGATGGTATGTTGCCTCCCAGTTGCCAGGGTCAGGGATATCTCAGCATTCCACAACATTAAGAAGGGGGAAGGTGAAGAGCCAGAGGTCATGGTACATATTGGTACCTATGACATAGGGGGGAAAAAGATGAGGTCCTGAAGAGGAAGTATAGGGAGCCAGGTAGGAAGTTGATAGGCAGGTCCTCAAGGGTAGTAATCTCTGGATTGCTGCCTATGCCACGTACCAGTGAGGGTAAGAATAGGTTGATTTGGCAGATGAATACTTGGCTGAGGAGTTGGTGTAGGGGGCAGGGTTTCAGATTTGTTGATCATTGTGATCTCTTCTGAGGAACATACAACCTGTACAAAAGGGATGGGTTACACTTGAACTGGAGAGGGACCAATATTCTTGCAGGCAAGTTTGCTAGAACTGTTGGGGAGGGTGTAAACTAGATTGGCAGGGGGATGGGAACCAGAGTGATAGGTCAGAGCTTGGTGCGTTTAGTGTACAAGTAGATGCAGCATGTAGAAAGACTTGTAAGGAAGGAT
Organism: Pristis pectinata; assembly: GCF_009764475.1. Lineage (NCBI taxonomy): Eukaryota > Metazoa > Chordata > Chondrichthyes > Rhinopristiformes > Pristidae > Pristis > Pristis pectinata. The sequence continues at coordinate 25,378,451 of NC_067425.1, forward strand.
AGGCAGTTGAAAGGGCAAAATTGCAGTCAGTTGTATGGGCTGAAGTGTGTCTACTTTAATGTGGTAAGTATCAGGAACAAGGGTAATGGACTTAGAGTGTGGGTAAGTACATGGAACTATGACATTGTAGCCATTACAGAGATTTGGCTGTCACAAGGGCAGGAATGGCTTTAGATGTCTCAAAAGGGACAGGGATGGAAGTAAAAGAGGTGGGGGAGTGGCTTTGCTGATCAGGGACAGTGTCACAGCTGCAGAAAGGGAGGATGTCCTGGAGGGATCGTCAACTGAGTCAGTGTGGGTGGAAGTCAGAAACAAGAAGGGAGCGATCACTCTATTGGGAGTATGCTACAGACCTCCTAATAACAGCAGAGACATTGAGGAGCAGATCGGGAGGCAGATTTTGGAGAAGTGCAAAAATAGCAGTGTTGCTGTCATAGGTGATTTCAACTTCCCTAATATTGATTGGCACCTCCTTAGTGTAAAGGGGATAGATGGGGCAGAGTTTGTTAGGTGTGTCCAGGAAGGATTCCTGACATAGTATGTGTACAAGCCAACTAGAAGAGAGGCCATACTGGACCTGGTATTAGGCAATGAGCCTGATCGGGCTTCAGATCTCTTGGTGGGAGAGTATTTTGGAGAGAGTGACCATAACTCCTTGACATTTACCATAGCCTTGGAGAGGGATAGGAGCAGACAATATGGAAAATTATTTAATTGAGGGAGGGAAAACTATGCTCCTTTTAGGCAGGAACTTAGGAGCGTAAATTGGGAACAGATGTTCTTGGGGAAGTGCACATGGAAATGTGGAGGTTGTTTAGAGAGTACTTGCATGGGGTTCTGGGTAGGTTTGTCCCATTGAGGCAGGGTAAGGATGGTAGAGTGAAGGAACCGTGGTTGACAAGGGATGTCGAACATCTTGTCAAGAGGAAGAAAGAAGCTTACCTAAAGTTTAGAAAGCAAGGTAGCCTGGAGGGAGCTTAAGAATGGACTTAGGAGAGCTAGCAGGGGGCATAAGAAGGCCTTGGTGAGTAGGATTAAGGAAAACCCTAAGGCATTCTACTCGTATGTGCAGAACAGGAGGATGACTAGAGTGAAGGTAGGACCGATTAGGGATAAAGGAGGAAACATATGCCTGGAGTCGGAAGAGGTGGGGAAGTCCTTAATGAATACTTTGCTTCAGTATTCACCAGTGAGAGAGGCCTTGACAATTGTGAGGACACCGTATAACAGGCTGATACCCTAGGGCATGTCGACGTGAGGAAAGAGGATGTGCTGGAACTTTTGAAAAACATTAGGATAGATGAGTCACTGGGGCTGGACAGGATATATCCAAGGTTATTACAGGAAGTGAGGGAAAAGATTGCTGGGCTTTTGGCGATGATCTTTGTGTCCTCGCTGGCCACAGGAGTAGTGCCAGATGATTGGAGGGTGGCAAATGTTGTTCCTTTGTTCAAGAAAGGGAGCAGGGACAACCCTGGGAATTATAGACCAGTGAGTCTTACTTCAGCGGTGGGCAAACTACTGGAGAAGATTCTTAGAGACAGGATTTATGGGCTTTTGGAGAAGCATAGGCTGATTAAGAACAGTCAACATGGCTTTGTGAGGGGCAGGTTATGCCTCACGAGCCTAATTGAATTCTTTGAGGATGTGACAAAGTACATTGATGAAGGTAGAGCAGTGGATGTGGTGTACATGGATTTAAGTAAGGCGTTTGATAAGGTTCCACATGAAAGGCTCATTCAGAAAGCCAGGAGGCATGGGATCCAGGGTAATTTGGCTGTGTGGATTCAGAATTGGATCACCCATAGAAGACAGAGGGTGGTTGTAGATGGAGCATATTCTGACCGGAGGTCAGTGACCAGTGGTGTACTGCAGGGATCTGTTCTGGGACCCCTGCTCTTTGTGATTTTTATAAATGTCTTGGATGAGGATGTGGAAGGGTTGGTTAGTAAGTTTGCAAATGACACAAAATTTGGTGGTGTTGTGGATAGTGCAGAAGGTTGTTGTAGGTTACAACAGGACATTGATAGGATGCAGAGCTGAGTTGAGAAGTGGCAGATGGAGATCAACTTGGAAAAGTGTGAAGTGATACACTTTGGATGATCGAATTTGAAGGCAGAATACAAGGTTAATGGCAGGACTCTTTGCAGTATGGAGGAACAGTGAGATCTTGGGGTCCACGTCCATAGATCCCTCAAGGTTGCTGCACAGGTCGATAGGGTTGTTAAGAAGGCGTATGGTGCGTTGGCCTTCATGAGTTGGGGTATTGAGTTCAAGATCCACTAAGAAATGTTGCAGCTCTATAAAACTCTGGTTAGACCACATGTAGAGCATTGTGTTCAGTTCTGGGTCACCTCATTATAGGAAGGATGTGAAAGTTTTGGAGAGGGTGCAGAGGAGATTTACCAGGATGCTTCCTGGATTGGAGAGCATGTCTTATGAGGAAAGGTTGAGTGAGCTCGGGCTTTTCTCTTTGGAGAGAAGGAGTATGAGGGGTGACTTAATAGAGGTGTACGAGATGATAAGAGGCATAGACTGAGTGGACAGTCACAGACTTTTTCCTAGGGCAAAAATGGCTCACACGAGGGGGCATAACTTTAAGGTGAGTGGAAGAAGGTACAGGGGGGATGTCAGAGGTCAGTTTTTTACAGAGTTGTGGGTGTGTGGAATGCACTGCGTAAGTGACTCTTAGATAGCCACATCAATGATAGAAAAATGGAGAGCTATGTGGGGGGGTGGGGGGGTGGGGGGAAGGAAGGGTTAGATACATCTTAGATCAAGATAAAATGTCAGCACAACATCATGGGCCAAAGGGCCTGTACTGTGCTGTAGTGTTCGATGTACACCAAGAGTAATTTAGCATTGCCGGTTAACCAACTAGCATGTCTTTTGGGATGTGGGAGGAAACTGCAGCACCCAGAGAATGTGCAGACTCCACACAGACTGCACCAGGAGTCAGAATCGATCCAGGCTGCTGAAACAGTGAGACCGCTGCACTACCCATGCACTAGAAGGTGGAGTTCACCCTGGAAGCTGATAGGAAAACATGCCTTCTAGCAACTGGAGACCTGAAGTTCATTTTCACAAGGAAGCAGCACTGTCTGTACCAACAAAATGATTTGTTTGAATTACTAAGCAGTTGGATGTTTCCAGGCAGAATCTTATAATCTGTCTCAATAGTAATATAGCTGTTTGTTATTCCATATGGAAAGACAACAAGGAGAGCACTACATGTTTTTTTGTAGGCACCAGATAATAGAGAACCATCTATTCCTATAAACCATCTATTCCTATAGTCTGGCTCCCCGGTCTTCCCAGCTATCAGTCCACCTTCCATCAAGGAACAATACCCTTACTAATTGATATTCTCATTCTAACTATTGGTTAATTGTTTACGCTGTATCATCTCCCACTAATTACCTCTTCCCAAGTGAGTAACTCCAGGCTAATATTTGCATGGGCTGGATGTCTTTATGAAGTTAATAAAAATAGCGGCAAAGTTTGATGGGCCTGAATGTACCTGCATGCCAGCAAGGTGTCTGGACCCTTACTGCTATTACAGAAAATACAAGAGGGCATGTTTAACCCTGCAAACTATTACATTTCCATTGAAGAAGTGGTTGGTTTCAAGGAATTACAATACACTGAGAAAGTACAGGAAGCTGAGCCAATCATTTTAAACTCCATGTTCTTGTCTTAATTAACTACTGCTGTATCTTACATCCAGTCACCCAATCTATAATGTCCTTTACAAGTTTCTTGAGAAGTGGCACCTGACCCCAACGTGCCTTGTTGTATGTTTCAACTCATCAGGAGAACAGCAAAAGCCAGTTAGTTCCTCTTCAACAGAACAGCTCTGTGTGCTCCTCATGTTACTGAATCTTTCGATCCATTCTATCTCTCACTATGTGTCTCATCTGACTCAAAGTAATGTAAGTTCCGAATTGAAGTTTGCTTGGCCCTCCTGAATTGTTGAGAATTATTGTGTTTCTATTTGTAGATCTTGAGGAATGGCTCGGGAGTCCGTTTGTACAAACTGCAGTAAATGAAGCCATTAAATCGGTGGACAAAGCATATGCAGAGACCAGAGGCTTGTAGGTTCTTTATCTCTATAATGTTGTCAATCAGGGTTCTCCATGGAGTGCTCAGCATTGCATTAGTGCAACTGAATAGATATTAGACTCAGAATGAGAAGAACAGTTTAGCTTTGCATTTGTTCAGCTGAACACTTGCTCAGGTGTGGTATCATTGATGTGTTATAGTACTGATGTGGTTAAACAAAAAAGGTGCATTATCACATGGATTGAAGATTTGCACGGAATTGGCTCCTGAGATTATTGTTGCACTGTACAGTTCAAAATCATTCAAAAAAATGTTCTCTATTTAATATAGTGATAGCTGAACTCCCACATGAAATGAATTTTCTGCCCCATACCTATGTCCTTTGATTTCTTTTGCGTTTTCAGACCTATCAGTCCCTCTTGGAGCTAAACAATATAGAAGCAGAGTCTAGGGTCCATCAAGGACCACTTGCTAATTCTACACTAATCCCATTCTGTTCACCACAATTCCCATCAACTCTCCCTGGATTCTAACACACACACACACACACACACACACACACACACACACACACACACACACACACACACACACACACACACACGCACACACACTGACCAATCTGCATATTTTTGAGATGTGGGAGGAAACTGGAGCACCCAGAGGAAACCCACATTCTCACAGGTAGGGAATGTACAAACTCCACACACAGCACTGAAGGCCAGGATTGAACCTGGAACTGTGAAGCAGCAACTCTGTTAGCTACACCACTGTGCCACCCGCCACCCTCTATCTCTGATTAGAACACACATATACACAGTGGTAGATGATTCCAGACAGACACAACTCTGAGTAAGGAAATTGCCTCTCACTTCAGTGTTAAATGGCTAGTTTCTTATCTCTTAAATCTGAGTCAATGACTCCTGGTTCAAAACTGTCCACCATGGGAAACAACATCTCAGCATCAAAGAAAATGGGATCAACTCTACTTTCAAAGAGCAGTATGTTATATTTAATCTCTCCTCATGGTGCCGGAGGATTGGAGGGTGGCGAATGTTGTCCCCTTGTTCAAAAAAGGTAGTAAGGATAGTCCAGGGAATTACAGACCGGTGAGTCTCACATCTGTGGTGGGTAAACTGTTAGAAAGGATTCTAAGGGATAGGATCTATGAACACCTAGACAATCATGGACTGATTAGGGACAGCCAGCATGGCTTTGTGACGGGAAGATCTTGCCTCACAAGCCTGATAGAGTTCTTTGAGGTGGTGACGAGGAAGATTGATGAGGGTAGTGCAGTGGATGTGGTCTACATGGATTTTAGTAAGGCGTTTGATAAGGTTCCTCATGGTAGGCTTCCTCAGAAGGCCAGAGGCCAAGGGATCCAGGGAAGCTTGGCTGTGTGGATTAGGAATTGGCTTACCTGTAGAAAGCAGAGGGTTGTGGTGGAGGAAGTGCCCTCAGATTGAAGGGCAGTGACTAGTGGTGTTCTGCAGGGATCGGTTCTGGGACCTCTACTTTTTGTGATATTTATAGATGACTTAGATGAGGAGGTCAAAGGCTGGGTTAGTAAGTTTGTGGACAACACTAAGATCGGTGGTGTTGTGGATAGTGTGGAGGGCTGTCGGAGCTTACAAGAGGGATATTGATAGGATGCAGAGCTAGGCTGACAAGTGGCAGATGGAGTTCAATCTGGAGAAGTGTGAGGTGGTACACTTTTGAAGGACAAACTCCAACGCAGAATACAAGGTAAATGGCAAAGTACTTGGCAGTGTAGAGGAGCAGAGGGATCTGGGGGTTCATATTCACAGTTCACTGAAAGTTGCCTCACAAGTGGATAGAGCAGTTAAGAAGGCCTATGGGATGTTAGCTTTCATAAGTCATGGGATTCAGTTTAAGAGCCGCGAAGTGATGATGCAGCTTTACAAAACTCTAGTTAGACCACACTGAGAGTACTGTGTTCAGTTCTGGTCGCCGCATTATAGGAAGGATGTGGAGGCGTTGGAGAGGGTGCAGAGGAGATTTACCAGGATGCTGCCTGGATTAGAGCATATGGAATATGAGGAGAGGCTTAAGGTGCTAGGGCTTTATTCACTGGAAAGGAGGAGGATGAGAGGAGACATGATAGAGGTATATAAAATATTGAGAGGAATAGATAGAGTAGACAGTCAGCGCCTCCTTCCCAGGGCACCAATGCTCAAGACAAGAGGGCATGGCTTTAAGTTATGGGTGGGAGGTTTAGGGGAGATTTCAGGGGGAGGTTTTTCACCCAGAGAGTGGTTGGTGCATGGAATGCACTGCCTGGGGTGGTGCTGGAGGCAGATACATTGGACAGGTTCAAGAGTTTGTTGGATAGGCATATAGATGAATGTGAGATAGAGGGATATGCGGGAGGAAAGGGTTAGATAGTGTGAGGGTGGTTTGATGGACGGCACAACATGGTGGACTGAAGGGCCTGTTTTGTGCTGTATGGTTCTATGGTTCTATGGTATCCCTGAAATCATTCCAATGCTACCTCATAAAGCAAGTAAATCAATCCTTGGGTAAGGAGTACAAGAGGTTTATATGATTCCAGAAAGACTTTTTATATCTTATGTGCTAATTCCTTTAGAGACAAACTATTTCCCTTTCCAAATGCTTCCTGTAACTGCATTTTAAATTTATGTTACCTTTGCACAAGGACACCTTGCGTCCACAAAACACCAAGATTTACTGGACTCCCACCTTTTAAAAATGCTCTTCTTAGCCATTTTTTCTTCAAAAGGTTAATAATGTCACATATTCCCACATTTTACTTCACCTTTACATTCTTGCTCAGTCTATTGCAGTCTCTCTCCAACCTCCACAACTTACTCTCCCACTTGCATTATATTATAAAGAAACTTGCGTACATTAAGGTCAATCTCCCCACCAGTGACCCATTGATCAATGGGATCCATGTTCAATTACAACACAGTGTCAGTATACCTTGAGTTTATATTTGTACACAGAATACTTCCAAATAATTTTTATTTTATCTACCTCTAGCCATAAAGAGCAGCTGCACACAAGATCCTTGACTCCAGGTGACCTACTGCGTTTCTTCAAGCAGCCTTTGGCAGAGACCAAGGTCGCAGTGAGAGCAGCAGAATACACGGAAAATGTAATGCAACAGGTCCAACAGCATATCCATCGAATACACAAACGCTCATTCAATGCATCAGGTTAGTTTAGAAACAGGTGAGGAATATCTAGAGGAAACATTCTTTGCCCATGACTCATTCACCCAGTTGCAACATCAATGGGGTTTTAATTCAATGATTCCTGCACAGGAATCATAAATAACTACATTCACACCAGCAGGTACAGCAGCTCAATACCCTGTGAGAGCCATTTCCGTCATTTGTGGTCAGCTCTTGCTGTCATCCAACGTGAGAATTAATGTAGTCACCAGGTCAGCAACCTGTTTGTTAATTGGTGTGTGGTGCTTTGCATGAGTAGTTGAGTGGAACAGAGATTAAATCAGCTAATTTCACTCAACAGAGGCAGAAGTGCAAAACAAACCCACATTCTCAGAGTGTGATGGGTGATAAGAATCTGCAGTGCTGCACTGTTAAGACAGGATGACAATTATTATTGCCATTTATAGATAACTAGGAAGTCTACTGATCCTGATGTAACTGAAAGTGAGATTGCTGGTTAGCTTGTGTGACTCCTTCACTAATTAGGACTAGTAATGAGTGTATGTATCCTGCAGATTTGTTATCACCGAATGACCTGGACATCATTGCAAAAGTCACAGGGTGTCAAGCCGTACGTCAACCTCCAGTCTGTGCTGATGACTGTTGGTCAAACCGATACAGGACCTTCACCTCCATATGCAACAACCGGTGAGACATAATGGGTTGGTGATGGCTACCTGTCCCATTTCAGTTATCAACTGCCAAACAATTATTGTCATTCACTAAAAGGTTTTATCTTCGTACTGATAAATACTTATAAACTGGACTTGCCTATGGGAGAATTCAGTCAATTTTGTTTGAGGAATCATGTGAAAAGTGCCCAAATATATACTTCTAAATAAGTAATAATAATGTGCTCCAGTTACTGTCACTTTAATTCTCCATCCCATTCTCACTCTGACCTATCTGTCTGTGACCTCCTGGCCCAATGTAAGCTTGAGGAACAGCACCTCATCTTACATCTGGAAACACCATAGTCTTCCAGACTCAGTACTGAGTTCAACAATTTCAGGTAACTCTCTTCCTCTGTGTATATTAGAACCGGCCAGTTCCGCTCTCAGTCATTTACTTGTGATATTGACTCAGATTTTCTCTCTCCAATAGGATGGTCTAACTTGTGGGGCTTATCCTACAGCTACAAACCATCTGCTGGAGGAACTCAACGGGTCGAGCAGCATTCGTGGGGTGGGGGTAGGGGAAGGAATTGTCGACATTTCGGGTTGAAATGCATCAGGCATGAGTCCTTTTCCCTCTCCAGATGCTGCTCGACCTGTTGAGTTCCTCTAGCAGATTGTCTGCTTGTTGCTCCAGGTTCCAGCACCTGCAGTCTCTTGTGTGTCCATGAACTTCTCTGCGAACCCTCTATTGTAATCACCTGTGCCTGTCAAAACACCCATGTCAGGGAGTAGCGAGGTGGTGCAAAGCTGTCAGGCCATGATAGATTCCTTTAGTATGAATAATTAGGATGCATTATTCCCTGTACCTTTTTAAAATAAAAGTATTCTGCAGCCATCAAAGACTGGCAGAATAGTAACAGGGGCCAGTAGAAATTGATCAGATAAAATCTTTAACATGGTTGGTGATCTCTTTTAAAAATATTGGTATCAGTCCCGATGAACATTTAGCTACATGAGGTTAAAGACGGTGTCAGCTGGTTCCTTAAGATCCAGTTTGGCACCGCGGGTTCCACATCAGTGCTACCTGTTGATTAACATCAGGATCTACCCACACCATATGATTCCAGTGGGTGGTAAAGCACATGTGCCCATGACTTCAAAATGTACCTGCTTCAGGCAGCACACAGGGGCTTATTTAGCCCTCTATACTCAAAATCCACACAAGAGAGACAAAAATCCCTTACTTTCTCCTTTGTGAAGAACATTCAAGCTTTTAAAATCCAGGTTTAGAATCAGGACTTAGAGTCAAAGAATCACAGAGCTGTGCACAAAGAAATGGGCCTTTTGACCCATCTCATCCATGCTGACCTTTTTGTCCATCTACATTAATCCCACTTACCTGCATTAAGACCGTATCCTTCTTTGCCTTGCCTATTTAGGTGTCTGTCTTAGATATAGCAATTGTATCTGTTTCCGCTACCTTCTCTGGGAGTGTTTTCCAGATGCCAACTGCACTCTCTATAAAAAAAACTTACCCCCTTTAAAATTGCTTCTTTTCACCTTAAACATGTCTTCTAGTTTTTTGTACCCCAGCCGTAGGAAAAAGAAAAAAAACAAACCCAGCCCTTCCAATATCTCCCATAACTAAAGGTGACAACTTCTTGATTTATCCCATCCTGTTTTCTATTCTTTTCACTCTGGCTCTGCCCTCTCTTGTGGGCCATAGACCATTGCTTGAATTCTCAATAACAAAATTACATAAACCAAAGAAGCTTTCTCCTTATTTGGTAATATAATTGCTCAGAGCTCCATCAAAAGTTGAGGTTTCCATGAGAGACCTGTCAATTGCCTCGATCATATCTTTATTAACCGTCAGTTTGGGGCATGGACAAAAGATGACCCATTATATATCAAGCTCTAAATGGAAAACATTCATGAGTCTCCAGTCCCTGTAAAGGAAGATTATATGGGTAGTTTAATGGAACCTGTGAAAATGACCTCATGGAATCACACAACACAGTAACAGTCTCCTTCCCTGAGTCCGTACTGACCACTAAGCATCCATTTACACTAATCCGACAATAGTCCCATTTTATATTCCCCACTTTCCGATCTATTCCCCCAAATGCTACCACTCACCGACTCACCAGGAACAATTTACAGGGCCCAATTATCCCACCAGACTCATGGTATTTTCATTGTTGTTGGTAATTGCTCTGGATTTTGGAATGCTACATCTGTAAATTATTAAACTAAATGGAGGGAAAGGTATTGCTGCCATTTGTGAGCCTGACATTCAAGTGTTCCCATCAGTGCTATGTTAACACAGTGCTGGCACTTGTAGGAGGTTTATTAAGACTGATTTACGTGCATGTGAAGAAATGAATGGTTGATTTTCCCAATTTTCAGGTTGAAGCCTCGTCTGGGAGCCTCCAACACAGCGCTCACCCGATGGCTCCCTGCTAAGTATGAGGATGGGATTTCACTTCCACTGGGTTGGACTCCAAACAAATTACATGCCGGATTTGCTGTGCCTTTGGTAACTATTTGCACATTAGACTGAAAGAATCAGATTCACTGTGGTATTGATCTGCTGGTCAATCTGACCACAAGATATAGGAGCAGAATTATGCCATTTGACCCATCGAGTCTGCTCCGCCATTCCATCATGGCTGATTTTTTCAACTCCATTCTCCTGCCTTCTCCCTATAACCCATAACCCCTTACCAATCACAGTACCGATGTCCTAACTCCTGTGTTTCTGGGGAAAGATAGGAGGTGCATTGTCCAACACTGTCCAAGCTTGTGCTTTAGCCATCCTCGTTAGCAGCCGCTGTCTCGCGCAAGTGCGGCTTGATGCCTGACTGCTGCAAGCAGTTTGTGACCAGCTGTCGTTTTTTTATGGATGGCACGGTAGCATAGTGGTTAGCACAATGCTTTACAGCACCAGCGACCCGAGTTCAAATCCGGCCACTGTCTGTAAGGAGTTTGTACGTTCTCCCCGTGTCTGTGTGGGTTTCCTCCGGGTGCTCCGGTTTCCTCCCACATTCCAAAGACGTACAGGTTAGGAAGTTATGGGCATGTTATGTTGGCGCTGGAAGCGTGGCGACACTTGGGGGCTGCCCCCCAAAATCACTATGCAAAAGATGTATTTCACTGTGTGTTTCGATGTACATGTGACTGATAAAGATCTTATCTTATCTTACAATGTCCATTCATGGGGCTAAGTCACAGTCAGATAGGAATAGAGTTAAGCTATCTCTTCATTGCTTCATGTTCCCTTAGCGTTATCTTTGTACACCATCAACCCAATTTATAATGGCAGACAGCCAGTTTAGGCTTATTTAGTTGAGAACCTCAGCTGAAAACATTTCAAATTTCATTCATTTAGTCAAGTTTATTGTCACATGCACTAGTATGTTGAGGAACAGGTACAATGAAAAACCTGCATGCAGCAGCATCACAGGCACGTAGATTCAGACAACACACAGAACATTAATTATATATAATTTATACAAGACGGTGAAGAAAAAAAGACTGCAAAACAAGACATTAGTGCAAAAATAAAACACGATCACAGACAAGTCCGTGGTCGTGCAAGAGGTAGTCCGTAGTGTTCTGTTGCTGAGGTAGGATTAGGGTTATGCAGGTTGGTTCGAGAACCTGATGGAAACCTGTATCCTGAAACAAGAACCTGTAAGAAAGTAGCTGTTCCCGAACCTGGTGGTGTGGGACTTCAAGCTTCTGTATCTCCTGCCTGATGATAGCAATGAGAAGAGGGTATGACCATTTCAGTGGGGATCCTTGATGATGGATGCTGCCTTCTTGAGGCAGCACCACATGTAGGTGCTTTCAATGGTGGGAAGGGCTCTGTCCATGATGGACTGGGCTGTGTCCACTACTCTCTGTTGCCTCTAGCATCCTTGTGCATTGAAATTGCTTTACCAGGCCATAGTGCAACCAGTCAGAATACTTTCAACATTGCATCTGTAGAAGTTTGTTAGAGCATTTGGTGACATGCCAAATCTCCTTAAAGCTTCAAAGAAAGCAGAGGCACTGATGTATCTATCTACTGTACCCAGGATAGGTCATCTGAGATGTTAATGCCCAGGAATTTGATGCTGAATTTATTTTATGATTTTGAATTTATGATTCAATGTAATGGGGAAGCATATTGAAAAAACTATCACACACTGGGCTTTTCACAGTAATGATGTCTTCCTCCTTACTTACTACTTACACGGTGCTTGTAAACATCAGGGGACAATCATAAAAAGGGTCCTACGTTAAAGAAGTCTTGACTTGCATTCATGTAACGATTGATTTACACATCTACTTTAGGTCCGAGAGGTGTCCAACAGAATTTTGAAAGTATCTAATAAGGATGTAGTCTCAGACGAAACAGTGACTGGTATGTTTATGCAGTGGGGACAGTGGATTGATCACGACATGAGTTTAAGTCCTGTGTCTGGCAGTATCCAAACCTTTAATGGAGGCATCAACTGTGAACGTACTTGTGTTCAGAGAAGTCCTTGTTTTCCAATTGAGGTGAGACTCCACTCTTTTCATTCTGAAGTTATGTTTGAGATTTGGTTTTGTGCCCTGGATTGAACAAAATAATTCCTGGATCAACAATCTGTCCACTCTGGCTCACACACAGGCTCCAGTCCAATCCAAGAAAGTGAAAATCTACAAGAATCAGATGATTGGTGGACACATTAATGCTTGCTATAAGCCAGCTAGCACCTTTCTCAAGTGTGGGCATGGGGGCACACTAAATTGTTTAACATTTACCAATATAACTTGCAGTACATGCACATCCTGCTCACCTTGTTGAGGGTCCAGTGCTCAAAACACTGGTGCTATGTGGTTAAATTTCTATAGCACTTCCATTAATTCAATTTACCATTATGCTCTGCCATCTATTCCCAAATTAGTCTAAGTTAAAGCAACTAACTTGACAATCAGCTAATGAATATAAACATCTTCATCTTCCTTCTTTTAATCTATGGAGAACTACTTGAGATTAATTATATCTAAAAGAGTTCTGAACCTTCACTGACAGATACCTCATGGTGACACCAGGATCAAAGACACTAAAACATGCATGCCCTTCTTCCGATCGGCTCCTGCTTGTGGCACTGGTGAGCTGGGTACAATGTTTGGAGATGTGAACACTCGTCAGCAGATTAATTCCCTCACAAGTTTCCTCGATGTCAATGAAGTCTACGGCAGCACAGATTGTCTGGCCAACAAGCTCAGAAACCTGACCAATGAACTTGGTCTGTTGGCTGTGAACCAGGAATTCTCTGACAATGGACGAGAATATCTACCATTCAACACCATTTCAAGTAATCTTTGTGGCGGCGGGGGAGAAGGCTGTGCCACTGGCCGAAACGCTACTCCGTGTTTTCTTGGTGGTGAGTATCAGCTGAATAGAACACTGCTTCACAAACCACCTTCACACGTGGCTTCCCCTTCATTTACACAGCTGTTCCCTGCAACAGGGAGAAAAAACAAAAAGGAGAGGAAATTTCCCAGTGGTAGGCAGACAGGTTTAAAATGGATGTCAAACTGACGGGCTCTGTGCACATTCATTTTGGAAGTGGCTAAAGCAGAGAAAGAATTGGAATTAGTTTCTTATTGTTGCATGTACTGAGATACAGTGAAGAACTGTGTTTTGCATTTTATCAAGACAAATCATAACAAATGTAAATAATCAAGGTAGTAGAAGGGAAAAGCAATAACAATGCAGAATATAGTGTCATAGTTATAGAGAAAGTGAAAGGCAGGTACACGATAAGGGACAAGGAACATGACGAGGTAGATTGAGAGATCAAGAGCCCATCTTTTTCGTACAAGAAGTTTGTTGAAGTCTTATAACAGTGGGATAGAAGCTATCCTTGCGCCTGATCGTCCATTTTTTCAAGCTTTTGTACCTTCTGCCTGATGGAAGGGGGGGGATGGGGGAAAGAGAGAAAGACTGGGGTGGGAGGGGTCTTAGGTTATGTTGGCTGCTTTCCTGAGGCAGCAGGAAGTGCAGACAGAGTCAATGTACAGGAGACTGGTTTCTGTGATAGATTGGGCTGTGTTCACGACTCCATTTCACTGAGAGATCTTTAGAACAGCTGGAAACTAAGGTATAGGATTCTATATTTTCTGCTGACCTTGGCTGACTGGATGTGTCATACCTTTGAATGGCAACTACGATTTCGTGCGGTCTTGGGCAGATCAGTTGCCATACCAAGGTATGACTCATCCAGTCAGTAGAGGTCATCAGGAAATATAGTCCTATACCTTAACTTCCAGCGGTTCTATCAATGTCCTCGTGACACTTCATAGAGAGGGAGTGATGTTGCAGTAGGAAATATGCAGCTTGGGATCTTGGCAGCCAAAAGCAATGGTGGAGCAAATAAATTTGGGAATGATCAAGAGGTAGAAATGAAGGATGGGGTTAGCTCAGAGAGTTAAAATGCGGCATGGTATTGAGAAGACAGCGATGGAGGTAGTAATGGAAGGAGTTGAAGGCTAATTTTAACTGGGAGCCAATATGGGTGACCATGCACATGGGTAATAGGTGAATAGGACAATATAAGTTGAGACATGGGCAGCAGAGGTTTAGGTAACAAGTTCTCAGAGAGTGGAATTAGGTAGGTTAGCCTGCTGCACATTGGATGAGTCCGTGGCTACCAATACAAAAATGAGAGTTTCAGCAGCGGGTGAGTGGAGGCAGGGGCAAACCAGATGACTGAAAATGTGGATATGAGCTGTCTTAATGATCCTTAGGATGTGGTGAAGGTTGATTAGTTATAGCGTAAAAATCTCTGACATGATTGATACTGAGTCTCAGACCTCATTTCCATAAGATCATTTGCAATGATGCAGCTTACTACCTAAATGGGGTTAAAGAAAAGCAATGCTCGTGGCAATTCTTAGGTAGATCACGGCCAATTTGACTCCCCAAACTGGCATTCAGTTGGTCCCTGGAATTCCAAGAGCCACCTGACAGTAGAAACACCAATGCATCGTATTGCCTTCCAACAATGCAAATAATAGTGATATGGAGAAGTGAGAGCAGGTATCCCTTTGAGGAAAATCATTAGTACATGATCGACATCATTAAGACTAATGCTTGTATTTCATTCAACTACTAAACTGCCTGAGCATACTGCACCCTGGAATCCTTGCTCAGAACTCGTTTACTGTTTTTTTTTCACTCTGTGTTGTCCTTTGTCATTAACCATACCAAGGTAACACTTGTCAACCTCACCATGTCCACCACAGGCGATGTACGTGTGAATGAACAGCTGGGACTGTTATCTTTCCACACAATATTTCTACGGGAGCACAATCGCATCGCGAGAGAGCTGAAGAGAATGAACCCACACTGGAGTGGGGATACAACATATCATGAAACAAGAAAAATTTTAGGAGCTTTTCAACAGGTAGAGAGAAAATATCACTGGTAACAAAAGATTATATTACTGACTGACTAACATATAAATCTCAGCACAGCAGGTGAACTTCAATTTGTTGAATAAATTAATTCTATTACATATATTGTTGCTTTCAATTTACTGAAAACTACTTTGCCTTTGTATTTAAAGGACCCTGTCACTATTCCCAGGCCTGCAGAGATGGTGATCCCCGATACACACTATGTAGCCGACTCATAAGAACATAAGAAATAGGGGCAGGAGTAGGCTATCTGTCCCTTCAGCCTACTCTGTCATTCATCAAGATCTTAGTTGATTTTCTACCCAGTACTATTTCCTGCCTTATCCCATATCACTTGATTCCTCCCCTATCCAGAAATCTATCTATCCTGGTTTTCAATAAACTCAACCACAGCCCTCCAGGGTAGACAATTCCAAAGATTCGCTAACTTCCATGTGAAGAAATTTTCCATCATCTCATTCCTAAACAACTAGCCCCTTATTTTGAGTCTGTGACCCTTGGTTCTGGATTATTCAACCAAGGGAAACATTGCCTCTACAACCAACCTGTAAAGCCTTGTAAACATCCTCTCTGTCTTCAAAAGTGTCTGTCCGCGGAAGAAGGTGCACACATGACAATAGCGTTCCATGGTGGCTTGAGAAAAATAAGTTAAGTATGTTGTTTATCATTATAGGCAGAGACTTAAATGAGGCTAAAGTAATCAAATCACTCACTCAGTTGAGAGTGCAGGAAGAGAAGTTGTGAGAAACATTTTCAATCAAAGGCTAAAGTAATTGTGAGAGAAAGCCACTGAGTAAGGACTAACTTGAACAATAGAGAGCCCCTGTTCAGAAGTTCAGTACCCCTGCTTTGAGAGACAGACAGCAGTGTGCCCCTCTTCTGGGGACAGACACTGGTCCTGTTCTAGAGTCATTCTGTGGGATTGTCCAATTGTGTTTGGATGATTGCTTCTGGCTGAGCATAAGGTTGGCCTAGAGGAAACCCATTTTCCAGGAGGGACATGAATGGAGAGAAGTCATTAATTGCGATTTGTGTTACCTCATACTTGCTTTCTGAACCCTATTGCTACCACTGGACCACAGAGTGCCATAGTCACTCCCAGACAAGGCAGTGGTAAAACCTTGAAACTCTCATTCTGGGCCAGACCCATAGTGAGTATATCAAGGTGACCAATCGAAAAGTTTAAAACTTTACTTTGACTTTACTGTTTCAAATGAAACTCCACTTTTCATTGCAGATAATAAACCACAGAGACTATGCTCCCCAGGTAATTGGAACAGAAGCAACAGAGAAATATCTCTCAGAATACGAAGGTTACAATGAGTCTGTGAATCCCAGTATCGCCAATGTTTTCTCAACAGCGGCTTTCCGTTTTGGACACCTCAGCATTCAGCCAATTTTGGTCCGCATGGCTGAAAACTTCCAGGAGCACCCGGAGTTTCCAAATCTGCCTCTCCACGAGACTTTCTTCACTCCCTGGAGAATAATAAAGCAAGGTAGGAACACCCTCTAATATTACTGGGCTCAGCCTGAACCATTGCATGACACCTGACTTCATTGATGGTTGTAACTGGATTCTGGCTGCGATTAAATCATGCAAAGTAGAGCTGAATATTGAAGGACCAAATTAATGTTGCCTTCTCTGTCCCTGCAGTTGGCAAGGGATAGGGAGCACTCCTTGTTCAACCTCCCTTGGTCTTGGGGAGAGGGGAGGTTGGGGTGGTGCAGCAACAAAACCCAAAGGCAACCTGACTCAGGCCTACTCCAGAAATGTCTGCTGCCAGGACAGGCGAAGAAACATTCATTGCATTTGCAAACCTCAACATTGTAACCTTCTGAGTGCTGTTCTTACAGAAGGGCCCAGTGTCCTGAGATCATCACAAGGCAAGGCAGAAGAGATGGAAGAGGAAACAACACTTCTCTTCTGGTTTCTTTAAACTTCCTTCAAGATGTACTGCCAAAATTTAGCTACCTTTCCAAACCAGTGGACTGAAATTAAGTGAGAGGAAAGGAATAGTCGATGTTTCGGGTTGAAACCCTGCATCAGTACCCTGCATCAAATGAGTCCTGATGCAGAGTTTTGACCCAAAACGTCAACAATACCTTTTCTCCCTCAGATGCTGCTCAATCTGCCGAGTTCTTCCAGCAGATTATTTGTTGCTCCAGATTCCAGCATCTGCAGTCTTTTGTGTCTCCACTGAGATTAAGTAATGTGAGCACACAGGGCAAGAACACAGCCTGCCAATCATTTACCTGGGTTCAGTCAGGACCAGCTTTGTATCCCACCTCCCTGTCAGAAACCCCCTTGAAGGGGGCAGACAATGGAGTAGCCAGGTTTTGGAGCACTATATTGTACAATTCAAATCATACAGAAAATATTACACACACTTCTATCATTGATCTTACATTATCACTCTGAAATCTCAAATTAAGTCCATTATGGGATCACCATCACAGCCACAGGTCAAGGAGACCCACCATCTCCACTATTTCAAGGCAACTAGGGTCAAATAATGGGACATACTTTATCACAATCTCCTTAATCCCAGACATCTGTTTCATAAAACAGCTTTGTGTTTTGTACAGGTGGAGCAGATCCCATTGTACGAGGACTGTTGGGTTTTCCTGCAAAACTGCAGAAATCAGGCAAGATGTTGCCAGATGAGCTGCGAGAGAAGTTGTTTAAGCTGAGCACCCACTTAGCGCTGGACCTGGGTGCTCTGAATATGCAGCGCTCTCGTGATCACGGACTCCAAGGTAAGAGGATGGCAAACAAAGTGTTGCGTATAACTCAGAAAAATACATTGTCAGCTTATCCAAAAATGATCTCGAATCGTATTATCAAGAAGTCAACAAGAAAATGTTGGGTTTACTGTCAGAGAGCAGCTGCTGATTGGAAATAATGCAGAAAGGTTGCTGTGAATATTGTTGTGCATTAGAGGGTAACAGTGGCTGAGAAGTGCCTGCAATGTATTATTAATCAACAGAGTATGCAGAATTGGGATTAGAATCACATCTCTGGGTATCTCGTTCTACTGTCTTTAATCACATCGTTGAATTATCAATTTCAAACATGGAAAACATTTACTGGAAATGTATAGCAAGAAGTTATCATCAGAGAATGCTGAACTGGGATTATTAACTATGTATTAGGGAGTAGTCCTCGGGCAAATGAAACAAGAAATAACTGCCAGGGATTACTTACTAAGAAGTAATTTAAGATGAGGAATTAATTAACTCCAAATAAACACACTTAGGATATCAGATCAAAAAATATTCAATGAGACTTATTTGTCTGGGAAATAGGGCAGGCACGGTAATGTAGCGATTAGCGTAACGCTATTACAGCGCCAGCGACCCAGGTTCAATTCTGGCCGGTGTCTGTAAGGAGTCTGTACATTCTCCCCGTGTCTACATGGGTTTCCTCCAGGTGCTCCATTTTCTTCCCACATTCCAAAGATGTACAGGTTAGGAAGTTGTGGTCATGCTATGTTGGCACCGGAAGCGTGGCGACACTTGTGGGCTGCCCCAGAACACTCTACGCAAAAAGATGCACTTCAGTGTGTGTTTTGATGTACATGTGACAAATAAAGATATCTTATTTACTTGACACATGGAGACTATTTTGTTATGAAGTATTTACCAAAATATTTATCTGGAGTAAATTAAAAGTGAGGATTTGCTAATGAGCACATGACAGCATTATATTCAAGTAAAATACATCTTTACCAATAGTTTTGAATGGGGGCATTATTTATCAGGTTTACATTTAGAGAAGTATATTTCAAGAGTAGTTAATGAGATAATATGTACCAGACCCATATGCCATAAATTACGTACTAGGCAACATTTGACTGCCTGGATTTTGCAGTCAGTGCTATAATGACATTTATCAGTGACTTTGTAGAAAGAAGCCCACAGAGGACGAGTGTAGTCATTGGCATAGATTCTTCTCTCCCAATGATGTCAGCCATTAGCTGTAAGGGATCCATGATGCCCCAAAACAGTGATGTCATCAAGCAGGCTATGTGAGAAATTACATTGAAGAATTCTCATAATAGCAAGAGAATTCCAACTAATGACTTCTTAAATATTTTACAGAGAAATATTTACATATGTGTAAGGTAAAATCTGAAACGTAAACAAACTTTAGGAAGGAAAACAAATTTCAAATTTTATTACTTTTAAAATGGTGTTTTTTAAAAAATAATTATCAGATGAAATTAGGCTCCGCACATAAAATGAGTGTACTAAGGCCAAAGAGTTTGTGAAGGGTAATTAAAAGCTGAGTTGCCATTAAACCTCTCCGTTACACTTCATGCAAAACTATTTCAAATTTCAGGATATTTTACTGTTAAATAGTTCATAAAGAGTTCTCGTCAATTCACAGATTTGTGATGATTACAGCAGGGCAGGATGCAACACTGTTCCCTGTGGGGAAGTAGTGAATCACTGAAAGCAAATTCTGCATTTAACTGCACCTCTGGAAGCTCTGAAGTTATTGTCAAATTTGCTCTGTGGTAATAGTGATAGCTTTGCTGTCATCTTCATCATGAGTATTTGCCATTCTGCCATCAACAAGCCACAAATCAGGAATAACATCACACTTTCCAGTTGTCTAGATAAGTGCAGCTCCTGTGGCACTCGGGGTCCTTTATACTGTCCAGGGTAAAGCAACCCACTTGATGGCACCTCATCAGCCACCATAAATATTCATTCCCTCCACCACTAGTGCACACTGGCTGCAGCGTGTACTGTCTACACAACACACTGTAGACTGGTAGCTCTTCCCAAACCTACAACTTCTGTCACCAAGAAGGACAATAGGTTACCATCAGCTGCAGGTTACCTTCCAAGTCCCACACCAACTTGACTTGGAAATACATATCTGTTCCTTCATGATCACTGCAGCTAAATCCCGGATCTACCTTCTTAGCAACATTGTGCAAAATCCTTCATCTGAAGAACTGCAGTGGGTCAGGAAGGTGGCTCATCATTACCTCCTGAGGGCACCTCAGATGTGTAATAAATGTTGGACGTGTCCACCTCACCCGTGTCCAAAAAAACAATAAATGTCTCACAATGTGCCTAATGAGGGGATGGTCTTGATCAAATTAGGTAGAATTTAAAAGACTGAAGCTTACTCAAGGATTGCTGCTGAGTTGGGATGGCTTGTGCTGTGCAAAGTTCACAACTGGACTCAGGCAAAGCCTCCAGACAGAGAAACAAAGAACTAATTCATCCTCGACCATGAGTTTCACAAGCTAAAGAAGATAAAATAAAAAGGAGCATTCCTATTGACCACTCCAGAAAGTTCTGCTTGATTAGTTTGCAAAGACTCTGCCAAAGTCCAGCAGCAGATTGCCCACCAATGTCTCTAAGCTCAGGATGTTTTGTGCTAATATTGTTCTTGTTAAAGTGCAACTGCCACAAATGAGCTAACAGACTTTTTACTGTCTTTGAATTTCACAGGTTACAATGCATGGCGCAAATTCTGTGGACTTTCACAACCAAACGGTCATTTCCAACTTTCTCAAGTCCTCCAAAATTCAGATCTAGCAGAGAAATTCCTCAAGCTATACGGAACTGTAGAAAATATTGATGTGTGGATAGGGGCAATCTCTGAGCCCTTCGTAAAAGGTGGAAAGATTGGCCCTTTGTTAGCCTGCTTAATAGGACAGCAGTTCAAGAACCTAAGAGATGGGGACAGGTAATGGCAATATCAGCACAATCAAAGCAACTCAAAGCTTTGACTTTCCACTTCACAAACCAGACACCAGCAATCTAACAACCCAAACTGCCTTTCAACAATCCAGTCTACCAATTTTGGGTGTGATAATTCAGGGAAGAAGAATTGTTTATTTGAGAAGAAGATGTTGAGATTGGGTTTCTTTTATAGTTGTACAGGAAACTAGGAAGACTCATTGGCACATTCCTCTCCAAAAACAGACCCCTCTCTATGTGTTGTATCAGCCAAACCCTCCCTCAGTCACTCTCTCACTCAAGGAAACTCGAAGGTGGTGATCCTAAAATCATTATACTATAGTTACCACATATTTGCACTCACATGTTACATATTCTCTTGCAGGAGTGTTAATGATGTCAGCAACTCGTTTAATTCAGCCAGCAGCCTCACAACCAGATATGTATCAAAGCTCTAGTGTACAGAGGGCTCCAATGCAATTTCCAGCATGATGCAAAATCCACCAAATTGTACATACTGATGCAAAAATGTTAAAACAAATTCATGGGGCAATAATCTGTGATCTTTGTGAAGAAAAAGACAATATTGGACAATTAAATATTACATTGTCTTACAACATTGAAGGAGTCATTGAGTCTATGTTGGATCCTAAAACAATCCTGGCAATCCCATTGCCCACCTATTTTCCTCTAGCCTATCTCTCCACCCTGATTCTCCTACATCCCGCAACAAAAGGGATAACTTACAGCAGCCAAACCCACCAACCAGCATACCTTTGAGATGTGGGAGGAGACCAGAACACCCCAGGGGAAACCCACTGAGTCACAGAGAGCATTTGCCAATTCCACATTGACATAACCTGAGCTCAGCACTGAACTGAGGTCACTGTAGCTGTGAGGCAGCATCTCTACCAGGTGTGCCTTTGACCCCTTCACTTTGTCTCCCCCACCTCTCTGCCTCCCTCCTCTCTCTGTCTTGACTACTGACAGGAGTGTTAATGATGTAAGACAAAATAGAGAAGAATGCTGTCCAGGCCTGTGCAGTGAACACGGGCAGATCTTCAAACTGAAAAACTGCAGAAAGGTCAAGTCTCTCGTTCCATCACATACCAACTTTATCCAAGTTCCGTGAGATGGATTCAAAGACAGGAGACTCAAGTGCTCTGCCTCAAAAGGGCAATGGAAGCAGAAATCTTCATCACATTTAAAAAGTCATGGGGTGAGCACAAAGTGTTGCAGCCTGTAAAGTCCTGGGTCAAAAGCTGAGAAGAGACATTGGCCTAAATAGTCTTCTTTTCGGATGATGTAAATGCATTGGGCTGAATGGCCTGCTTCTGGGTATAAGTTAACAGAAATTGTATGATCCCACCTCCTCTGACCTTTTCCTTTGTGCTGCTGTTATACTTGGGTTCAATGAATCTGGATATACTGGAATCTCTGTTGCCAACTAGTTCAGTCTGATCTGTGTACTTCAGAGATTTAACAATGACATTTCCCCTCTGTTCTTCAGATTCTGGTGGGAAAATCCAGGAGTGTTTACTCATGGCCAGCGCCAGGCTCTTACTCAAATCTCCATGTCCAGGATAATCTGTGATAACACTGGGATACAGTTTCTTCCTCAGGATGCCTTTAAATTCCATCACTTTCCACAAGGATATGTAAACTGCACCAAGATACCACAGGTCGACCTGAGTGCCTGGAGAGAGGATACACAAGGTACAGTGTCTGAGGGCAGAGCACAGCTTTCACAAAGCTAACATTTCCTGTACATCTGGGTATAAAACCAACCAAATCTGTTGCAGTAAAAGAATACGAAGCAGGAGCTGTGATCAAACACTGAATGTTGAATTGCTGTGATTCAAAAGATTTTATTTTCTGCTGTAAATTGTTCTTTTTGCTCTTGTTATTTTGGGACAGCAAAAAGAAGAATTTAATAAATGTTTTACAGCACAACATGAAATCACTCAAGATAGAATTACATAAAGTATCACACAACCCAGCTCAGCACAATTCAATAATACAAGGCAGAGTACAATACAACACATGTGGTATACTACAGCCAAAAACTAAACAGTGCAAAACAACACAACTCACTACAGAGCAGAATATAGCACAGCACTGCAAGACATAATGCAATATTGTGTACAATGAGACGGTCACTGAACCCAAATGAATCAAGACTGTTTACGTTGTTTAGGTTGAGATTCTCTGCAGATTTTATCAAATTTCTTTCAATCTTCAGATGTACCAGATTGGTAAGGATTACAACCAAATGGAGGCAAAAGAGACCACAGATACTGGAACCTAGAATAAAAACGGGATGCTGGAAGAACTCAGTGGATCGAGCAGCAACTGTGGAGGTAAAAAGGTGTAAGTCGACATTTCAGATTGAGACCCTGCATCAGGACTGAGAGTGAACAGGAAAGATTGCCAGTATATAGCAGAATGTAGGGGAGTGGAATGGAAGCTGGTAGGTGATAGGTGGAATCAGATTGGGAGGGGATGATGGGCAGATGGAACCCATTGGGGGAGGGGTTGGGACAGAGGCTGGTAGATGATAATCCATTTACACATCAAACCCTCCACATCTGGTTCCACCTATCACCAGCCAGCATCTATTCCACCCCCCTATGTGCTGCTATATCCTGGCAATATTACCTGTTCCCTCTCAATCCTGATGCAGGGTCTTGACCCAAAACATCGACTTACACTTTTTGCCTCCACGGATGCTGCTTGACCCACTGAGTTCTTCCAGTATTCTGTCTTTGTTCTACAATCAAATAGATCAGGGTTCCGATGAAAGGTCATCAACCTGAAATGTTCACTTTGTTTTTCTCTCTCCACGGATGCTGGCTGACCTGCTGAGTATTTTCAGCATTTTCTGTTTTTATTTCAGATTTCCGCCATCTATTTCCACCACTATTTTGCATTTTGATTGAGCCAAAATTGAACTGTGATATGTCCAAAACACAGGCAATCCATGCTGTTGGCAATAAAGAATATTGGATGTCCATGTAATACATATGGGTGTAGTTGTTTCCATCAGTCCTTTCGAGAGATTATAAATGAGAGAATAGATTACAGGGAAATAAGTGGAAGAATGGGACAGATGGGAATGGACTGGCATCTGGCATAGACTGTATGGGCCGAATGGCCTCCTTGTATATCACAAGAAAAATGAGAAATAGGTTTTAGTTACTTATTTATAGAAATTTATAGAAATTTATAGCAATTCCTTCTTATTTTGCATGTAACTAGCAATTGCCCATGTGCTTTCTTCAAGAGCTGTTTCAGTCCATGTATTGAAGGAATTCACACTATTCTGTTGGGTTGGGTGTTCCAGGATTTTGATCCAAAAGTGAAGAAAAACCACTGAAATATACCTAAGTCTGCATGGTGTCATGGGCTTGGGACATACTCGTGTAGAAGCCTTGGAGAGTTTCTCTGGTGCATCTTGCCAAAGGTATACTCTAAAGTCACAGTACCCCAGAGGTGGAGGGAGAGATTATTTCAGGTGATAGATATGATGGCACTCAAGAAATTGCTTTGTCCTGGATAATGTGAAGTTTCTTGAAGGTAGCTGGAGCTGCATTTACCAAGGCAACAAGAGAGAATTCAATCACACTCCTGACGTGATTTGAGAAGACTTTTAGGAATGAGGAGGTTAGTCATCAGCTGCACCCTCCCACCGTCACACATGATTCCAACCCCCACTGCCACACTAACCAGCCTGAAAAAGAAAAAAATGAGCATGGGTGTTTTAAGTGCAGTAAACCTTCACAAACACCTGCTAGAAAATGTCAATTTTATTGAGTGGAGCAAAAAGGTGCAGACGCTGGAAATCCAGAACCAGAGCAGAAAATGTTGGAAGTACTTATCATGTCCAGCAGCAACCATGGGGGAGGGGGATTGTGTAAACTAACCTAGGACCCTTCAAGAGGACTGGTAAACATGAGAAAATATGTAAATGTATTATGAACTGCAGAGAGGCAGTGAGTGGAGAGAACAAAGGGGATGGCTATGATATGGTGCAGAGCAAGGTAAGAATAACCTTGAAAACTGGCAGTCAGAAATTGAAGTAAAAAAAAAGAAATTGAAAATAGAATTGAAACATCTGTGGGGAGGGAGGGAGGGAGGGAGGGAGACAGAGACAGAGAAAGAGAGATAGTTACCTGCATTTGTTAAACTCAATATTACTGAGGGGTTGTAACATGCCCAGATGGAAGATCAGGTACTGTTACTGGGGCTTAAATAAGCATATTTTTCTCTCTCGCTCTCTTCACAAACGTGGCAATATCTTTTATTTCAATTTGATTTTTCCCTGTTGACTCTCTTTCTCTCCCCATTGATGCTGCTTGACCTGCAAAATGCTTTGCACATTTCTGGATTTTGTACCCATTTTATTGATGTTGAATGAGGAATAAGTATTGGCCAGAACATTAAGCTCAACACTCTGTTCCTCTGTGATACAGCTATAGGAATTTTATCCTTCATTTGAAAGAGCAGATAGGATAAAGGCTTGTTATGTCTTACAAAAAATGGCACTTACAAGATCACAACACTGCACTGGGTGTATAACTATTGACATCTGATTCATAGGTGAGAATGATCCCCACAGGATCACATCCAACACATGATGAAATGGACATTGTCCAGAGTTAAAATATTAATGTTTGCAAAGCTCTCTCTGAATAGGTAGAATCGTCACTTGACATTCATCTCTCTAGGAATATCTAAAGGAAGTACCAATGGAGATATACATCATATCTCAAGCATGGACATGTTGAATGTCATACCGTAGCAGTACAATATTCTGCTAGAACCCAGGATGAATCATCTATAAAATGCAAGCATTGAAAGTTGCTAATGTGGAGTATACAGGCATTCTGGTAATTAACGTCATGAGTCGTTAAGAAATGTTGCAGTTCCCTGTGGTTGATTGTGTGTTGGGGAATTGAATGGCTGTGCACCTGCTCCACAACAGAATAAATCTTCCTTCTCTGTATCAAGTCTTTACTCCTTTCACATTACTTCTATTCCTACATGTTTAATATTCTGTGGAATTGAAGCTGTTGCCATATCCCACACATTCTCCACCAGTGTTTGCCTTTACCAGCTTTAGTAGTCTGAGCATTTTGCTGTGATCTACACATTTCTTCAAATACGACATGGCCTTGATTCATCTAACCAGTTACTACTTGTTCCATTTACAGTGACCCCATGTGGCTCTGTCCCCGCTGTGGCTAATGCCCATTTCTCCATCTGTGAATCCTCGGTCAGGTACACCTGTCAGCCTGGATTCACACTGGAGGGAGGGGATACATTAACGTGTCTGAGTAACGGAAATTGGGAACCTGAACCACCCGGCTGTGTAGGTAAGGTCTGGAATCCAATATCTCGTGAGTTAAATTGGTTGACATTGGGTATAAAAGTGTTAAGTATAAACACTAGTCCATTAATTTCCATCTTCACCATTTGTGTGCAAATCTGGGTGAGAGGTTCACTCGCCCAGCCTTCATCTTATTGAAATCAACAACATGACAAGTGCATTCCAGGCATCCACCACTCTTTGTGAAAAAAAAACTTGCCCCACATATCTCTGAACCTACCTCCTCTCACCTTAAATACATGCCCTCTCGCATTAGATATTTCAACCCTGGGAAAAAGATACCAGCTCTCTACTCTATCTTTGCCTCTCATAATTTTATAAACCTCTATCAGATCTCCCCTCAGCCTCCGACACTCCAGGGAAAATGACCCAAGTTTGTCCAACCTCTCCTCATAACACATGCCCTCTAATCCAGGACCATGCCTCAACATCAATTTCTCTAACTTCCAATAAACCCACCCCTTCTTTATCTTCCCCCCCCCAACTCCTTTGTCTTCCCTTATTCCTGCGGCTCCTTTCCCCCGCCTTGATGATCTGCCCATCTCCTCCCCTCCCCCATCCTTTATTCCATGGGCCACTGCCCTCTCCGACTGGATTCCTTCTTCTTCAGCCCTTTGCCTCTTCTACTTATCACCTCTCAGCTTATTACATCTTACCCCCCCCACCCACCTGCCTTCCCCCCTTCACCTGAATTCACCTATCACCTACCTGCATGTGCCCCCCCCCTTCCCCCCCACCTTTTTCTGGCTTCTGCCCTCTTCCTTTCCAGTCCTGCTGAAGGGTCTTGGCCCGAAACGTTGACTGTTTATTTCCCTCCATGGATGTTGCCTACACTTCTTGTGTATTGGTCTAGATTCCAGCATCTGCAGAATTTCGTGTGTCTCTGTTAAAATTGGCCCTGTTCTTTTTCATTGTTGTGCTGTAAAGATTTTAACATTGTTAAATGATTCATGAATCTTACAATGTCTGGGTAAATATGATGATCCACTCTTGCAGCTGTAGGTGAAGAAACTCCAAATGGCACTGGACCATCAAGTATTAAAGGAGAAAAAGGTGACACCGGCTCAGTCGGACCTAAAGGAGAGTGTGTTGGATCTCTGCAACAAACAAAGATATCGGCCTTTTCCGTAAGACTTACATCAAGAAATTTGAGGGCAGGACGTCCATTTCCATGTTCCACTGAGATCTATAATGGCCAGAAAGATTACGATTGTCAAACAGGAATATTTACTTCTCGTATACATGGGGTATATCAGTTTTCATATAATTGTGAAACGAGAAACCAAGCAATTGTGTTTTTAAAGAAAAATAGAGTTTCAGTGATTACTTCAAGGATTTTTGATAGGAAGTCACAAAATATTTTATCAGGCAGTACCATCCTTGAACTAAATGCTGGTGATCATGTTTGGTTAGAACCTCACCAAAAACTAAATGGATTTTCTGATTCCTGTTATTTTCAGGGGCATTTAATCTTTGCAGTTTAATGACTTGCCTTTATTTCCAAACACATAATGACTTTTATCAGCCAAATGTCAAAAGTATTTTTTTTAATTTGTTTCTTGAACCGGGATACCCTGAGCCACAATCGGAATCTTTTCAACACAAAGCTGGGTGCCACTGACAAATTGATTAATTTATGGGTCTGATCTAAACACATGGCTTCCTCTCTCTTATAGAGTGTGTTATCCTTTTCTAACTTTTGTCTCACTGGAGGAATGCTAAAGCCCAAATTGGCGTTCCAAGCAAGATACTAAACTGTTTTATTTTAATCAAATCATACAAAATGTTAGAAGTCAAACCAATGAAGCAGAGAGCATTGACATCCAACCTTTTAATACTTTCCCAATTAATCCCAGTCCTTTAAGTACAAATGCTGTCACAGCTAATTTTCATTTGCCATTTGTATGTTCCGGTGAAAGTGTCAATCCTCTACCTGAACTGCTAGAAGAACTCTGTTGTAGAAAACTGCTGGTTTTTGTTCCTGATAATATTACACCAAAGCTTTTTCCTGGGTGAAACCAAGGCTTTTGGTAGATTGAACCAAAAATGTTAAATTTCCTCAAAGTCAGTGGGGGGGGGGGGGGGGAGGGAGGAGAGAAAGGGAGTGATTAATAAAAAACAACACCTTTCATACCTGAGATAAGAGGTACTCCTTAGCTAACAATAGTCCAATCAGGAAACCTATTAGATACCTGCAGCCAAACCAACCAATGAGAAAACACGTATTCACCTGATGGACGAACCAATAAGCTAGGAAGTGGCCATTCCTTGTGCAGCCACTTGAAGTGTATTAAACACTATACATGTTAAAAAAACTAATTAAAACAGTCGAATCCAACAATAGCTAGCAGCTATTAGTAATCATCAAGTAGCAGTCAAAATGGTTGGTTATGATTTTGTTTAGGATGCAAACCCAATATTCACATAAGCACACAGTGGTCAGTACTAGTACCTGCTGCAAGCAGAGTTTGTGCATTCATAGGGCATCCAGCCTCAACAGTAAATAGAAACAGAAAATACAGGAAAAGCCCAAGGTATCATTTGTTTTTCTCTCTGCCTGACCAACAAATTTTTTGAGCGTTTTCTGCTTTTTATTTCAGACCCATAACAGCTGTAGTATTTTCCTTTCAGCCTCAATAATGTACAGCCAGTCAGTGAACGTTGTTAGGAGATAATAAATCCAAGGCATTTCCTGTTTAACAGAGAAAGCTTTTCATTAACCCCATGAATTATGAATCTGTTCTCATGTATTGTCCACTTTCATGTTTGTTCTGTTGTCACTGACTGAGCTTCACAGCAGCTGCTTTGATAAGGATTGAATGACACCATCTCACTGTGGACATGAGTACCCTCTCTTATCTACTAATAATCCAGGGGTTACGGTCTAATAGTTATCTTATCATCAAAGTATGAGCATAATAAATAGGAGCAGGTATAAACCATTCAGCCTTTCAAGCCTGCTCTGCCATTGAACAAGATCTTCTACCTTCTGTCTTCTGATCTTCTACCTCAGCACCACTTTCAATATGTAGCAACATATCCCTTGATTCCTGTAATATCCAGGTATCTCATTCTCTGTACTCCCACAATTAATAGGTCCTGACCCTTTACCTCAATTATTATCCCTTCATGTAACAATTATCATCCTTTTTGCCCAACTTTCAGTTCCTGACCCTCATTCTCTCACCACCCCTCCCCCCCGCTAACAGTATCTGCCTCTCACTCTCTGTAACCCCAACTTTCAGTTCTTAGCCCTCACTTTCTGCTATTGTGGTAATAGTTTCAGGCCTATTCTCTCCATGCTCCCAAATAACAGTTCCTACCCCTCTCTCTTAACAAGTTCTGCCCCACATTCTCTGTAACCCCTAAGCCTGCCATTGGCAGGTTCTGGGCATCTCTCTGTATCCATAACAGCTCACGCTCCTCTCTTTGCCACCCTTAACTGTTTCTATCCCTCTCTCTCTGCAATGCTCCCCCACAGCTCCCCAAGTAAATGTCCCTGCCCCTTCCTCTCTGGAAACTACACTAACAGTTCTTGTTTCCTCATTCTCCAAGTTACCCATTGGTAGATCCTGCATCTCACTGCTGCTATCATTAGCTGCAAGATTTTGCTAGCTTCTTAGCGACCAATCCTTCGCTAACTCTCTATTTCCTTTTTTCCCTAAGATCCACAATGCTTTTGTTACTTGCAATATTTACCAGCTCTAATTGATTGAAGCCAATTATTAATATAGGAGTAAATGGATGTGGGTTAAACTAGAAAGTATGTCTAATTCATATTCTGAATGAATGATTGTAAAGAATCAGCCCTATATTGATGGATGCTCAGGTATGTAAAATAATATGAACTGTAATTTCAGTATGTTTATTCTTGTAACAATCAATTGTTGATAATTTAAAACTTTGTTTCAATTATAGTAAAGCAATATGAACTTGAAAAGATGAACTGGTGTTGGAAATTTATTTTATTTTAACTTGTTTTTCCAGAAGACAAAGTCTGTAGGGAAAAGCCCAACCAATTCCATATATTGTGACACCATATCCAAATCCATTAAGTTGCCATTTCCTCAAAATGTATGTTTAGTCTACTGGAGTGAGAAGTCAGAGAGATGGGGCAGCACAGTGGTGCTGCAGCAAGTGTTGCTGTCTCACAGCTCCATTGACCTGGTTCAGATCCTGACCTCCAGTACTGTCTGTGTGAAGTTTGCATGTAGTTCCTGTGATCACATAGGTTCCCCCAAAACATTCCATTTTCAACCCACATCCCAAGGATGTACTAGCTAGTAGTTTAATTGGATACTGTAAATTGCCCTTAGCACAGGTGGGTGGTCAGAGAATTGGTGAGTGTTAGTAGGCATGTGAGAGAAAAAAGATTGCAGAGAAATAAAGAGGTAGTCAAAGAGATCAACAGTTCATCTTTAACGTGTAAGAGATCCATTTAAGAGTCTTATAACTGGGATAGAAGCTGTCCTTGAGCCTGGTGGTAAATGTTCTCAAGCTTTTTTATCTTCTGCCCAATGGAAGGAGATAGAAGAGAGAATGACCAGGATGGGAGGGGTCTTTGATTATGCTGGTTGCTTTCCCGAGGCAGCACCAGACAATTCCATGAACAGCACTTCACCATATTAACCCTGGCCTCGTCCTGTCAAGAATATCCCCTTTACCCTATCCATCCCTCTCCCACCCTCCCTGCAACTTAAAACTGACTTGTTTTCTCTCTTTCCCAACTCTGATAAAGGGTCTTTGACCTGAAATGTTGATTCATTCCATAGATGCTGCCTGACCCGCTGTCTCCAGCAAATTTTGATTACTTTTCAGATTTCTAACATCAGCAAATTTTTTTGATGTTCAGTAATAACCTCTTGCCTATCACTTGCCAGCTCCTGCCTCACCTCTGACCTCTTTATACTGGATATCACCCCTCTACACTCTCAGTCCTGATGCAGGGTCTCAACCCAAAACATCATCCATCCCTTTGCCAGATGCTGCCTGACCCACTGTGTTCCTCCAGCAGGTTGTTCTTTTCTCCAGATTCCGGCATTTGCAGTCTCTTGTGTGTGTGTCTCTCTCAACCTTTTTGTTCTCAGGAGAACAAGCCCTATTCTTCAGTCCTTGTGACTGAAATCCTGCATCTCTGAAACTATTCTATTAAGTTTCTTCTGCACATTCCTTAAGAAAGTCATATCCTTCCTGAAGTTAAGTACATAGAATTGAATGCAATATGAAATACCATCAGTCAGGTCAGTTCTGCCATTTAATAAGGTCATGGCTGATCTTTTTTTCTATTTTCCCACTCTGTCCTTATTTCTCTTCTTGTTCAAAAATATCTATCAATCTCAGTTTTGATTATATTCACCAAACTGTCCTTCCCAAATTGATAACTGCAACAATCCACAAGTGTTACAGCCACAGTATTTATGTGATTGGTCCAGTTAAGTAAGTAACTAGTGACACCTCCAAGGTTTGATGATGGTGATGTCATCAAATGACAAAGGAAGGGCATTAGTTAGACACTGATGCTGGAGATGGTCAATGTCTAGCATTGCGTGTAACCGTTTCTCAGCACAGGCCTGGATGTTTCCAGGTCCTTAAAATGGTGACATGGACTGCTTCATTATCTGAGGAATTGTGAATGGAACTGTGAAAACCATCAACAAACACTTATGCTTCCAACCTAATGCTGGGAAGGTTATTGTTGAAGCAGATGAGAACAGTTGGGTCTTGAACAATGCCATAGTTATCCTGCAGCAATGTCCTGGGTCAGAGATGAATGGTTTCCAACAAATACAACCATCTTTCTTTATGTCAACTGGAGTGCTTTCTACACAGTTCCCAGGAGCTTCAAGTCCACACTTACCTCATCTCTGGAATCAGCTCATTGGTCAACATGTGGGCATTTACCATAATAAGGTCTGTAACCAAATTGCACTGGCAAATTCCAACCTGATCAATTGTGATCAGACTTGTTGCTAAATTCTTCTAGTTAGCATTTGTTACACACTTCCCATCACTTTGATGATTGAAGTAGGCTGAAGAAGTGATAATTGTGAGATTGCTTTTTGAGGACAGCACTGGGCAACTTTCCACTAAGCTGGAAGGTGTTCTGGAATAGATCCCCAGTACAATCTTCAGAATTACTAGTTCATTAATATAAATATACAATGCAGAAGATGGTTTCAGACCACTCAGTGAAGAGCAAGTCTTCTGTCATTTTGGTCCTTCAAATATTAATCATCCATTTATATTACTTCATGCTTTTCGTATTATTAATCCTTGATATTAGCATTAATAGCCAACATTCATTATGCTGACAAATCCAGATCATCCTTGAGTTACAAATGCCTGACTTATGGACACCTCATACATGCGAGCGAGCTCCCATAAAATTATTAAATTCAAAAGTCCAACATACATACCTATGAATGGTAGAACTAACTTCCTCTCTCCCTCTCCACTTTTAGTACTTGTTCTTTCTTTTCAGCCTTGTGTGCCTTTGATGCCATTCATTACAATACTGTGGAGGTATGGTTACAATATCGAGTGACTTTGTGTATTTTCCAACTTAACGGACAAAATCAACTTATGAACATCTGTAAAAATGGAACCCCCTTTGTTACCTGAGCACAGCTTATAGCTTTTGTGGTCCTTTCAAAGTTCAGGGGTGGGTGGTGGGACGATAATAGTCAACCACATTAATGTGGGATATTAGTGGGGATTAAAGTCACGTCGAGGTGGGATCAGGTGGGAATGGGATTCCTTCCTCAAGGACATGAGTAAGCCAGTTGACTTCTGATAACAAATTCACAATTATTTTATATACTGTACATGAGACAGATGTGCATACTCATATTGCAGGAAGAGGCACCTCTGACCTAAGGTGACAAAATTATACACTAATGAATAAATAACAGCTTTCAGTTATGATGCAGATGAAGAATTTATGTTTATAAAGCAGCTTTCAGTACCTATTTGAAATACAATCATTGCTGGACAGTAGGAAATGAGACAACTAATTTGTACAAAACAAGGTATCATAAATTTTATGAGCCATTGACCTGTTAATGTGTTTTATTCATGTTAGTAGATGGATACTGGGCTTAAGTGTTGCTACCTTTCTTCAAAATAGAATTTTTATATCCACCATAGCGGGTGGATGGCTCTTGAAGTGATATCCCAACCAAACAAGGCAACTAGGGATTGTTGCACACCCTCAGTGCTGCACAGAGTTTGACTGATTTCACACCTACATTGGAGTCAAATCACTAACAACTGATGTATGATATACTTAGCTTTCTTCAAACTCTTATTTTCAAAGATAATGGACAAACACTCACAGCTTACATGGTATATTACCTGTCAAGTCATGAGTTGGCCAGACTAAGTCAGAATTGTGGCTCCCTTTGTTTTCCAGTCACAGGGCCTCTCCTTGCAAGGGTTGTTCCTTTGGTCTCTCTGTGATCCCAGGTTTTCATACTGTTCCAGGTTTTGGTAAGTAGTTGATTCCTGTTTCCAAGACGCATCTCCAGGAAAGATCCTGAGGGGGATTAGTGGCCAATTAACCTACAAACTCACACATTTTTGGGATGTAGAGGAAATCTGGAACAGCCAGAGGAAACCCATGTGGTCAGAGGGGAAACATGGAAACACAAACAGCACTGAAGGTCAGGATTGAAAAGCAGTGCCATCTCAGGAATGATATTCTGTCAAAATGTTATGTTAATTTGAGCTTCCTTGCTTCTACTTTCTCAACAGTCCATTAATACTTCAGAGACTATTAACCACCGCTATGTGTGGATGATCTCCAAACTGATTGGTTCAAACTGAAAATGTTCTGTTCTGGGATGGGTGGGTTCAGCCCTTTGGCTACCACAACCTGTGTATCAGTCGGGAGCAACAAATGGGCAACAGGTGATACCGGGGGATTTGAATTCACAGTCTTTTGACTCAAGGTACTTGCATTACTGACTGATCACATTTATTAAGAAACAACCCTTTGGTGTTCTGTCACCGTATCTCCAGCAGACAGCAGAAGCTTCCAAAAAATAGTGGAGACTCTTTGTTCCAGGTTTCCAAGTCTTCAATAATTGCCTTGTAAGGTATGAAACATTGACTCTGTGGGTTGGGTCTCCAATGGAGGTACCTGTGTGGATGAGTGGAGGTAATCTGATCTCCACAGGAGATAGTTTCACCAATGGGAATATCCAAGCCTGAGCATTGATCTTGATCTCAGAAGAACCTAATAAGATTTTTATTAATAAATGATAATCTAATTTTTGAGGCAATGGATGGAATTTTGGAGGAATCCTTGTCTGAGCCACCCACCTCCCCACATCCCATAACAGGCAAAGACTCCAAATTTCAGGTGGTTCAGTCCCACCATTCTGTATTAGTAGGTGCTTTCCAAATGCCCTCTCAGAATTGAGGACAGTGATTCCCAGTGCCATGATACTCAGAAAACCAGCAAGATTGCATTCCTAATCTAAGACTCCATAAATCTATGAAATGCAAAGACAGCTATAGTTTTACTCTGAGGTGACAGATGCTGGGTTCAGGTGCTGAAAGTGTTAACCAGTTTCTGAGTTCTTGCCGGAATTTGCCTTCACAAAATTTCTTCTCAACAATTCGATCTGCCTCAATTGGGACATTTTTCTTCATTTATGTCATTTCTATATCGACTAAGATTCCACTCAGGTTAAAAGTTGCAAAATTCTGCGCACAGATTAGAACTGGGTACAATTTGTTGCCTGACTTTCCCCTTCTGCCAGAAGAAACTCAATTCTTGAGGTGAATTCTGTCAGCTAGTTCTGGCCGTGGAGGTTTGCATTTGTCTTCCCTCTGGAATATTCAGAGGAATGAGTTTCCAAAATGTTTATAATTTTGCATTCTTTCTCAGTTTCTAGCTGTTTGATCTTTGGATGTATTTTTATTTCCTTTTTTCTCTTGTTCTATTATTCTATTGGAAGTACACATCATTATTCTCTTCAGTCGCTGCCCCTTATTTTCCTGGCAACTCTTTCAATATGTTCTGTGTAATCTTGCCTACGGAATGACATTCTATTTGTTTTGTCTCAATTTTCAAAGGTTAAGCTTTGTTTTTTTTTAATTCCTTCATCAGTTCAGGATTATATTGTTTGCATTTACCCATTTAGTGATATATTTATGCTTCATCCTCAGCATTTTTGCCCTGGTTTTGCAGTCACTTACCTTGTCATGACAGATTGCAAAGAACATAGTTATCTCTCTGGTGTGTATTTCCCCTTTTGTAATACTGTCTGGCAATAATTCTACTTGATCCCTGCCATCTAGTAACAAGTGATGTGATCAAATCAACTGAGCAGACAATCACAATGATCAATTCTCACAGATAACAGACATGGAAATATAAAGTAAACAGCATTTTAAGAATTTACTATAAGATTAAACAAAGATTGGGACATAAATGTAATGTCAGGGTAGAAGCAGAAATACCATAACAATATATGTTGTTTTAAAGCCAATCAAATATTGAAATATTTATTTGAGGGAATTAAAATTTGCATGTTTAATCCCAGATTCCTAGGGCCAAGGAGATTGTGGCTCAGTAATTATGGCTCAGCACTCTTAAAATCTCAGTTCATCACGCAGAGTAAAGCATAACATTGTTAGAGTTTACTGCAGAAAGGAAATGTTTTTTTATTGATTTTTCAGTATGTGTGTGCCATCAGCATGACCAGCAATTTTTTACACATTGGCCCTGAGAAGATGATAGTCAGCTACCTTTTTGAACTGCTGCAGGTCTTCTGGTGATGTAAATTCCTCAGTCCTGGTAGGTCAGGAGTGATGGGGAAAATGTTCCAGGTGGTCATAGAGTCACAGAGTTACACAGCATGGAAACAGGCCCTTCAGCCCAACTCATCCATGCCAATCAAGATGTCCATCTGCGGCAGTCACATTTCCCGCATTTGGCCCATATCCTTCTAAACCTTTTCTATCCATGTACCTGTCCAAATGTCCTTTAAACACTGTAATTGTACCACTTCCTCTGGCAGCTTGTTCCATATACCCATAACCCTCTGTGAAAAAGTTGCCTCTCAGGTCCCTTCTAAATCTTTCCCCTTTCACCTTAAATCTATGTCCTCTAGTTTCAGATTCCCCCACCTGGGAAAAAAGACTGTGACCCTCCACCATATCAGCTCCCCTAATGATTTTAAATACATCTATAAGGTCACTCCTCAGCCTCCTACTCTCCAGGGAAAAATATCCCAGCCTTTCCAGCCCCTCCTTACAACTCAAGCCTTCCAATCCCAGGAACATCCTCGTCATTTTCGGTTTTTTGGCAAATGAAGTACCAACGCAGTGAGGTGTAGACTTCCTTGAACGCTATTGGAACTATATTCATCTAGGCAAGATATTATAGAGTCATACAGCAGTACAGCGCAGAAACAGGCCTTTTGGCCCATCCAGTCCATGCCAGCCTGGTTTACTGCCTAGTCCCATCTACCTGCACCTGGATCATAGCCTTCCATACCTCTCTCATCCATGCACTTATCCAAACTTCTCTTAAATGTTACAATTGAACCTGCATCTACCACTTCCACTGGCAGCTCGTTCAACATTCTCACTACCCCCTGAATGCAGTAGCTTCCCCTCAGATCCCCCTTAAATATTTCACCTTTCATCCTAAATCTATAACCTCTAGTTCCAGACTCACCCAACCTGAGGGGAAAAAGCCTGCATGCATTCACCCGACCTATACCCCTCATAATTTTGTATATTTCTATAAGATCTCCCCTCATTCTCCTGCACTCCAGGAAATAAAGTCCTGACCTATTCAATCTTTCCTGTAACTCAGATCCTCAGGTCCCGGCAACATCCGTGTAAATTTTCTCTGCACTCTATTAAGCTTATTGATAGCTTTACTGTAGGTAGGTGACCAGAACTGCACAAAATACTCTAAGTTTGGCCTCACCAATGTCTTATACAACTTCAATATAGTATCCCAACTCCTGTATTCAGTGTCCTGATTTATGAAGACCAATGTGCCAAAAGCTCTCTTTACGACCTTATCTACCTGTGATGCCATCTTCAAGGAATTATGGATCTGTATTCCCAGGTCCCTTTGTTCTACCACACATCTCAGTGCCCTACCATTCACTGTGTAAGTCTTACCCTGATTTGTCCTCCCAAAGTGCATCACCTCACACTTGTCTGCATTAAATTCCATCTGCCGTTTTTCAGCCCATTTTCCCAGCTGGTCCAGATCACTTTGCATGCTTTGATGCCTTCCTCACTGTCCACTATGCTGCCAATCTTGGTGTCATCCACAAATTTGCTGATCCAGTTTACTACATTATCGCCTAAATCATTAACATAGATGATAAACAACAACAGGCCCAGCACCGATCCCTGCGGCACACCACTAGTCACAGGCCTCCAATCAGAGAGACAACCATCTACTACCACTCTCTGGCTTCTCCCATTAAGCCAACGTTAAATCCAATTGACTACTTCATCCTGAATGCCAAGTGACTTAACCTTCTGGACCAGCCTCCCATTGCAGGACTTTGTCAAAGGCCTTGCTAGAGTCAATGTGGACAACGTCCACCGCCTTTCCTTGATCAACCTTCCTGGTAACCTCCTCGAAAAACTCTGTAAGATTGGTTAGACATAACCTGCCACACACAAAGCCATGTTGACTATCTGAATCAGGCTCTGTCTATCCAAATCCTGTCCCTCAGAATACCTTCCAATAATTTACTCACAACTGAGGTCACGCTCACTGGCCTATAATTTCCTGCTTATTCTTAGAACCTTTCTTAATCAACACAACAACATTAGCTATCCTCCAGTCCTCCAGCACCTCACCCTTGGCTAAGGATGTCCTAAATATCTCTGCCAGGGCCCCTGCAATTTCTGCACCAGCCTCCCACAAGGTCCGAGGGGACACCTCATCAGGCCCTGGGGATTTATCCACCCTAGTTCACCTCAAAACAGCCAGCACCTCCTCTTTTATAATCTGGATACGGTCCATGACCTCACTGCTCTTTTTCCTCAGTTCTATAGACTCTGTGTCCGTCTCTTGAGTAAATATAGATGTAAAAAATTCAGTTAAGATCTCCCCATCTCTTTCGGCTCCACTTAGAGATGTCCATGCTGACCTTGTCCCTCTTGTTCCTTGTTATCCTTTTGCTCTTAAAATAGCTATAGAAACACTTGGGATTTTCTTTCACCTTGTCTGCCAGAGCAACCTCACGTCCTCTTTCATCCCACCTGATTTCTCTCTTAACTGTTCTCTTGCATTTCTTGTACTCCTCAAGAGCCTCATTTCATCCTAACCACCTATACCTAATATGCACCCCCTTCTTTTTCTTTACCAGGACCTCAATAACCCTCAATAACCAAGGTTCCCTAAACCTGTTAGCCTTGCCTTTTATTCTAACAGGAACACCCAGTTTCTGGACTCTCAATATTTCACTTTTGAAGGCCTCCCACTTACCAAGCATTTCTTTGCTGGAAAACAACTTATCCCAACGCACTCCTGCCAGATCCCTTCTGATGCCCTCAAAATTGGCCTTCCTCCAGTTTAGAATCTTAACCCTAGGACCAGTCCTATCCTTCTCCATAATTATCTTGAAACTAATGGAATTACGATCACTAGATCCAAAGTGTTCCTCTACATTCACTTCTGTCACCTGTCCTGCCTCATTCCCTAACAGGAGATCCAGTATCGCACTCTCTCTAGTTGGAACCTCTACATATTGATTAAGGGAACTTTCCTGAACACATTTGACAAACTCAATCCCATCCAATCCTTTTACAGTATGGGAGTCCCAGTCAATATGTGGAAAGTTAAAATCACCTACTATCACAACTTTATATTTCCTACAACTGTCTGCTATCTGTCTACAGATTTGTTCCTCTAAATCCCACTGACTACTGGGAGGTCTATAATATACTCCCATTAACGTGGTCATCCCTTTTTTATTCCTCAGTTCCACCCAAGTTGCCTTGGTAGTCGAGCCCTCCAGTATGCTATCTTTGAGCATTGCCATGACATTTTCCGTGATGAGTAACGCCACCCCTCCCCCTTTAATACCACCCCCTCCATCATGTCTAAAACAACGGAACCCCGGAATATTGAGCTGCCAGTCCTGTCCCTCCTGCGGCCAGTCTCACTTATGGCTACAACATCATAATTCCACGTACAGATCCATGCTCCAAGTTCATCTGCCTTACCTACAATACTCCTTGCATTGAAGTAGATGCAACTCAGAAGATTAGTGCCACCACGCTCAACCTTTCGGTTTCCATCTTTGCTTGTAGTCTTAACATCTACTTTCCCCACAGCCTCTCCACTTGCTGCCCTGCCTCTGGTTCCCACCCCCTGCAACTGGAGTATAACCCCCAGCCGAGCAGCACTAGCAAACCTTCCTGCAAGGATATTGGTCCTCCTCCAGTTCAGGTGCAAACCGTCCCATTTGTACAAATCCCACCGGCCCTGGAAGACAGCTCAATGATCTAAAAATCTGAAGCCCTCCTTCCTGCACCATCTGCTTAGCCACATGTTAAACTATGTTATCTTCCTATTTCTTGCCTCACTAGCACATGGCACGGGTAGCAATCCTAAGATCACCACCCTGGCGGTCCTGTCTTTTAACTTAGCACCTAACTCCCTGAAATCACTTTGCAGGATCTTGTCACTTTTCCTGCCTATGTCGTTGGTATCAATGTGTACCACGACCTCTGGCTGCTCCCCCTCCCCCTTAAGAATGCTATGGATTCGATCCAAGACATCACTGACCCTGGGACCTGGGAGGCCACAAACCATCCGGGAGTCTCGTTCTTGTCCACAGAACCGCCCATCTGCTCCCCTAACCTCATCACTACTGCTTGCCTCTTCTCCCTCCTTCCCTTCTGAGCCAAAGAACCAGACTCAGTGGCCAAGACCTGACCGCTGTGGCTTTCCCCTGGTGGGTCACCACCCCCCCCCCAACATTATCTAAAACTATATACTTGCTATTGAGGGGAACGACCACAGGGGAACCCTGCACTGACTGCCTACTCCATTTCCCACTCCTGACGTTCACCCAGCTACCTGCCTCCTGCGCATTAGGTGTGACTGCTTCCCTGGAATTCCTATCAACCCTTCAGTCTCCCTAATGGTCCGAAGGTCATCCAGCTCCAGCTCCAGTTCCCTAACATGATCTGTAAGGAGCACTTCTCACAGGTGTAGTCGTCAGGGACAATGGAGGTCTAACTAACTTCCCACATCATGCAAGCAGAGTATACTATTGCCCTGATGGTGTACTCAGAATTTACTGACATTGAACCCTAACAGTTTCACCTTTGTTACAATATTCATACGAACATAAGTACACAAGGAAATAGAAGCAGGAATAGGTTACTTTGCCTCTCAAGGTTGCAGACTATTTAATTTTGACCATGGCTGATCTGCCCCAGGCCTCATCTCCTCTCCTGTGTCAGCTTCTCTTCGCCCTCAATCCCTTGATCTTTCAAAAATATATCTACTTCCTCTTTAAGTACCCCAATGATCTCACCCCACAACCCTCTTGGGTAGAGAATTCCAGAGATTTACTACTCTTTGTGAGAATTTCTAACACATCTCAGTTTTAAATGACCATCCCCTAAACTTTTAATGATGTTCCCTCATTCAAGGTTCTCCTATTAGTGGAAACATCTCGACATCTACCCCCCTCTGGATTTTGCGCGTTTCAATAAGATAACATCTCATACTAAACTCCCAAATATATAGATCTAATTTCTTTAGCTGCTCGTGATAGGACAGCCCTCTCACCCATGAATTATCCTAATGATTCTCTTTTGGACATCTGGAAATATTCATGACTGTATCTAGCCTGCCTAACGTTAAACCTTACCTCCATTTCTTTTCTTAATAGATCCTTCATTTCTCTGAATTTAGCCCTTTTAAAGTTTACACCTAACTCTTGGTCTCGGGCACTTTGACTCTCAGATCCTGTTGAACTTGATCATTCTGTCTTAAAGTAATATTCTGTAAATCTAAATGGGGAAAGGGATGACAAGAAGCAATGTAAGAATATGTGGTAACTTGTTTAAAGTGATTCAAATAACAAATATCCTTAAAAGCCAAGTGAAAACTGTAAATTTAGATGTAAACTATGCAGTAAAAATTTGCCTGAGCTGAGTTCTCGTTTCAATAATTTGGTTGATATGACAGGTATCCATGTATTTACTGATGAGACAGTCACGTACACTACGTTATTTAATCATGCTATCGCTGACAGCATGATTTATTATGTTGATCATGAAATTAAGAGGAAAGGCTTTGGGTAAGGATACAAAACAAGTTAAGAATATATCTGTCACCTATTATACTACCCCCAAACCTTAGCCAAAATTCCATTTCAATTACCAAAGTGGAGAGAAAATTCAAATGAAATGTATACTATTGTTATTTTCCTCATTTATGGCTAAATCACACTGTCATGGGCAATTAACAGAGCTAATATGCGTCACATTAACATATTTAGTGCTCAGTATAATAGTAATTAAAATAGTAATTAAAAATTGTGCAACCTGTTTTGGAGTTTATGAGACTTCTCCAATGTAATTGATAGCTCAGCCTGATTGATGACATTCCTTTTGCTGGCTGCCAATGTTCCCTTTTGAACAGACAAGTGGCAGTACCTGAGATTGGGAAAGGGGTTCCCGAGCCTTGGAGAAAATGCAAAGCTTTCCTCACAGTCAGTGCTGTGACTTTTTTGCTGACCGCAAAATCCAGAGTATTATTTCCGACCACTGGCACAATTTGTATAGCTCCATTGGTTTCTACAGCATGGATTTCCCCTTTCCTGGTGCGTAAGGTGCCTCTTACAGTCAGGTAACAGATCTTGGGGATTTTCACCCTGATGTCAGCAACATCAATGTCATCAAACAGGTGAAGCAAGTGATAAAATTTAAGAAATGCCCCAGGCCATGAACCAGGAAGCTATTTTTAACCAGCTTTTTAAGCATTTGCAGATTGCAAAATAAAGTCTTGTCCTCAGTCTACCTGGCATTACATTACCACCACTGAATCATGCACTATCAACATTCTGGGGCTTATCATTGACCAGAAACTGAACTGGAGTTGCCACACAATGTGGCTACAAAAGTAGGTCAGAGGCTGGGAATCCTGCAGCAAGTAACTCACCTCCTAACTCCCAAAGCCTATCCACCACCTACAAGGCTCAAGTCAGGAGTGTAATGGAATACTCTCCACTTACCTCGATGAGAGCAGCTTCAACAACACTCAAGAAGCTCAACACCTTACAGAACATAGCAGCCACTTGATAGACACCCCATCCGCAACCGTTCACTCACTCCACCACCGACTCACAGTAGCAGCAGTTTGTACCATCTACAGGATGCACTGCAGCAACTCACTCAGACTTCTTAGACAGCACCTTCCAAATCCTTGACCTCTACCAGCTACAAGGACAAAGTCAGCAAAAGCATGAGAACAAAATAGGATACACAACAAACCAATGTGGTTAAAAATGATTGCTGGTTACAGCTCTGATGTACAAAGGGCAAGTGAATTAACTGAAATTAACTTGTGGAATGGGACCAGATGGATTGTAACTACAGTGAGAGGAGTGGGGAGGGGTTCTAAATAACAACGGGGAGGGAACAATTGCAACAAAATTCCAGGGAGTCGTGCCTTTGATTGGTATATACGGTCCTGTTCTCATCTTGGAGAGGTGGATTTCCCAATGGGAATTTTTCTATTTGTGTAATTTGAAGAAGATGATGAGGAAACTGTGAGCTTGATTACACAATCTTAGTCTGAGGCATCATAAAATGTATCAAATCCCTTCACAACCTTTAGCTGATCTAACCCTAATGTCTAAAGAAGATGCTTCTTATCTACTGACTTGTTACCTCAAGGCTGGGACTCAGTTCCTTTCATGGCAGTCAAAGCCACCAATCAGTTAAATTACTTTGCAGCTTATCTGTTAACCAGCTTTGTTAGTTGCATAGGTGTTCACTGGCCCATCAAGAAGAAAAGGAGGCCTGCATAAATCATATCTACAAAAACTTGCAGGGTTCCTGCATTTCCAAGGAACAATTAGCAGCCTTTGTATATCCCTGAGATTGAGGCTTCTAGCTCTGCAGCATGCATGGATATTACTGCACACAACACAGGAACAATACTTTTCCGTCCCCAGATTCCGAGACCTTGATTCATCCCTTTCCCTCAACTGGATAATTGCAAGCTGATTCTTGCACAGGTGAGATTTCATGACAAAGTTGAGCTGGTGAGCAGTGGCAAAAGTTCAAGGAAATCAACACTGCTGAAAATCTGAAATAAAAGCAGAAAAAGCAGGAAACTCTCAGCTGGTCAAGAAGCATCTGTGGAGAGAGTAACAAAGGTAACATTTCAGGTTACCTTCATAAGAAGGGAACAAGAGATAAAAAAGATCATCTTAAGCTATATAGAAAGTGGCAGGAGGGATCTGTGATCGCAGTGAGACCAGGTCAAATAAATTAATGGGGAATATAGATAGTGATTTAGCTTCTCTTTTTGTGTTATGTGTTGCTAATAGCAGGGCTATAGGTCATTCCCAGCAAATCAATCTGTACTAATGAAGAGAGAATAACAGATGGATAACTGACTCCAGAAATGATCAATTCTGATACAGATAGAAGAAGTGAATTACCTAAAGTCACTGATGCTTTTTCAACTGCACCTAAACATCCATAAACTCTACCAGAATCAGAATCAGAATCAAGTTACTATCACTGTCTTTGTGTCACAATCTTAATCTTAGTCTACCACAAAACAACAAATTTCACATGTGTCACTACAATCTTAGTCTGAGGCATCTTTGTGACAAGGACTAAGATTTTATATGACATACGTGAAATTTGTTATTTTGTGGCAGCAGTACAGTGCAAAGACATAAAATTGCAATAAATTACAAAATAAATAAATAGTGCAGAAGAAAGGAATAACGAGTTAATGTTCATGGGTTCATGGACCATTCAGAAACCTGATAGCAGAGGAGAAGAAGCTGTTTCTGAATCATTGAGTGTGGGTCTTCAGGCTCCTGTACCACCTCCCTAAGAGTAACAAGACAAGGGCAAGTCCCCGATGGTGAAGGCAGGACAACATATCAGCATCTGCCTCACCATCTAC
The DNA here is from genome assembly GCF_009764475.1 of Pristis pectinata. NCBI lineage: Eukaryota > Metazoa > Chordata > Chondrichthyes > Rhinopristiformes > Pristidae > Pristis > Pristis pectinata. The sequence continues at coordinate 25,423,058 of NC_067425.1, forward strand.
AAGATGATCTTCAACACACGTACCATCTTGGCCTTTAAATATGTTGCCGTCTGTCAATCGTCACTGAACTGAAATTCTGGAACTCCTTATCTAATAGCACTTTGGGACACCATCACTCCAGCAATACAAGACAGCACCTTCTCAGGGCCCTTGCAAAAGTTGACATGCCAGCAAAGTCCTTATCTCATGAGTAAATAAAAAGGACTAAAGTCTCCAATGCATCGCACCTTTCATGTTACCTTCCCTCTTCTATTCATCTAAGCACAAAGGGAGGTCACCCTGGTTACCCTGTCAGAGACATCTCCCTCCCCCATACACCCTGCGGCTTGACAAGCTTTTTTTGTCTCCTTCTCACTTCTGATGACTGGTCTTCAACCTGAAATATTAACTCTGTTTTTCTTCCCACGGCTGCAGCCTGACCTGCTGAGTATGTCCAGCATCTTCTGTTTTTATTTTGAATTCTCCAACTTTAGGTCACTTGCTCCTTCTTTCTATCCATTTCAGAATGAGCTATTTCTGCCAGTGATCCATCCGTGATTTTGGCTCCATTTTTCTTTCTCTATTACTACAGTCTAACCTGTTGGACATGTCCCATAGCCCTGCTGTTAGCACCACTTATTAGACAAATAAAAAGAAGCATAATCTGTGTCTAAATGTCACATTTACCCATTTGGTCTCACCCTGTCAGAGATATTGCCTTTGATTTCTGCAACTTAAAACTAACTTGTTTTCTCTCTTTCCCAGTTCTGACAGAGTCTCAGACTTGAAACAATAACTCTGTTTCACATTCCACAGATGCTGCCTGGACTGCTAAGTGTTTCCAGAATTTTCTGTTTTTATCTCAGTTCTTTGTCATCCTTGCTGCTAGTTTCTCACACACCATTACTGCCCCATTGTTTCCGCGCAGTGCTCCCACAACAGCTGCAGCCAGATCAGTGCAAAGTTGCTCACCTGGGGTACAAAAGAATGCAATGGCCATAAAGGGTGACCTTGAGCAGCTCCGAACTTGGACAGACTGGCTCCAGATAGCAGTGCCTTGCTGTACCTAATAGTAGCCTGGGCTAGCTGGCTGATAGACAATTGTTCCTTATTTCAAAAATAAACTTTATTCATGTAAAATATGTGCAATTACAGAAAACACAAAGCATGGCCGTCTTTGCATTCACAGTACCATTTAGTCTATACATTCAGAGTGTTATTGTTTCTCTACATTTGTAGTGTCAGCACAGTGTGTGTACATGACACCATTACCAAGCATGTAGCCTCCTGGGATGATACCAACTTCAAGTGTTTGAGTGGTCTGATGGCAAAAGGACCTTAGACCTCAGTCCTTCCCCACAAAGCCTTTGGGTTGGCTGCACTGAGCTTCAGTGCGTTCCTCAGCACATACTCCTGCAGCCTGGAATGTGGCAGTTGGCAGTATTCCCTTACAGACATCTCATTGCAATGGAAGACCAACAAATTTTAGGCAGACCAAAGTTTGTTTTTCACTGAATTGATAATCTTCCAGCAGCACTGATACCTGTCTTGGTGTGTGTCCCTGGGAAAAGCCTGTAGATAGGGAATCCTCTGTTGCTCAGCTGTACCTTGACAAGGGCCTTATCTCCTTCTCCAGACCTTCTTTGCAGCTACAGAATCCGCAAAGAGTTGGGCGTCCATCTCATCCTCACCAAGGGCAGCGTGCATTGGGAGTGTGATTCTGACTGTACAGGAAGGATCTGACAGGGATGGCCCCTCTCACTGCCACCCAAGTGAGGTTGTTGACCTTGTTAGTGAGTTCTGGCAATGAGACATTCTTCCGGATGATTTGGACGGTCTTCTCAGAGAACCACCACACAGAATCCATTATGTTTTTGTCTCATAGAACATTCTGATTCTGTGCTGACCATGGCCTGATGGATCGTGGTCTACGTTGTTTTCCTGAAAGAACTATTCCAAGGATAGGAAGTGTGGTATTGTCCAACTAACTGGGACATTGCATGGCAACAGGGCCAGGCTCATCCTTCGCAACACCGGGGACAGGTAGAACCTCAGCACAGAGCAACACTTGGTGCCTGCTTACTTTGGTTAGCCAGGCCACCAATGCCAAGCCAATTGATGTTCCACAGATGCACTGTCACTCCCTAGGTCACCGCCTCAGCAATCCCAGTGAAGTGCTGCTGAATGGTTTGAGAGAGACTTGTGAAACCCACAAAACCCCCTTGAAACAAAGTATCCAGAGCCAGGTTGGTAGCAACTTCAGTTTGCATGGCAGGAGTCTGAGTATCCGCTTCAATACTCAGATATTAGATGGCTACAATGCACACTCGGACTACAAGTGTAAAAATTTCTTTGCAGACAATGATAGGCAACAGACTCTATGCAATGTCGTGTGCAGGTTGGAACTAGACTCTATCTTGCTCCAGCATTGCATGCAGGCTTTCTGCCAGGCATAACAATGCCAGAAGTATCCTATTCTGCATTCCCCTCAGTCGTCATCTGCAGGCTGCACACTGACACCCTTATCTGAGGCCTCCAGAGGAGAACTCAAGCGTTACCCGGTTCTCTTGAGGTTTGCACCCAAGCTATCCTGTCTCCCCTCTGCTCTGGCTGCAGCCCTCTTACTCCCAGGAACTTGGCATCAGCAGTTCCTTCCTCTAAACCTAAGTTTACAGTAACAACAGCAGTAAATGGAAGATGTTGCAAAAAACTAAGCAGGTCCGGTTTACCTATTTCAGTATTTTCCATTCTCTGCTTTTTCCTTATTCTACACACAAAAGTCTGACCTACAGGGCAAGTCCCACCTCCATGTGATAAAATGGATTTACGATAAAATGGACTCTTGACCTCACAATCTACCTCGTTATAACCTTGTACCTTATTGTCTACCTGCACTGCACTTTCTCCGTAACTGTAAAACTTTATTCTGCATTCTGTTATTGTTTCCCCTTGTTCTCCCTCAATGCACTGTTATAGTGAAATGATCTGTATGGACAGCATGCAAAACAAATTTTTCAGTGTACTTTGGTACATCTGACAATTATAAACCAATTTGCCAATTTACCAGTTTACCATACCATTAACAACTCATTATGCAGGCCTAGTAGCTTAACGTGCTAATAACTGTCCCCATTAACCCATTTTGACTCGTCCTACAGACACTTGCTTTGTTCTATACATCCCTACTCTACCTTCCCTCCGACTGAAGACTTACTTGATTCTGTCTTCTCGAGTTCTGACAAAGGGTTGCAGACCCAAACATAGATCGTTTCTCTTTCCACAGATGCTGCCTGATTTTCATCAGTTGGAAACTGATGGTAGTCCTCGGGTATATAATTGGAAAAAGGCCCGCATATAATGTTATGGTGAATGGAGAGGCCATGTATAAGGTGTAAAAGATGCATGCTTAGACCAGAGACCAGGATTACAGTGAAATCAGAGGAGTACATAAAACTTGCACTGTGCCTCAGCCAACCAAATGTCCACTGATCCATAGGTGATCACTCAGTGTATCAAATCAGTTTAGAAACAGATGGGGTAAACCAAGAGGAAATATTTAATCAATTGAGTTTTCTTATCTCAGGGCCAATGAGCTCTCTTAGATGGGTGGGTCCAATGCAATCAATCTGCTGCTGATATCAGTCCTGACCGTTCATCAGCAGCAGAAGGTGAGGGTAGGTACTCTGTGAGGGATCCTTTACTATCAGGCAGTGTGTCAGCTCAAGCTATCCTTCCAATGTGAGGCCCTGTGTGATAACCAAGAACCTCTTCAGATCTGACCCGAATTGAATGGTAATTTGAGAAAATTGAAAGGTTACAGGAGGTGTTGCTGTGGATTCTGGGTGTTTCAGATAAAAGGGTGCATGCTGCAGATCATGCATGCACAATTGTGTTTGTCCTGCATGAGTTTCAGTTGGAGCCTTTCACTTGCAGCTTGCAGTTCCAAGAATCTGCAAGAGATCCCAGCTATGACATGAGTATGTTGGGTGGGGCAGAGTTAAACCAGTTGTATCACTTCGGGCAAGAAATACAACAGCACAAACCCACACCCTCAGCACGTGTGTGGGAGTATGTACCTACACTGTCACATCACTTCAAGTGAAGTACTCAGTAGTTTTCATTGACAGATAATTGTGCAATAATTTACTAACTGTAGTTGTCATTGCTTGAACAAATACAAATTTCTTGTACAACCAGTGTGAATTCATCACTGATCAGGACAGACTATAAAAGTACATGTCAACATAGAATATAGAACAGTACAGCACAGGAACAGGTCCTTTTAGTAATTAAATGTCTAATGAACTAATCCCTTCTGCCTACACAACGTCCATATCCCTCCATTCTCTGCATATCCATGTGCCTATCTCAGAGCCTCTTAAATGCCTCTATCATATTTGCATCCACCACCACCCCAGGCAGTGCATTTCAGGCACCCACCACTCTCTGTGTGAAAACCTTGCCCCACACATCTCTGTTGAACTTACCCCTCTCACATTTAAATGTACGCCCTCTAGTATTAGACATTTCGACCCTGGGAGAAAGATACCAGCTGTCTACTCTGTCCATGCCTCCCATAATCTTACAAACCTCTATCAGGTCTCCCCTCAGCCTCCACCGCTCCAGAGAAAACAACCCAAGTTTGTCCAACCTCTCCTCATACCACATGCCCTGTAATTCAGGCAGGATCCTGGCAAACCTCTTGTGCATCTTCTCCAAAGCCTCCACCTCCTACCTATAATAGGGCGACCAGAATTGAATGCAGTACTCCAGATGCAGCCCAACTCGAGTTTTATAAATGTCCTTTAGATTTTCTTATCTGCAAGTGACCTGAATACTATTGCCTGGGTCACAGTCTCTCTAACCATACATCAGACTCCTGTCTGTAAAGATGACATTTGCTCAAACTGATACAGTTCTTTAAATGCAACAGGTAGGAACTGACAGCATTACTCCTCTTCAGCAAGCTTCTGCTAAATACATGATACCATTCTCTAAAAGTTTATACAGGGATAGAAATTGTATTACATAATACAACATTTTCTTTGGAAAACACTTTTAACCTGAAAACTGATTGTACATACTTTGGGAAATTGTTGCATGGCCCTTTATACTAATGACATTCATGATTGACTTCACTGTTATAACATTCTAGGTTGAAAACTTGTTTCAGAAACTGGAGGGTGTAGACCTGCCACAGACTCTTACCCCTACCTGAGCCACTTTATAGGGGTCTACCAATGAATCAAGAACTGGAATCTCTGAAGTGAAGCCGATGTTTTCTATCACCAAGTCCTTTGTTCTGGATAAAGAATCCACATGGTGACTATCCGAGTTCCCAGTGCCCACTTCTACAGTGTCGAATCAGCATTCTCTGTGCTTCTGGTCCAATCAAGTAACTGCTAAATAAGGGCAAATCTGCCCCAAAGCCACCCCACTACATGAAGGGGCAGTTGGCAACTGGATTCTCAATGGATATTGAGGAGAAAAAGAGAATGCTAGTTATTTGTTTAAAATTATCTCTTTATGCTTTAATTCATTTACTGTTTTTTTTTAATTACTCACTTTAATTTTTTAATTATTTAAGACAATGTTAGTATTTTCCAACAGGCATGACATGCTTTGAGAAGGCACCAGATGCCACTCCCAACATTTTCTTCTGCTAAAGACAGTCAAGGCAATCTGGGGTGATGGTCTCAGGGGCACACTGGCTGAGGCCTTGCTTTGTCTTGGCGACTGACCCTGGGTTTGGGAGGTCTGGGACAATTGGACCCATGTTTCTGTACCAGGTTAGTATGGGGCTAGGGGAAATGCGTGGGTGAATCCAGGCATTGGGATGCCTGTTGGTTCAGGGCACCATAAATGTTGAGGATCCAGAAACCAGCCATGGACTGAAGGTGTCAAGGTTCACATCTGTAGTAACCACTAGGTCAGGATGCAAGTGAGAAAAGACTCTCCAGTCTATTGAAGAAACTGTAAAGAAAGTTTAGGTGAACATATCAACATATAGATTAGGCATAGGAGTAGGGCACTCTTTCCCTCAAACCTACTCTGCCATTTATAAAGGTCATGGTTGATCTGATTATAACACCAACCTTGCATTCCGATGCACCCACAGGAACTTTTCACTGTAATACTTATCAAAAATCTTTCTGCCTCTCCATTAAAAATTTTTAGACTCCACTTCCAATTTAAAGAGAGTTTCCAAAGACTCACAATTCCCTGAGGAATCGTAGCAGAAGGGCCTGTTACCACGCTGTAAATAAAACTTAAATTTAAATTTAAATTTTAAAAAAATGCCTTGTCTCTGTCCTAAACTAGCAACCCTTTATTCTTAACCATTGAGCCTTAGTTCTTGATTTGTCCACAAGAGGAAATATTCTCTTCACATCCACCCTCTCAGGACTTTCCAGGACTTTGTCATGGATCCTAAATGAAAATCATTACACTAAGGAAAATAATTAATTAAGAATGTTTAACTAAAATCATGCACGTAAATCATTAAATTAAATGGAATGCAAATTTGCCGCAGAAAATTTCCACTTGCCATTTAGAAGCTTGAAGCTTAAAAGTACCTGTCAGTGCTGGCTTATGGAAATGCTTCAGGGGAGCTTTATTCAAACTGATTTAAGGGCCCCAACTCAGTTCCAGCACTGAATGCCCACAGTCACCGCTAACCTATAAAACTGGCCAAACTCATCTTTTGCTTGGAAACACAGAGACTGCAGATGCTGGAATCTGGAGCAAAAAAACAAAATGCTGGAGGAACTTAACGAGTCGGGCAGCATCTGTGGATGGAAATGGACAGTTGATATTTCAGGTCGAGGCCCTTCATTTGGACTGAAAAATTAGTGGGGAGATAGCCGGTATAAAGTGGTGAGAGGACATGATCCCCCTGTCAACTTGATTCCCAACACTGACATGACTCATAGGGAACTTTCACAGGGTTTGGGAAGGGGTTAGTGAGAGATTATGATGGGGGGGTGATGAGGGGTGGAGGTAGGAAATGTGGGGTTTGGTAGGACTAGTCACCATGAAATGATGAAGGTGTTATCACTTTTTATGCAGCGATTCTCAGTAGTTGTGTAATCCATGAGAATATGACACAATCAGCAGACTCATTGAAAACATTTAAAATTAGATAAGGTAGAAATATTTGAAGCAATGAAATGCATAGGTTGACTTTACACTATAATGGCAGACACCCACTCTTTTGTTTTATTTTATGCTGAGTTAGTCTGCATTTTCCAATGAAGTGAAATAAGCTCTTATCTTGATGAAACCTGGCATACTTCTGTTCCCATGAACCTTTTCTAAGGGGAGTTCAGGCGTCAGGCCTTGAAAATGATATTGAATCATAGGCTTTCGGGTTGGGGAGAATTCATGGTGACAGGATCAAGTTAGTAGAAAATTATTCCAAATGTAATGTGGACCTGCATTTTCCTTAAAATAAAATCACTCACTTTAAGGCAGTCTAGCAAGTAACAAAGAGAATTTTGACCGGAACACTGTCTTTTGGAATACCTATCAGTCTCCTCTCATACCTCCCTGTCTCCGCCATCTCCTGGCACTGCTGCCGCTGCAGGTTGGCTTTCTTTCAAGGTTTGAGCTTGACTCTGATCTGCCTTGTTTGAACTGCAGTAGGTGTTGGATATCATCAATCCATAAATCATTCACTTCTCCACACAGCGAAAGAGAGGATCCATTTCAGGTTAAATTGTACAGGGTACTTCTGCTGCAAGTTATTGTTAGTTGTTTATATATAGCACAGTCAAAATTTGGGAGCTAATTTCAAGTGCACTCCCAGCCCCTTCTCTCAGATTCATCTCAGATTTTGAGCCAGAACATGACCAGGCAAAACAACGAGCAACAGTTCAAGGCAAGGGGCTGCTCTGGGTTACTGTTAGTTTGGATACACCAGAACTTATACCATTGTTGCCTTAGATACAGCAGAAGTCAACACATCTTGGGTTGCTTGATTCAGTGCTGTTTTAATTGGGTAATCACACTGTTACAGATATTTCTGTGCTGCTGGGTGAAAGATCTTTAATTATCGGTTGATCTGTCACCAACTGCAGCTTAGGGTTTGGTCAAGGATTGCCAAGGAAGGTACTGAATGGATGTGGAGAGGATGTTTCCATTAGTAGGAGAGTCAAGGATCTGAGGGCACAGCCTCAGAATAAATGGACTTTCCTTTAAAACTGAGATGAGGAGGATTTTCTTCAGCCAGACAGTGGTGAATCCGTGGAATTTGTTGCCACAAAGAGCTGTAGAGGCCAAGTCATTGTGTTTATTTAAAGCAGAGATTGATAGGTTCTTGACAGGTAGGGGGGTTAAGGATTATGGGGAGAAGGTGCGAGAATGGGGTTCAAAAAATTCACCCTAGATTGAATGGGGGAACAGACTCGATGGGCTGAATAGCCTAATTCTGCTCCTATATCTTATAGTCTTATGATTGCTCTATACTTTGTGTTTGTGGAGTCAATCCCAAAAGTCAGGATGGTTAGGCAGATGTAACAAACTGCCCATTTGGGATAAGATAATGAGAGATGTAATGGGCAAGAAATTGTTTAATTTGACTGCTCATTGAAAGCTTCTCCAAATAAACAAAGTGCTGGGATCACAGGCTGTAGATACAGTGTGCTCCAGAAAAGCACAATGTTAAATTTTGAGTTAGTCCAAAAATTTCCTTTCTTGAGCCATGTTGTCGAAAAACTGGACAGAAATAATAGGTTCACACATGGAGAACCAATGCTCCTGATAGGAATAATGCAGGTCGGTTCTTGTAAATATTGCTGGCCAGAGCAGTTGCAGAAGAAGATAGTGGCTGAGGAGTTGGAAAATATCCCCTGGGATCACATTTAAAACATCAGTGACTGAAGAAATGGATTCAGTTCACATCAACGATACATCACATTGGTCTCTAGGGAGCATGCTTCAGGAGGTGGTTAGCAAGGAGTCTTTACAAGTGTGCATTTAATAGGCAAATATTTATAAGGAAGAACTTGCTGATGTATTACAACTTTACCAAATCTACAGGTTTATTTACCAAAGAGATTTATTAAGGGGTTTCTATGGGCAAATTCTTAGAGATAATTATTTTGCGAAGAATATTTACGGGCAAAAATTACTGGGAAGTATTCCCAAGGTATAATAAGAACAGAAGTTAGCGGAATATTCAACAGGTCAGCAGCACCTGTGGAAAGGGAAACAGTTAATGTTCTAGATTTTTCATTCAGAACAAATGATACAAGTTACAGAGAAAGAGAAAGAGATGGTGTGAGCAAAAGGGTGGGGACCAGGAGAGATTGAATAACACAAGCTAAAGTTGAGTGGTGAAGGCATGTCTGGAGGAATGTAAGTAGGAACTGAGAAAAAGCCTGAAATACCATAGCAGGAGAAATAATTAAAGAAAATGTTAGAAATGTGAAATAGAAACTGGAACATCTGGTTATCTGAAATTGTTGAAATACCCTGAAAGGTTCTGAGGCTACAATGCGTCATATCGGATAGTGAAATATTGTTCCTGGGGTTTGCCTTGAGCTTTGTTCAAATAACATAGGAGATCAAAAATAGAGAGGTGAGACTGGGACTAATTGAAGTAACAGGCAACTGAAAGTTCAGGTTCAATGTTGTGGGCTGCAAAGCAGCCATCCAATCTGGTTTCTCCAATGTGGAGGAGACAACATCGTGAACAAGGAATGCAGTACCCGAAGTTGGAAGAAGCACTACTAAATTGTTCTTTAACATGGATGGATTGCTTGGATCCTGGATGAAGGAAGAGGGTTAAAGGGCACATGTGGCATTTTTACCAAGGTATGTCTGCCAGAGAATATTTATTGGTGTATAGATACTGAGTATATAAACAGAGGACACTGGAAATGCCTAGCAGGTCAGGCAGCAACTGTGGGCAATGAAACTAAATTATGTTTTAGTTTGATGAACTTGCATTAGAATTGCTATTAAAATGTCATCTAATGAAAAGTCACACACAAAATATTAACCGTGTTTCTCCCTCCACATATGCCAACTGGTCAGCTGGGTACTTGCAGCATTTTCATATAATTATACAATACAATTGATACGATAACTACAGGAATATTATTGAAAATTACTTAATATGTTTTGTTTATTGGTTATCATGTTTTCTTCTTCTTAGGCAGTCCCCTGGGTAGAGGATGACCCACTTCCACTGAGGAGTGGAAGATGCTTGTGAGTGAATTTTCTTAGTGGGTGGCTGTTGCATATCAACTACAACATGGACCTGACAGAGCAAGGTCCTGGTCAAATGGCAAGAAGGTTCAAGGTGTGTGAAGACCAGGTTCTGATGCCACATTAATTTAGTACAAACACATACATAGACATGCACGCGTGCACACACACACACACACACACACACACACACACACACACACACACACACACACACAATTTTGCACACACCTTTTCCTAAGCCCCCATTCTGATTCCAACCCTCAGTCTCCTCCCTTTGCTCAGTCGTCTTTTCTCACAGCTCCTTCCTCCTTGGCCCCTTCCCTCTTATTTCCCACACTCACTATCCACAGACTCACCCCTCAAATGTCTGTCGGCCACTTGCTCACTGTAGAGTGAGACCGGCCCCACCCCTTCCTCCACAGCCATCGTCACTTGTTCCTTTCTGGTCTGACCCACCAATTGACAATCATACCCCCCTCTCTATAACCCCAGCAGCTCTGCTTATGTAACTCCTTTCTATAATTGAATCTGATCCTATCACTCTTTTTGATGGGGAATTTCAAATCATTGTGACAGCTTGAGTTAATGTAAATATTGTCTCTGGAGTACCTGCCATCAGCAAGTTAGGTCTGATCAATATTGTCTCTTGACAATAACATTTCCTCTTTGCTCCCTCATGTTCTGGTGAGAAAATGGAGTATCTACTCTGGGCCAACGCCAGGCTCTCATTCAAATCTCCATGTCCAAGAAAATCAGTGATAACACCAGCATTTAGTTTCTTCCTCCGGGTGCATTTCGATTCCAGCTGTTTCCATGAGGATATGTAAACTGCACCAGGATAACGGAGGTAGACCTGAGTAGCTGGAGATACAGAGGGCATGGCACAGCCTTCGCAAGACTAACATTACAGCTCCTGTACATCTGGGTATAAATCCAACAAATCTGCCTACAGTAATGAGAAGCTTACTCTTTATTCCATTAACATTTCTATTAGCGATTTAGATGTTTCCTTTTGCAACATTTTCAATCAGATTTTTATGATTTAAAGATAATAAAATGAGGGATTGGGACAGTTAGGAACAGAGGAAGGAAAATTGGAAAATCCTGGAAAATGGACATAGGGTTTGCTGTGTACGATAAAACTATTCCAGGATACGCTGAGGCAGAGAGGAGGAAACCCCTATTGACTCATTCATTAACATGGTTTTAGAGCACCCAGCCAGAGCTAAACCAAGTGGGCCTGATCTGGGGAGTTGCTCGTACCAGTTGAGGCTTGCATGGCTATACTTAAAGCCAGCATACATCAGTGAAGGTGCATTGTAATTTCAGTACAGGTTTGAATGAGAATAATCACAACAGTGACTTATAACATCAAGTGGGAGTGCACATGCTTCTTGTTTTCCAATGTTACGTTGGCAGCATTGGTTGAGAAGGTGAGAAGGAGAAGTCCTTGCTGGACACAAATTGCAAAGGTACAGAAGGTGAACACCCAGAGTCAGGGAGCTGAATGCATGCCTGTAAAAAGTTTGTAAGTTCACCTGTATTGTCGATGCTTTCTCCCTCAATAATTACCACCAACAGTCACTTAGGCCATAAACAGTGACATGCTGGCATTGGTATAGGTATCCATAGTGGTCAGCAGGGACGCATTGGCAAGAGAGGCCTGTTTCTCTGCTGCATAACTCGTTATATTCCTTTGTTTGTTTTCCCTCTTTCTCATTGAGCTATCAACCAGATGGCTTTGTCAACAGCTTATCACCATGGGAACCCAGGTCTCACCCTGTCACAGATACTCCTGTGCTCCTATCTAACCTTCTATGCCTTCTCTACAACTTAAATTAACTGTGTTCCCTCCTTCCCAGTCCTGACGAAGGGTATCAGACCTGAAATGTTAACTTAGTTTCTCTTTCCACAGACACGGCCCAATCTGCTGAGTGTTTCCAGCATTTTCTGTTTTCGTTTTAGATTCCAGCGTCTGCAGTTTTTTTGAATTTCAAGGCTATGAGTGAGGTCTGAAGTGAAAATTGGGAATGTGCATCAAATATATTCCATTAGATTGTCACCCAGACTGGGAGAAGCTGAAAGCCAACTCCAAACCTTTCAACAATGATTCAGCTTCACAGAAAGCCTGCATATCTGGAAGTTTTTCCATAGACCTGAGCAGAAGACCTTTCAGTCTACAGATTCCAATCAGTAAAGGGCAGCCCTGATTTGGCTTGGTACCCACATGTTGCATTCTGCTGGAAAACCCTGAGTACAGATGTGCTTAGATTGTGTCTTCAGTTGCACAAGCAGGCGTGGGCCCCAATCTGAAAGCCCATCCCCAGCAGTTGTGTGACCTGGACTTAATTACAGGATCCTGGGAGACCCGGTGACTTCTATGAATTTACAGAGATTCCAAGCCAAACCCAGAGATTTTGCAGGTGTGGAAACCTGTAATTCCTCTATCGCATTTTAGAGCATGAATATTCATTGTACCTACTCCCTGTATTTCATACAACCTGAATGTGAAAAGCTGTGATCCACAATAATTGACTTACACCACTGGGTATAATTCATCATTAATTTATATCTCTAATCCATTCCATCAAGTAATAATATTTAGCTTCTTTTCTCTCTGCTGCAGTATATTTCTTTTCAAGGCCAAAATAGTTAGCTCAAAATCCAAGACTGACCCATCCACTGCCCTTCGTACCCTGACATTCTGCTTGAGAAGGTGCCTCACCATCATCGTAGCAAGGGCAATTAGGAATGGGCAATAAATGCTGTCCCTTTCTGTTACACCCCAATCCCAAACCACGATTATTTTTGTAAGAATGTCACTGTTAAACTGCTCTTGCTATTCTGTTTCATTCTTGTTATTATTACATAACTTGCTATTATGTCACATGATCTTGACATTGCCTTTTAAGTCTATAACCCAACACCTTTCTGAATCCTGATTCTCCCCTCCCCCCTTTTATGAATTTAAAACACCAATGCAGATATAACTTTCCAAAGAGATGTTGGTTCAAAGTTTTCACCTGACCTTGATACAGTAGATTCCTCCAAGATCAATCCAATTTTCTATTTTAAGTATTTTTCAATGCTCTTAAAAACATAAGACTTGTCTTACATGAAGATAATATTATACATTTTTGGTATATTTTGGTACCTTAAGTAAAAGAGTTGGATGGAAGTTATAAACTCTCTGTGTGACCTAGACCCATCGTTATACTATTTATAATGTATGGAAGATAGCAGGAAGCTCACAGAGAGCTTCTGGAGCCAAAAGTAACAATTTTCTCAAAAATATTTAAGCAGATATTCACCTGAAGGCAAAGAAGGAGCAAGGTTTTGTGGTTGAGAAGAATGAGTTTCCCTCAGGTGCTGCCAAATATAATTCCAAGATTGAATAATATATTTTAACTCTCTTCTGTCTCTAGGCAGCTAGATTGATCAGCTAATTTTTTTTAAGTAGTCAGACCTTCAGCAGTAGTTCCTGGGAATGGTGGATACTTGTGGAAGAATTAGCGAGGCTGGGTTGTATTGATGTGGGACTTGGTGGAGGGGGAAGGAAGACTAGCATCCAATTAGGGGAGAGCTCATGGAGGGAGGGACAGACAGTGTGGAGAACATTGGAGATGGGAGCCAGAAAACAGTGAAGGCTGGAAGCCACAAAGTAATTGGACTGGATGCTAAAACAGGCACAAAATCAGCAAGAAAGAAGGTCTCTTGAATCATTGCCTACATGCAAGCAAAAAAGTATTTAGCTAACATGCAAGCAGAAAAGTATTTAGCCACCTGCTAGCTCCATTCCAGGGTGTGGTATATTAGGCAAGGGCTTATCTCAGTACATTTTAAATGCCATGAGTACTTCTGCCTCCACAATCCTTCCAAGCAGTAAGGTGCCAGAATCTCATCAATCTTTGGGTGAAAATTCTTTCCTCTGGTTCCTTCTAAACATTCTTCCAATTATCTTAACTCTAGACTTCCTGGTTAATTGTCTCTCTGCTGAAGGAAACAAGACCTTTTGCTCATTCTGATTGTGCCCCTCACATCTTTGCACACATTGATTAAATCTCCCCTTAGCCTAACTTGTTTCAAAGAAAACATCCCCTACCTTCTAACCAATCTCTCCTTCTAACAAATATTCTGCAACTGTGGAAACATGCTTGTATATCTCCCCTGCATCCTCTGGCATGCTTTAAATAGTCTTTTAAACAGCCTTCAGCAACACTATAACCAATATGTTGCACTGCCATTAAATAACTTCTCTGCTCTTTTATTCCGTGCTTTGGCCATTGAAGGCAAATCTCCTGTACATCTCCATAACCATCTTTTCCATCTACCCTGTTACTGTCAGTGATCTACAGACATGCACTTCAATATCCCTCCACTCTGCTCCCATTTAGTGTGCATTTCCTTGCCTTGTTTGGCTCCACAATTGCATCGGCTCATGCAACTCCAGACAGATTTCCATTTCCCTGCATGACCAATCCATTGATGTCTTCTTATGGCTTAAAACATTCTTCCTCACTATCAACCACTCATCTAGTTTTGGCATCATCTGCAAAATTAGACTCCTACATATATGTCCAAATCATTGATTACATACCAGGAGAAGGAAGGGGACTTCCACCGACACCTGTAAAGCTCTCTGCAAACACACTTCCAGTCAGTAAAACTGAAGGCCCAGAGGGAATTTATCAGTCTGGCATCAGGGATTCTGGAATTTTAGCCTTGTGTAGAATCTAGAGAAGGTGAAGGGGCTGTTCAAGATCATGAAGGCTGCTGGCAGGACAAATACGGAGAGATGTTTCCCATGCCAGAAGGTTTGGTAGTCAGAAGTGATAAATCATCTAAAGTAATTGGCAAAGGAACCAAGGGAAAGAGGAGGGAAAGTTTGTTACATTACAGGCTGCAATGATCTGGATTACACTTCCTGAAAGTTATGGTGTAAGGAATTGTAACAATAGTAAGAGATTAATTTTAAGCCTTGTCTAATATGCTCATGTTCCAACTCATGTCTGTTTAATTATAATCAAAATGCTTTCCTTTCTGTTGCCTTTCTGAATGAGATTATAAAACTTAACAACAATATAAGGAAAATTAACTTGAATCGGCTTGATGGGAAACCCCTTTACTGTATCTGCATCATTACAGTCAGGTAGGTTCTTTATTGTCATTTAGAAGGTCATTAGCTCATGTGTCAATAGTGAGAAGAACGTAATAATAAACTGCCTTTAAATCTTCTGATTGCGCTATGTTCAGTAGACGGGAAGAACTGAAAAATCTGGAGACAAACTATTTGCTTAAATTAGCATTTTTCATTTTGTGCATGGACAAGTATTCATCCCATCCAGTTGTTGATTGTCACAATAACCCAAAGTTAACCAGCAGTTGATCAAAACGATAAGTGCACACTGGACTCTGTAACAGATTAAGGGGTCCTTAATCAGTTCTTGACCTATTGGAACCAACTCGGTACCTATAGTCCCCAAATAACAGATACTGCTGACCCAAAATTGTAGGTCAATCTCACTAATTTGTTTCCAGGCATTGTCCTGCATCAGAGAAGGTAGTAAGCTCCCATAAGGTATGTTATTTATAAAGCCGGAAGAACAGCCTGGACAATTACCTTTTGCTTTCCCCCACAGAGCTTATTATTAATCTAACTTGCTCCTTTTCCTGGATTCTATCCATTTATATTTTTCTGACCATGTTGATCCTTCTCAAAAACTTTGCTCAAATTCATATAGATGACATCAAATGCAATACTCTGCTTGTTACCTCACCAGACAGAAACTTTCCTTAAAGAATCCTGTGAATGTTCATGATTAAATTGTGTTCTTTAAAATATGTCTTGAATAGATGGTACATGATTATTCATAATTGCATACTTTCATGCACAAAGAAATGAGCATTCCTATACACCAATGTTAATGTGTAATTTAAGTGCCCATTAGAATGTGATTAGATTAGTTTTAATTATTTTCAACAACTCAACAAATATAGAAGGTGCAAATTAATGGCCATCAGAACTTTTACAAAGATCATCTGTGGAGGAGAAAGTGCTGAACCAAAGGACCAACAAAGGAGACAGAGGAAATTGTCCCAGGAACCAAATGGGGCAAGATTTTGTAGTCACATAAAAGGTTTTTGGGAAGGAAAAGAATGATCTTGCTCCAGCTGCAAAACTAATGATGTGCTAGTAATGTGTGTCATTATTAATGTGAAGATCATTCAGTATGCTCAGAGATAAGGATCCCAGCCTGTCACTGAATGGTGTCCCTTATTATGTTCTATAGGGTCTTTTAAGAAACCTTTGGATAGGTACATGGAGCTTAGAAAAGTAGAGGGCTACGGGTAAGCCTAGTAATTTCTAAGGTAGGGACATGTTTGGCACAACTTTGTGGGCCGAAGGGCCTGTATTGTGCTGTAGGTTTTCTATGTTTCTTTGTTTCTATTCCTCGGCTGAACTCCTATGTTCCTTTGGTTACTGTGCTTTACCCTTTTACTGTACTGGTTCTTCTCCATTTGGCTGACGTGCTGGAGAAAGATTCAGATGACAGCTGGTTCCCCGGAAAACTCTTTCCTTTTCTTCTGTCTCTTCTGCTGGTCCTTTGGTTCAGCATTTGCTCCTCCACTGATGACATTTTTTCAAAGGTATGATATCAATTAGTTTGCAATTTCAGAATTTGTTGTTCTACTGGAAATACTTAAAGCTAGTATAACCACATTCTGACATGCATTCAAACTAAGTGCTATTATTGGTGAGTAAGCATGATGATTCCTTTGTGTGTGAAGGTGTATAATTATTAAGTAATCATGAACCATCCCTTCAAGGAATATCACTTTGAAGAACATAGGTTATTCATCAACATTCACATAGATTTTATGAGGAGATAACAAACAGGGAACTGCATTTGGTGTAGTCTACATGGATTTAAGCAAAGTTTTTGAGAAAGCTCCATGTGATCAGAAGAATATAAACTAACGGAATCCCATGGATAGGGCAAGTTGGATTAATGATTGGCTTTGTGGGAGAAAATGAAAAGAAATGGTTGATGCACAATATAGACAAGAGAACTCAGTGCAGCAAGTTTCCACAGGTCTTGTACTAGTCCCATACTTCTTGTGGTATATATTTGGACAAATACAGGAGCCATAATTAAAAGGTTTGTCAACTGCATCAAAACTGGCAATGTGGTCAACTGTGAGAAGGTTCTAGGCTACCAGAAGATATCAATGGACTGTTTAGATAGGCACAAACACGGCAAATGAAACTGAGCTCACTGATGTGTAAGGCAATGCATTTGGGTGGAAATCAATGCAGATAGTACACTACAGTTGGTGGGATTCTAAGAAACGTAGAGAAACAGGGGAATCTTGAAACTTGTCCACAAATCTCTGAAGGGAACAGGACAGAGAGATGAGGTGGTTACGAAGCCACAAAAGATACTCACCAGATCACTACACAATATAAAAGCAGAAAGATTATGCTAAACTGTATGAAACACTTGTTAAGCCACAGCTAGAGCTGAGTGTGCAGTTCTGGTTACCACACTATGGGACAGGTCTGGATGGCACTAGGGGAGATGAGAAGGGAGTCACAAGAACGTTGCCAGGACTGGAAAATTATTGTAAGGATGACAGTCTGTCTGGGATGGGGTTATTTTCTTTAGAACAAAGCAAGTGTTTGGGGGAGGGGGTGTGGAGATTTAATTGAGGTATATAAAATTATGAGACCCCCAGGCAGTGTCAACAGGAAGAACCCACTTCCTTCAGGAAAGAGGTTGATAACCAGGGGAATTGGATGAGTGTTGCATCAGAGGGTAGTGAATCTTTGGAATTCTCTGACCCCCTCCTCCCCTCCCCCCAGATCATGAGAAATATTCAAGGTGAAGTTAGATAAATATTTGAAAGATAGAGAATTAAGGGTTACGGGGAACTGGCAGAGGAATTAAGGCCAGCATCGATCAGCCATGATCACGCTGAGTGGTGGGGCAGGCTTGAGGGGCCGAGTGGCCTACTCCTGCTCCTATTTTCTTGTGTTCTTGTGTCCATCCGAACTAGGTCCAGGGGTGGTGGAACATCTCTGCGCTGGCTGCGTACCGCTTTTTTGTGTCCATGATTAAATTAATTACAATGTCAACCTGTTTGCCTTTCGCAGAGCTGAATTTTGAAATCTTTTAGGTGTAAAGTATAAAAAGAGCACAAAATCGTCTGGAATAAAAGCATGGAGACACGGGAGGCTGCAGATGCTGGAATATGGAGCAACAAAGACGAAGCTGGAGGAACTCAGCGGGTCAGGCAGCGTCTGTGGAGGGAAATGGACAGTGGGCGACTCGGGCGGAGACCCTTCATCCGGACTCCGTCTCTGAAATACAAAACATTTCGGATAAAAAACGATCATCTGCTTTTACTCAAGAGCATGCCTCTTTCGTAAACAACTGGCACTTCCGTGCCTTCGGCATTTGGATTTCAAACATAGAGCAGGGTGAAGTGATAACATGAAGCATTTAGAGTAAGCCAGCGATCATATCCACACGTTAAGTATTGACTCATGTTTTACATTCATCCCAAATGTGTGAGCCCGCGGCGTGAAGTTCTTATCGAAAAATTGCTTCAGGTTTCATTCCCTTCCTTTAGCTGGGTAAGTTTTGTTTTAGCTCTTTTCCAGTTTAATGAGTTCACCTGCACATTGAAAGGGCGTGTGTTCCATTCTGCTGGATACTGCCACCCAACAGCCCGTAACAGTTAGATTCAAGACACTGCGTCACTTTTAATCGGCTCAGGAGATAGGAAGGCGTTGAAATAACTTTTTAAATAAAAAAAAATGCATCCCAGCATAGTCAATGTCTATGAGATTGGCCTGTAAACAACCCACACCCCTTCTGAAACATGGTCGCTGACCTGCTGAATACTATGTATGGCATAAACGCCAGGGTGAGGCTGAATGGTCTGGTTTCTTGTAACCCTGACGTCCGAAAATGATCAGTATTTTAATGGGATTAACTGCAGAAGGTGCAAGTGTCCTGAGCACCTGCTGGGACTATGTTGATGGTCACACAGACTCGTTAGTCCCGCACGAGTTTACCTAATCTGTTCCTGAACGACAACAGTTACCTTTCAGAACATGCTGTATTCAGAACATTCAGTATTCCAAATGCTAAGGGAAGGCTTGTTGTTCGTCCGCACCCAGTGACGTCCTGGTTTCCGACCAACAATGTAACATTTCAATCCCCAAGCATTCCGTGTCTGATTCCGATCGTGTATTTTAGCCAGTGACAACTTTGCAAAACATGTCTTCAACCACGTTTATTGCTGAAAGGGAATCAATTTAATGTACATGATTTGTGGGCAGATTGAGTTAATACAGCAACGAGTTGTTGATTCTGAGATCTGAGATGGACCAACTGCTCCATCTTGTGATTGGAGGAGAACATTCCTTGTTCCTTATGTTTCAATATCCAGCATATTGAAATGTTAGTTTTACACCCAGCTTCTTTAATGATAACTGGTTGTCGGAATCTGTCACTATTTTGTATTGCCGGCTTTGAATCGCAATCTAACATGACATGGTGAGAGATAAGTCTATAAAGCAAGGGTGATAATTCACCTCTTGTGCTCCTTGGACCATAGGAACAGTGAATTTATCAAAAGTAAGCGTGCCTGCTTTTGTCTTTTGTTACAAGACAAAAGTAGGCACGCTGGAGCCAAGTGCAAGGCAGTGTGGTAATTTATGTGACTGTGTTCAGAGTCTGAGATCATAGATCTAAAGACAGCAGCTTAAATCTCACTGTGGCAGCTGGGGAACTTAAATTAATCAAACATTTTTAAAGCAAATATCAGTGACCATGAAACTGTCAGATTGTTATTAGTTAATAATATCCATTAATATTCTTTAGGGAAGAATCTAATCTATTTGTGGCTTGTGGGGGGGGGGGGTTATGGATGGGAACTACTACCAATATCCACATCTTTTGAATGGTTAAATAAGATAAGATATCTTTATTAGTCACATCGAAACACACAGTGAAATACATCCTTTTGCGTAGTGTTCTGGGGTCAGCCCGCAAGTGTCGCCACGCTTCCGGCACCAACATAGCACGCCCACAACTTCCTAACCTGTATGTTTTTGGAATGTAGGAGGAAACCGGAGCACCTGGAGGAAACCCACGCAGACATGGGGAGAACATACAAACTCCTTACAGACAGTGGCCGGATTTTGAACCCGGGTTACTGCTGCTGTAAAGCGTTATGCTAACCGCTACACTACGTGCCTGCAATAGTCTCAATTGGCTTCTATTGCTCTGGGGAGTTCCTTCACACCGGGTCAATCTCAAATATAGTCTGCCAATCAGGTTCATAGCAAAATGTAGGGGGAGGCCATTCAGCCCTTCGAGTCCCACACTGCCACTCAATACTGATCCTCTATTTTAGTAACATATTCCCGCTCTCTCCGCATGCAACCTTGCGGCTTGTGTGTCCAGGAACCTATCCAGCTCCTTCTTAAACACATTCAAAAACTTCTACATCCTTTGGTGGTACAGAGTTCACACAAGTTCAACAATGTCTGATTGAAGAAATTTCTCATTATTTCAGGCTTAAATCTTGAGACTGTGATCCTTGATTCTCAATCTATTCCAGCCAGGGGAAACATTGTCCCTGTCCGAACTTTGTACATTTCAATGAGATCTCCTCTAATCCTTCTAAACTCTACAGGCCCAGTTGACCCATTATCCCTTAAGACAACCATCCTGCCATTCATGGAATCAGTCTGTGAACAAGGAAACAACGACCTCTCCATATGGTAAAACATCGCAAAGTTCTTCACAGCAGCACCATCTGACAATGTTTGACAGCGAGCTACAAAAGAACACACTGAATCAGTTCAACAATAGTATTTAAGATCTTCAAGCTACTCCAAATTCCAATTTCCAACTACAGCACTATGCATAATTCTGGTCACCCTGCTGCAGAAAGGATATTATTCTACTTGAAAGAGAAAACAATCACGATTTTGATGGCAGAATTTATGAGAAATAATGAAAATAGTTAACCTTCCTTCTTTGAAGAAGGGCAAACTTTGAAGTAAAATAGTTGACGCAATTAAGATTAACAGACTTGACTGGGAAGGAAATTTTATTACCTTGCATGCAGGTAAATTTCAGAAACATTAATTGGCAGTCAATTGGTTTTGATAAGCCCCTAAAGACCTCAGACTGATAGGAACACGCACAAAATGCTGGAGGAACTCAGCAGGTCAGGCAGCACTTATGGAGGGAGATAAACGGTAACTGTTTAACATAGACTGTTTATTCCTCTCCATAGATGCTGCCTGACTTGCTGAGTTCCTCCAGCATTGTGTGTGTGTTGCTCCAGATTCCAGCGTCTGTAGGATCTCTTGTGTCTCAGTGACACAGTGACCTTTGCACAGGCAATACAGCATGTACACAGACTGTGTCTCTTACATGTGTCGAGTGCCTTAACAGGTACGTTAATGGGTAGGATGACTCTGGGGAGATAATTCTTTATCTGGTGGGCATGAAAATGATAAATTGAACTGGATTACCAGGATGTGTGAGTGTTGTTGAGACAACAGTTGAGCTACTCAATAAATTCACAAATAGCTTAATACAAAGGAGGTAGTGCTCTCTGTGGTGCAGCATAAAAAAATAGGCTGGTTGGTCATTTGAAAAAAGTAAATACAATTCTAACTCATCATCCAGCAACAATTTGCAATCCTACCCACACCTTAGGATACCCACATAGTGCATTTATTAGTATCAATGCAAATCACCCTTTGCCATTTTTGTACCATGTCCTAACAGCCTGGTTTGGGCTAAAAACAGAAACACTCAGCTAGTCAGGCAGCATATGTAGAAAGAGAAAGGTCGTGAATCCGCCATTCGAGTGGGAAAGAGTGAAAGACAGTTAGTTTGATGTCAAAGAGAGAAGGGGAGGGGTGGATAAGATAAGATAATGGGGGACCTCTGATGGGATGCAACCAGGGCTGCTATGGGGGCATAGATGAAGTCATAGGGTTGACACATTAATGAGGGAAACTAGAGAGAGAACATGAACATAGCACACAAGAGCTGTGAACTGAGGGCAGTTAGAGAGAGAGAGAGAGAGAGACAGAACACAGACAAAGGAACATAAAGGCTGCAAAAAGCTGTATTGTCAGAAAAGCCCAGTAGGCCAGGCAGTGTTAGTGGAGACAAAAAAACTAAACCAATGTTACAGAAAAAGTGAGTTACCTGAAGTTGTGGAATTCGATATTGAGTCTGGAAGGCTGCAATGTGTGCAGGAGGAAGATGAGGTGTTTTTCCTGCAACTCACATTAGACCTCATTAGAACAGTGCAGCAGGCCACAGATAGATACATTGAGTGGAAGTCAGATGGAGAATTAAATAAAAGGATAGTTCCATGGAAAGGTGTCATGAGAAGGAGAATGGTTGGTAGAGATGGAAGAGCAGACCAGAGGCAGGGAAGAACCCCACTGGAAGAGAAAATGGGGGTGGAGGGAAAATATGTCAGGTGGTGGAATCTCATTGAAGATGGCAGATATTGCGAAGGAGGATCCATTGAATATAAAAGTTGGTTAGTTGGAAAGCGAGGACCGGGGGATTCTATCTTTGCTCAGTCTGGGAGACAGGTTGCGAGCAGAGGTATGAGAAATAGATTAGATGTGGTCAAAGGCTTTGTGGATTCTGATTTGTGGAATGTATGTACAAAACTGGAGAAATGGGATCAACCAGATGATTCACCTAGTTTAACCCATTTCATCTGGACATGATCATCCCCATTCACTCTCCCAACCCCACTCCTCCAGTCATACCATCAGGGAGAGGCAAAAAACTTCCAGTCTAACTATGTACTGGATTCATCCATTCTGTACCAATTACTTGGACATCCTTGCAAAGTCTGTAATGGTGAACTGGAAGAACAACTCCTTTGTGAGTTCCTTAGCAGGCAGACAACATACGTAAGTATAAAGGAAACAAATAAATCAGGAAACGGAATCAAAAGTACATCCGGGCACAATGGGCCTGTGCTTGTTCAGGAGACTGAGAAGTAAATTGAGTTAAATCTGTAAGACTCTGAGGGAATTTAACAGGGTGGATGGTGTGAGATACTTCCCCTTGTGTGGGAGTTTAGAATGAGGGGGCGCCCTCTCAGAATAGGATCCACCCCCTTAGGGAGAGATTGTTTTCTCTCTGAGGATTGTGAAGCTTTGGAACTCTGCCACCGCAGGCTGTGGATGCTGAGTTTAATTAACTGTATTCATGGTCGCATAAACCGTTGGATTACAAGGGAAGAGAGGATTGAGGGGATCCGCCAGGGCAGGTTCAAGGGGTTCTGCGGCCAACGCTGCTCCTGCTTCCTTTGTTCTTATGCTGGGGCGAAACAGGCAAAAATAATTGATTATACTGGACCGAACCCTTATAAATAAAACGCAATTAAAAGTCACATAAATCGCGTGATCATGTCATGTGGTCAGGCAGGCTGGCCACACTGTCATATGATCAAATCTCTTGCTTCCAGAGATGACAATCTCGTGTAACACAAGGGAAGACACTCAAGGAATAATTAGGATCGACCGTGGAACGAGTGGCAGTGAACTCGCAGCCTGTTGTACATTTTCCCCATTTTATTTCCAGTACTGGCCTTTTTTACGTGGTCGCGAAAATAAACATCTAACGCTTAATAATAATCCTTGACGTTGTACTCAGTTACAGCACCAGATGGCAACAGTCTGCCTGTTGAAACCCAGTCTACTGGTGGCTAGAAGAGCTGCAATAACTTTCGAAGAGAACCTGAGTAACCCACATGAAAGCCAATCAGTTGGTCTGTGAACCGTATTTGCATTAATCTGGTTTAAACTATTAATAAATCCATCATAAATAAACAAATTAGTCTTTATTCCCATTCATTCAACGAATTCGTCAGCGAGAAGAGGTAGAAACTTTAACATGACGTTGGAGTTACTTGCTATCTAGGGCGTTGGATGCCGCAAGGTATGACATTTACGGAATTTAAGCTTGTAAGAACGGCGACATTAACAAAAATCACTTCCCTATGTGAAGGCATTTGCCTCGACCCCCACTGACCCAGCGAGAAGACAGCGTGTTGCCTTCCCCAGAAGTTCCGGGACAGGTGCAGGATAAACCTCCCTTAATTCCGGAGCAAGAAACAATCTGCTGGATGAACTCAGTGGGTCGAGCAGCATCTGCGGGAGGAATTGTCGACCTTCGGGTCGGAACCCTAGCTGCTCCTCGACCCGCTGAGTTCCTCCAGCACCTGCAGTCTCTTGTGGCTTCCTTAATCCGGGTTTCCTCCTCACCTCACTCATACAGGAGTCCCAGAGAGGCCGGTTTTACACCGTGCCCTCCGCTCATTATGTATGGGTTGACACTGTCCCGGTAGGTTCATTATTGAGGAGCCCTTCCGCCCGGCAGCCTCTGATCCCCGTCTGGGTTGGACTCTCCTCCCACGTGTGGAACATTTAATGGATCCGTGGTGCGTGTGTGTGTGCGCGCTGAGGGAGAGAGAGGTTCGACTGGTACCTTCCCCCCTGACCCAGCCACTCCATGGTGAAGGGACAGCAGCTTCTACGAAGCTGAACCCCAAAGGAAACGGACACTGGGACCAGGCCGGGAGTGGGTCCACCCAGCACAAGTCTGGCGCTGCCCCCATCCTGCAGACACCGGGTGCCACCCACATGAACTGGCCAGCCCAGGGCTTCTCGCCCTAAAGGGGGAAGTTGGTTTGGGGGGGGGGGGGGGGGGAAAGAAGGAGGAGAAAGAAAAGAAGGAATCCCCAACTCATGGGGGAACCAGTAGTAATTAAAAGGAGAAAGTCATAAGGTTACGACTTTTCCACTTAATGGATTAAATCCCCTGCCGCCGCACTTTACCCAGGACGAACCGGTATAACACACCATCCATCCAATAATCAGACACACGGAGGATCCCGAGAGAGCGCCTGTCAACCAAAGATAATACCCGACCCCCTCAAAAAAAAGTCACACAAGACATCAGCACAATAGCAACACTCTTTTTACTCCAATGCATCTTTGCTAATTAGAGCCGAGGGTAGAATCCAAGTTGTGTTTTAATAAAAAAAGGGTGCAGCGTACATACAACTGGAACGATTTATTATGACAGACCGAAATGAAATGCCCCACCAATTCCAAAGTCTTCAAAATTCTTGAAGTGTCTTTGCTGGTCTTCTCTCAGAAGCTCACAGTGCACTCATCCATAAAGTAGGAAACACTACACTGGGTTGAATGGTTTAGTAGTGCTTTCTACTTTATGGATGACTGCACTGTCTGTCAAAGGTCCTCTTCCTCTTCTCTCCAGCGCCGTCCGTACTTCTGCTTTGCACGTCCACACATTCTACATTGAGGCATTCAAGCTAATGCCCATTTTAAACGGTACAAAGCGGGTGTATTTCCACTTTGATTAACTGTTTTCCCCCAACACGCCCCAATAACGAATACGGTTTATTCCACGCACACTTGCAGAGTGGAGCCAAAGTCCAACTCCATGTGCACTTGCACCCGTGACAGTTAGATTAACGCGGAATAAACTAGGTATCTAAGCACTTCCATCTGCGACCTAATCAAACTGATTAAACACGTTTGTTAAACATGGGCAAGAAACAATTCACAACCAACCGCCCAGGAGCCCAGTCAAGCCCAAACCGAAGGGCCATCGGCCTCTAGACAGCAGACCAGAGCTGCACGGAATGGCAGAACTCAAAGGTTCGCTGATCAGAAACCGACATATTCATTAAGTTTGGCTTGACTGCAGGAGCGTCCATGCGGAGCGGTTGAAGGCTTTTAGTCCGTTACAGTGCAAATTTAACTTGTACCCAAGGAGGAAAGCTAGTATATACATACCAGGCAATGGAGCTCACTAAACTAACGGCACCGGTTGTAATCTTAGTACATATTCAATGAAAATACCAAGCAACAAATCTTTCTTACCCGAAATTAATACAAACGCAAGCTGTACAGCAAAACTATTTTAACAATTGTACATCCACAATACTAAAGCTGTTATAATTTTTTGCGTTAAATATCGCATCTTAACAGATTTGAACAAACGCAGAAACATTATACCAGGGTGTAATGCCCAGCTTGTCGGCCTCGCTGAAGGTTCTTACCACTCCATTGCCTTTCTCTCTGCAAGTAGGACCTTAACCGTCACTTTGCCGTATTTAACCCCACATTCGCACGTGATAAAACCACAGGAAACGTGCAATCTGCTTCCAACACGCCCAGAGGCCCGCTCATGTCAAAACTATACTCTTCCAATGGTGCAAATCACACAATGCGCTCAACACCTTATTTGAATATTGGAGTTGGTAACCTACTGCAATGCCATGCTCAGATATTCAGAAGTAACTATCAAGCATCGCAATTCATGAATATCAACTACCAGGTTACGTGTGCTTAAAGAAATATGGTAAAAATAAAAATCATGATTTCAAATCCTTTCCACGTTTTCTATAGTAAATTTAGTTTAATCCAGAGTCTATTTCTAATTCGTTGGAACTCCGGTTGACTGAATAATTTCCTCCCCAACTATTGGTAGAAGTTTTAATGCATAAATCTGTCTGAACCATCACCTCCACCCCATGTGTGACATTGTGCAGTGCTGTGCTTTAGGTAATGAGATAGGGAGCACAGGATAATCCTGTACATTGGACATTTGATTTGGTTTAGTTTGGATAAACTGCTTCAAATGTTCATTCAAAGAATCAAAAGGTATGAATATGATCCCACTTGTGTGCTGAGGTACTGCATCCCTAAGAAAACACTCTCCCACAAAGATCAGAAAGCCTATCCCCAACAAATGAATATATCTACAATCAAGCACTTGATTCTGGGAGAGATTGTTGCCATGAGTAGAATATGGATGTGTTTGAGATGCACAAATATCATCCTGACCCTTGGCAGCAATGTACATGAATTGCAAAGCACTGAAGTGTTAAACCACTCAGGCTGGATCGTCACCCCAATGTTCCAAATATTTTAGTCACTGGTCAATGATGGATTGAGTTCTGCCATTCAATGATGCAGCTTTGTAATGGCCTAGCAGAGCCTGTCCCTTATGGTCCATTTTCTTCTGGTTGCAAACTGCTTTTTTTTAAATCAGGTTGTTGCTTGTTAGGTGACTGGATGAGGGTGAGGAGACAGGCTTGGACAAGGAGGCAGGTTATTGGAGAGGAAGGGAGGTCAGAGGGAGTGGGTAGCTGATTGGGGAGGAGGAAATTGGACTGGCGGGGAGGATTAGATGAGCAAAGGACATGGTATCAGTGGCAAGAAGGTAGAGAGGGAAGAAAGAACAGTTAGAGAAACAAAGGACTGCAGATGCTGGAATCTAGATAAAAAACACTATGATGCTGGAGGAACACAGCAGGCCAGGCATGATTCCACGGAGAAAAGTTGACCGCCAGCTTTTCTCCATGGATGCTGCCTGACCTGGTGAGTTCCTCCAGCATCATAGTGTTTTTCAACAAGAAAGAACAGTTGATTGGTTGTGATAGGGAGAAGAAAAAAGATCAAAGCAGAAGACTGAAGGGAAAGGTGATTCAGAAATAGGAGAGAGGACTGAAAATGTACAACCAGTATATCAGGCTTAGCATCCACTGTCTGTGTACTTGTACCTCTTGTCACAGTGCAATGTCCCATGAGAGTCACATCAATGTATTGTAGTATTTATAAATGTTGGTTAAAAGTTCTTGTGTGTGTGAGTTGACAACTGTGATAATTGCAAGCACTGTTTTGTGGTGTATATGTGCAGCTTTTATAATATTGGTCACTAAAACTGATCAAGTTGCTGCAAGGCACAAACAATATTTTCCATTCTGAGCATTTCCTGTGCTCCCACTGTGTGTATCCCCAGATTTGGTTTAGACAGTATGCCCATATTAAAATAGAATTACTCGTAATTATAAAGCATAGTTAAACAAGGGGGACACAACTATCAGGGTTTATTATACATAATTCCAAGAATGAGGTATGTACTTTCCAGTTCCTGAGCATGTAAACCAAGATAATAATCTAGTGTAACACTGAAACATTAAACTAAGATCATGTCTACCATCTTTTTTGGCTCAGGTCCACACTAAAGAATCTCCATCAAGACCTAAAGTAGAGCAAGAGGTTCTCCATGTATCTAGCTAACAATCCTCCCTCAACCAACATTGTTAAAGGTGGTTCACCAATCATTGAACCAACTGCTGTTTGTTGTATTCCTCAGGCTATGTTCTCCGTCAATATAACAACAGTGGCTGCACTTCAAATGCACTTATTTTATGTGAAGAACTGGGACCATATGAGAGATTTGGTAAAATGCATCATTGTGCAAATCTTCCTTTCCATGCAGAAATATAGTTCAATGCTTCCAATGTGAACTCTAATAGTTTCCAGAGGATACTTCTGCATAAGGCATCCTTTCATTTCTTTCACCCAGGAAGTATCTTGTGAAGTTGCTTTGATTTTTATCAAATATTGTTAAAATTGTCTTGCTGCTTCTTTAGACTGATCTAAAATACATCATTCAAAGAGTTTAATGCTTAACAAAAGCATCTGTGGTATTTGAAAACAGTCTAATTTCAAAAATACATAAAGGTGAAGAATTCTGTTAACTAAAACAAATTTAAAAATTGACTCAAAAGCTATTAATTTTGTCAATGAAATTAAATCTGGATGTCTACCTCTGTAGCTGGTAGAAGATGCTTCTTATCATTTCAGTTTGACCTGGATTCAGACATAAGCTGAGAAGTGAAAATATCATGAGATAACTCACTGTACCACAGATTAGGGTTAATCCACAGGATGTGGTGGAGGTTTTAAACGGCTACTCTTCATCAGCTTTTGATACTGAAAGTGGATACTAGTTATCAATTATATATTATAAAGCTGATGATAATGTCACAAGTGCCAAAATGCATGTAGAAATATGGCTGGTTAAAATAAGAATTAAATCACAGAAAATTTACCACACAGAATGCCATTTGGCCCAATCTGTGCCAGTGAAAATATGGGTACCCAGTACAATCCTATCTTCCAGCACTTGGTCCATAGCACTGCAGGTCACAGCTCTTCAGCTTTACATCTAAGTATCTTTAAAATGTAACAAGAGTTTCTAGCAGCCACCATTTCAGGCAGTGAGTTCCAGATTCCTACATTCCTCGAGTTGAAAATATTTTTTCTTCATCTGCCTTTCTTTTTACCATTTAGTTTAAATCCATGCTCCCTGGCTCTGTGACTGCCTTGCTGAAGGAAATGGGTATTTCCACTTTACTCTGTCTAGGCTCCTCATAATTTTTTATACCTCAATTAAGTCTCCCTTCAGCATTCTACAATCCATTGAAAACAATCCCAGATTATTAAGTCTATCTTCATCACTAATATTTTCCTGTTCTGGCAACATAAATTTCCTCTGCAGAGCAATCACATTTTTCCTATAATGTGGTGACCAGAACTGTACACAATACCCAAGCTGTGGTTTAATTAGTGTTGTGGAGAAAGGAAAGATTCCCTTATATCTTTTTTAACCACCATAGTAGCTCTTTAAAGATCTGTGAGCACACACTCCAGTAGAGCCTGTGTTCCTCTAAACCTCTTAGCATCCTCCCATCTATAGTGCATTTCCTTACCATATTGCATCTCCTCAAGGGAATTATTTCATATTTCTCTCAACTGAATTCCATTTGACACTTTTTTTCTCTGTTGGTTAGACCATCTGTGTCTTTTCGCTATCAATAGCTTTCTTCCTCAATGTTAACTACACTGACATTTTTCGTATCATCTGCAGACTTCTTAATCATGCCCCTACATTTAAGCCTAGGTGATTCACATATATTATGAAAAGCAAGGGACTGCTTACAGTATTAACAGGCTTTCAGTAACCAAAATATAATGCAGGGTCTCGAACCAGAACACTCACTAACCATTACTATTTGCTCCCCCCACTGAGCCAACTTTTGCTTTGGATCCAATTTGCCAGTCTGTTTTGGATCCCATGATTTCTTACATCTTTGTCCAGTCAGCCATATGTGACCTTGTCAAAAGCCTTACTAAAACCAGTGATGTTCTGCAGGGATCAGTGCTGAGACTTCTGTTGTTTGTGATATATATAAATGATTTGGATGAAAATGTAGCTGGGAGGGTTAGTAAGTTTGCAGATGACACAAAGATTGGTGGAGTTGTTGGACATTGAAGAGGGTTATCAAAGGATAAAGCAGGATATAGATCAGTTACAAATATGGGCAGAGAAATAGCAGATGCAGTTTAATCCAGGCAAGTGTGAGGTGTTGCACTTTGGGAGGTCAATCATAAGGGGAAAGTACACAGTTAATGGCAGGACCCTTAACAGCATTGATGTACAGAGGGATCTCAGGGTCCAAGTCCATAGCTGCACGTAGATAGGGTGGTAAAAAGGCATATGGCATGCTTGCCTTCTATCGGTCGGGGTACTGAGCGTAAGAGTCAGGAAGTCATGTTGCAACTATATAAAACTTTGGTTCGGCTGCACTTGGAGTATTGTGTGCAATTCTGATCACCCCATTACAGGAAGGATGTAGAGGCTTTAGAGAGCGTACAGATGAGGTTTACCAGAATGCTGCCTGGATTAGACAGTGTGAGCGAAAAGGAGAGGTTGGACAAGCTTGGGTTGTTTTCTCTGGAGCATTGGAAGCTGTGGAGACACCTGACAGAAGTTTATAAAATTGTGAGAGGCATAGAAGGAGTAGACAGAATCTTTCTCCCAGGGTAGACATATCAAATACTAGAGGACATGCATTTAAGGTGAGAGGAAAAAATTTAAAAAAGATATGTGGGACAAGTTTTTTTACACACAGAGGTGATAGGTGCCTGAAACAGGCTGCCAGGGGTAGTGGAAGATGCAGATACGATGGTGGTGTTTAAGAGGCTTTTAGACAGACTCATGAATATGCAGGGAATGGAGGGATATGGATCATGTACAGGCAGAAAGAATTTAGTTTAATTCAGCATCGTGTTTGGCACAGACATTGTGGGCCAAAGGGCCTGTTAGTGTGCTGTACTGTTCATATGTTCTTTGTTCTATAAAATCCACATAGTCTACATCAAAGGCAATGCCTTCAACAACCAGCTTTGCTACCGCCTCAAAAAAAAATTCAGTAAATTTAGTCAGATGTGATCTTTCCTCAAGATCTGCTTTTTGAGCCACTTACTTCAAACTTTTAAATAGAATCAAAAGAAGACTCAGCTCATTGGGTGTTGGACTGATTGCATGGACTAGAGAGAAGCACATACATAGTAATATATAAAAAGAGAACGACTTAAAGCCAGGAAATTACAGGCCTACTCGAGCAGTTCAGGCAAACGGCTGGAAGGTTCATTAGGGATGCACTTGACAGTGAGGGTGTTATTAGAGAATCTCAGAATGTCACCCAGAAAGAAAGCCATTTACTTGAAGAATTACTGGAAGAATTTTCCAAATTGAGGAGGTCGGTGGCTTGGTTGGCTTTGTTTTTTGATCTTCAAGGAAACTTTAACAAAGTTCAAGCTATGAGGAGAAATTGCATAAACTATTGTTTGTGCCACTCAGAATAAAAGCTTAAAGGGAGGTGATGAAAGTTTTTCTAAGATTTTGAAAGAAATTGGGGGAGACTTTATACTGACACGAAAGTTTAGAAGAGGGTACAAAACAAAACTGAAGGAAGGGCATTTAGGTAAATTATTTTAAATAAGATGGATTTAGGATACAGAGGACGTACAATTTAATTGAAATGGTAGAACAGGCTCAAGGAGCTGAATGTCCAGTTCCTGTCTTTAAGACAAACCTGCACTCAGCCTGAGAGTTTAGTAGGAAATATTCCAGTTGGAGTTCACATAGGCAGAAATTGAATTTCAATGGGAATGGATCTGCATGGGAACGTGCTATTAATGGACTCCCTTGGGTATCACTGCTAGGGTTATTATCATTCACCATCTACATCATTGATTCAGGTTGAAGAGGTCAATGAAACTTATTGGGGTTTGCAGGTAATACAAAGATATCAGCAGGTATAGGAAGCTGAGTTGAATATGACATACTAAAGGTAGTTCTAGATTAAAAGGGGAATGGATTCTAACATAATTTGTCATGCATGCAAGTATGCATACAGTCCGCAGATTTGCAGTCCCAAAGACTGCTAAATTGGAAAAGTACCTGGGTGTTTCAAGAAAGAAACATTTCCATTTATGTTCTTCCTTTAGCGCCAATAAAGTGTGTTTTGGAGTGTAGTCACTGCAGTGAATTTGTACACAACAAGCTCCCACTAGCAGCAAATACCAGATAACCAGCTTCATGGTGTTGATGCATGGCTATATATTTGTCAATATACCAAAGATAGCTTCCCTGCTCTTTGAAATAGTACCAGGCAAGCTTTCATTTCCACTTAGAGGGGAGTCAGGGCCTCATTTCACATCTGATTCAAAAATTGGTGCCTTTACCAGTGCAGCAGTCCTTCAGAAGTGTATCGGACCATGTAATAACATTTTAAGTCTCTGGACTTTTGACTTAAAGATGAGATGTTGGCATTCAAAATGTGGATGGCCCATACAGTGATCAAATTCATGACCTTAACATTATGAGTGGAACACTCTAATCAACTGAAACATGGAAATTTATGGCTGATGTCATGAAGCTATTACTTAAAAGGATAGTGCACCAGGAGGCATTGCAAGGGTGAATAAATGAATCAAATCTATAATTATGTCTGCACGTGCTCTGTTAGGATACTGTGTTAGTGTCTTTACATAATGGGTGACAAAGGGCTCCAGGAAGACATTCAGAGATGGGCAACTAAATTGGCAATGAGGGTGTAAGCAGCAGTTAACACAAAGGGGGCATTTTATCTCATAAAGTATAGAAAAGCACAGAATTAGTGATATGATTCAGCTCATGTGGAAAGCTATTTAAGCTGGAAATTTAGAGAAATTTGGGGACAAAACTTTGGTCCTTAAGTATACAGTTATGTTAGATGTTCAAAAGTACTCCTTTTGTGGATTAGCAACTTCTGAACAAATTTCCTGTGCAAGCAGGAGCTTGCATTTATTTTACGCATTTTACCACTTCAGGATGCCTGTCCAGCTTTGTACAGCTGATGCTTTTGGATATAGTTACTGTCAGAAATGTGGTAACAAATTCACATAAAGGGAGCCCTCAGAACCAGCAATGATATTATCGCCGTTAATTTGCTTCATCGACATTGATTGAGGGAAAGATTTGGCCAGGACATTGGGGATAACTCCCTGCCCTTTGAACATTCATCATCACGTGTAGCACCAGAGTGTCAATCGAGATTTTATGCTCTGGTAGGTGAAGTAAGAGTCGATCCCACAATTTTCTAACAGAAGGGAGAATGATCTAACTGAGACTTGGTTGATACTTAGAAATCCGAATGAGTTTCTGCAGTCAACATAACTTCATGTAGGTGGATATTTGATGAAGAAGGGGCTTTCCACACAATTGTATGAATGATGGGTGAGGGGGAGGAGCTGTGGGTGAAGTCCTCAGAAGGCAGTAAATGGCTCATTGGACCAAATGACATTTTATGGTTCTTGTTTCAAATAGTTCCTCTTAAGCTTGAAGTGTGAACAGATCATAAAGCAACCAATAACTGAGTCTCCAAGTGTGAATGTGTGCATATGAGAGAAAGTCCAGTACATGTGTGAGATTAGATGTGAGCTTGTATGAATGTTTAAGTAGATATACCTGTTAGCATTGTGTGTCTGTGTGTTGATGTGTATGTAAAGAGGTGTGTATACCTGTATATTTTCATAAAGTCATCCGGAGATAGTCTGCTACTACAGAGGCCATTTTAGTTATTTAAAAAGTGAACTGTGTCCTATTATTTGCATATCGCTTGCATCAGTAGCTGTGATGGCACATGTCTGATGGCCCGATTTGAGCCTACTCATAGCAAACAGGAAGTTGCAAATGTTCAGACAATTTCCCTGCAGAAAAAGTCTAGTGAAGAAACCAGTCACTGTCGTATCCAGTAACTAAATGAGTGCTTGCAGTGACCTGTTGCAGCTGTGACACTTCAAACTTGACATCAGTGAAGCCAAATGCTGAGACTGGCTTCAACCAAAGGAAAAACAAATTTTAAGTTGTCTTCTAATATATTGTGAATGATAATCAGTATCGCTGTTTTCGAGAGATAGTACACCTAAATCTAACCCCAGTGATTGGGCAAGACAAGTAATTGACTCACATTTGGCCAGCAGCATTTAAAGGGTCCTTTCTCCAACTTTAAAGGTCCTGACAAGTCACCATTCCATCCTTGGTGTCAATACTTAATAGAAATTGAACCCTCTCATCCCTGGAATCAATTTAGTGAATCTAAAAAACATTGCCCCCCCCCCCCCCCCCCCCCAAGGTAAGACACTGTGACCACATCTACACACAAGATTTGGTTTTCACCAGAGTCTTGTACAATTGCCACAAGAATACCTTGCTCTAATCTCTTGCATTAAAGGCCAACATACTGCTTGCCCTGCTAATTGCCTGCTGATCTGCATGTTTATGTTCCACACCTCCTGACCAGCACAGCAAATTCCCTCTGTACACAGATTCATGGTAGGTTCTTGCCATTTGAAATAACATTTTCTATTCTTCCTAACAAAGAGAAAAACATCATTGTCTTTCTCTATATTCCTTGTGTGTTTGCCCTCTAAGATTATTTTCTTGCTTTTTACTATCTTTTTTTGTACTCCTTTACTGAATTGTGAATTTATCCCAGTGTTTGGGTATTGGGTAGCTGTTTCGGTATACCACTAACTTTTGTCCCTTTATGTTTTCTCTTTTTATTTAATACCCTCCTAACTGCCTTGGTTACTATTTTTGGTTCATTCCCCCCCTTAGAAGTTTGTCTCATTACTAGGATATATTTTTGCTGAGTCATTAATTATCTCCTTAAAAATCTGTCACTGCTTGGCTATCATCTTTCCTGCTAATCTGTCGGCCTGGTCCACTTTTGCTTTCTGTATCTCATTCCATTGCAATGTTTTATTTAAATTAAACACAATTTTTCTGACACTAGTTTCTCCCTCTCAAACTGAATACAAAATTCCCTCATGCTATGATCACAACTTCCTTGGGAATCTTTTATTATGAGGTCATTTAATAAACGTGTCTAATTACCAATTATCTGATCCAAGATAGTATGTTCCCTATTTGGCTCCATAATGTATTTCTCTAGATAACTATTCTAATTGAACTCTGTGAATTTATTACAATGTGATTAACCAATTTACATGAAGATTAAAGTCTCTCATAATTATTGCACTATTTTATACACCCCTATCATTTGTTGATTTATATCCTTACCTACTGTGTGACTACTGTTTGTGGCCTCTACATTAATCCTACCAGTGTCTTCTATCTCTTGTTACCTTTAAAGGACTCAACATCTTCTGAACCTCTACCATCTCTCACAACTGTACTTATATTAGCAGTGCTTCCCACCAACCTTTGACTCCCATTGTCCTTTCTAAATGCCAGATATACCTAAGTTCCCACCTTTGATTCTCTTGCAACCATGTCTCTAAAATGGCCATCAGATCTTACTCACTTACCTCTATTTGTGCCATTAATTTACTACAAATGCTTTGTACATTAAGATACAAAGTCTTTAGATTTGCCTTTTTGCCAATGTCGATTATCTTACAACCTAGTTAAATACTGAGACATAGAACACAGAACATAGAACATAGAACAGTACGGTACAATACAAGCCCTTCGGCCCACAATGTTGTGCCGACCTTTAAACCTCGCCTAAGACTATCTAACCCCTTCCTCCCACATATCCCTCTATTTTAAATTCCTCCATATGCTTATCTAGTAATCTCTTGAATTTGACCAATGTACCTGCCTTCACCACTGCCCCAGGCAGCGCATTCCATGCTCCAACCACTCTCTGGGTAAAAAACCTTCCTCTGATATCTCCCTTGAACTTCCCACCCATTACTTTAAAGCCATGCCCTACAAGAAAATGTCAGAAGCTGGTTAGCCTGTGGTAAATGACTCACCTCCTGGCACATTTCCAGGAGCCGCAAGCATAGATTTCTTGCTCTGGTAGAGTAGCTAGCTCCAATGGAATATCTAATGCAGCAATTGTAGGCACACGCATAGATTGACCAAAGCCATGCAGACACTGGATGTTATCATGGCTACCACCTTAAATAAGGTGCCTGATAAATTAGCCTTGGCCACATAACTCCTTATTGATCTGCACTGAAACCTATGAGATGGTGATACCAAATGGAAACATAGAAAATGCCCTCACTCAGAGCACTTCTGCTTCATGCCCGTTGTCCACCCCACTACTAGTCAACACTCCATATGCTGCCTTGGTCGCAACAACTGACTTAGTTCTATGCATAAATGCAGGAGAAACAGTCTTTGGTGGGACTTTCATAGGTTCTAAATCTCAGAAATTATTGGCCTTGAGTGCCAAAGAGTACACTGACTGTTCAAGCAGTGATCTGAACAGCCTGCCTCTGCTTCTGTTGATGCCATTGAAGTTACATGGAAGTAAATATAAATACTTTATTTATATAGTGCCTGTCATGTCCTTTTCAGAACAGTTGCAGGTGCTTTACAGCCAATGGTGTCGTTGAACTATAGTCACTGCTGCAATGTAACAAACATTGAAAACTTGGTGGCCATTTTCCGTACAGAATGAGTAGTGTGACAAGTTACTTTAGAAATGTTGACTGAGGGATAAATGTTAGCCGGCATACTGAAGGTAACTCCCCTGTTCTTCTGCAAGATCCTGGCAAATGGTCTTTTAAGTCCACGCAAATGTAAAAGAAAGTTCAAATTTTCCTTTAAAGGAAATGCAGACAATAATGCACCAAATTCGACATTTCAGAAGTGTTCTTTATAAATAAATTCTAGGACATAGAACATAGAATAGTACAGCACAATACAGACCCTTCAGCCCACCATGTTGTGCCGACCAATATAAACCCAATCCCTGATGAATCTAACCTTCACTCCTACACATCCCTTAACCCTCCATTTTTCTTACATCCATGGGCCTATCTAAGAGTCTTTTAAATTTCCCTTTGTACCAGCCTCTACCACCACCCCCGGCAGTGTGTTCCAGGCACCCACCATTCTCTGTGTAAAAAATCCTACCTCTGACGTCTCCCCTAAACTTTCCTCCTCTGACCTTAAACGGATGCCCTCTGGTATTGGCCATTGCCACCTTGGGGAAAAGGTGCTGGCTGTCCACTCTATCTATGCCTCTCACAATCTTATACACCTCTATCAAGTTACCTCTCATCCTGTGTCGCTCCAAAGAGAAAAGCTCTAGCTCACTCAACCTTTCCTCATAAGACATGTTTTCTAATTCAGCCAACATTTCATATAAACTGTTTCATCTTTAGTGGTCAGGAAGACGTAATGGAGGTAACAGAACAAGTCAGAGTTGTCAATAGTAGAGCTATTTGGGATGTTCAAGAATTCCTTGGGGAGTGATGGACCAGAGGAGATTACAGAGCGAAGGATGGCTGAGGGTTGAGGACATGGAGATAATTTTAAAATCAAGGCATTGTTTAATACAGAGTCAATACTGGTCATTCCGGTCAACGAGAACAGGCTGAAGGATGAACATGATGGTTGAAATTTGATAATGCGGAGGTTTCGAGCACCTTAAGTAAAGGGGCAAGAATTTGGGAGGCCAAATGTAGCAATTCATGGCATTAATTCTCATGCTGTGTCTTGTTCTTTTGTTATATACTTTAATTATCTCATCTGGTTATTGACCCTTCTGCAATTGGAAATGGTTTCTACCTTTCTGCTCTATCAAGATGTTGAATACCTCAATCAAACCTCTTCCTCTATCAAATCTCACCTCGGATGCCATTCTGGTAAATCTCCTTCGCATTCTCATGAAAGTGTAATGTCCGGAGATGAACTGGGCATTAATCCACATATTAGGAAAGTTTACACTAACTTCTTTGTCTTTGCACTCTATCCTGTAGCACTTTTATAAAGTTAATGGTCCCGTATGCCTTCTTAAGAGCCTTTTCAACTTGTTCAACCACCTTTAGAGCTTTTGAT
Organism: Pristis pectinata; assembly: GCF_009764475.1. NCBI lineage: Eukaryota > Metazoa > Chordata > Chondrichthyes > Rhinopristiformes > Pristidae > Pristis > Pristis pectinata. Next base: position 25,461,361 of record NC_067425.1, read on the forward strand.
ACATACACTCCTAAGTCTTTACAATTTTACACACTCTTTAATATTTTACCATTTAGTTTGTGTCTCTTTCTCTGAAACTTTGCACCAAAATGAATAATTTCACACTTCTCTGTAGTTAATTGTATCTGCCATCCATCTGTCCATTTTACTAGTTTGGGTAAGTTCTCCTGAAGTCTGCTCCTGCCCTCCATATTGTTCATTTACAAGTTTCTTCTTAACTTCAGACTTTGAAATCATGCACAAAGCCAGATCATTAACATTTTTAAAAAGAGCAGTGGTTGCAACATAGACTGTCGAGAACAACACTGTGTACTTCCCTCCAGCCTAAAAACACAGTCATTCCCTATTACTCTTTCTTCATCTTAGCCAATTTTGTAATGATACAACCATTACCCCTTCTTTGCTAACAAGTCTGTTAACAGTACTTTATTGAAAGCGATTTGAAAGTCCACATACTCAACATCACAAGTTAACATTATCAAATCAATGCAAGATATTATTTATTAACCAATATTTTTTCAAATGTTGATAAATTTTGATCACTAAGTTCGCTAACAGTTTCTCCACTGCTATCATTCTGGTAATTGGCGTAATCATAGATTTTTTTGCACGGGAAGCTGTTTGGACCTCTGGTCCATGCTAATCGAAAATGGACTTTTGTTTAATCCTGTTTCTCACCTCTTGATCCATATGATTTGCCTCTCCACGTGTTTAGCCATTGCTGGGTTTATCCCTCTCATCATGTTTGAATAGCAAATGGTATTTTCAAAATTCTTCCTCCAGTGCCACTCACAGGTCTAGAGGGAATTGTAGGGTTTTGGTCAGAAACATTACAAATTCCATCCCTCTGCAATCTAGGATGCATCCAGTGTAGACTTGTGTACCTATAGTGGGGTCCAGCTCCATTTTATTTTGCCCTATCTATCTGTCTACTACATTGCCAACTACCGGCAACATTCTCTTCCTTAGTGAAGACAGATGGAAAGCAACAATTTACTACCTGCCCACTGGCTCCAGCACAAGATATCATTTTCAGTTAATGATCATCTCTACCCTTTAGCTATCAAGTTCCTTTGCATATTTCCCACTCATCTCATTCCTTGTAATATCTTCTCCTATCTTATTTATATTTTCAGTTCTCCCTTGCATTTATTATATTCAGTTTGGTTCTCAACTAGATTATGAACTTGGCATTTATTATAAACATCCTTTTCTGCTTCATATCCATCTTGTTACCTTAAGCTTCCACTGAGTTCTTTCTTTGAATTCCAATACATCTGTGTAGGAAACCTATTCAGCTCCCTGAAATTAGTTCTCTTTCTGTTGTAGTGAATGCTCATGGATCTTTTCAATCGCTGCCCTAGTTCTAATGACATTGGTCTAGACCTTGTGGGGGAAAATGCCGGTATTTCCATGCTGAACTGCTGGTATTTCCCTGTATAAGATGCAGCAAGTTCAAGATCCCCATGCATGCGTGTATGAACGCAAATGTCCCAAGCTTTCTGTCTGATCTTTCCCGGAGAATCTCTGACTGTGTCCTTCATGGGAAATCCTTCGTGCAGGGACAACATTTGAATGCAGAGGAAGAATTGTGAGGAACCCAGTGATTAATTAATTGATCTCTTGAATTGTTTTAATTTACTTAGAAGCTTAAATTTGTTAAGTGTGCGTAAGTGTTCAATTACTTTTCCTAAAAAAAATCTTGAATATTTTTAAGATTCTAAAGGCATCTTGAATGTTTAGAATGGCAACATTTTTGACAGCTTTGGTCGCTGGCCAAGCCAGGGAATGTGGATGTTTTTGGTATTTTCATTTGACAGATGAAAACACCTTCATTCTTGGGAGATCTGCACAGTTAAGAACTTAATGCAAAGAGCGATAGGTTTGTGTAGCTCATTGTAATTTGCAAATTCTAGGCCATTATGAGGAATTTTCCTCGAATTTTCCTTCTGAAATATATTCCACTAGTCCTGCCTTCTTCCCAAAAACTAATCCTGCTTCTCCTTTACTGACCTGAAACTATACTATTGAAGAAAGTTTCTTGCACACATTTTAGCTAAGACCACTCCTGCCCTTTATGCTGCTCTTTTATGGGGCTAGCCTGGTCCATAGTTGATTCTGAAGCTCCAGGAATCTTTCTCTCATTTCTCCAATCATGGTTTAACTGAACATTGATGGAACCAATGGGGAAGGTAAGAAAATGTCTGCATTCTTACTTTGAGATTCGCTTTGATGCTCTAATCCTTAACTGCAGTTTTCCCTCCAGAACCCATGTCAACAGATGCATTTTCTAGCCTTCCCCATTAATTTCACCATGGACTATGACTTCTGAGTTTTTCCCTCCCACTGCCTGCATCTGTTCAGCAATGCCCTGTATCTTGGCACCAGGAAAGCAACGTAGTATTTGAACATAAGGTGGCATTGGTAGAAATGGCTCCCTGTCTGTCTTCTTATTAGATCTGTTATGGCTATCAAGAACTATCACAGTGAGCATACACCTCCAACCCACATGCGGAGTCATTCATTCCACAGAGCTGTGACATGTTCTGGATTGCATTCCCCCAAGGTAATTAGCATAGGAAAAAAAAGGACAAAAACATCACTCATTCAAAGAAACTCTGATCTCCCAATGACTGCCTACTTTGCTGGAAGGCCAACACCACCCCCCTACATTTTGTCCTGATAGCAGAGACTGCACTCCAAAGTCATTTTGTGATTTATGAAGCAGTTTAGGGGGTTTCTGGAGAAGCATAACAGGCACAAAATGAATACAAATCTTTTCATTGCTAATATAGATAGTAATGGCTTCAATTATTTAGAGGTAAATGTGGAAGTTCATTCCTAATGCTTCTTATTCTGACAATATTCAACTAACAGCAAAAAAGAAACTTCAAAACCACAAAAGCAGGTTCAGCTATATTTAATGATTACCAAAAGGGATGAAGCCTAAGCTTATGTCACAGTAATGTGGGTCTGCAAAGGTCAGCTTGATCATGTTCCAGGTGCACACCTCATTCTGTATAAATGTAAAACACATTTTATGAGAATGTAGCATGTGCGCTGCAAGAAAAATCAGCTAGTTATTTCCTGCATTAAGGTTCTCAAAGGCTTCAATCACCTATTTTCATCTGCTGGTCTTGAAGGGCACCAATCACACAGTCAAAGTCCTCTGCTTTTGCAACTTCTGTTTTCCTCATTTGGTCTCAATGAACGACTCAAGACTTTGGGAATTCACATTTCAGTGCTTTAATCCTGGGAGGGAGTGCCCAAAACTAGAATTATACCATAGTAATGAAATCACAGGTTAGAACTATTAATACAATGAATACTAAAAGTAATAAAAGTCTAATAAGCTGCTTAAGAATTCTAGTACACCCAAATATATTCTTCATAACAAGGCCAGTGAACAAATGGTGGCTCCCATTGGAAGCTGGGAGCCAGAGTGTGCCCAGGTACATGAAGAGGTACAGTATACTGTCAGGACCAGGCAGCTGAATAGCAGAGTCTGGGGGAGGACATGGGGACGATACTCTATGTGAAGGAGTTAAAGGGAGGGTGGGTGACGGGATGTGAAGTGAGAGGGAAAGCAGTGGGCAAGGGTACCTGTGCTTCATCCTTGTGTGTGTGTGTGTGTGTGTGTGTGTGTGTGTGTGTGTGTGTGTGTGCACGCGCGCGCACGCGCAGATGCGCGCGCACGTATGTGTCTGTATATGCATGCCTTTGCATCCAAGAGTGAGGGAAAGCAGCTAGCAGGATAGCAATAAGGAGGAGTAAACATATGTTGTATTAATGGTTAATTTGGCTCTGGAATTGAAGTTTCTTTTGCTGAATTGGCTACACTTAGAAAATAGTGAAGATCGTTCCACTTAACGGTCAGATCAGTGGGGTAACAATGATCCTTTTAGCCATGGGATTGACACAGTAAATTTCACTGTTGCTCAAGTCCCAAGGCCTCAGACTGAACTGAAAGGATGATGGACATTTTAATGGTCAATAGTGGGCCTCCTGTGTCCAAGGCCACAAGGGGATGGGTGGTCAATGGAAAGAGAAAGAGAGAGAGAGCTAGAGGTGTGGGGAGGTGTTTGGGCCTTGGGTCAGATAGCTAAGTCAGGGTAAGTGACCAGAGGAGAGGTTGCTGGTTGTTGCCGACAAATATTCAGGCTGAGAAGGTGGGGAGATGCCAGTGAGCAGGATCAAAGCCATGAAGAACAAGGGCAAGACTAGGAGGAGATGGGCTTTGCCAGTGAGCAGGTTCAGGGCCATGGGTTACACCTATGGTGACCAACATTGTTTCTGAGAGGGAAGCTGGTGGAAATCAAGTCAGAGTTTTGGCAGAGTGGGTCTCCATCTTGGACCTTGGATAATCGGGTGCATCGAGCCTCAGCCAACAGTGAATGCACGTAACTTAGCTGATCGGTGAGGAGCCTTTTTTGGGTGGGGAGGCAGAGACCAGGACAGGAGGGGGAATCAGTGAGCCAAATAGAGATTTGATGGGTGTTCTGGGGGTGGTGGGGGTGATGGGGAGGTCAGGGCCTTCTTAAGGGAACCTCAAGAGGTCAGAGGTAAGTATGAGACTTACCTTAACAGAGGCCCAATCTGGCCCTGGTGCTTGGAAGACCTAGATTGCCCAAAAGTTTCCAGTGATGGTCGTTCATACAATCACTTGATCTAACTTCCCCTTACTTTCCTGGGGAAAGACATTATCTTGTGTGTGACTAATGCAGAAACCTCATCAGATAAGCTGGGGTGACCTGTGGCCAGAAGTGCCTGGTCAGGTTGCCGGAGGGGCCCAATTCAACCTGGAAATGGATGCAATTACAGTAACTCTGGGAGGGAACAAAAAAAATTCAAATGAAGGACTAAAAGAAACACCACCTGAATTTCCAGGCCAATGTTTTGAGTTTTCCTTGAAATGAAGCAGAAGCAGCTTCAAATAAAAGCAGCTGATCTCACTGGGAAGTCGCCACCAGATCTGACTGTTGAACTTAGTGGCTTCTATAGAAGTGTTTCTCACTCTACAATTTCACAGCCATTTCTGTATGCCTGGTTTCTGTTCATCCAGCAATTTTACCTCCTGAATAAATTCCATTTCCAGATTGGTTCAGACCATTAACAGTGACTTTCACTCCAGTTTGTGAAATGGTTCAGACCGACTATTATTTCTATTGGAGGAAAGGAGGAACTGCCAAACATAGACACCCATTAGTTGTGGAACATTCAGAGTAAGTTGGATAAGGCAAAAAAAAAGAGAAGCCTGTGACATGGTTAAGCTGTCGATAACCTAAAGGGGCATAGAAGTTTCCGGGGTCGAAATCAAAAAGGAAATTGGGAAGGCAAAATGTGTGGATGGAAAAATATTGGCAGGTGATACCAATGAAAACCCCAAGACATCTGATAAATGTGCAAAGAGATAAAGGAAAGAATAGGGCTCATTTGAAACATAAACCTGAATGTGGAGGTAGAAGACCTGTATAGTTGTAAACAAATACTTTGAGCCTGTCTTCTCAGAAAGGAATGATATGACTGTGATCATTAAGGAGGAAGATTGTGAAGTATTGGAAATGATAAATAGAGAGAGAGGTTTACAGGTCTAGTATTAAAAGTGGATAAATTGCTAGGCCCAGATAAAATGTACCACTGACTCTTAAAAGAAGCAGGAAAGTAAACAGTTTATCATGTTTTAATCCTCATTGTCTACAGGTGTGGTGCTAGAAAAATGCCAACATTGTACTGTCATTGAAAACAGTAGAAAATTATAGACAATAACTATTAGCTGGTCAGCTTTGTGGGTCAATTATTGGAAAATAATGAGATTTGTGTAAATCATCACAGGTTAATCAAGAACATGATGGACTAAATTGATTGAATTGTTTGAGGAGATAAAAAGAGGGTCAATGAGAGTGTGAGTGGACATTAGGAAGGTGTTTATCAAAGTCTTGCATGGTAACTTGATCAAAAGTGTAAAATCTATTGAGATTTAAGGAAACGTGGCCAGTTGAATTAAAAATTGGATCAATGGAAAAACCAAAAGGGCATGATCGAAAGGTTTTTCAGTAACTGGAGAGTTTTTGTCAAAAGGGTTCCATAGAGCTCAGTTCTAGTTCTTTTAATATTTATCAATGAGTAGGATAATTTATGGTAAGCGCCAGCGATCGGGGTTCGATTCCCATCACTGTCTGTAAGGAGTTTGTACGTTCTGCCGTGTCTGCGTGGGTTTCCTCTGGGAGCTCCGGTTTCCTCCCACATTCCAAAGGCGTACGGGTAGTTTAAAATGGGTGGCGTGGACTCGTTGGGCCAGAAGGGCCTGTTACCACGCTGTAAATAAAATTTAAATTTAATTTAAAGTAGGACAAATGTAGAGGAAATGATTAAGAGATTTGTTGATGATACTGAAATTGGCAGTGTGGTTATTGGTGAGGAAGAAAGATGTAGGCTGAGGGATGTATTTGTATGAATGTGTGAAAAGCAGCAATATTCAAAGCTGTAGATGAAAAGCTGGGAACATAGAACATTACAGCACAGTACAGGCCCTTTGGCCCACGATGTTGTACTGACCTTTTATCCTGCTCTAAGATCTATCTAACTCTTCCCTCCCACATAGCTCTCCATTTTTCTATCATCTACGTGGCTATCTAAGAGTCTCTTAAATGTCCCTAATGTATCTGCCCCCACAACCTCTGTGGGCAGTGCATTCCACACACCCAACACTCTCTGCAAAAAACTTACCTCTGACATCCCCTCTATACCTTCCTCCAATCACCTTAAAATGATGCCCCCTCATGTTAGCCATTTTCCCCCTGGGAAAAAGTCTCTGACTGTCCATTTGGTCTATGCCTCTTATCATCTTGTACACCTCTATCAAGTGGGTTTAAATTTAATAGTTCAATAGCATGCTGGGTTGAATGACCTACTTCCTATGCTATAAATTTGTGTTTCCTTGGTTTAAACATACTTACTTTTTATTATCAAACTCACCACAAATGATGGTTATGGGATTCTGTGTGGGAAAACCAATACAAACTACATAGTAAATTATATATATCATTAAGTAGAAATTGGAAGCAAAATAACATTCAGTAAATATTGGAATATAAATCATACCATGTATATGTTACATATACATATATGTTACAAGTGTTACCAAGCAGATTTATGTATGTTTCAGCTTTTGTAGCAATGCATTGATTTGAATTAAAATTTAATGTACATGACCTATCCCACACATCAGACACATGCTAGAAACTGCTGACAAACTGCTAGAGTTTACTTGTTCACATTAAGTATCCAGTAGACAAAAGGAGAGTGAGGAACATAATTAGCATTATTTTACTTAATTTCAGTAATTATTCCAGCTACTTTACTTAAGAGCAATAATACTGTCAGCAGTTTTTTAGTTAATGACACCATTGTAACCAGTGGTGGATTACTGAATGGTATTAATCTTTGCAGTAACAACACCATATTTTGTCCACTGGCAGTAATAATACCGATTGACAGCAATGATTTTAAATACTACAGATAACAGGAGTAATGTAGCTAAGTATTTAATCTATTGGTAAGAATAATATTAGCTTTGCTCTATCTAATTGCAGCTATAACATAGTCAACATGTTACCTAATGATCACGTTAGTAACAACAGCGCTTTACCTATTAACAGTGGTAACAATAGCAAATACATGTTTTTAATAGTACTTAATATATTAATAGTGGATTCTCTAGAAACACTACCACTCATGTGCTATACCTAACGATTACTATGTATATACAATGCTTTATTTATTTTTTTGCATTTTATGTTAAGTTTTTGGCATTCGTCATTTTTCTCTGGCTGTGACCAGGAAGTTCCTTTGCATCACTTCCTGGAGTGTTTTGATTGGAAAAGTCTGCCTTAGCCATTCCTTCAACTTTTAAGCAACAACCTCTGTTCACACAATCAAATGGAAATAGAAAGATGATAGTATTCAAATTGTGGTCATGAGTTCTTAAAACAGAAGAAAAATATTTTGAAAGACATTGCGTTGTGACAGCTCCAGAAGGTCCAAAATGATTTAATATTACCAATGCATGTAGCCTTGGAGCAGTCAAGCCAAAGTAATATCTCTCTGCATGTCCATATCCAAATGTATATGGGTATGAAAATACAGTTTGATAGCATTTTTGTATGTTCATGACAATTCAATGTACATTGCAAAAACAGAGAAACGGTGGTAAATTAATGAGGGAAATAGTGGAAACACAGTCAAGGAGTATGGATTTTTCAAGGCAAGAAGGGAGGCACAATAGCAAAGGAAGTCTTCAACAATGTCCCACCTACAGGGCAGTAATTATATGACTGAAGTATCACTTTTTGATGGTGATTACATTTTGTTCCCCATTAATTAAGTCACAGAGAAGAAAGTATAGTTTTCTAAAAGCTAAAGAAAGGATCCCAGATAATGCTCTGAGGGTACAAAAGGATTCAAAAATGATCTCAAAAATCTAGTAGTTGCCTCACTATCATTAGATAATCAGCTCCTCATACTTATTGGCATTGATCTGCAGGAAATATTGGCTCTTCCGGGGCTCATTTTATTCAATAACTTCTCAGTATGTAGACAATGCTGACAAGGCTGAATTTATCGCCTCTCTGAGGTTGCAGTGATAGGTAAGGTCATGGGAAAATAAGTCCTTTTTTCTAGACCAAGCAAAAAGTAGCAAAGTTTAGACTAACTGTGATGATAGTAGTTTGAGTAAATTCAAGTTGAGGATATTGCAGCGAACAATTTGAAACAGAAGTTGAAGATTACAAATCAGAGGAACAATCCTATCAAGTGACAAGTATATTATTTTAACTGATCACCAGTTTATTGGAAGTGAAAGAACACGTTGGAGCCTATTGCAACAGTATTCAAACGTGCATTGCTTGGACTTTGAAAAGATAAATAGGCATAAAACTCAGATCCATATTGAATTTTTAGGGGTGAAACGGGGGCTATTTTGATTTCAAAATGATATCTGATGTTAGTATGCATATTTGCAATAAAAGTCACACCAGACATCTCATTGGTCAGAGCAATACCACAGGTTTCCAAGGGAACTGGGCAGAGTAGGAAGATCCAGATTGGCAATACTGATTTGACACTGATACTACATATTTAGATCCCAGTGCTCTGACCACACCTCTCTTAACTGTACACAGCTGAATATGCATTCAACAATGGAAAAAATCCTGTACTACCAACAACATTTAAAGTTTTATCAATGGCTTTCAGTTTATGCTGCATGATTTCTGAAAGCTGTTGCTACAAATCTAAAAATGTTTTTGAGTTTGTTAATGATCCCCAAATCTACAGGCAGCTGTGTGGCAGATGTTGGAGGACTACTGTTCCTAGATATTGGTGCATTAATAGGCATTCCACTTAGAAGAGACAGTGACTGGGAGAATAAACAGAGACTTCACAGAGTAGGACTAGCTACTAAATGCGAAGAGGAAAAGTAGGGCTCTCAGATTTTCCAGATGCTTTCAAGACGGGCATAAACGTTTACCAGTCAGGTTCCTGTCAGATTGGAACAGATATCTGTAACATTGCACAGTTTGGCATCCACTGGGCCAGATCATCTTGTTAGGTATCTACCTATGACCTACCCATGGTTATCTTCAATGAGCCTGCTGAATTACTGACTGAGGTCAACAGCTAGCCCCCTGATGAACTCCATGCCACTTGTCAATCATCGCTCCTCAGAGGAGGCCACATGACATGCGCTGATCCTCCCAGGTGATTGACAATGGAACCCTTGATGACATTTCTACATTGTACCATTTTTGACATGGGATGGGGCCTCATATCCACAATCCCACCAGTCCCTAATTAAGGACACATCAAGTGTTTCCATCTCAATCACTTGAGAGGAAGGGTATGTTTAAAAGATATAAAGTAAACTGCCTGATTTACCCTCTTCCAAAATGCCTATACTCCATTATGAGACCAATGTTCAGCATCGTATTTCTGCCACCACCTGCACCCTGTCACTTCGTCCCTCACCCCAAACCTCCCTTAATCCCAGACAGAGCTAGAGATCCTGATCTTTCCTGGGGTCTCACTTAATCAAAGAAGTCTCACCATTCAGGATTCCAGAAGCGCTGAAAAATCTTGGTGGACCTTAAAGGGGATGGTGCTTGTGTGTGACCTTGTCAGCCCCATGGAAGGCATATAGATAACCCTTAACCCTTCCTGGATGAAGGCTACTTGTTCCCACAATCTCACCCTGTGCAGATCCACTTCAAAGCTGCCCGTTTAAAATATGTGCACTGTTAGTACCTGACCAGGTGCTGAGACTGTGCAATCAAATGGTGGTGTCATGTTGTTTTTTCACCCGTTAGTCTTCCACCACTAGCACACCAAGTTCTAGTTCTCAGACATTACAAGGGAAAATACACAAGTGTGGAGTTGTGGGGAGGACATAAACATACCTAATCTTCCATTGTTTCAGCCACCAGTAATAAACATAATCTCAATCCTGGAGATAAAGAGAAGCAGCTAGACTACTCCACTGGTTAGCCATTTCTGCCTTTTGCTGTGCACTGCCTTATTCTGCAAGAGAGAGGGAAGTGCATCAGAGACATCACTCAGTGTTTGGACGATGTGACCTGGTTGAATGTGACGTAGTTCAATAGCTAGCAATTATACAAACTATGAGATGTGGGTGCAAGGCATGCATCAATGCTAAGCATGTGAGCATTGTATGAGTAATTAAATGTTTTTTAAGTACAAGTCCTGACTGAAAGATATTGGTGTTGGATAAGGAAACTGGGAGTGGTGCTGCGAACAGAGGCGAGACTAAAGGTTCAGCTGAAAGGATATGATGTTTGACTGTGACCACCTCTGAGGTGATTGAACATTTGCTACACAGTATCCAGGACTTGGGAGTTGACGCTAGGCATGATCCACCATAATTACCAGCTCCCACTGACTTTGGAAGAGTTTAAAGGGCATCCTCGTTCACCTATAGATACAACACTTTTGTCTTCCTCTTCGTTCTTTACAACACTTCTAGACAACCATGAGACAGTTTTGGGACCTGCAGTTTTTCCATGTTATACCATTATTATGATTCCTTCCTAATTAGAATGTGCCGCAATGACTATCGATACCTTTTGGAATCACAATGCCCCTCCCTTTTAAGAGACTGACTTTAAGCAGTGCAGGCTAACTTGAAGTGGTGTTTGTCACTCAACAGCACAATTAGCACTGATAGCAGACTTTGAATCATTGTGATCAGAACGCAGCACTAATTTGGTGGAGTGCCAATTAAATTGGAATTAATGAATGCAGATTATTCCCAAATCATGATCCCTGTTGCTATCGAGTGTAGTCATTGAGATGTAATAGTGGAAAATAGATTATAGTTTTAAAGAGGAAGCTGAGCTTCTTCAAGGCAACCAGAGAGATAGGGAAGTGTGAGTAAAGCAGGTTGTGAGGCACCAAACATCAGTAGGTTAAGGAGGATTAAGTATACAGGTGTCATAAGTTAGAACTGTTCAGAGGGTAACATTAATAAGGCTAGGTTAAGATGATGCTGTATGGAACTGGGTGAATTAGTGTCAAGTAGACATCTACTAAGGTGCCATTAGATGGAAAGAGATTATGGTACTCTAGAATGAAGTAGGCTGTGTTAATAGATGGAAGTTGACTGAGTGTCTTTGGACAGGGTTCTACTGAAAAAGCAGTGATAACATTGACCTTGTAGAGGTTTATAAAATCATGAGGGCATGAATACGGTAGATAGTCACACTTTTTCTGAGAGATGTCTAAAACTAGAAGGCATAAGTTTAAGTGAGAGGGGACAGATTTAAATGGGACCTGAGGAGCAAATTTTTCACACCATATATATTGTATATAGAATGAGCTACCAGAGGAAATGGTGGAGACAGATACAATTACAATGTTTAAAAGCCATTTGGACAGGTTCATGGATAGGAAAGGGATATGGGCCAAATGCAGTCAAATGAGACTAACTCAGGAAGGTGTATTGCTCAATGTGGATGAGTTGGGCTGAAGGGCCTGTTTCCGTGCTGTACGGCTCTATGGCTCAAAATATAGAAACATGGGTTAAGTTAGCATAGACAGACATGGTTTGAGAGGCCAATGAATACAAGTATATTGAAAAGATTTGGTTGTAATTTGTTTGAGTTACTGTTTGACAGACATGGGTTGGGGTATAGAATATGCATTTTCTGTTGAGATGGCACACAACAGGCAGGGGTTTAAGTAGCATTGCATGGTATGCATGTGGTTTTGGGTAGCAATGGATGGATGTTGGTTTCTTTCAAGACATGTCAAAAAAAATAGTGAGTTTTGCTAAGGTGCCAAACAATCCTTGGTATTTTACACATTTCCATGCAATTTTCTACAATGTCAATTTTTCTTAAGTAATTGGATACATTAATCAGAAAACTTAATCAGAAAACACATCTTAAGTGAGGTGTTTGCATTTGTAAAGTATTACCATTCAACATCTTTCTAAAAGTTCTGGAAACTTTACGATTTTTGGTGTAATTCTTAGCTGAAAGTATTAGCTTTGCAAACCGCAGCCGGAACTCACTGCTTTGACCCAGAGAATTATTTTTTACTTGTCTCTAAGCAACCTAAACCTCAGTGGTCTAAATGTTGTGAAAGAAGGAAGTAGTGCATCAAGGTTCTCCATACCAAGACACGCACAGACACAAAGCTTCTCATCTACTGAAATTCAATTTTGTTTCTTTAAAGGTCAATACTTCTGTGTGACAGTTTAAATCATACTTTCTTGGACACAATAGTCATCCCTTTTACTCTTGAACCATGTGCTTGCAAAGCAGCTACAATAACTTCTGAAAAATGCTGTAACCTGTCAGTCAAGGTCTCACTCTCTAACCGTCCTTTCAACAAGATTAGGGACATTTCTGTTACTGGTTCTGTCAGATCTGGCTCAATGGAGGTAGTTCTGCATTGATTTCTGCCGGGGAGTCTGAAAATTATGGGTTCAAGCCCAAACTCTGGACACCTGAGCACATTTTAATTTCATTCCACTGAAGTTCTGAGATTGCTGCGATTTCAGAGGTATCCCCTTTCAGGTGAGATATGGAACTGAGACCTTATCTTCCCTCTCAGATGTGCTGAGATGATTTCACTGCAATATTCAAAGAGGAGTGGGGTAGTCAATTTTTATCTGTCAAACAACTAAAACAGATGAATTAATTATTTATTTCAAACAGTTAAACTGAAACTGCAGATGCTATAAATCTGAAATAAAAACAGAATATGCTGGAAACACTCAGTAGGTCACACAACAAGAAAAACAAAAGAGAAACAGAATTAATGTTAAGTTCAAAGGCCTTTCCTCAGAACTAGGAGAGAAATGAAGTTGGTTGTAAGTTGCAGTGAAGGTGGTGGAAGGTTGGATAGAGCAAGGAATATCTCAAATAAGGTGAGGCCAGGGTTGCAGTGGGCTAAACTGGAAACAAGCCACTCAAAGGATTAATGGAAGCAGTTATGGAGCAAGAGAGAGAGAAAAACTGAACAAAGAAACATAAAAGAAATGAAGTAAAAGCAGTGAGAGAATGAGACATCAAACAAAGGGACATAAAAGTTGTGAAGTGCAGAGCTGTAGGATATTCCTGCAGGCCATGCTGTGTTAACGTAGGGACTAAAACTGAACCAATATCACTAGCCAGTTCTGATAAAGACAGAATATTTTAACTGAAGCTGCAGAATTCTATATTGAGTCTGGAAGGCTGCATCTTGTCAAGTGGAAGATGAGATATGGTTCCTCAAGCTTGCATTTGACATCATTATAATGTTGCAGGATAGACCAGAGTGGGAGCAGGATGGAGGATTAAGGTGGCAGGTAAAAAGACGCTCAGGATCATGCCTGTGAGTGAAAGGGCAATAACTTAATCCACAGAGGCAACCGTGAGTTTCCTGTTGCTCTTTGTTGGAGCTAGCTGAGAGCATATTTTCTCCATTACAGAAATCCCAATGTGCGTTAATGTTAGTGTTGTAAAATGTCCAAAGGAACTTCAGGAAGAATAGTTAAGAAATAAGACAATAGAGCCAAACAAGGAGATGTTAGATTAGCTGATCAAAACCTTAGTACAATCATAACTACATTTCAGAAGTGTTTTGTTGTCTGTCAAGTATTTGGGAATGTAATGACATCATGATAGCCACTGTATAAATCAAGCAAAGTCAACATAGTTTTGTGGAACAGAAATCACGTTAGACCAATTTACTGGAGTTCTTTGAAGCAACATGTGCAATGGATAAGTGGAGACCAGTGGATGGACTTAGATTTTAGAAGGCATTTCATGAGGTGCTATATCAGAGGTTTTTGTGGAAAATGGTTATTTACCTGGCTGACAAGATGTAACATGGTGTTCCACAGTGATTGGTGCCGTAGCTGCAAATTTTTACAAGTTATATAAATGACTTAAAGCCACCCAGGTATGGTTGCTAAATTTGTGGATGACACAAACTTAGGTTTAGAGTTATGTAAAGGATATAACAAGGCTACATAGGGACATAGATTTGTTAAGTGAGTCAGCATAGATCAAGCAAATGGAGTATAGTGTGGGAAAATGTGAAATTGTCCATTAACAGAAAAAAATAAAATAAATATTATTTAAATGGTGAGAGACTGTAGCAGAGGGATCTGACTGTTACAATCCATGTCTCACGAAAGCAAGTATGCAATTACAGTAAGAAATTATGAAAACTGACAAAGTTATTTTCTATTGTGAAGGGAATATGCTTCAGGGCAGGTTATGCTTCAGTTATGTAGGACATTGGTGAGAGTCCATCTGGAGTACTGTGTACCATATTGGTCTCTTTATTTAAGGAAGGATGTAAATACATTGGTAGCAATTCAGTAGTGATTTACTGGATGGATATATGGAATGGGCAGGTTGTTTTATGAGGAATGTTTGGGCAGACTGGGTTCGTATCTCTGGAGTTTAGAAGATTAAAAGGTGACTTGACTGAAAAAGATTAAAATCCTAAGGGTTCTTGACAAGCTGGCTATGGAGAGGATATTTCCTTTTGTGGAGAATCTAGAATAAGGGGTCATTTTAAAAATAGCTGTCACCCATTTAAGACGGAAATGGGGCAAAATAATCTTATCTTATCTTAAAATATTTGGAATTGGTATTGGTTTATTATTGTCACTTGTACCGAGGTACAGTGAAAAACTTGTCTTGCATACGGTTCATACAGATTAATTCAGTACACAGTGCATGGAGGTAATACAAGGTAAAACAATACAGAATCTCACAGCTAGAGAGAAAGTGCAGTGGAGGTGGACAATAAGGTGCAAGTCATAATGAAGTAGATTATGAAGTCAAGAGTCTACCTTATCGTAATAGGGAACCATTCAATAGTCTTTTAACATCAGGATGGAAGCTGTCCTTGAGCTGGGTGATGCGTGCTTTCAGGCTTTTGTATCTTCTGCTTGATAGAAAGGGGGAGAAGAGAGAGTCCTGGGTGGGTGGGGTCTTTGATTATGCTAGCTGCTTTACCAAGGCAGCGAGAAGTATAGGCAGGGTTCATGGAGGAGAAGCTCGTTTCTGTGATGTGCTGAGCTGCGTCCACAACTCTCTGCCGTTTTTTGCAGTCACAGGCAGAGCAGATGCATTCAGATGGGATGCTTTCTATGCTGCATTGATAAAAATTGGTAAGGGTTGACGGGGATATGCCAAATTGTCTTGACTGTGGCATCCACACGGTTGGACCAGGACAGGCTATTGGTGATGCTCACTCCTAGGAACCTGAGCTCTCAACCCTCTCGACCTCAGCACCGTTGATGTAGACAGGAGCATATGCATCATCCTCCCTCCTGAAGTCAAGAACCAGCTCTTTTGTTTTGTTGACATTGAGGGAAAGGTTGTTGTCATGATACCATGTCACTAAGCTCTCTGTCTCCTTCCTGTATTCCGACTCATCATTATTTGAGATACGGCCCACTATGGTGGTGTCATCTGCAACCTTGTAGATGGAGTTAGAGCAGAATCTGGCCACGCAGTCATGAGTGTCTAGGGAGGAGAATAGGGAGCTGAGGATGCAGCCTCGTCGGGCACCATGTTAATCTTTTAAACTTGCTTCCTCAAAGTTCAATGGAAGCAGAGCCTTTGAATATGTTTGTGAAAGACAAAGATAGATTCTTGATAAACAAATGGGTGAAAGGTGACTGAAGGGAGGTGGGAGTATAGAGTTCAGGTTACAGTCAAATCAGCCTTGATCTTATCACATGGCAGAGTAGGTTGAGGGCTGAGGGGTTTATTCCTACTCCTAATTCATATGTTTGTATGAAAACTCTTATTTTACCGGTTTTTACAGATGCACCATAGAAGACATCCTATTCGGATGCATCACATCTTGCTAAGGCAACTGGTCTGCCCAAGATCACAGAGAACTGCAGAGAAATGTGAATACAGCCCAGCAAGTCATGCATATCAGCCTCTGCTCTATTGACTCTGTCTACATTTCCCATTGCCTCGGGAAAGCAGCCGAAATATTCAAGGACCCCTCGCACTCCGGTCATTCTCTCACCTCAGACAGAAGGTACAAAAGCTTTAAACCACGTACCACCAGACTCAAACATGTCTTCTATCCCACTGTTATCAAAGTCTTGAACAGACCTCTCATACGCCAAAGATGAACCCTTGATCTCCCATTTACCTCATCGTGGCCCTTGCACTTTATTTGTTTATCTGCACCGCAGTTTCTCTGTAGCTGCTACAATATATTCCCCATTCTGTTTTCTTTTTATTACCTCAGTTTACTACTGTATGACATGATCTGTGTGGATGACGCATAGACAAAAAGCTTTTCACTGTATCTAGGCACATGTGACAATAGTGAACCAATTCAATTCTGCCAAAGTAGAAGGATCCACTTCCACTCATCTCTAGGTGCTGAGAACGTTAAACAAACATGTTTTCTACAGTTATATTACTGGTATCCCAACACAGCAAAGTATCTGAAAAAGCACTTCCTAAATTTGCAGTGCCACCAACTTGATGAAATAATGCCGATTGTTTTACTCTGAATGCTGGCATGGATAGATTTCGATGTGAGTGATCATGTGGCAAAGTTGACTCCACAAATAATATTTTGGCCCTTTACTTTATTCTGACCTTAGCTTGATCCCATCATGAAACCTGCTACTGAGATGAGTCATAGCTTGAGTGGCTTATCCAACAGAATCATTTTACTTAACCAGCTCTCTTGAAATGAACAAAAGGGGTTTAATATTTATATGCATATATATATATATAGTTAATTTACAGTGGTGGACATTGGTAATAAGACCAGTAGTAATTTCCCATCACTAACTGCCTTAGAGAAACAGGCGGTGAGCTGCCTTCTTGAACCACCAGTAAAGTATTCTGGGATTTAGATCCAGTGACAGTGAAGGAACGGCAATGCTACTTCAAGTTAGGATGGTGTGTTCCTGTACACCTACTGACCTTGTCCTCCTTAGACGTTGTGTATTTGGCTGCTGCTGACTGAGTAGTCTGGGTGAGTTACTGTGGTACGTTTTGTACATACTTCAGCCACTGTGTGGATGTGATTTTATGGGGTGGTGGCTGGGGTACCAATCAAGCAGATTGCTTTGTCCTAGATGGAGCAGACTTTCTTGATTGCTTTTGGAGCTTCAGTCTTACAGGCAAGTGGAGATCTATGTCTTGTTGACTTTGGGATGTCAAGAGGCAGCCACTGCAGTGGAGTATCCAACCTTCGACCTGTGTTTGTAGTGATAGTTCTACATGGCTGTTTTGGCTAAGTTTCTGATCAATAGTCATGTGCATTGACGATAAGGGACTCGCTGATGGTGGTGCCATTGTTGAGTTAGTGGTTAGATTCTCTCTTGAAGAAAATGGTCATTGCATGGCAGTACTGCAACATAAATGTTATGATTCACATCAGTCCAGGCTTGAATGTTATCTGGGTCCTGCTGAACAGAGGCATCACTTAGAACATAGAACATAGCATCATTCTGTGAGATGTTGCAAACAGAAGCAGGTACGATAATGTAG
Organism: Pristis pectinata; assembly: GCF_009764475.1. Taxonomy (NCBI): domain Eukaryota; kingdom Metazoa; phylum Chordata; class Chondrichthyes; order Rhinopristiformes; family Pristidae; genus Pristis; species Pristis pectinata. Next base: position 25,479,411 of record NC_067425.1, read on the forward strand.
CAGTTAGCATAACACTATTACAGTGCCAGCAACCCGGGTTCAATTCTGGCCGCTGTCTGTAAGGAGTTTGTACGTTCTCCCTGTGCCTGCGTGGGTTTCCTCTGGGTGCTCTGGTTTCCTCCCACATATCAAAGATCTATGGATTAGGAGTTGTGGGCATGCTATGTTGGCACTGGAAATGTGGCGACACTTGCGGGCTGCCCCTAGAATATTCTACGCAGAGATGCATTTCACTGTGTGTTTCGATGTACATGTGACTAATAAAGAAATCTTGTCTTACCTTGTGTTACAGAATTACACAGTACAGAAACAGGCCCTTCAGCCCAATTCATCCATGCTGACCAAGGTACCTACCTGAAGTACCATTTGACTGCATTTGGCCCATATCCCTCTAGACCTTTCCTATCCATGAACCTGTCCAAATGTCTTTTCAACATTGTAATTGTACCTGCCTCAACCACTTCCTCTGACAGCTCGTTCCATGTACTCACAACCCTCTGTGTGGAAAACGTGCCCCTCAGCTCCTCTTTATATCTTTACCCTCTCAACTTATACCTATTCCCAGTGGCTTTAGACTCCCCTACCCTAGGAAAAACACTGTGACCATCCACCTTATCTATTCCAGTCTTGATTTTGTAAAACTCTACAAGGTCACCCCTCAGCCTCCTTCGCTCCAGGGAAAACAATCCCAGCCTATCAAGTCTCTCCTTTTAACTGAAGCCCTCTAGTCCAGCAACATCCTTGTGAATCCGTTCTGCACCATTTCGAGCATAATTACATCCTTCCCTTAGTATGGCAACCTGAAACGCACACAATATTCCGAGTGTGGTCTCATCAATGTCCTATAACATGATGTCCCAATTCTTGTACTCAATGCCATCCAATGAAGGCAAGCATGCCAAACGCCTTCTTCACCACTTTGTCTACCTGTGTTGCCATTTTCAGAGAACTACGTCCTTGTACCCCTAGGTCTCCCTGTTCCACCACAGTCACCAGGGCCTTGAATACACATTCGCTCTGTGTGGCCTGCCCTGGTTTAACTTCCCAAGATGGATCACTTCACACTTGTCAGAGTTAAATTCCATTTGCCATTCCTTTGCTCACTTTCCCAGTTGATCTAGGTCCTGTTGTAACCTTAGACACCTTCCTTCATTGTCCACCACATCACCAATTTTAGTGTCATCTGCAAACTTACTAATCATGCCACCTGGATTCTCGTTGATATATGACAAATAGCAGGGGTCCCAGCACCGATCCTTGTGGCACATCAATGGTTACTGGCCTCCAGTATGAAAATCAACCCTCCACCACCACCCTCTGACTCCTTCCACCAACCCAATTTTGTATTTAACTGTCCAGCTCACCCTTTGCAAATATTGCAAATATACCTTATTCTGACCTGATGATAGGAGTGTTGGTCATTGATGAAACAGTTGAAGATGTTTGGGTCAGGGCACTACCTTGAGGAATCCCTGCAGTGACAGACGGGGATGATTTTCCTCCACCAACCAAAATCAAGGGGTGACTCCAACCAATGGAGTGTTTTCCCATTAGTGACCATGTTCTTCAGTTTTACAGGACTCCTTAATGTCGTGCTCCATCAAATGTTATCTTGATGTCAAGGACAGTGACCCTCACCTCACCTCTGAATCAAATGTTGGTCATGTTTGGGCATCTGTGCCAGAGATGATTGGTGTGTAAGTGTTGCTTTAAAGTACTGTTGATAACATCTTCCATAACTTTCGGTGATTCTGAGTAGATGATTGAGGGCATAGATCGGCAATTGACAACCCTGTGCCATTGTTGCAACTCTACTGGAAGAACTCAGCTAGAGGTACAGCATGTTTTCAGTACTACAGCCAGGATGTTCTCTGGTCACACTTTCCTTTCAACTTCTGGTGCTCGCAGACATTTCTTAATGTCACATGGAGTGAACCAAGTTGGATAAAGATAGCCTCAGTGATGTTGAGAACTTCATGAGGAAACCGAGACAGATCATCCATGCAGCACTGCTGCCCGAACAAGACTGATGCAGGGTCTTGACCCAAAACATCGACTTAAATCTTTTGCCTCCACAGATGCTGATTGCCCCACTGAGTTCTTCCAGTGTTCTGTTTTCGTTCTAGATTCCAGCATCTGCAGTCTCTTTTATCTTCAAACAAATGTTTCAGGCTTGACTTTGGCATTCGCATGTTGGACCCAGCCATCACTGAGAAGGGGAATATTCTTGGATCTTCCTACTTTCCACCAGCAGGTAGGAGAGCAGAGCTTTGATCTGATCCAGTGGTAGTGGGATCACTTGGCTCTGTCTTTTGCAACATGCTTTTGCTTTTTAAGGCAAATGTATCCTATGATGCAGCTCCACCAGGTTGGCACCTCATTTCCTTGACTCTTGATGGGATCCACCTAATTTTGTGCATCTCCCAACACTTTGCTGCGTAGCATTCAGAAAAGGGCATCATATTTAAAGGCACTCTCTGCGCAGCCACCAAACATTATCTACATGCATTTCAGCTTCCCTGGAGAAGAGAGGCTACAGGTGAGGAAACAGCTCCCACATTCACTTGAAGGAACACGCATGAATTGGTCAACAGGATACATGCTAGGAAGAAGGTATAGTACACCAAGGACTCAAGAAATCCACCTGACAGGAAGTGGGTACAGCAGACTCCTCCAGCAATGAGAATCCCCACACTATGGAAGAGAGCTAAAAGAAATTTCAGAATGTCAAATGATGTGTCAAAGTGAGCTGAACAACAATTACATTTGCAGAGTGGAGATCTTCGCGGAAAACATTCTGATATTAATTCTGAGTTCCTCATGCAAGATGCCACCCACGAGGAAGTACAGAGATGTTGTAGAGAGCTGTTAGAGTAAATGGGATTTCAGCCGTTCAGCGTGTGTTACATTCAGTGCATGTGGAACTGTACAGCAGGATGTGAGGAAATTGCTGTCAGCTGTGTCACTACTGAGGCATCCACTAAATGGTAACCTCATGAGTTAGGTGCTAGGAAAAGCATTCCCTGTTTGTTGTAGCACAATCTGTGGAATCAAAGTTGTCTGGTACATGGCAGACATTTCTGCATTTATCGATAAGAGTGGGCTGGTAAAGCTGTCACCTGTGACTTGCAATTTTCACAGTAAAAAGAGGAGCAAACCCCTCAGAAGTCGCAGAGGGGAAGGACAAGGAAGTTCTGGTGCATGAAATACATGCAAGGAGAGAGGCATACTGTGCACTGGAAGAAGGGGACCAGCCAGGGCTGCAGGTAGGACCCTGGCAGGATGTGACTGCAATTCTCTCGACCAGAAATATGGAAAGTAGTTTCACAATTTCACAATGCAACACGCCATTGAAAATACTACTATTTCACAAAATAATACTTATCCAGACACTCAAGCAATCACACAAACTGTTACTCAATGTTACATGTACACAATGCCCTCTGCTACACCATTTCCCATTCTCACCCCACCATTGACTTTCTATCCCTTTGCCCCAACACAGACGTCAACCCTCCAGTGGTATGATAATGAAAAGGTTACTCCATGTTCTTCATCTCCCCCAGTTAGGCTAAAGCAACAATGAACAGAGAGGAGGGCACCCACGTAGGAGGAACGCCAGTGAGTTCGGCACCTCACGAGGCAGCACCGCATGGTGCAGAGTGGCCAAATTGGCCCAAACATCTCACAAACAGGGACGATAAGAAAACTACCCATTAAGTGCAACAACAATATTTCATGGCGTGCACAACTTCTGTGTTTTCTTTGCAGGACATCTTGAGAGGCCCCATGTTACCCCTCCCCAGGACACCATCAGTCCAACGATCGGAACGGGAGGTGCAGGATGGAAGACTCAGAGGAGCTGGGGGTGGGGTGGAGGGGGGGATGTTGTGATTTGTGGGGGAAGGAGGAGGGCAGTGAATGATGATGGAGCACACTGTACTGTAATGCCTGAACACAACAGCACCAGCTCAGAGGCTGGCACAATGTGGAGTGAGCAGATTAGCCTAAAGGGATGTATGCAACAAGGATTTAAACCAGGCACCAGCTGGCTGCAATCTGGCAGCAGCCAAGGAAATTTGGTGCAAGGGTTTGTCCACGATCCCATCATACAAGTCCTGCTTGCTAAGGTGACAGCTGTTGTGGAGACATAGACTGTGGCCACACTTCTATGCAGTCAAGCTGTGATTCAGCTGGAGATCCAGTCTCTGCCACACAGGAGCAACTGGAAGCTCTTCAGGAGCAGCGATATGACACCGGCAAGCAGCTGATATCTTTATTGAGGAACAAAATGCCAATAGTGAGCATATTGCTACTTTCAATATATATTAGGGATTCTACCCCTGTTCCAAAGATAAGGGATGCCTTCTGCCTTCTGTCAGTATTGAGACCACTGTCAGCGCTCCAGATGTCAGGAATGTCCATTTGACAAACAAGAAAAGTAGGAAACCAGGTACAAAATGCACCCATTTCAAGCAAAATTGTTTGAAAACAGTAATAATGTGAACCTTTCTGCTCCAATTTAGTTGGCCAGGCAGAAATGGGAGTTGAATGAATTACCCTGATGTGACACTGAGAAAGGTCAGGCACACTAAGGAGGACCTCAACCAGAGGGACCTAATGCAACTTCACCAAAAATTAGTCACTGGTGTGAATTGTTCTGTGCAAGTTGGATTGTATAGTGCTGATAAAGTGGACAGCATGTGATCCAATTTGTTTGCACATGTAGGTCTTAATATAGAACAATTCACCTTTCACCTCTCCATTCCCACCCCCAGCACACAATTTCAGTGTTAATGCGATCTTGATTGTGAAATACTTTATCATTATTAACAGGATTTAATTGCAAAATTCTTTAATCCCAGTTATACATAAATGGATCTGATAATTGCCACCAAACCTTCCCCCAGAGCACACTATCAATGTTAATTGAGGTCAGACTGTAAACTTATTCATCACTTATTCCCAGAACTCACTGCCCAGTTTAGTACAGATCTGATTATACTCAAACTAGGATGTTTCGCTGTGTAATAATTATCAAAGTGAAACCATTTGTAAGCTACTACCAATTTGACAATTCTCAAATTTAATGGTGGCTGTTAAAAGACTAAAAGCTAAGGTTGACATCTTAAAAATACAATGAAGTTCACTTTTTATCTTTAAATATGCAATTCAGTGATGCCAGAATCTATCATGCCACAAAATTGCAGCAAGCACATGTACAGTCACAGCAAAATGTGACTAGACTGGCATATGTTCGACTGCAGTAATTTGCAGTTAGTCTGAATCATTATAGAGGTTAAATCCATTAGTTAAAGCAGTGACTCAGTTCATTGGATAATCCTCATGTCATGTTAGTTTAATAATGTATATAGGAAAAGACTACAGTAGGATTAGCATTCTTAAGGGGTCAGAATCAGAATCAAAATCAGAATCAGGTTGATTACCACTGATTTATATGACATGAAATGTGTTGTTTTGTGGCAGCAGTACAGTACAAAGACATAAAAATTACTATGAATTACAAATAAATAATGCAAAAAAAGGAATAATGAGGTAGTGTTCATGGGTTCATGGACTGTTCAGAAATCTGATGGCAGAGGAGAAGAAGCTGCTCCTAAATTGCTGAGTGTGGGTCTTCAGGCTCCTGTACCTCCTCCCTGATGGTAGTAACGAGAAGAGGGCATGTCCCAGATGGTGAGGGTCCTTAGTGATGGATGCTGCCTTCTTGAGGCACCGCTTCTTGAAGATGTCCTTGATGGTGGGGAGGGTTGTGCCATGATGGCGTTGGCTGCGTCTACAACCCTCTGCAGCCTCTTGTGATCCTGTGCATTGGAGCTTCCATAACAGGCTGTGATGCAACCATTCAGAATGCTCTCCACCGTACATCTATAGAAATTTGCAAGAGCCTTTGATGAAATACCAAATCTCCTCAAACTTCTAACGAATAAGATCTGCTGGTGTGCCTTCTTTGTGATTGCATCAGTAGGTTAGGCCCCAGAAAGATCCACTGAGATGTTGACACCCAGGAACTTGAAGCTGCTCACCGTTTCCACCACTGACCCCTCAACGAAGACTGGTGTGTGTTCTCCTGACTTCCCTTCCTGAAGCCCACAATCAATTCCTTGATCATGCTGACGTTAAGTGTGAGGTTGTTGTTGCGACACAAACAGCCAATCCATCTCATCCCTGTATGAATCCTCATTGCCACCTGAGATTTTCATCACCACCATCACCACAACAACAGTGGTGTCATTTGCAAATTTATAGCTGGCATTTGAGCTGTGCTTAACCACGCAGTCATGAGTTTAGAGAGAGTGGAGCAGTGGGCTAAGCACGTATCCTTGAGGTGCGCCTGTGTTGATGGTCAGCGAGGAGGAGATGTTATTACTGATCTGCACTGACTGTGGTCTCCCAATAAGGAAGCTGAGGATCCAATTACAGAGGGAGGTACAGAGGCCCAGGTTTTGATGCTTGGTGATTAATACTGAGGGAATAATGATGTTGAACACCAAGCGGTAATCGATAAACAGCAGCCTAACGTATATTTTGCTGTTGTCTAGGTGCTCCAAAGCAGAGTGGAGAGCCAGTGAGACTGCGTCCACTGAAGACCTGTTGTGGCGGTTGGCAAATTGCAGCGGGTTCAGGTCCTTGCTCAGGCAGGAGTTAATTCTAGCCATAACCAACCTCTCGAAGCACTTCACATCAGCTTCAGTTGTATGTGCTACCAGGCAATAGTAACATGCTATTTGATACAAAACAACACCATGTAATTCAATAGGGAACATCATAATACAGTAAATAATAGACTACTGCAGAAGATAGAAGTATAAAAAAGATGAGATACAATAAAATATCACTGAAATAGCCCAGGGGATTTGAGCATGTAGCACACCACAATGATACTATGGAAAGCCATGGACATAGCAGATTCCTGGGCTTATAAAGGACTGCAATTCACCAAAGAAACAACTATGATCTGTGTTAACTGTGGGAACCAGACATTTGCTCAAGAACGTACAAAGGATTGTCAAAGCAACAAGATGTAGTACTGCAAAACTAAATTCTTCCAACAGCTATCAGAAGACATCAATGTGCACAACCACATGGATTCATTGTGCCTCAATATTTATGAGTGGTTATTGGCAAGTGAAGAATTATGGAGTGCTTATAATATATGCATCTGGATCCAATATAAGATGTATGATGTGAAAGACAGGAAGTAAGTTTAGGTCTTCAGATATAGATTAACTACTCCAACTAAGATTAATAATGACAAAAGAATAGGCAAAGTGAAACTGAAGATCTGGTGTGATTCACTGGAAACTTAACTTGGAATGTTCCGGAAAAGTAAATACTGTATCTCACTTCCACTGTAGTGGCCTATCCTGTAGTTGTGAATGCTTTATCTTTTGGAATGGCCCTCCTAGCATTAATGCAGAGACTTGGCCCTGCAAAGGGATTTGCTTTTAACAACCACTCAGCTGTTCCATAGAATACATTCATGGAGGATAACTCTCAAAAGCACCCATTGATCTCATATTGTGCTGTATTGTTCTATGGTTCTATCTATCAACTGAATTTTCTTCTGCAAAGGAGAAAGCAGAATAAATTGGATGGGGAAATTCTATCATTAGGGTGAGGTTTCTTTAAGCTATGTTAGAGTCAAGTAAATTACTAAATACCTTGCTGACTTGTCTAATGCCTATTCTGTTTATGATTAATGTTCAATCTTTCCAAGAGGCACACATTTTCATTTTCTGGAATATGTTAAGACCTTTGAAATATTCTCATTACCTGCTCTTTGGACTCTATTAACAACATAGTTCTGGAAAAAAATTCAATTCAATAATGCCCTTCAGAAGTAATTAGCAGCTGAAGAAGACCAACCAATTCATTTTACTTAATCAATCCAGAATTACCCTGAAGTTTCCACTTTGCCATCGCTTGTCAACTGATTCCAGTACTTCCATTGGTCTATCGGGGAGTTTATTCCATATGGTATTCACTTTTCATGTAATTAATAACTTATAATTCCTAAATGTTCCTTTTACTATTCTAAACTTGTGGTTGTCTCTCCTACTCCATGCAATCTAATTTAAAGTAACTTTGTAGATCAGCAATCTCACATGCCTGCAAGATCATCTTTCAGCTGGCTTCTTGTTCATAATTAAGAACACCAAGGTAGAATTGAGTCTTTGCTGCACTGCCTTAAGTCTCCTTTGAGTATTTGAGAACAGAACCAGACACAATACTCAATTTGTGGTTTAACCAGAGCACTGCAACAGTTTTATCATGACTTCCTCTGTTCTAAAATTGTTTCCAACTTTTAAGCTTCTTAACTTACCTGACTGATTTCTTAGAACTGAAGCACAGAAGGGTTTCTTTTAGTTACATTTTGGCAAATTGCTTAGTCGGCTATACATCTGGTATTTGTAACACCCTCAATTGTAGCATCCTTCAATATCAGTTAGTAACAATGTATAATCACAGTAGTATAAGGTAATTGAAAATGCCCCTAATTTCAGATGCAATCTTCCTACATTCAATGTCAGCACATTGTAGATGAGAATGTTATCTCCAATTTTAACTCAGCACATGTGTGCAGCATAGCAGCAGGTGAGGGCAGGGTGAAAGGAATAGCTGACAGGTTTACATAGCCAAAATCATGTGATGCCTGGTCATTTTACCAGCTGACTTCATTACAAAATCCCAGGGCTACTTCCGTCTAAACCCTGCAAGAACAATGTGGAAGTTGGCAGGGCCAAGCAGATTATCATAGGAGATTCAAGAAAATAGATTTTGGATGTTACGTAGTTGTGGTGCAGAGTAACATACATTGGTGGGAAGGGAAGACCTAGGGCAGTGGAGACCTAACCTTTTCAAATGTAGCCTGGAAGAGTATATCTTCAACATGGCATAAAAGAGAGCTGAAATGTTAAAGTGCAGTGTCGTTTTCAACTGACGGACTGGGTTGAATTTTAAGTATGGTGTGATTCAACACAGCAAAGTTGCATTTCACTCCAGAAATAATAAATTGTCTTTCACACATTGCTGAGGAAACAGTGGTGCACACCTTCATTTCTTGACAAAAGTGTCTTATTTTTAACAGTTAGTTAGCTATTCAGCAACTTACCAGTGTTACTGCAGTCTCATTCAGAGACAAAAATCTAATCTTTCCTCTTTGAGATATTCATTGATGTGCTGTTTGTTTCAAATGTGTTCCATTATATCAGGCTAGTCATTACTGTTTATGATTATTATAAACACCTGGTACGCCTGTGTGATTCTCTATCTCATATTTTAACCACTATTCCAAATGTGAGTGAACATTTTGTTTGCAGTCATCAGCAACAGCTTATTTGTTTGGGCCTACGTGGAAAGTTCATCTTTTGCCACTAGCACTAAATGCATCTGTGAATATTGGGTGCCTGTTGTACCCATCTCCCAGGTATTTTATTCCTGGTCAATAGAGCTGAGTGTTCAAGATCAAGTTTATTGTCACGGGTATACATAGCCACACTATAAGTGCCATGAAAATTAGCTTTTTGCAGCAGCAGCACAGTACATGATGAACATAAATTACATAAACTTAAATTAACATTAATTATAACATAACTTAAATGACACAACAAACAAAAATAAATAATATAATGACATTAGTGTAGTTGAGGGAAATATAGTCTGAGGTAGAATTAGGGTCTTCCAGGTTCAACAACCTGATGGCAGTGGAGAGGAAGCTTGAACCTTGTGGGGTTGAACCTTGAGGTGTGGGTCTTCAGGCTCCTGTACCTCCTGCCTGATGGCAGCAACAGGAAGAGGGCAAGGCCCGGTTGGTGAGGATCCTTAATGATGGATGTCACGTTCCTGATACATCACCTCTTGTAGATGTTTTTGAGGGTGGGGTGAGCTCGACCTGTGATGGAACTGGCTGAGTCCACCACTCTCTGTAGCCTCTTGCATTCCTGTGCAATGGAGTTCCCAGACCAGGCCGTGATGCAACCAGTCAGAATGCCTTCAATACTCATGCAGGCCATCATCACTGAATTTCTGATACTCAACCACAGAAGGAGGCAACATGGCCTCTAGCCTGAGTCGAGTACAATGCCTCTTTCTACTCCCCTTCATCTAACCATACACAATATCCTTCTATTTCATTATGTGTTCATCCTCCTATAAGCATCCATCCTGTTTGCCTCAACTACCCCTTGAGCCCACACCTTCTACATTTTCAGCAATATTTGGTGAACAAGATTCCCCCTAAATTCCCTATTGGATTTATTGGTGATTGTCTTTAATTCATGACGTACATTTTTGGGCTTCCCCTGAAAAGCAAACATCTTCTCCACAGCCAGTTGATCACACTCCTTGACTACTATTCAAAATAAAGGCCAGTTTCTCAACTTTTCCAGGTAGGTATATCCTCGATTCTGGGACCACAAGAATCTTATCACATTTTCTTACAAAACGGAAGGAGCCGATTCAGTGCATCAAGTGTGTGCCAGCTCTCAAATCAATCCTATTCCCCCACACTGTACCCATTAACTCCTCCCTTATTCTCTTGCCACCCACCTTTACAGTAGCCAATTAACCGATGAACCAGCACATCTTTCAAGATGTGGGAGAAAACCAGAGCACCCAAGGAAAACCCACATGGTCACAGAAGAACATGCAAACGCACAGACAGCATCAGAGATCAGGATCAAACTTGGGTCATTGGAGCTGTATCAGTTTTATTGTGACTGCTCCAACACCTGTATATTTCTTGTAAATATAATGACCAGAACTATGCACTGTATTCCAAGTATTGTCCAAACAAGGTTTGATACAAGTTTAACATTGTTTCTCTGCATTTCAATCCTTTCTCTCTTTAAAAAAAAAGATCCCACTACTTGGTTTCCTTTCTTTATGGAATTAAACCTGCATCACTACTTCTAGTACAAAAAACAAACTGCTGGAAGAACTTAGCAGGTCAGGCAGCATCTGTGGAGGGAAATGGACAGCCGATGTTTCAGGTCAGGACCCTTCGGCTGGACCCATTTCACTACTTCTAGTGACTAGTTTTGCTATACCTCTGTTGGTTATTCCTGGAAGCCAAAACCAAGGCACAATACAGTCATTAAAAACAACTGAAATGTACAAAAACTTGTTCTTCAGTAACATGGGTCTGAATCTTGTTATGTCAGCTGGAGCTGATTGATTTTCTAATTTATATTTCTCCATGGATGAAGAGGAATCTGTTTGGTCTCTCTCTGTGGTTCTTACATAGTGATAAAGGAGCCTCCTCCACAGTTACCAAACATAACCAGGCATTACAACTTATCCATCAAGAAGCCATCTCTCTGAAGGTGTATCATAGTGAAATGCAGTAATACAGTCATAAATGGAGAAAGTCTCAGCATCATTTTTTTAGTAAAGCTCGTAATCGCTCTGATTCCATTATCTGTTTCATTTTCAAACTGTGGTAGGTAATTCCACATGCAGGAAAGCAGGAAAACTGAAGTAAAGCTATTTGATTGCATCCATAGGGACCAGCTCCATGTCTCAATGTCTGCCACTAGACTCAGAAAATAACACTTCACCAAAAACTATTTCTGAACATGCTCCAAAGTGTTTGGAGACTGTGGATACTTTTCATGATCTGTGTTTAGGCACTTGCTTTGATGTAAATCATCTTAACGAATAAATGCTAAATAAGCATTTACACAACTACAATATCCTGAAATGATTGGCAATCTGAAAACAACTCTGTCTCAAATGAGAACCTGCTTCCAATGACCTAGTGTCCTTCTTCCAACCAAACTGCTGAGATGAAACTGACAACTTCCAACTCCTGTGGGGGAAGAAAAAATATTCTTGTAAAAATATAAGATACTGACTGCTTAAATAGGTGAGTGTTGGATTAAAATCCATTGTTGCAAATGGCACCATCTGCCATGTCTCTTCAATCAATTGTGGTAGCAGGGAATGTGTTACGGTTGTCATCAGGGTATTGGACATGAATTTGCACTTAGTTGTAGGCACCATCATGTTAAATGAGTAAGTCTTTTTCTGATATGTCATGGAATTGAGTGTAAGACACGGACGGATTCCATGCTATTAATAGGGCCTTGCACAGTTGGTACTCTGCCACCTGACAAAATTGTTGTCCTCTTTGTGATTCTGCTCTCTTTCCAAGAGGTAATTAATGGAAGAGTTCCCTCTGGATAAATCACTCTGTCATTTGCTTGCTGCATCAATGTAAAATAATATTTATTTAGTGGAAAGTGGCACTAATCATTTAAACTATTGTGTGCTCATCACATCCACTATCATTGGCAGGTTCTCTCCACCTGGTGTTGTCTGACAATCCAAAATGAGAAGCATAACTTGGCTACAATCTATATTGTGACATGCAGGTGACAAAGGTAGGTTAGGCCTGCCAAGTGTCAGAGATCTGGCTCCCAAAGATACAAGCAGACCCCTACAAATGTAATCAAAGATGACTCTTGTCTCACCTCAGAATTGTTCTCTTATTCCTCCAAAAATGAAGGCAAGATGAATCACCAATAAATTTTCATTCTCAAATATTTCGTTGCAATGACTTTAACGACATGGAAGCAAAAGTTAAAAGACAGCCAAGAGAAAGAAGAAATGACTGTTGTAGTAAAGGGAACAATCTTCAATAATGAAACTTCAACTCCAGCAGCAAAGAATTTGGTTAACTAAAGGCCAGGAGGTGCTGCTCCTCTACCGCCCAGTTCATGTGGACAAAGTTGTCAGTGCGTCTCTGCAAAAAAATGTGGAAGATCACAAGTGTTGCTATATAAATCTTTTCATTTGCAGCTTTGTGTCACTTTCCTCAAGGGGAAACCATGTGACTTCTGGATCATGTACAATATGGGCCTGTAGCTTTTCATCTGATTTTCAAGATTCACACTTGCCCAATCGACATCTCTACAGGCAGCATACCCAAGCTAAACATCAACCCTTACATCAATATTCCAAAGTCCTTGATTAGATTCTACCACCCAACTCACTCTTAGGTGACAGTTATTTCATTTATAAACCAGCCAAACCCTTGGTTAGATTCCACTTTCAAATACCGATTATTGTCTATAAATTATCCAAAGTCCTTGATCCCTCCTGGTAATCGTATACTTTATTTCTTATTAGAAATTGAACAGTTGGTGGAAGTTTAATACAAGTTTTAATTTGAAGTCTGGTGAATTTCATCATGTGAAGAACTGAAACAATTGAAATAAAACTATTCATGGAAAGAGGAAGTTGTACTTGTCGAAACGTTGCATCAGTCATATATCTCGAGTTGGGGGCTGGGTTTTCAGCAGCTTAAATGAGAACCCATATTTGACCTTGAGGCCAATTTGGCTGTATCTTACTCTGAATGAGGAAGTTAACTTATAGAGCACAGACATTATACAACTAATGTGCGCCACTGTGAAATTGGAGAGGTTTATGGACTCCTGTGGGGCAGCAGATATTTCTTATCTATTCTAACAGCAACTTCCCCTCCCCAGGCTGTGGTTGAGTGCTTGCTGCATTCCCAAGCTGCAAACTTTACCACCCACGCCACCTCACCTCGGCCGCCTTCTCCTTCTCTTTCTATATGTGACCGTGCTGCAAATTACCGTCGCCTCATTGCAAAACTGAGGAATTAATCCAACTCAGCATAGCTCAGGCAATGGTTTCAGTCCAAAGCTGATTAATTTAGAAACTTCTGCAGCTGACAAAATCAGAGTGCAGAAATAAAAAGTTAACGTGTTGCAAATGAGCGTGTGGGTTTTTTTTTACACTTTCTTCCATTGAGCACTTCATGCCCTTCTGAAATGATAATCGCCATTTAAGGCAAAAAGCAAACTGTCATCCAATCAGTATTCAGCACTGTGTGACTAATATAGCTCTTTATTGAATTGGAATTTTGCCAGTTCATTTTCAAACTGGCTTGTATTTAATTTACCCACAGTTATTGTCAGACAGAGCATAACTTTAAGATAATGCTCAGCTATCCTTATTATAATTACTTTAAATGAGATTTTAGGACATATACATTGTTGGTCTCTTGTCTTCTTGCTACATCTAAAGAGCTCACAAAATATTGTAAAAATAGCTGATGTGAAACAATTTCATAAAGTAATATAAAATGGGTAGAAACGACACCAAGTGAGTGTAACTGGTGACTGCACTCACACTTTTTCCCAGAAATCCAGATTGACCTTTGGGCCAAATGAGTATAACATTGTGAATAAGTAAGATGGCTTCTAAAGCAGAGGCTTCATGCAACTAACACGTGTCACTGTGCAAGCAAAGAGAGTGCTGTACTCTGCTAAGAAGACCACGTGAGGGATACTTCATGCACAGATTTAAAGCTTTTGACTAATTAATGAAAGAGAAGGGAAAAACTTAACGAGGACACAGAGGGTGGTCCTTACATGGAACAAGCTGCCATGGGAAGTAGTAGAGACAGGTACAGTTACAACATGTAAAACACATTTGGACAGGTTCATGGATAGAAAATGTCTAGATTGGCCAAATAGGACTAGCTCAGGAAGGCTTCTTGGTCAGCACAATTTGGGCCAAGGGGCTTGTTTCTATGCTGCATAACTCGACTTGTATTGTCACATGATAGTTTAGAAATCCCACATTGCTTATTTGTGGAGGTCCATTACCCACACAGTCAGGAACCATGGATACTAGGTGAAGCCAGCCAGAGCATTTCTGCAAAGAAAATGCTAGAGGAACTCAGTGAGCCAGGCAGCATCTGTAGAGGGTAAATCTCCAGACCCTTCATCTAGACTGGGTGTATGGGACATCCGGACAGAGCAAATGAAGGGTCTGGACCCAAAACGTTGACTCTCCATTTCCCTCCACAGATGCTGCCTGACCCGCTGAGTTCCTCCAGCAGTTTGTTTGTTGCTCCAGATTCCAGTCTCTGGTGTCTCCAGACTATTTCTGTAATTGCCTAAGAGCAAGAAATAGCTTAGGTTGCAGTTCAAGAGAACCAATAAATTAGTGATTTGGGGAGGGAGGGAGAGAGAGAGAGGAATTGAGAAAGAGACTGAGAAGAAGATTTTATGGGAGGGACTGTTTGGGTAGGAGAAGGAAGTGGTAAGGGGTGGTTTATAGGAGAAGAGGGAGAAGGTATCAGGAAGGAGGGTATTATTATGAGAGGGTAAGGATTTGATGGGGAGAGGAGTGAGAGAGAAGGAGCAGGAGAGAGATCTGAAGAGTGGGAGATGTAGTGGGAAGGGATAGAGAGAGGGGTGAGGAGTAGAGGGGGTAAAGCTGGAGGAAGGAATCAGGGAAGGAAATGGAAGGAGGGGGCATGAATTGGGATCAGAAGAAAGAACATAGAGATTGAGAAGGAGTTGGGAGAAGGGAAGTGAACAAGAGATTGGAGAGACAGGGTAGAGAGGCTGAGAGACCTGAGGAAGAAATCATTAGATGTGTGGGAAGGAAGACCTGTCTCAGTATCTTTAAGATAATGGAAAATATTCAGTGATTCAGATTAACAACAAGAGTACATTATTGAACAAAAGAAATGCCATAATGAGAGATAGTATCCTTACTGTAGCTTACATCCATACTGACAGACTGGTTCTGAATGGATCTACATTAAAATATTATAGACATCAGTTAGTTACATGCTACAATTCTTAAAGAGGTGCTGCCTTAAAACAATGATTGTTAAAGACTAATATTACTGTACCTATGCCATATGGATTACAGCTTTCCTCTAATAATGAAAACAAAAAGAGAAAATAAAACATCCACAATAACTATCCAATGCTTGGCAAAGAGTCTTCCAGCTGCTTGAGTTGATGCACTCTCTCTGCAGATCTGGTTCTAAATGACTGTGGTTCTTCTGGGGTGCGTCGATGAGCTGAGGCATTCTCGCTTTGAGGGGTTGTGGTGAATCTTCCACTGTTCCCATATTTGCTTCCTCAAACAGGATGCTTCAGTGGTCTTCTTCTGAAATGGGATGCCCTCCTTGGTTATAACCTCATGTGTCTAGGGTGTGGCATGTATCTGCTCTGTCTGGTATTGATCTGATGTGGACTTCATCTTCACCTTGTGTCCAATCCTCAGTGGTGGCAGGTGCATGATAGCATTGGGCATTCTTTTGGCCATCTCTACATACTCACCTGCACCTTTTCACAGTTCTAGTTTCCCTGTTCTGTGAAAGATGTCTGCTCATTTATCTGTGCGTTACATTGCTGTAGT
This sequence comes from Pristis pectinata, assembly GCF_009764475.1. Classification (NCBI taxonomy): domain Eukaryota; kingdom Metazoa; phylum Chordata; class Chondrichthyes; order Rhinopristiformes; family Pristidae; genus Pristis; species Pristis pectinata. The sequence continues at coordinate 25,495,632 of NC_067425.1, forward strand.
GATTGCTCATGTTGGAGCCATCTATATGATGCTGTCAGGGTGTATTTTTATCAGTGTCATCTGCTGTACTGCAAGACTTCTGAGTATTGTTATGACATCCTTCTGGTCTAGTACATTGAAATACACATCTTATCTCTTTAAATTCTTTAGTTCAGCTTCTTCAAAGAACATTTCCCAGCTGGCTGCAGTGTAGTCCCGTACAGCGATAGCACATAGCCCCTTGGTTTCAAGGACACTGCCTGAAGATTGATGATTTGCATGGACATTACATGCTGCTCCTAGGTAAAGCTGAAAGATCACTATTGCCTTTGCACTAACATCTTGGTGTCGATTCATCCAGTGGATGTTCTTTTCACAGAATTGACCTCACTTAGCACCAGATAGATTATGTTCACTTTATAATCTGAACTTGACTCTCTCTTTTCCTGCAGAGTTAATCATCCCCATGGACTGTCAATGTCCTCTTCATTGTTGGTAGAACTTATTTTCTAATCAACATCATATATATATTTTCTAACACCGTGCATTTCTCTCTCAGCCACACATGTTGTCATCCACAACACTTACAACATCGAAGCCACTTTGTATGTAATTTCCTGGTTCAGCCTTATGCTTTGTATTTTCCCCATTCTATCTGTTGGTGACCCAATACTTCTAGCCTAGCTGTAGTTTATTCTGTAGTTTGTCATGCCTGCCTTATAACTCTGGCTCACACAGTAGCTATTCCCTTCAGTTAAACTTCCGGATTCCACTAAATAATCCAATCTCTGGTCAGGAGTTTATCTGCCATAGACAGCTCAATACAGAGAGTAAACTCTGCTCTCCATTGTCTCTATTCTTTAGAAAGAGTAATTCCTGGACACCCAGCAACTCAGGTGTCTTTATCTGTTCCATCCTGTATTGACTCAGTTGCATCACATACCTTGCTGTGCTTCAGGTGATGTCCACATGTTATCTCGATTGTATAGGATTGCATCTGACAGTCGGTATTCCAGTTTAGGCACAGAGTCAAAATTTTATAGTTTCATTGCTCATCAGACATGACACCTTGTCTAGTAACTCTTTCCATGATACTGGAAGATAGTTGGTGAGTGAAATTAACATCAAGTTCCATACTCAAGTGTTTGTAGCAAGATACAGAGGGCGGTTGGTCACATGCTACAACTCTTAAAGTTGTACGGCCTTAAAACAGCAAGAATGTCCATAACCAAACTTACACATGGCACACATTTTATAGGAGGAAAGGGAACAGGGTGGGCATGTGAGGTATAACCAGGAGGTGCAGAAGAGAAATCTGGAAGAAGGCAAAAGGAGTTGGAAGTGAGAATGCAACCGGGAGAGATGGGGAGAGGAATCCAGAAGGAGGTCAAAGGAATTGGGTGGGAGGGATGGGGATAATGGATGAGAAGGGAGGGGCAAATGTTGAGGAAGCAAAGTGGTCTGAAAATGGTAGTTGGTAGGTTCTCGCTATGTAACTGTGATGGGATAACTGCCTGTTTCTAAAGAGGGCTTTGGCTGCCTCATTGATGCCTTTACTAGTATGGCAGTGGTGCAATATCTGTGGGCATATTGCACACCCTTAAATCTGTTTTACACGTCTTAAGCAGAAATTGAACTACTGAATAATATTTTTGTGTATGTGGAAGGGAGCATCTTGAAAAAGTGGGATAGTGATAAAAGCTGGGTGAAGTTCAGCAAATCATTAAAGAATTTTTGAAAATTGGGGGGAATAAACAAGAGTGGGAATAAAGGGGCCTTTTCTGGTTGGCTGCCAGTGACTAGTGGTGTTCTGCAGGGGTTGGTGTTGGGTCCACTACTTTTCACGTTATATGTTAATGTTCTGGATGACAGAATTGATGGCTTTGTGGCCAGGTTTATGGATGATACAAAGATAGGTGGAGGGGCAGTTAGTGTTGAGGAAGCAGGGAGACTGCAGAAGGTCTTGGACAGGTTGGGAGAATGGGCAAAGAAGTGGCAGATGGAATACAGCGTAGGGAAGTGTACGGTCATGCACTTTGGCAGAAGGAATAAAGGTGTAGACTATTTTCTAAATGGGGAGAGAATTCAGAAATTGGAGGTACAAAGGGACTTGGGAGTCCTAGTGCAGGATTCCCTAAAGGTTAACTTACAGGTTGAGTCTGAGTCAGTAGTAAGGAAGACAAATGCAATGTTAGCATTCATTTTGAAAGGACTAGAATATAAAAGCAAGGATGTAATGCTGAGGCTTTATTAGGCATTGGTCAGACCACATTTGGAGTATTGTGAGCAGTTTTGGGCCCCATATCTAAGAAAGGATGTGCTGGCATTGGAGAGGGTTTAGAGGAAGTTTACGAGAGTGATCCTGGGAACGCAAGGGTTAACGTGTGAGGAGCGTTTGATGGCTCCGGGCCTGTACTCACTGGAATTCAGAATAATGAAGGGGGATCTCATTGAAACCTACGGAATATTGAAAGGCCTGGATAGAGTGGATATGGAGAGGATGTTTCCAGTAGTGGGAGAGCCTAGGACCAGAGGGCACAGCCTCAGAATAGAAGGACGTCCCTTTAGAACAGAGATGAGGAGGAATTTCTTTAGTCAGAGGGTGGCGAATCTGTGGAATTCATTGCCGCAGCCATTGGGTATATTTAAAGCGAAGGTTGATAGGTTCTTGATTAGTAAGGGTGACAAAGGTTACGGGAAGAAAGCAGGAGAATGGGGTTGAGAGGGAAAAATAAATCAGCCGTGATCGACTGGCAGAGCAGACTCAATGTGATGAATGGCTTAATTTTACTTCTATGTCTTATGGTCTAATATGTTTGCAGTCAATTTAATACAAATAGAGGCAAATCAATCACCAAGATGATGTTCTTTAGCTAGTGGCCATCACACCTGGTCTGCTCTAAACTAAAGACAGAAATTTCTGGTAGCACTCAGCGGGTCAAGCAGCATCTGTGGAAAGAGAAACAGTCAACATTTCAGGTCCAGGACCATCAGAACTGGGAAAGAGAGAAAATGAGTTGGTTTTCAGTAGCCAGGAACAGTGGAGGAGGGATGGGTAGAACAAAAATACAATCTCTGATCAGGTGGGACCAAGTGGTTCATGAAGCAGTAGGAGTAGCAGTTAGGTTCAGATTATGCTTCCTTGTGTAATGTATTACTAACAGTAAGGTTGTGGGCCATGCCCAGCAGGCTAGACTATATGAATATAAATAGAGAAACTGAGTCACAATGATGACTTGTAGAAATGGCCAGTTCTGACACAGACAGAAGGAAAGAGTGAGTTACCTAAGCCAAGAGAATTCGACATTGAGTCCTGAAGGTTGCAATCTGCCCAGACAGACGATGAGGTGCTGTTGTTCAAACTTGTGTTGAGTCTCTTTGTAACAGTGCAGGAGGCCACAGACAGAAAGGTCAGAATGGGAGTGGGATGGTGAATTAAAGTGTCAGACAAGCTCAGGGTCTGCTCTACCTGCTTTGAAGATTTGTGGGGTAAATTATAATTTTTAATGCTATTGGCAGACTTTGCCGGAAATTCACATCAGAAATTGACATGTAGGTTCATAATTTTCCAATTATTAACTTTGGTGAGGGTGCATGCCTAGATTACTGATATTTACTCCCAATCTGCATTGCCATGGATTGTGTAACTAATGAAGATGTGTTCTTGAATCTGGCACTTCTGTCTTAACATTTCCAAAAGTGTGCAGCTTCATATTTCTGTGAGTCAGACTGCACCAGTTACCAGTGCAGTATCCCTGCTGATCTTTCCCTGTAGACTCCTGCATTTAACTTCAGCATTTTTCCTTGAACAATGCCCAATTTATGCAAATAACAAACAAGAAATATCTTGGCTTAGAACCCCAGAGCACACAACTAGCACATTAATACTTTGCCCATCTGCCTCTTCTGCTTTCTCTCTGTCCTTTTTCTTTAATAATAGTCTCACTTTTGTGGGAAAAAAATCCTCATCTCCTATCAGTTAAGGTATTCCTACACACCCCTCCTTCCTAAATATTGACCTCTCTGGTAGGAGAAATTAGTCCTTCTTGTCCAATCTAACTAGAATTCTCATAACATCATACATTCTAATTAAATCCCTCCATTTTGACTATAACCTTGCAAATCACCTCTTCACCCTCTCTTGTACTATTTTATCATTTCTTTAACTTGGTGAGCAAAATTGTAAACAGTACTCTGTGACCTAATCAATGTTTTACACAGTTTTAGCTTGGTGTACCCATTCTTATATTCAATGCTTCATCCAATGAAGGAGAACTTCTCATGTGCTTTCCTTAACCACCTTTTCTACTGTTGAATAAGCTTCAGAGATCCATTGCCAAGCACTCTGATCCCTTTGTTCCTCTATGCTTCTCAGTATCTCATTATTTATTATGCATTTCTTTGATTTGTTTGCCTTCCCATGTATATTATCTGATGTTTCTGAAGATTTCATTTATGATCCTTTGGCACATTTTATGATTCCACAGATTTTTGGAAAATTATGGTCAATGTTTCAATTATCTTCTCCCATCCAACCTCCAGTCTGGATGCATGCTATCTGGCCACAGTTACCTTTTTCTATCTGTATCATTAAGTTTTTGGACTGATTAATCCCCAGCAGTGCTTTTTCCACATCTTCCTCAGGTGCTCCTACATTCCTCTGTGTAACTGAGGTGTAAAACTAAAATCATTACTTCTCTCCCTAATATATATTGGTCTTGCATCTCTACTAGTCACTGTCCCTTAATGGGTATCTTTTTATATCTAAATATGCATGTAGAATTACCTTCTGTTTTATTATATTGAATCCATTTTTTCTTAACGTCATTTTCCTCATAGCTCTCTATCTTTCTTTAGCATTACAGAACCATAGAACCATAGAACAATACAGCACAATACAAGCCTTCGGCCCACCATGTTATGCCGACCTTTAAACCACGCACAAGACTACCTAACCCCTTCCTCCCACATATCCCCCTATTTTAAATTCCTCCATATGCTTATCTAACAATCTCTTGAACTTGACCAACGTACCTGCCTCTACCACTACCCCAGGCAGCGCATTCCATGCCCCAACCACTCTCTGGGTAAAAAACCTCCCTCTGATATCTCCCTTGAACTTCCCACCCATTGCTTTAAAGCCATGCCCTCTTGCATTGAGCATTGGTGCCCTGGGAAAGAGGCGCTGGCTGTCTACTCTATCTATTCCTCTTAATATTTTGTACATCTCTATCATGTCTCCCCTCATCCTCCTTCTCTCCAAAGAGTAAAGTCCTAGCTCCCTTAGTCTCTCCTCATAATCCATACTCTCCAAACCAAGCAGCATCCTGGTAAATCTCCTCTGCACCCTTTCCAATGCTTCCATATCCTTCCTACAATGAGGCAACCAGAACTGGACACGGCACTCCAAGTGTGGCCTAACCTGAGTTTTGTAAAGCTGCATCATTACTTCGCGGCTCTTAAACTCGATCCCACGACTTATGAAAGCTAACATCCCATAAGCTTTCTTAACTACCCTTATAATATATTTATGACAGGACCTTATTTTTAAGCTTATGCACACTCTGAATGTGTAACCTCCACCATTCTGTCTCAATTCAGTCAATTCAGTTCTGCATTATTAAAAGTTATTTAGACTACATTCTCCTCTGTGCCCCTGAATTTAATTTAATTACATTTCAACATCTTTACTTCTGACTCCTTCAAGTGTTCTTTATATGTGACACTTCATAACCAAATTAGGTCTACATTTCAAATAGACAATGAGGAATAAAAAAGATCAAAAACATGACCAGAAATGATCAATATTTCCCTAGCCTTCTCCTGCTTCAAGCTGTTCACTTGTGACTGCTACAATGGCTTAGCCACTACATTGATGGTACAATGCTTGTTTCTAATCAAATTTGTCTTTGCAATGAGCCAAGAGGCCAAGAAGACTAATCTATGCTACGGAACCCACTTCGGGAAATTCAGCAGCTCAGTGACACAGGAGACTGCAGATTCTGGAATCAGGAGCAGCACACAAAGCGCTTCCCTCCATAGATGCTGCCTGACTTCAGTCAATGTTTCGGGTTGAGACCCTTCATCTGGGCTGGGCAGCATCTATGGAGGGAAATATATAGCCAACATTTCGCACCAAACCCTTTATCTTGACCTGCTCAGTTCCTCCAGTACATCAATTTACTGCAAATATATTCCAAGAAGTGGTAAGTTCTAAACCTTTAGCTACCTGAGAACAAAGTTGATGAACTAAGGGCAAGACTGACCTATCAAAGAGAACTTGAGGGACTGCTGTGTGCTACGTTTCACCTGCTTCACCTGACTGTGCCATACAACCTGAGGGCTTCTCAATCCACCGAATGGACCGCACAGCATCCTCAGGCAAAGCTAGAGGTGGAGGGGTCTGCTTCTTAATCAATAACTCGTGGTGCTGAGAGGTGATGGTCCTGGTGAGCTCCTGCTCACCCAGCCTGGAATATCTAACGGTGAAGTGTCAACTGTTCTACCTGCCACGGGACTTCATTTCAGCTATCCTGATGGCAGTCTACATCCCACCCCAGATGGACATGAAGCCTGTACTCAATGAGCAATACTCTGTGGACAACAGCCTTGAAACAGGATACTCTGAGGCCCTCTCCATTATTGCAGGTGACTTCAACCTCAAGAGTGTCTTAGCAAAGTACTACCAGCACATCTCCTGTCCCACCAGGGGCCCTAACACCCTTGACCATTGCTATACAATCATCAAAGATGCCTTCCGAGCCACCCCTCACCCTCACTTTGGTAAAACAGACCACCAGGCTGTGCTCCTTCTCCCTGCATACAAACAGAAACTGAAATGGGAGGTCGTGAGTCGTGTCAGTGCTGGTCTGAGGAAGCAGATGAGCTCCTATGTGACTGCTTCGAGTCAGTGGACTGGTCCATGTTCAAAGTCTCAGCTGCCAGCCTTGATGAGTATGTCACCACTACCATGGACTTTATCAGCAAGTGTGTGGAGGGCTGTGTACCAAAGAAGACAATACAGGTGTTCCCAAACTGGAAACCATGGATGTACCAGGAGATCCACTCCTTACTGAAGTCGAGGACTGCTGCATTCCAATCAGGTGACCCTGACCTTTACAAGAAATCAAGATATGACCTCGATAAAGCTATCAGATGCCACGAGACAATACCAGTTCAAAATAGAGTCCCAGACCAGCCATCAGTTGTGGCAGGGCTTACATGTTATAACGGGCTACAAAATAAAGTTGGGCAGCAGAGTCAACAACAGCGCATCCCTTCCTGATGAGCTTAACACATTCGATGCACATTTTGAACAGAAGGGGATTGGTTTGTCACCGCCCACCCTGACAGCCTCCAATGCACCTGAACCCATGGTCACCATCAAGGATGTAAGCTCAGTCTTCTGGAGAGTGAATCTGAAGAAAGCATCTGGCCCAGATGGTGTCCCTGGCTGTGTCTTCAGATATTGTGCTGATCAGCTGGCAGGGATATTTGCAGACATATTTAACCTCTCCCTGCTTCAATCTGAGGTTCCCACCTGTTTTAAGAAAACCATAATCATCCTGGTACCTAAGGAAAACAAGGTAACATGCCTTAATGACTACCGATTGGTGGCTCTGACATCCACCATCATGAAGTGCTTTGAGAAGCTGGTCATGGCATGCATCAACTCCAGCCTCCCAGAAAACCTTGACCCACTGAAATTCACCTACTGCCTAAACAGTGGACTCCATCTCCCTGGCCCTACACTCAGCTCCAGACAGTAAAGACACCTATGTCAACAATTGTTTATTGACTATAGCTCCGCCTTCAGTACTATAATTCCAAGCAAACTCATCACCAATCTCCAAGACCTGGGACTCAACACCTCCCTCCGCAACTGGATCCTCAACTTTCTGACCAAAAGACCGCAATCAGTGAGGATAGGCAGCAACACCTCTGGCATGATTATTCTTAACACCGATACCCCACAAGGCTGCATCCTCAGCCCTCTACTCCCTATCTACTCATGACTGCATGGCCAGATTCTGCTCTAACTCCATCTACACGTTTGCAGATGATACCACTATAGTGGACCGTATCTCAAATAACAATGAGTCAGAGTACAGGAAGGAGATAGAGAGCTTAGTGACATGGTGTCATGGCAGCAACCTTTCCCTCAATGTCAGCAAAACAGAAGAGCTGGTCATTGACTTCAGGAAAGGGGACGGTGTACATGCACCTGTCTACATCAATGGTGCTGAGGTCGAGAGGGTTGAGAGCTTCAAGTTCCTAGGAGTGAGCATCACTAATAGCCTGTGCTGGTCCAACCACGTAGATGTCATGGTCAAGAGAGCTCACTAGTGCCTCTACTTCCTCAGGAGGCTAAAGAAGTTTGGCATGTCCCCTTTGACACTCACCAACATTTATTGATACACCATAGAAAGCACCCTATCCAGATGCATCACAGCTTGATGCGCTGGGCTGTGTCCACAACTGCTCTGCCCAGGACCGCAAGAAACTGCAGAGAGTTGTGGACACAGCCCAGCGCATCATGGAAACTAGTCTCCCCTCCATGGGCTCTGTCTATACCTCTCGCTGCCTTCGTGAAGCAGCCAGCATGATCAAAGACCCCACCCACCTGGATCATTCTCTCTTCTCCCCTCTCCCATCAGGCAGAAGATACAGGACCCTGAGGGCACATACCACCAGGCTCAAGGACAGCTTCTACCCCACTGTAGTAAGGCTATTGAACGGTTCCCTTATACAATGAGATGGACTCTTGACCTCACAATCTACCTTGTTATGACCTTGCACCTTATTGCCTACCTGCACTGCACATCCTCTGTAACTGTGACATTTTACTCTGTATTCTGTTATTGTTTTTACCCTGTACTACCTCAATGCACTGTGCAATGAATTGATCTGTAGGAACGGTATGCAAGACAAGTTTTTCACTGTACCTGGGTACAAGTGACAATAATAAACCAATACCAGTACCTTCACCATCGACATTAGCTTCTGGCATAATAGACATTAACTTTTGGCATAACAGCTCACCTCATGCCATGGGATAGCCAGTGAGAGAAGTAAAGGTAGATTGTAAATTCCATAGGATGATGGTACTCGTCTACTGCCACTACCCTAATTTTTTTCACATGTAAAAGGAGTTAGGTTGAAGAAGAACTTTACAGAAAAAGAGAAATGGAATGTGATTAGGGAAGTCCACATGAAGCCAATATTAACGCAGTGCCTCATGGACTCACTCTCGGCTGACATTTCTATCACTTAGTCTAACGCTGCAGATGTGTGAAAGCCCGCTTGTGCAAAGCCTATGCTAAAAGCATCGCAACTGAAGCAAGTAAGTGCTGCACCTGGAGCCAGCAGCCGCCTGGTAATGTGGTTACAGATATATTAGAAATACAATAAAGAACAGCACCTGTAGCATTGCTTCAGAAACCACAGGGACAGTGTGCCTGCAACTTTGCATTGTGTCTGTTCACAAAAAGGGAGATGAAACCTTTACTCTCCATTCTAAAGCAATAAAGTTTTTCCAGCCCAAGTAATTTCTCAAACACCAAAGCCTACAGGGTGAATTTTTAATTATGTTTGATACAGGAGTTAGATAAAGGCAAGAAGAAAGTTTCAGACAGACATTAGATACTGGCAGATGCTGGAGAAAGAGAGAGAGGGGGAGATTGAGATTGAGAAAGAAAAGAGGCAAAGACCTGAGAGTCTGGAGATAGAAAGAGAATTTCTTATTGACAGAGAAACATCTGTTACACTCAATTAAAAAAAGAGACTGGCATTGCCCTAAAGCTTTGAGAGGAAGAAAGGCATGCATTTCACATTTGGATAGATTGATGGTAGAACAAAAAGCATGCATACTCTGGGGTTGGAGAGAAAGGAATATATAATCCCACACAAGACTGAAGTCTACAGATATAGGTGTACAAATGTTCCAAGGCATTTGAAACAGGGAGAGAGAGGAGAGAGTGAGAGAGAGGGTGTATAAATAGATATGGAACAAGAAGAAGGGCAGTATATGTGTACTTAGACAATCTGAAAATAAAAGACGGGGAAGGAAAAAGAAAAGTTCTGCAAGGGATTAGACAAAGGAAAGGAATGATTGTCAAGTATATTTGCTGGTGAATTTACAAGGTAATTTGCTGGCAGGCAGATGGCACACCATACCAGTATCACAGAGTGTAATGATTTTTATTAAGTAATCAGATATCTGTACAGAGTATCCTGTGATGGTTATGATGTCTTTCTACCCTGAGGAGAAAATCAACATTCAGGGTTGGCATGAGATTATTTATAACCCCAAATTGCACAGGAACAATCTGAGAAAATTCTTTTTTTCTCGTGAGCAACATGTTAACATCTCCAAATATTAATAACAATCTTCTCCCTCCTCCAAATACAGGGTGCCAAAACCAGCTGCTTTGCATTGCATGGCAGGGGACTTCCTGTTGACAGGAGAAAGCAGAGCTGAAACCCTGACTTTATCTGTGCAGCAAGCAGAACCTTCAATGATGCTGGAGATAAGGCAGGCCTTTATTTGTGATTAACATCACTGGCTAAAAACAAAGTGAATCAAGGGAGAAATCTCATGCTGGATTAATATTCCCATTGGTTTACACCTTTGCAGAGCTGGGGAGGTTTAAAATGCAAAAAAGCAGCAAGGAGATGGTTACAAATTATAGGGAAGAGTTCACTGAAATAGGATAAACACACTTAGGAAACTGCACCCACTCTGCTCTTTCGGATGTTGTTCAGAGACTCAGCCCGTAATAGAGACATCGACCACCACCTGCCCCCGATTTTTAAATTTCAGGGACCATGTCATCAACATGGCTGAGAAGAGGGAGGTTGTGTGGATGCACCAGAGGTTGGCACCCTGATCCACTCTGGAAGTGGAAAGCTCACAAACACTACACTTGGGAATTACAAGAGTATTATTTCAGGAAGAAGCTACACTTAGAAATTTCATTCTTCTGCTGCTAAGGGACCAGGACCATCATTTGTTTTTACTCTTTTATGGGATAAGAGTGTTGCTGACAAACTAATAATTATTGCCACTGTTTTGAACTGTTGCAGTCCTTGCAGTGAACATATTCCTTTGGTGCTGTTAAATAGGGAATTTCAGGATTTAGACCAAATAACAGTAATAGAGCAGCAATATAATTCCAAGCCAGGGCGGTGTTGAATTTGGAAGGAAGTTTGCAGGTAGTGCTGCTCCCATACCCTGTTGTCCTTTTCCTTGTAAGTGACAGAGGTTATGGGTGTGGGGGGTACTGTTGAAGAGGTCTTAGTAAGTTGTTACAGTGATCTTAATAAATGGTATACATGGTGCATCTGTGTTGGATGGAGTGAATGGTATGGTAGGGACAAAATCAAGTGTGCTTCTTTGTCCAGGATGGTATCAAGCTTCCTGTTTGAGCTGCATTCATCCAGGTAAGTGGGAAGTATTCCATCACACCCCTGACACAGGAATTGTAAATGGTGCAGACACAAGAGACTGCAGATGCTGACCCACTGAGTTCCTCCAGCAGATTCTTTGTTGCACTGTAAATGGTGGAAAGGCTTTGGGGAATGAAAAGATAAAACATCCAATCCCTGGCCTGTTGTTGTGGCCACAATATTTACCTGAGAAGTCCAGTTTATTTTCAGATGGAATTTGTCTCCCAGAAGGTTGATGATGAAAGGTTTGGGATAATAATGACACTGAATATCGATGGAGGTGTTTAATGGTTTTGTCTGGTAATTGTGTGGTACAAGTGTCACTTGTCATTGATCTCCCCAAGTCTAACTAATGGCTTGGCCATTTTGGATGCAAACCTGGACTGCGTCATTGTTCCTTTAGTCAGGATTACCTTTGATTGGTCATTTTGGCAGTCTTTCCCAGACCCTGAAAGAACTCATGTTAGTTCCCAACGGTTGAGACTTCCATTGGCCCTGGATTAAGTAAGTGGTGGAATTCCCGGCTTGATGCAAGAACAGCAGAAGCAAAGGACTCTTTCACACCCAGCAGAACTTACAGTGCTTTTTGCAAAGGCAAGAAATCCACTGCATCTGAGTTCAATAATTAAAATAAAACCTTACTTTTTATAGCACACTCTTAATGTAGCAAAACTTAGAACAATTACATTCAAAGATGATCAAGAGGCCAGAAATACATCTCAGAATGTTGAAGTGCTGAAGGAGTTTACAGAGGTAGATAGAGGAATTTCAAAACACATATGTGAATGAAGAAATTTAAGTATTGCCTAACCAGGAACAATGTAGGTCAGTGAGCTCAAGGTTGCTGGGCCTTGGTGCAGGAAACTGAGAGTTTTTTTTAAATACTCGTGGGATGTGGCATAGCGAGCAAGACCTGCAATTATGGGCTTCTTCCAATAATCTTGAGGAGATGGTTGTCTGAGCTGCCACTTGAATCACGTCGGTCCCTTTAGCAGAGATATTTCCTGAGAGGTGTTGCTTGTGGAGACTGGAAAGCACATGAGGGGAGATAGGAGGGGAACAAGAGAAAGATGGAGTTCAGGGCAAGGGGTGAGGGGACATTAGAAATTTGGTTGGACAGCAGGGAGGGAAGGGAGTGGCAGGGGCATGTGACAGAGCGGCCTCAGTCTTAGTAACCTTTATCCGTAAGTTCCTTGCATTTGCTATTAGTGAGCAGCCTGAAGCAGATAAGCCACATCACATTGTACAAGGCCTTTCCCATAGTATTGGCATCCAGGTTAAAGTAGCAGACAAACAGGCATCCAGTATCTGCACAACATGGCAATGGAATTTTGAGAGTAATTGAAGCACTATAGAAGAGATTAGTCAACCTGGGGAAAGATCCCCACAATGGTAATATCCTTTAATATCATTCCACAAGTGCCAGAGCTAAACTCCTCCATCCACAGTGCTATTACGGACAGTATGTTTGCCAAAACCACGAATGTTGAAAATTTGCTAATGTCACTCTATACTTCTTTGTTTGGGGTTCAACATCTCTGCCTAACTGAACAGAACTTAGATGGAGGTCACTCCCTTCAACATAAAATCTCCAACATAGAACTTTCCCTGCTATCTCTCTAATGTGGTCACTTGCAAACTGTAATTCATGCAATAGAAATTCACCCGATTGCCTAGGAGGTCCCACCAAAGTACTGTTATTGGTGCTGGTGTCTGGTTTACTTATGCCTTGTATTGGTGCAACCTCAGAAGAAACCAGATCCTTTGAGAAAGCATAGTCCAGACATCACCTGCTGGTCCTGAAGTAGAGCAAGAATGGATTTGAATTTACAGGTTGAATGTAAAACTGTTGCTACACTTCATAATTGAGATGTTCATGTTTAATTTGGTACTGATTAATTTGGTCCTTATCTGTCTCTACCTATCACCCACTAGCTGCATCTTCCCATTATCTCCCTCCTCACCTGATTCCATTTATCACCTGACAGCTCCTGCCCCACCCCTCCCTCTCATCTCTTTATACTGGCTATCATCCCTCTACACTCCTAGTCCTGATGCAGGGTCTCAACCTGAAACAACTATCCATTTCCCTCCACAGATGCTGCCTGACCTGCTGGGTTCCTCCAGCAGTTTGTTTTTTGCTCCAGGTTACTGCATCTGCAGTCGCTTGTGTCTCCAAAATGACTGAATGCTGTTTGAGCTCTGGGTCAGAAATATTTACTTGAAGCAGAAGGTCCCAATTGCAGCAATATCTGCAAATTGAGCATTTGAGGAAGTGTAGTGAGAACCAGCTAAGGTGAATGAGGTGGCATAAAAATTAGTGCTAATGGAATCACAGAAAATTCTGCAGATGCTGGAATCTGGAGCAACACACAAAAAATGCTGGAGGAATACAGCAGGTCAGGCAGCATCCATGGAGGGAGATAAACAGTCGACGTTTCAGGCTGAGGTCCTTCATCAGGACAGGAAAGGAAGAGGGCAGAAGCCAGAATAAGAAGGTGGGGAGAGGGGGAGGAGCACACGCAGGCAGGTGAAAGGTGAGATCAGGTGATAGGTGAGTCCAGGTGAGGGGGTAAGGTAGGTGGGAGGGGGAGAAAATGTAATAAGCTGAGAGGTGATAGGTAGAAGAGGCTGAAGAAGAAGGAATCCGGTAGGAGAGGGCAGTGGACCATGGAATAAAGGATGGGTGGGGGGAGGAGAGGTGACGGGCAGATCATCAAGGTGGAGGTAGGGAGCCACAGGAATAAGGGAAGACAAAGGAGTTGGGGGGGGGAAGTTAAAAAGGGGTGGGGTTACTGGAAGTTTGAGAAATCGATATTGAAGCCATCAGGTTGGAGAGTCCCAAGGCAGAATATGAGGTGTTGTTCCTTCAACCTGCGCCTGGCCTCAACATGGCAGTAGAGGAGGCCATGGATAGATATGTCAACATGGGAGAGGGACGTGGGATTGAAGTGGGTGACCAGCGGGAGGTCCTGGCTGTTGCGGCAGATGGAGCGAAGGTGCTCGATGAAGCAGTCCCCCTATCTGCGTTGGGTCTCACCGATGTACAGGAGGCCACACCGGAAGTGTGGGATGAAATAAATGACACCCTCGGACTCACGGGTGAAGCGCTGCCTCACCTGGATGGACTGTCTGGGACCCTGAATGGTGGTGAGGGAGGAGGTGTAGTGACATTGTAGCATTTGGTGCAGTTGCAGGCATAAGTGCCTGGGGGGTTATCAGTGGGGAGGGACGAGTGGACAAGGGAATCATGGAGAGAGTGGTCCCTACGGAAAGCAGAGAGAGGAGGTGAGGAAAAGATGTGCCTGGTGGTGGGATCCCATTGGAGGAGGTGGAAATTGTGGAGAATGATGTTTTGGATACGGAGGCTCGTGGGGTGGTAGGTGAGGACAAGGGGAACCCTGTCCCTGTTATGTCGGTGGGTGGAGTTGGTGAGGGCAGACGTGCGAGAAGTGGAGGAGATACGGATAAGGACAGCATCGATGGTGATGGAAGGGAAACCCTGGTTAATGAATAAGGAGGACATCTCTGGTGTCCTAGAATGGAAAGCCTCATCATGGGAACAGATATGGCAGAGGTGGAGGAACTGGGAGAAGGGGTTGGCGACCTTACAAGTGACAGGGTGGGACGAGGTGTAGTCAAGGTAACTGTGGGAATCAGTGGGTTTGTAGAAGATGCCTGTGGTTAATCTGTCTCTGGAGATGGAGACAGTGAGATCCAGAAAGGGGAGAGAGGTGTCAGAGATGGACCAAGTGAATCTGAGGGCAGGGTGGAAGTTGGAAGCAAAGTTGATGAAATTGATGAGCTCAGCTAATGGACTTGTTGGTTTGGAATATTGGGAGGTGGATAGAAAATGAATGACTCTTGGACAGGTACATGGGTAGGAAAGGTTTAGAGGGAAATGGGCCATTGGAAATTGGCCCATGGAAATACATCAACTTCACTGGCTCTAAAATGCATCGAGGTATCCTACAGACAGGAAGGGAATTATCTTAAAGCATGTGTTTCTAACTTTGTATTTTCTGGGAAGTTATTTGCTGGACCTGATGACCACATTTTGTAGGTGGTGTCACAGCCCTATCCTCAGCTGTTCCATGCTGGGCTTGGTCTGGCTGGTGTCCTGTAACTTCAGAACGTCAATCAGCAGTTTATATGTGGCACATTCCTGAATCAACAAAGAGTATTCCTGACTCACTCCAAATGATAGATGCCTCAGTTAATGGATTATTTTCATGATGAAGGTACATTTGTGGTGGTTGGGCAGATCCAGAGGCAGCCTTCAGTAACACATGGTGAGCAGTACTGCAAACAATAATGCACAATTGCAAGGTTTAAAACCACAGGAGGAACAGGGTGAGGAACTCATACAGTTCACAGTGGAAGAGGGGAAGAAACAAAACATAATGAGAATGCTGCATTCTCTGCAACTTGCACTGCTACCTGAGTGTCAGGGATGACCTTATTCATTCTGGGGTAACTCAGATTGCATCTGTTTGCATCTTTGTACTTCTAGGTTTTGAATGTTAACCTCCTGAGTGCTGGAGGTGAGATCTGTCCTTGTGGATCTTTATCGGGCCCTTTGGCACAGATTAGATGGAAAAGCCAGCAAATACAGTATTTATGAGCTTACTGGTGTAAAAGGCCAGTGAGAGATACACTCAGTGTTACTCCTGTGATACTGCATCAGCTGTTCAGACTATCTCAAATTTAATTTTGGTGTCGTTACAACTTAATCTCCATATGAGCAACACATAAGAAGTATTGGAGGAGTTCAGCAGGTCAGGCAGCATCTATGGAGGGAAATAAACAGTCGACATTTTGGGTCAAGACCTGAGACCCTTCATCAGGATGAATGTCTATTTATTGGATAGACTGTTTATTTCCCTCCATAGATGCTGCCTGACCTGCTGAGTTCCACCAGCACTTTGTGTTTGTTGCTCCAGATTTCAGCACCTGCAGAATCTTTTGTAATCTCTATATGATATGCCTTTGTGCCCACTTAGCAAGAAGGGGATAAATTCTCCCGAAAAAAGGCATATAGACATGTCAAAACCATAAGACATAGGAGCAGAATTAGTCCATTCGGCCCATCGAGTGTGCTCCGCCATTCGATCATGGCTGATTTATTATTCCCTCTCAACCCCATTCTCCTACCTTCTCCCCATAACCTTTGACACCCTTACTAATCAAGAACCTCCCCTTTAAATATACCCAATGACATGTCCTCCACAGCCGTCTGTGGCAATGAATTCCACAAATTCACCACCCTCTAGCTAAAGATCTTCCTCCTCATCTCTGTTCTAAAGGGACGTCCTTTTAGAACAGAGGTTGTGCCCTCTGGTCCTAGACTCTGGAAAGATCCTCTCCACATCCACTCTATCCAGACCTCTCAATATTCAGTAGGTTTCAATGAAATCCCCCCCCCCATCCTAAACTCCAGACAGTACAGGCCCAGAGCCATCAAATGTTCCACATACGTGAACCCTTTCATTCCCCAGATCATTCTCATAAACCTTCTCTGAACCCTCTCCAATGCCAGCACATCCTTCCTTAGATATGGGGCCCAAAAATCACTCACATTATTCCAAATGTGGTCTGACTGACGCTTTATAAAGCCTCAGCATTACATCCTTGCTTTTATATTCTAGTCCTCTCAAAATGAATGCTAACATTGCATTTGCCTTCCTTACTACCGACTCAACCTTCAAGTTAACCTTTAGGGAATCCTGAATTCTGAATTCTCTCCCCATTTAGAAAATAGTCCATTCCTTTATTCCTTCTACCAAAGTGCATGATCGTACATTTCCCTGCACTGTATTGCATCTGCCACTTCCTTGCTCATTCTCTTAACCTGTCCAAGTTCTTCTGCAGACTCCCTGCTTCCTCAACACTACCTGCCCCTCCAGCTATCTTTGTATCATCTGTAAATTTGGCCACAAAGCCATCAATTCTGTTATCCAGGTCATTAACATATAACGTGAAATGTAGCAGGTCCAACACCGACCCCTGTTGAACACCACTAGTCACCGGCAGCCAACCAGAAAAGGCCTCCTTTATTCCCACTCTTTGCCTTCTGCCAGTCAGCCTATCTTCTATCCATGCTAGTACCTCTCCTGTAATACCATGGCTTCCTACCTTGTTTGGCAGCCTCATGTGTGGCACCTTGTCAAAGACATTCTGAAAATCCAAGTAAACAACATCCACTGGCTCTCTTTTGTCTATCCCACCTGTTACTTCCTCAAAGAGTTGCAACAGATTTGTCAGGCAAGATCTCCCCATAACGAAACCATGCTGACTTCGGCCTATTTTATCATATGCATCCAAGTACCCTCATACCTCATCCTTAATAATGGACTCTAAAATCTTACCAACCACTGAAGTCAGGCTAATAGGCCAATAATTTTCTGTCTTTTGCCTCCCTCCCTTCTAAAAGAGTGGAGTGACATTACCAATTTTCCAGTCTTCTGGAACCATTCCTGACTCTAGTTATTCTTAAAAGATCACTACTAATTCCTCCACAATCTCTTCAGCTACCTCCTTCAGGACCCTGAGATGTAGTCCATCTGGTCCAGGTGACTTATCTACCCTCAGACCTTTCAGCTTCCCAAGCACCTTCTCCTTAGTAATAGTGACTACACTCACCTCTGCCCCCTGACTCTCTTGAATTTCTAGCATGTTGCTGGTGTCTTCCACAGTGAAGACTGATGCAAAATACTTATTCAGTTTGTCAGCCATTTCTTTATTCCCCATTACTACCTCTCCAGCGTCATTTTCCAGCGGTCCGATGCCCACTCTTGCCTTTCTTTTACTCTTTGTATCTGAAAAAACTTTTGGTATCCTCTTTTACATTATTAGCTAGCTTACCTTCATATTTCATCTTTTCTCCCCTTATTGCTTTTTTAGTTGCCTTCTGTTGGTTTTGAAATGTTTCTCAATCCTCTATCTTCCCACTAATTTTTGCAATATTGTATGCCCTCTCTTTTGCTTTTATGCTGTCTTTGACTTCCCTTGTCAGGCACTCTACCGTCATCCCTGCTAGGGTCCTTTCCAATCATCTTTGGCCATCTCCTCTCTCATCCCTCTGTGGTTACCTTTACTCAACTGTAATACCAATATATCCAATTTTACTTTCTCCCTCTCAAACTGTAGGGTGAATTCTAACATATTATGATCACTGCCTCCTAAGGGTTCCCTTACCTTAAGCTCCCTAATCAAATCTGGTTCATCGCACAACACCAAATCCAGAATTGCCTTTTCCCTGATGATAAACACGATGATGCTGGAGGAACTGAGCAGGCCATGCAGCATCCGTGGAGAAAAGCAGGGGGTCAACATTTTGGGTCAGGACTGAAGATAGGAAAAGGGGAAGCCCATTATATAAGAGTGAAAAGCAGAACAGTGATAGGTGGACAAAAGAGGGAAGCAGGATGGGTACAAGGTGGTGATAGGTAGATGCAGGTAAGAGATAGTGGTAGGCAGGTGCGGGGGAGGAGGGGAGAGCAGATCCACCAGGGATGGGTCAAAGGTAAGGAGAGAGAGGAAAAAAGGGGGAGGAAAAAGAGAGATAGGCCATGAAAGGGAAGAAGAGAAGAAGCATGGTGGGGGGTGGTGTGGGGAAGGGGGGTGGGGATTACCTAAAGTGGGAGAATTCAATGTTCATGCCATTAGGCTGCAAGGTTCCAAGACGGAAAATGAGGTGCTGTTCCTCCAGTTTGTGCTTGGAATTCTCCTGGCAGTGGAGGAGGCCGAGGACTGACACATCTGTGATAGTGTGGGAGGGGGAGTTGAAGTGACTGGCAACGGGCAGATGCAGATCGTGGTTACGGACAGAGTGCAGGTGTTCTGCAAAACGGTCACAGAGTCTGCATTTGGTCTCATCAATGTAGAGGAGGCCACAATTGGAGCACCGAATGCAGTAGGTATTAAGGAGGTGCAAGTGAATCTCTGTCTCACCTGAAAGGACAGTTTGGGTCCCAGGATGGAGGTGATGGAGGTGATGTAGGGGCAGGTGTTGCACCTTTGGCAGGAGCAGTGGAAGGTTCCCGGGGTGGGAGCGGGATGGGTGGGGAGGAAGGAGTGAACTAGGGAGTCACAGAGAGAGTGGTCCCAGTGAAAGGCAGGAAGGGGTGGGGAGGGGAAGATATGGTTGGCGGTGGGGTCCTGTTGGAGCTGGCAGAAGTGGCGGAGAATGAAGTGTTAGATATGTAGCCTGGTGGGATGAAATGTGAGGACAAGGAGGACCCTACCCCTGTTGGGTCTGGGAGGGGTGGGTGTGAGAGTGAAGGTATGGGAAATAGCAGAGATAGGGGTGCGAGCTCTCTTGACCACTGTCAGGGGGAAGCCCCGGTTAGTAAAGAAGTTGGACATCTCGGATATCGTGGAGTGGAAAGCCTCATCGTGGGAGCAGATGCGGTGGAGGCGGAGAAATTGAGAAAAAGGGATAGCGTCCTTGCAAGAGACAGGGTGGGAAGAGCTGTAATTGAGGTAGCTGTGGGCCTCAGTGGGTTTGTAGAAGATGTCAGTGGATAAGGAATCTCCTGAGATGGAGATGGAAAGATCGAGGAAGGAGAGAGAGGTGTCAGAGATAGTCCATGAATTGGAGAGCAGGGTGAAAATTAGTGGCGAAATTTATGAAACTGTCGAGTTCTGCATGGGTGCCAGAGGTGGCATCAATGCAGTCGTGGATATAGCGGAGAAACAGTTGAGGAATGGGGCCGGAGTAGGCTTGGAACAGAGACTGTTCAACATAGCCAATGAAGAGGCAGGCATAGCTGGGGCCCATGCAAGTGCCCATAGCTATGCCCTTGGTCTGTAGAAAGTGAGAGGAATCAAAAGTGAAGTTGTTAAGGGTGAGGACAAGTTCCGCCAGGCGGAGGAGTGTGTTAGTGGAGTGAGAATGGTTCTGTCTCTGGTCAAGAAAGAAGCGGAAGGCACTGAGGCCATCATGATGGGGAATGGAGGTATATCGGGACTGTACATCCCTATTTTCCTCCATTCCCTAGTGGGCTTGACCACAAGCTGCTCTAAAAAGCCATCTCATAGGTATTCTACAAATTCCTTCTCTTGGGATCCAGCACCAACCTGAATCTACCTGCATATTGAAATTCCCCATGACCATCGTGACATTGCCCTTTTTACGTGCCTTTTCTATCTCCTGTTGTAATTTGTACCCAACATCCTGGCTACTATTTGGAGGCCTGTATATAATTCCCATCAGGATCTTTTTACCTTTTCAGCTCCTTAACTCTACCCACAAGGATTCTAAAACATTCTCTGGTTTCATTCTAATCGGCCACTGTATCATCAATAAAAGAGTAATTCTTCATTTACATTTCATATCTAGGGATTCTGTTGATATACTGATAAATTTACTGTAAGGAAACCCCCAGAAAGGAATTCTGAATGATCACCTCATTGGAATTTTTCTCCTACAGAATATGTTAATTCATTCCAAAGTAACCCATTGTAGGCATTGTGTTGGTGAATGAGTATGAAGGTAATTTTCAGATCTTCTGTTTTTCTCTTGTATTCACAAAGTTCATAAAATGCAGAAAAAGACTGACGTACTCTCCTTCACCTGGACTCCAAGCTACTTGTCTGAAGTAGAGGACTGCAAATATACTGTAGGCCACATTTACATTAAACTCAGCACATTGTGAATTAAAAGCAATTCAAGGTTCTGTGGCATTTCATATCTTCCCTATTTTCAAAAAATCCATTCTCTTTCACTGATTTGCTCAAACTGCCCATTGCTCAGGATAATTTCTTTCTGATTTTGCTCAGAACCACACCTGCATTGTTTTACCCCCTTCCATATTTTCTGAAGGTACTTCACTCACTCAATATATTCACTCTCTTGTTAGTCAGTACCTCAGCTTTCCTCCATTACAATTTATTCATACAACACTTCTCACTCTGCTGATCATAGAGCTTGAGATGCAGAGGGATCTGTGTCCCCTAGTGTATGATTTACAGAAGGCTAGTGTGCTGGTATGATGCTATTAGGAGAGCTATCAGAATGTTATTGTTCATTGTTAGGGAATCGAACACAAAAGGAAGGAGTTTATGCTTCTGGCATTGGTGAGACCACATCAGTACAGTATTGGTTTCCTTATTTAAGGAAGGATGTTAATACGTAGAAAGGAACTCAGGGAAGGTTTACCAGACCAATATCTGGAATGGCTGGGTAGTCTTAAGAAGAAAGGTTGCATTGGCTAAGATATGTATTTGCTGGAGTTTAAAAAAAAGGGGCATGATTGAAGTCACAAGCAATCTGCTGGAGGAACTCAGCGGGTCGAGCAGCATCTGTGGGGTGGGGGCAGGAATTGATGAGATTTCAGGTCGAAACCCTGCAAAAGGTATATAAGATCATGACGGGTCATGGTAATGTTGAGAGAAGATGTTCTTTCTGATGGAAGAATGTAGAACAAGGGGGTCACTGTTTAAAAATAAGGGACCACCCATTCAAAATAAAAATTAAGCAATTTTTTTTTTCTCTCAGAGAATCATGAACCTTTGGAACTCTTCCTCAAAGCTGGAGGAAGCAGGGTCTGAATATCTTTAAGGCAGAGGCAGATGGATGTGATAAATAAGTGGGTGAAGGCTACCGCAGGTGGACAGAACAAAGAACAGTCCAGCACAGGAACAGGCCCTTCAGCCCACGATGTCTGCACTGAACACGATGTTGAATTAAACTACGTCTTTCTTCTGCTTGTACATGATCCATGTCCCTCCATTCTCTGCATATTCATGTGACTATCTAACAGCTTCTTAAAATGTCACTAGTGTATCTGCTTCCATCGCTCCCCCCAGCAGCCCAACCACACTCTGTGTAGAAACCTTGCCCCACACATCTCCTTTAAACCTTCCCCCTCTCACCTTAAATGCATGTCCTCGAAAATTTGACATTTCCACCCTGGGAGAAAGATACTGACTGTCTACCCTATCTATGCCTTATAAATGTAATCTTATAAACTTCTATCAGGTCTCCCCTCAGCCTCTGACACTCCAGAGAAAACAACCCTAGTTTGTCCAACCTCCCCAATAGCTCATACCCTCTAATGCAGGCAGCATCCTGGTAAGCCTCTTCTGTATCCTTTCCAAAGCCTCCAAATCCTTCCTGTAATGAGGTGACTGGAATTGCACACAAAACGCTGAGGGCAGCCTAACCAATGTTTTATACCAATGCAACATGACTTTCTGACTCTTATACTCAATGCCCTGACCAATGAAGGCAAGCACGCCATACGCCTTCTTTGCCACCCCATCTACTTTCAGTGAGCTATGGACTTGGACCCTGAGATCCCTCTGTACATCAATGCTGTTAAGGATCCTGTCATCAACTGTGTACTTTCCCCTTACATTTGACCTCCAAAGTGTAAAACCTCAGACTTGCCCGGATTAAACTCCATCTGCCATTTCTCTGCCCATATCTGTAACTGATCTATATTCTGCTGTATCCTTTGACAACATTCTTCACTGTCCACAACTCCACCAATCTTTGTGTCATCTGCAAACTTACTAACCCACCCATCTACATTTTCAGCAAAGTCATTTTTGTATATCACAAACAACAGAGGCCCCAGCACCAATCCCTGTGGAACGCCACTGGTCACAGACCTCCAGCCAGAATAACACCCTTCCACCACAACCCTCTGTCTTCTATGATCAAGCCAATTTGGAGTCCAGACTAGCAAGTCACCATGGATCCCATGCATCTCAACCTTCAGTATCAGCCTACCATGAAGGACCTTGTCAAATGCCTCACTAAGATCCATGTAGACAAGATCC
The DNA here is from genome assembly GCF_009764475.1 of Pristis pectinata. Classification (NCBI taxonomy): domain Eukaryota; kingdom Metazoa; phylum Chordata; class Chondrichthyes; order Rhinopristiformes; family Pristidae; genus Pristis; species Pristis pectinata. Next base: position 25,518,849 of record NC_067425.1, read on the forward strand.
ACTGGTCTAACCTCATCAATCGCCTTCATCACCTCTTCAAAAAACTCAGTCAAGTTTGCAAGAATTGACCTGCTCTGCACAAAACCATGTTGACTGTCCCTAATCAGTCCATGTTTTTCCAAATGTACATAAATCCTTTCCCTAAGTATCCCCTCCAATAGCTTCCCTACCACTGACATGAGGCTCACTGGCCTGTCGTTACCTGGATTATCCCCATTTCCCTTCTTGAACAAAAGAACAACATTGGCTACTCTCCAGTCCTCCAGGACATCACCTGAGGCTAGTGTGGATACAGAAATCTTTGTCAAGCCCCCAGCATTCTCCTCTCTTGCCTCTTTCAATAACCTGGAATATATTCCATCAGGCCCTGGGGACATCCACCTTGATGCTCTTTAAAAGACCCAGCACCACCTCCTTCCCAATCTCAAAATGCCCCAGCACATTAGCATGCCCCACACTACTGTCACTAGCCTCCACGTCCTTCCCCTTGGTGAATACTGACACAAAGTACTCACTTAGTACCTTGCCCACATCCTCTGACTCCAAGCATAAATTCCCTCCTTTATCCTTGTGTGGCCCTACCCTATCCTTGGTTATCTCCTTGTTTTTAAATGCCTTGGGATTCTCTTTAATCCTACTTTCCAAGGACATTTCATGGCCCCTTCTGGCCTTCCTAATCCCCTGCTTGAGTTCTTTCCTGCTATCTCTAAATTCCTTAAGGGCCCTGTCTGATTTTAGCTTCCTAAATCTTACATACGATTCCTTTTTCTTTTTGACAATGTGCACAACCTCTCTCATCATCCAAGGTTCCCTTACCTTACCATCCTTGTCCTTCCTCCTGACTGGAACATGTCGATCCTGAGTTCTAAACAGCTGGTCTTTAATCAACTCCCACATGTCAGATGTGGACTTGCCCCATCACAGCTGCCCCCAATTAACTCTCCTAGCTCCTGTTTAATAATATTGTAACTTGCCCTCCCCCAATTGCATACTTGCCCACAAGGTCCAGACTTATCCTTATTCATGAAACTTAAGTAGTTGTGATCATTATTCTAAAAATGCTCTTCCACTGAAAGGCAAGTCACCTATCCAGGCTCATTTCCCAAAACAAGGTCTAATACAGTATCTCTTCTCATTGGACTATCTATGTACTGTTTCAAGAAACCCTCTTGATTACACTGAGGAAACTGTGCCCCACCTAAGCCTGACTGGAAATACCAGTCATTATTGGGGAAGTTAAAGTCATCTTGTTGCTTTTACGTCTTTCTATAACCTATCTATATATCTGTCCCTCTACCTCCCAATGGCTATTGGGAGGCCTATGATATAACTCCATCAGAGTGATTGCACCCTTCTCATTTTTGAGCTCTATCCATATTGCCTCAGTGGATGAGCCCTCCATTATGTCCTCTCTGAGTGCAGCTGTGACATTCTCCCTAATTAGTAATGCAACTCCTTCATCTCTTTTTACCTCCCTCTCTACCTCATCTAAAACATTGAAACCCAAGAACATTGAGCTGTCAGTCCTCTCTCTCTCACAACCAAGTCTCTGTAATAGCCACACCATCATAATTCCATGTACTGATCCAGACTCAAAGTTCATCTGCCTTACCAATAATACTCCTTGCATTAGAATAAACTTCAGTCCATCAGTCCCACCGTGTTCATTAACCTGGTCCTTCCTGTCCTTCTGTTCAGACTTACACATCATAACATCTACCTTCCCCTCAACCCCTCCACTTGCTGCTCTGTTTCCACCCCCTCAGGAGCTGAGGTAATGATCAGATCAGTAATGATCTTACTAAATGGGAGGGTAGTCTTAATAGGCCGAATGGCCTACTTCTGCTTCTAATTTGTATGTTCAAACGACATTTAGCCCTGGGCTGGTGCAAAACATTAATCAGTCTTCACAGCAATAAATGATTCTTTTTCTACCATAAGCCACCCTTCCTCTGTAGCAGTGTTTATCTGTTTTTAGTATATCTATATCTAGATTTCACACGCTGCACGTATCCCCCTTCCTGTTTTCTGAAGCTTTGTGCAAGCAATCCTTGCATATTTTTAGAAAGCACTGGTAGCTACAGTTTCTTATTCTTAAAATTAAATTGTCAATGATACTGCATTCATTTTATATAAATATTGTGCAATTTTTTAATTCATTTTTGGGATTTGGGCTGGCAAGGCCCGCATTTATTGCCCATCCCTAATTGCCCTTCAAAAGGTAATGGTGGTGAGCCATATTCTCAAAGCAGGCAGAGGAGGGAGTAAAAGGGGAGGAGGTATTGCACCTTTAGTCAAAGCTTGCATTACTTCAGTATTGAGGGGGGATATCCTAGAAGGCTTCTTAAGCAAGGCCATATGGGTAGAGATTAGAAAGAAAAAGGGTGCTGTCACTTTCTTGGGGGTGTATTACAGACCTCCCAACAGTTAACTGGAGATAGAGAAACAGATATGCAGGTAGATGTCAGAGAGATGCAATAAAAATAGGGTTATTGTACTGGGTGATTTCAATTTCACAAATATTAACTGGGATTATCTTAGAGTTAAAGGCTCAGAGGGGCAGAATTTTGAACTGGAGAGTTTTTTTGACACAGTATATAGAGAGACAAACAAGGGAAGGGGCATTCCTGGATCTTATCTTGGAGAATGTAGTTAGTCAAATGGAGGAAGTTTCAGTGAAGGATCATTTTGGAGGTAGTGACCATATCTTTCAAAGTCGTTATGGAAAAGGATAATGATGGACCAGTACTAAAGGTCTTAAATTGGGGGAAAGCCAATTTCGTTAATATAAGTGAGGACCTGGCAAAGCTAGATTAGGAGCATCTACTTGCAGGTAAGTCTACATCTGCACAGTGGGAAGCATTCAAAGGAGAAATAAGAAGAGTTCAAGGCCAACATGTTCCTGTGAAGGTAGAAGTCAAGTACAGGGAACCGTGGATCTCAATGAATATTGAGAGTTGGATAAAGAGGAGAAAGGAAGCACGTGACAGGTATAGGGAACTAATGATGGGAGAGGTTTGTCATGAGTAGAATAAGTTCAGGGAAGCGCTGAGAAAGGAAATTAGGAAGCCTAAGAAGGGTCAAGAGAAATGATTAGCAGCCGGGATTAAGGTAAATCCGAAGGTGTTCTCTAAATATATTAAGGGCAAAGGATAACCAAGGAAAATGTAAGGCTCATTGGGATCAACGTGGGCAATCCATGCATGGAGACATAAGGTATAGGTAAGGTCCTAAATAAATACTTTTCAACAGTACTCAGAAAGGAAACAGACTTTGCAGTTGGAGAATTCAGTGAAGGAGGAGATGAAAGTCCAGTGAAAGTCTCCATAAATAAAGAGTTGATACTCAAATCCTTGGCAGGGTTAAAGGTGAATAAATCCCCAGGCTACTATGGAAGGAAAGTGAAGAGATTTATGGGGCTCTGGTTGGGATTTTTAAATCTTCCCTGGACCCAAGTGAGGTAGCAGATCACTGGAGAACAGCAAACTTGGTTCCTCTTTTCAAGAAAGGCATCAGGGAAAAGTCTGGTAACCATAAACCTGTGAGTCTAACATCAGTGGCAGGGAAATTATTCAAAAAAATTCTGAGGGAGAGGATTAATGATCACTTGGAAAGGCAGGGACTAATCAGAGACAGACAACATGGGTTTGTCAAGGGCAGATCCTATGTAACCAATTTGATTAAATTCTTTTCAGAGGTAAGAAAGTATGTCAATGAGGGCAGGACGGTAGGTGAGATTTACATGGACTTTAGTAAAGCCTTTGACAGAGTCCCACATGTTTAGGCCCCATGGAATCCTGGGCATGTTGGCAAACTGGATCCAAAATTGGCTTGGCAGAGGGAGACAGAGGGTGATGGTAGAGGGCTGTTATTTGTGATTGGATGCCTGTGACTAGTGGTGTCCCATAAGGATTGGTGCTGGGACCCTTGCTATTTGTGATATAAGTGAATGACTTGGATGTGAATGTAAAAGGCAAGATCAGTAAGTTCACAGATGACACAGCAATGGGTGAAATCGTTGAATATGTGGAAGGTAGCCTTAGGCTGCAGAGAGAGATTCAACATGTTGGTAAAATGGACTGAAAAATGGCAGATGGACTTCAATCCAGACAAATGTGAGGTGATGCATTTTAAGATTTTAGATATATTTATTTATTAGTCACATGTACATCGAAACACACAATGAAATACATCTTTTTGCGTTACTGAGAATGTGCTGGGGGGCAGCCTGCAAGTGTCACCATGCTTCCGGCATCAACATAGCATGCCCACAGCTCCTATCCTGTCGTCTTTGGAATGCAGGAGGAAACCGGAACACCGGGAAGAAACCCACACAGACATGGGGGGAACGTACAAACTCCTTACATGAGGCTAGGACATACACCATAAATGGTAGGGTCTTAGGGAGTATTGAAGAAAAGAGAGACCCTGGAGTACAAGTCCATAGATCCTTGAAGAGGCAATGAATGTAGATAATGTGGTTAGGAAGGCATATGGGATCCTGCCCCTTCATTACTCGGGGCATTGAATACAGAAGTAGGGAGGTTATGCTCTAACTTTATAAAACTTTGATCAGACCTCCACTGAATTCCATGAATCTATGAAACCACTGCAGTCCTTCTGGAGAAGGTACTCCCAGAGTAGTATTGTGTAGAGACTTGCAAGATTAGACAGACAGGTAATACTCATCCAGTAAAGAATAGTGTGCGTCTTGGAGGGGAACCTGATTGGTGGTGATGAACCCATGCACCTACTTCTTTGATGGTCGGAAATACTGTCGGATTAGCCTGGGTGAGTAACTGCAATGCATTTTGTAGGTGGTACACAGGTGCAGCCACTGTGTACCGGTGGTGGAAGGGATGAATGTTTAGGATGGTTAATGGAATGCCAGTCAAATAGTCTGCTTGCCCTGACTAATATCAAATTTGAGGGGTTTGGCACTGCTCTCATCCAGACAGATGGAGAGTATTCCATCATGCTCTAAGAGCTTTTGTGCTTTTTACTTGGTGGACAGTCCTTGAGCTGACAAGGTACCTGGCCTCTGACTGCTTTTGTAGCCACAGTATTTATGTGGTTGGTCTAGCTGAGTTCTTGGTCAAAGATGACCCCCAGGATATTGATGGTGGGGATTTGGTGATGGACAGGCCACAGTAAATGTCAGGGGTAGATGGTAAGAATCTCTCTTGGTGGAGGTGGTCATTGCCTTGAACTTTTATGGCAAAAATGTTATTTGTCATTTATAAGCTCACACCTAAGTGTTGCGTGCAGGCATATGCTGCTTAATTTCTTGAGGAATTAATTGAAAAAATTCCTCATTTTATCCTTTTTGAATTCATGGTTACTGGTCTATAAAATACTCACAACACTGAAGGGTCATTCTGATATCTCGTTGCTTACAGTTACTGCCAGTTTGTCCTATTGTTCTGGTGTTATTAAGGTTAGTTACTAACAATCCCTCTAGAACATACATGCACATGTTTATGCTTTGTTATTCACTGTTACTCTCTGTAATTTTGTATTACTGATATTTCCACTCAGTTAAACATTGTTAATTCTTTGTTGCTATAATACTATATCTGTCCCCACCATTACATTCTGTCAAAGCCTTTCTTCATTTTAAAGATCTCTATTAAGGCACCCCTCAGTTTTCTTTTCTCAAGAGAAAGGAGAAATACTCTGTTCATTCTTTCCTACATGTGTACCCTTGCATTTCTGGAATCTTCCTTGTAAATCTTCTCTGGAATCTCTCCATTCCCTCCTTAACCTTATGTTAACTGGAACCTTACGTAATCATGTGCAGTCCAACCAAGGTTCAAGACAGGTTTAGTATAACTTTCGTAGCTTTGAATTCTGTCCCTCAAGTAATAAACTTTAATTCTTGGTTTGCTTTCTTTATGGTCTTGCTAACCTGTGATGCAACTTTTGATGATTGGTATAATCTGAGCCCTCACTGTTGGAGGTACTGTATGTATGAAGGAAGAAGTGTATTGGTATCCAAGCAAGAGCAGAATGGGATTGGTGAGCAGAGGGTGCTCATCACACTGATTTGTTTCAGTAAATGTTGATTAGACCTTTATATACTCACAGACAGCATGTATGTGAGATTCAAAAAGGTTTGAAATTTGCTTAAATACCCAGGTTATGATTCAATCCCCTTTTGTCATGGTTCTCTTGTTTTTATGAGCAGGGTGTTTAGGGATTTCCAAAATGGAAAAACAAATTCTAATTTTGAAAATGGAAAACCCATTTCTCATCCCATTTGAGTCTTTACACTAAAGTTCATTAGTTTTTCAGATTTTCAGTGGTTTTCAATGAAGTCAAAGTATAGCCATTGACTTGATGGTAACATTCATCCATTAAAGTCAGAATATGATGAGTTTGAGCCCTACTTCAACCACTACTGCACTGATCCTTCAGGATGATATACTGGAATTGCAGCACTCAGAAGGATCAGGTAAGTATTAAGCCAAAATTGTTCTCAGACGTATCTTCAGAAGGGTAATGTTAAAGGGAGAAACAGCTTCCGCCTGTTAATGGCATTGACAGTGGCACTACTTCTGGATGCCATTGTTTTTATGTGCAGTCTTGCAGAGATAAATGTACTTAGGAATTTAATCAGAGAGCATTTTTTTTTAGTTCCTGACTATTCAAGTTAATAATCACGGTAACAACAATTTCCAGTTTGTTTTGTGTCTCTCCAAAAATTCAGCTGGGTGATTTCTGCACCAGGGATACACGCAATGACTTCATTCTCCTTTTAAGGATTGCAGAGAACCTGGACCACCTTGTCCAAGACATACCCATCCTGGGGCAATGTGGTCTTAAACTGTACTGCTAGACTGGAAGGCCTGCAAGATAAGTAAATTACTTACACACATCCTTGGGACATAAAATCCCAAGGAGGTTCCCACCTTCAATCCCCAAGGGCCATAACCTCCCCAACACTAAAATTCACCCTCCCCTCTTCACTGCCAGTTCCAATACCCCAATGCTAGCACTATTTCCAAACCCTCCTTCCCCCACCCCACCCCACCCCCACCCCACCCAACTCCTCTGCACCACTTTGAGTTCTACCCCTGCAATAATCTTCAGGCCACTGATCCTCCCATTCCTATCCACAATGTCCCAGCCTCTGATTTGCCACCATCCCGCTACTCACTTCCCCTTTCCCCAACGGCCTCAGGGAAGGAGGAGTGAGTGGCAAATTTTCATCTGCATTGCTTCTTGAGATTAATCTCAGTCAGAACTTTTAGTTGACCAACTGCCAAAACAGTCACTGGTGTCCTGTATCTGCACCATTTAAGTTAGCCTCAATCAATGCACTCAAACTCCAGGCCGAAGTCTTCCTCCTCAGTTTTATTTCCTGGCCTTGGTGTCAAAGCATTGTACCTTCTGACAAGCAAACCTCTCACTGGCATGCTTTTTAATTGATTATTTTTTATTATGGCAGCCAGGATATCTTACTCCTTTATAACATGTCACTAGATGCCAAATAACGATGAGTCAGAGTACAGGAAGGAGATAGAGAGCTTAGCAACATGGTGTCATGACAACAACCTTTCTCTCAATGTCAGCAAAAGAAAAGAGCTGGTCATTGACTTCAGGAGGGGAAGCGGTGCACATGATCCTGTCTACATCAATGGTGCTGAGGTCGAGAGGGTTGATAGCTTCAAGTTCCTAGGAGTGAACATCACCAATAGCCTGTTCTGGTCCAACCATATGGATGCCACGGCCAAGAAAGCTCACCGGCACCTCTACTTCCTCAGGAGGCTGAAGAAATTTTGCATGCCCCCATCAACCCTCACCAATTTTTATTGATGCACCATAGAAAGCATCCTATCTGAATTCGCCACGGCTTGGTATGGCAACTTCTCTGCCCCTTAACCACAAGAAACTGCAGAGAGTTATGGACATAGCTCAGCACATCATGGAAACCAGTCTCCCCTCCATGGACTCTATCTGTACTTCTCTCTGCCTCAGTAAAGCAACCAGCATAAGCAAATACCCCACCCACCCCAGACATTGTCTCTTCTCCCCTTTCCCATCAGGCAGAAGATACAAAAGTCCAAAAGCATGTACCACCAGGCTCAAGAACAGTTTCTATCCCACTGTTATAAGACTGTTGAACGGCTCCCTGGTACGATAAGATGGACTCTTGGCCTCAATCTACTTGCACCTTATTGTCTACCTGCACTGCACTTTCTCTGTAGTTATTACACTTTATTCTGCATTCTGTTATTGTTTTACCTTGTAGTACCTCAATGCACTGTGTAATGAATTGATCTGTATGAACGGTATGCAAGACAAGTTTTTCACTATACCTTGGCACATGTGACCATAATGAACCAATTCCAGTAAAAATTGTCAATTAAAATTGCACCATCCTAGGATATTTCTCTGCATATCACAAGTCTCACAAAACTGCAATTTCGCCCCCCCCCCCCCCCCCCCCCCCCACTGAAAAGAACCAGGGTAGTATATGCATGGAAACACTACCATCTTCAGGTTCCCCTCCAAGTCATGCAGCATATTGATGTGGAAAAGTACCACCAGTCTGAATCGTTGCTGGGTCTATGTCCTGGACCTCCCTCCTTGACGCATTCATGAGAAGGACTGTACCAGGTCAAGGATGCAGCTTAGCACCACCTTCTCAAGGGCAAATAAGGAAGGGCGATAGATGTTGGCCTCGCCAGTGACACCCAAATCCTGAAAATGAATACAAAAAAAATATTTTTATGACAAAGGGAGTTCTTGCTAAAGTCCCTTGACCTGCTTAAAAAATTATAGATGGCCCCATTGCACATACTGGTTTCTATTCGATCTACGTTCTGTTTTATACTTAGACTGTCATTGTTTGTTTATCAGGGTATGGAATCTAAAGTGTGATTCTTCCTTATATGGACTTGCCTTGAGGTGGCCAAGGATCTAAACATTAGGGTCCCTTTGGTAGTCTAGTTCAAACAGTTCAACATTGAACCAAAGAAAAGACCACAGAACCCACTCCCCTCTGCCCCATCCCCCATCCTTCATCAGTGTTCTAATTCTGTAACACCCAGTCATGTGATTAGATGGACTCAGACAGATACCTGCTATGAACAAAATATCATATAAAACCACCTGAATATGGTAAACTATCTTTTTACAGTGTGTCCTGTTGTCCTGCACTATGTTCAGGAGATTTTATATGGTATCTTATTTATAGCAAGTTATTCATGTCTTGTTGAAAACTGAAAGGGTTTCGTTTGCCCTCCCCTTCTATCTGCTCGTCTTCACACTTCACCATTTTTACCATCTCCAGTGTGATCCACCAATTAATATATCATCTCACCTCCCCTGTCAGTATTCTAAAGGGACCATTCCCATCAGATCTACGTCATCCCCAACACCCCATCCTCTTCCAACAGCATTTTCCCTCGCCAGCTCAAAAAATGTTACACCAACCCATTAATTTCTTTCCTTCTCACCAAGCAAAGCTCTGACCATTCTTACCAGAGGAAACATGCTTTATTTGCACTTCTTTATATTTTTTAATTCGCTGCATTCATGCTTGTGATGTGGTTACCTCAAGACTAGAAAGACCAAATGCAGACTGAGTGATCACTTGCAGAACATCTTTTTCTGATCCTCAGTCATAGCCCACACATGAGGTCCCCTGTCATTTTAATTCCCCACCATACTCTAATGCTGACCTTTCTGCCCTTGGCCTACTTTGCTGATCTGTTGATCCTCAATGTAAGTTCACAGAAGAGCTCTTTATCTTTTAATTGGGCCCTTTATGGCTTTCTGAACCTAATTCTGAACACAATTCCAGTTAATAATCACTGCACCTACATTTTTGGACCTATTCATATTTATTCCTCCAGACATAAGAGAGGGCAAGGGGAACACAATCAATTTCTAATGGCGCACACATTGGCTTGCTATGATCCAGGTAAACCACCCTAATCATAGCACGAAGTAACATGACACAAAAGAACTCTTTGATTCTTTATTTGACACCTTATCATCCATCCCCAGCTGTTTATCAACACAATCTCTCTTCTGTTTTACTCTATCAGAGACCTTCCCCTTCTGCTTTCTACCCCCTCCACCCTTTTCCTGCCTCTCTTTTTGCTGATTTACATCTGATTTTTTTTTCATTTTCTAATGTGCTTTTGACAACTGGAAAGATTAAAGCTGCTTTATTACAAAACCTTGACGTTTCAGATTAGGCTTCTCACTAAAACCATAATACAAGGCATCCTTCTTCAACAGCACGAGCAGAAAGGGCCTCACATTTTCTACCCTCTTGTCTCTTCTTCTTCAGTTCATCTTCTTCCACCTCATCTCCTCCTCCACCTCCATCTGCAGAAAGGCCTGAGTCTGCATACTGGCCAGTTTATGGAGGAGTCCGTGATAACCACTGATCAAGGCACACTATTTGGAGAACTTCTCTAGATTGGCCTAGGCAGTAGAGCAATGGTGAACTGCCTGGTGATATCTCAGATGACAGTACGTCCATCATTGCAACAGCATCCCGCTTTTCTGCACAGAATCCTCAGTGGATTAAGTGGCCTGTTGTATTGTGAGTAATCTGTATCCTCACTGACTGTATTATAGTGGGCTTAGATGGCAGGTGCAAGTGATGGCACCATGTGAGCTCCCTGGAATCTGGCGTTGACCTTGAGGATTTGCTGGATGTGCTCGCAGAGCACTTGAATATTCAGAGAGTGAAAAGTCTTCAGTGCAGTCTACTCTCCAAATTAGAGTCATCGAGGTGATGTGAATGCAATGAATCATCTCCTGCAATGAAAGTCCGCATTGGCGGTAATTTCCCAGCACATGCCATTTTCACTGATGTCCCAAGGACAGCCTGAGAAGATCCTGAGGCAAGAACGTTTAGAACTGTGGTCTCTTTCACAGCCATTGGGAAAGCTGTCCTGGCATAGCTCTGCAGGTACAATTCTGGCTGTAGTATACACAAATCACAGACACCACTCCCATGGAGTCACCAAAGGCATTGCTCCTTAATGAGGAAATCTGTTCCATGAACACTCTTCTGGATATCCCCTCCAGGACAGAACCTCACTTCTTCTGTTCTGTGGGCCTTACCCTCCTCCTGCCTAAGATTTTGGAGGCCCAGTGAAAAAGCCATTACTGCCAGATTATGAAGACAGCGAAAGACATATCTTGGGATTCTCAGTTGAATCCCAGCCACAGCACTTTCTCCCTCAAGTGAATGAGCAGTTTTCTTAAACAAACTGAACTTCAACTCAGTGAAAAAATTCTGCAGATATTGAGGATCCCTTCAAATAAACATCCTCATTTTAGGGTGGGGTTGGTGGAGTACGCCTTTCTGCTTCTGAATGCTGGGTTTCCCATGCATGGGAGGTAGAAATACATTCCCTTGATCCATTTGGTCTTGCCCTATCAGAGATTTTCCCCTGTTCTACTCATCCCTCCTCCATCTTCTCTCCTTCTGAAAATAAACTTGTTTTCTCTCTTTCCCCGTTCTGATGAAGAGTCCTGGTCCTGAAGTGATAACTGTTTCTCTTTCCACACAGTGTTATCTGCTGAGTTCTTTCAGCCTTTGTTTAATTCCACTGCAAGTGAAACTGAATTTACCCCCATGGTGCTAAATGAATTGTTTCAGCCCAGTTTGTTAGCATTGGTTTTAAATCAATATACTTAAAATACAGACACCAAGCTATCCAATTGGCAGATTAGCAGGAGTCATGCTAAAAACGGGCTCATGATTCATTCTAGAAATAAAATAGCACCCACAACATGAAAAACAAATGTGCACATACCCAATTTCATGGCCAAAGGTCACACAGTTCTCAGTTGAAGCAGAAGTGTCACTTGGTGGATATTCCCCACCCAGTTAATGTTCCACTCCATAAAATATTTTGAGTACTTTCTATTCTTTATCATTCCTGAAACAGAAACAGCACAAGGAGCTCTGAGTCTAACAGCTAACATGCAGAGAATACTAACCTGAGCAATATCAACAACACTCCAAAGATAAGGGGATGGATTTTGATACAAGCCCTCAAGAGGAGATCAGCAGAGTTAATTTGAACTCAAACCCCAGAAATAATAGAGAAGGGACAAGTGTACTGTATCCTCATCAATGCAGATGCAATGGAAATACACCCCAGTTCAGATGGAAATGAGGGGGACAGATGAGTGCAATACATTCAAGGCTTGTTTCCTAAGAAGTAGATAAAAATCTTAAAGGATTTTCAGTAGGTTTAGAGCAAGAAAATCTGCACTTTCATTTCATTAAGTGAATTTAACGGTCAGTTGTAGCTTCATTTGCAGGAACCAATGTGACTCATGCAGGGCAGAGCTTTCATGCTCCACCCAGGCAATGATGAGCAGTAAATAACATCTAAGCCAAACACAAATGAAAATAAAACTATCAGATGCTGAAATTAAAATTCTGATGAAACAATTCAATAAATTGTATTGTTTGCTTCTGGGAACAGGAAGAGAGGGAACTTTAGGCTGCTTGGTAGATTGGAGAACTACTGCAAGGAATCTGGTTACAAAATTACTAACAAATTATGTGAAAGTTGCAGCATGCTACTGATTGTCAGGATCAAAATGACATCAAGGTGTTGCAAGGAAATAAGTCCATGCAGAACACAAAGCAACTGCAATGCCACTTCCCAATGATTCATGTAAGGAAATAAACTGAACAAACAAGGGCAGTGAAAATATCACAATTTCTGCTGCAGAGAACGTGCCATGTTGTTTAGACTTTGTTGACTGGTCACTGCTACTTTGTCAAATATTCATTCATTTGATATTGTCTCAACAGTTATCACAGGCCAGTTTCATTCATATTATTTCAGAAAATGAACTGGTCTGTGCCCATAGGGAACATAATCTGGACAATGTCCTGTGCCAAGCTGAGAAATTGGAAGTATCATTCATGCCACACAAGTCCCAAGAATTGACCATCAACAACAGGAAAGAATCCAAGACATTCAAAAACATTATCATTGCTCAATCCCTATCTTTAACATTCTGCACCATGGCTGCAATATGTGCCATCTACAAGATGCACTGCGGCAACTTGTCAAGATTTCTGACAGTACTTCCCAGACCTGCAACTGTTATCATTTAAAAAGACAGGGGCCAAAGGCTCATAGGAATAGCATCATCTGCAATGGTAATGATGTTGAATATCTTCTAAGTCATAACATCCTGACTTCACATAAATCACTATACCTTTGTTATTTCTAGGTTAGAGTTTGGGAGCTTCCTAGCTAACAACACTGTGGGAATGTCTTCAGTACATGCACTGCAGCAGGTCAAGAAGGCAGCTCACCATTCCCCTCTTGAGAGCAATTAAGAATGAACAATAAGTGCTGGCCTTGCCAGTGACACCTACATCCAACATAGAAATAAAAAAATAGTGTGGTGTAATATTCCACATTAGTCCACATCAGTTCTTTTTTCAACACAGTGGTGTTTCCTGTAAAAGATTATTACATCCTCATTGTGAAGTTCTTCTCAGTTCATACAGCATCAGTGAAGTAAATCTGTTCTTCATATTTCCAAAGCTGATAGTTTCACATGGAAATTGCCATTGCTGCAGAGGAGGAATGAAATTAGCCCATTGATGATGATCTGTAAGGTGGAAGGACATCAAGAAATCCCCCACAGGCATAGACAGCAATTGTTTTATCAGGGAACAGGACATCTCACAAAGAGAGTAATTGCCTACAGCACTATGACAAGTTAACAGGCTATAGCACATAATACTGTCCTTTCCACCCACCTCAACCTCCACCTACCATTGCAGATAAATATAAAGTTCAATGTGGATTCAACTGCAGGTACAGTGTAAAGCACAGAGCAATATCACATTGCACATATTTGTTATACTAAATTGTTCTTTTCAGTGGATATGCCATGCACACTTGTACCAATGCACCATCTTGCTCCTCAGCAGACTATCCACTTGGCTTTACACAAGTCATCTGAAAACAATTGTATTCAGACTCCTGTCTTAATATTTTAATGTGTTTAGTTTGGAAGGATTAACCATAAAGCAAAGGGTAATCCAAACAGTCATGGTTGTGTGTGTTATATGGTGAGATGTATACTCATCTCGGTGTGGAACAGGGCCAATGGAAGTTTATCCTGATATATTGGTCACCACTGTATGCCCCTTTTCCATAGACTACTGACAATTTGGTGCATGTGCTGCTATCAGGCAGGTTATAAAAAGGACTAAATGTGTTATATCCCCTCATTTGTTTGAAACGGATAATGTTTCCTTACTGTTGTCATTCTTTGATGCATTCCGAAGAGTTGATGAAATAAACAAGGGCAGCTACAAAGTACAAGACCCAAATCAAGTACGACTTTAGAAATATAAAACTATTAAAATGAAATTCATATGGCTGGAGCAGAGAAGTTGCAATACATACAAGGAAGAACATTAAGCTACAGAAGATGGAATGGATGACTCTAGATATAGTTAAGCAAGGGAAACAACTGGAAGGATTGATGATACATTGAACAGCTTTAATCCAGAGGGAATTAAAGAGATCAGAATCAGGTTTATTATCACTGACATATGTCGTGAAACTTGTTCTTTTGCGGCAGCAGTACAGTGCAAGACAAAGACATAAAAATTACTATAAAGTACAAAAATAAATATAGTGCAAAAGAGGAATGACAAGGTAGTGTTCATGGACTGTTCAGAAGTCTGATGGCGGAGAGGAAGAAGCTGTTCCTGAAACATTGAGTGTGGGTCTTCAGGATCCTGTACCTCCTCCCTGATGGTAGTAACATGAAGAGGGCATGTCCCGAATGGTGAGGGTCCGTAATGATGGATGCCGCCTTCTTGAGGCACCACCTCTTGAAGATATCCTTGATGGTGGGGAGGGTTGTGCCCGTGATGGAGCTGGCTGAGTCTACAACCCTCTGCAGATTCTTTCGATCCTGCACATTGGAGGCTACATACCAGGCAGTGATGCAACCAGTCAGAATGCTCTCCACCATACAGCTGTAGAAATTTGCAAGAGTCTTTGGTGACATAACAAATCTCCTCAACTCCTAATGAAGTAGAGCTGCTAATGTGCCTTCTTCATAATTGCATCAATGTGTTGGGCCGAAGACAGATCTTCTGAGATGCTGGCGCCCAGGAACTTGAAGCTGCTTGCCCTTTCCACTGCCTACCCCTCAATGAAGACTGGTGTGTATTCTCCCGACTTTCCCTTCTTGAAGTCCACAGGCAATTCCTTGGTCTTGCTGATGTTGAGTGCGAGGTTGTTGTTGCGACACCACTGAAACAGCTGATCCATCTCACTCCTGTACGCCTCCTCACCATCTGAGATTCTGCCAACAACAATGGTGTCACCGGTAAATTTATAGATGGCGTTTGAGCTGTGCCCAGCCACAGTCATGAGTGTAGAGAGAGTAGAGCAGTGAGCTAAGCAGGCATCCTTGAGGAGCGCCTGTGTTGATTGTCAGTGAGGAGGAGAAGTTACTTCCAATCCACACTGACCGTTGTCTCCCAACAAGGAAGTCGAGGGTCCAGTTGCAGAGCGAGGTACAGAGTACAAGTAAAAGAAATGCAATCATATTTTCCTGTGTAGATGTTGAATGCTGTTTTGACAATGCTAAATTAGAGCAAATCAGAAATTTCTGGATGAGCTAAGTGACACTTACTGGAGAGAACGAAAATTTGGACTATTAACGCTGGTCAATAATGAAGATATCACCTGGAGCTGAAGTGAAAGGATTGTTCATGAGGTGACTATTTGTGGCAACTAAAGCTATTAGGAATAAGTGATGGCATTCAAATAGTCAAATGCAGATAATAAAAACTAGAATATAGGAAAATAAATAATAAAGTTGCTAAGAAAATTAAAATAAATTACAAAAAATGTATATCAAGGGAAATGAAATAGTAACAGAGCATTCTTTCATATAGCATTTTAACATAGTAAAAGGCCCCAAATGTTTAAGGAAAAATAATCAGACAGAAATTGGCCAAAAAATTTGGACTGGGGATCAACAGCTTGGCTAAAGTATATTTTAAGGAGCATTGTAGAGAAGGGAGCTGTGGAGGAGCAGGGGTTTACAGAGCTTGGAACCCAGACATCTGCAGGCTGATAGTAGGGCAAAGGACATCAAGAATGCACACAAGTCTAGCATTGGAGTAATGCAGCCAGAGGGCTAGCAGGTTCAAGGAGGTTTTGGATGAAGGGAGTGATGAGGTAATGAAGAACTAGAACACAAGGGTAAATATTGGATCTTAATATAAATCAGCAAGGATGTGATGGAGACTACAGGGCTACAGGTTCAAAAGTACATTTCTCCATCTAGTAGTCCAACAACTGAGCCTAATGGACATTGTTTCAGGAAGGGGCAAAGGTTTAGGAAGGAAAGGTAGGTGACTTGAGATAAGGAAGGAGTATAAGTGCAGTTTCCTGTACTCGGTGTCAGATGTGGGAGTTCCCGGAGTCTCCCTGCCTCCAGGAGGGCTATATCTGCACCCGGTGTGTCGAGCTGCAGCTCCCGAGGGACCATGTTAGGGAACTGGAGATGCAGCTCGATGACCTTCATCTGGTCAGGGAGAGTGAGGAGGTGATAGAGAGGAGTTATAGGCAGGTGGTCATGCCAGGACCATCGGAATCAAGCAATTGGGTCACAGTCAGGAGGGGGAAGGGGAAGGGGAAGGGGAAGAGTCAGGTACTAGAGAGTGGCTGTACCCCTTGACAATAAGTACTCCTGCTTGAGTACTGTTGGGGGAGACAGCCTACCTGGGGGAAGCAACAGTGGCAGTGTCTCTGGCACAGAGCCCGGCCCTGTGGCTCGGATGGGTAGGGAAGCAGTGAGGAGGGCACTAGTGATAGGGGACTCTATAGTTAGGTGGGCAGACAAACGATTCTGTGGACGCAGGAAAGAAACTCGGAAGGTAGTTTGCCTCCCAGGTGCCAGGGTCCGGGATGTTTCGGATCGCGTCCAAGATATTCTGAAGGGGGAGGGAGAACAGCCAGAGGTCGTGGTACATATTGGTACCAACGACATAGATAGGGAAAGGAATGAGGTCCTGAAAAGGGACTATAGAGAGTTAGGAAGGAAGTTGAGAAGCAGGACCTCAAAGGTAGTAATTTCCGGATTACTGCCTGTGCTAAGCGACAGTGGGTATAGGAACAGAATAAGGAGGAGGTTAAACACGTGGTTGAGGGATTGGAGTAAAGAGCAGGGATTCAGTTTTCTGGATCATTGGGCCTCTTTTGGGGCAGGTATGACCTGTTCAAAGAGGACAGGTTGCACTTGAATCTCAGGGGGACCAACATACTGGCGGGGAGGTTTGCTAAGGCTACTGGGGAGAGTTTAAACTAGAATTGTTGGGGGATGGGATCCATACTGGAGAGACTGGGGCAGAGGTGTTTGGCTCTCAAATAGAGGAGGCTAGGAGTAAGTACCATAGGCAGGTGATAGAGAAGGGACGTGTTCAGACAGGCTTGAGATGTGTCTATTTTAACGCAAGGAGTGTTGTGAACAAGGCGGATGAGCTTAGAGCTTGGATTGATACTTGGAGCTATGATGTGGTGGCCATTACCGAGACTTGGATGGCTCCGGGGCTGGAATGGTTGATTCAAGTGCCGGGTTTTAGATGTTTCAGGAAGGACAGGGAGGGAGACAAGAGAGGTGGGGGAGTGGCACTGTTGATCAGAGATAGTGTCACGGCTGCGGAAAAGGTGGACATTGTGGACGGATCATCTATGGAGTCTCTGTGGGTGGAGGTTTGGAACAGGAAGGGGTCGATAACTGTGCTGGGTGTTTTTTTATAGGCCGCCCAATAGTGACAAGGTTATTGAGGAGCAGATAGGGAAGCAGATCCTAGAAAGGTGTGAGAATAACAGAGTTGTTGTGATGGGGGATTTTAATTTCCCAAACATCGATTGGCATCTCCAGACAGTGAGGGGTTTAGATGGGGTGGAGTTTTTTAGGTGTGTTCAGGAAGGGTTCTTGACACAGTATGTAGATAGACCTATAAGAAGAGAAGCTGTGCTTGATTTGATATTGGGTAATGAACCTGGTCGGGTGTCAGATGTCTCAGTGGGTGAACATTCTGGTGATAGTGATCATAATTCTATCTCCTTTGCATTAGCACTGGAGAGGGATAGGAACAGACAGGCTAGAAAGGCGTTTGCTCGGAGTAAAGGGAATTATGAGGCTCTCAGGCAGGAAATTGGAAGATTAAATTGGGAACAGATGTTCTCTGGGAAAAGTACGGAAGATATGTGGCAAATATTCAGTGGGTATTTGTGTGGAGCTCTGCATAGACGTGTTCTGATGAGACAGGGGAGTCATGATAGGATACGGAAACCGTGGTGTACGAAGGCTATAATAAATCTAGTCAAAAGGAAAAGCATACAAAAGGTACAGAGAGCTAGGTAATGTTAGAGATCTGGACGAGCACAAGGCTAAAAGGAAGGAACTTAAGAAAGAGATTAGGAGAGCCAGAAGGGGACATGAGAAGGCCTTGGCGGGCAGGATTAAGGAAAACCCCAAGGCGTTCTACAAGTATGTGAAGAGTAAAAGGATGAGATGCGAAAGGATAGGGCCTATCATGTGCAGCAGTGGGAAAGTGTGTATGGATCCGGAAGAAATAGCGGAGGTACTTAATGAATACTTTACATCAGTATTCACCATGGCAAAAGATCTGGGGGATTGTAGTGGGGACTTGCAGTGGCCTGAAAAGCTTGAGCATGTAGATATTAGAAAAGAGGTGGTGCTGAAACTTTTGGAAAGCATCAAGTTAGATAAGTCGCCGGGACCGGATGAGATGTACCCCAGGTTGCTGTGGGAGGCAAGGGAGGAGATTGTGGAGCCTCTGACGATGATCTTTGTGTCGTCGATGGAGACTGGAGAGGTTCCGGAAGATCGGAGGGTTGCGGATGTTGTTCCCTTATTCAAGAAGGGGAGTAGGGATAACCCAGGGAATTATAGACCGGTGAGTCTTACCTCAATGGTTGGTAAGCTGATGGAGAAGATCCTGAGAGACAGGATTTATGAACATTTGGAGAGGTATAATATGATTAGGAATAGTCAGCATGGCCTTGTCAAGGGCAGGTCCTGTCTTACGAACCTGATTGAATATTTTGAGGATGTGACTCAGCACATCAATGAAGGGAGAGCAGTTGATGTAGTGTATATGGATTTCAGCAAGGCGTTTGATAAGGTACCCCATGCGAGGCTTATGGAGAAGGTGAGGAGACATGGGATCCAAGGGGACATTGCAGTGTGGATCCAGAACTGGCTGGCCCACAGAAGGCAAAGAATGGCTGTTGAAGGGTTGTATTCTGAGTGGAGGTCGGTGAACAGTGGTGTACCTCAGGGATCTGTACTGGGACCCTTACTCTTTGTGATTCTTATAAACGACCTGGATGAGGAAGTGGAGGGGTGGGTTAGTAAGGTTGCGGATGACATGAAGGTTGGGGGTGTTGTGGATAGTTTGGAGGGCTGTCAGAGGTTACAGAGGGACATAGATAGGATGCGGAGTTGGGCTGAGAAGTGGCAGATGCAGTTCAACCCAGATAAGTGTGAAGTGGTTAATTTTGGTAGGTCAAATATGTTGGCGGAATATAGTCTTAATGGTAGGACTCTTGGCAGTGTGGAGGATCAGATGGACCTTGGGGTCCGAGTCCATAGGACACTCAAAGGTTGACTCTGTGGTTAAGAAGGCATATGGTGTATTGTCCTTCATCAATCGGGGAATTGAATTTAGGAGCCATGAGGTATTGTTGCAGCTATATAGGTCCCTGGTCAGACCCCACTTGGAGTATTGTGCTCAGTTCTGGTCGCCTCACTACAGGAAAGATGTGGAAGCCATAGAGAGGGTGCACAGGAGATTTACAAGGATGCTGCCTGGAATGCAGAGTATGCATTATGAAAGCAGGTTGAGGGAACTCGGCCTTTTCTCCTTGGAGAGACGGAGGATGAGGGGGGACCTGATAGAGGTATATAAGATGATGAGAGGTATTGGTAGGGTAGATAGTCAGCGGCTTTTCCCCAGGGCTGAATTGGTGGCCACAAGATGACATAGGTTTAAGGTGCTGGGGAGTAGATAAAGAGGAGATGTCAGGGGTAAGTTTTTTTTACTCAGAGAGTGGTGAGTGCGTGGAATAGGCTGCCGGAAACTGTGGTGGAGGTGGATACGATAGGGTCTTTCAAGAGACTGTTAGATAGGTACATGGAGCTGAGCAAAATAGAGGGCTATGGGTAAGCCTAGTAATTTCTAGGGTAGGGACATGTTCCGCACAGCTTTGTGGGCCGAAGGACCTGAATTCTACTGTAGTTTTTCTATGTTTCTATGTTACAGTAGCAATATTAAAAATTGTCAGCAGGATCAGTGGTTGCAAGGGTGGAGTGAATTTTGCACAAGATGTTTGTGTACTCTTTCTCGAAGCTCTATTTTAGCCACCGCTGAAGTGTGTCAAGGTAGCAATCCATGGATATAATCATTCCATTTTACACACAATGACCAGCAGAGAGGGAAGGCAACATTGATCAATGGAAAATTAAATACGGAATTGTAAAGTATAATTAATGCTCAAATTGCAAAACACCAGGAACTTTGGAAATAGCTCTCATCAAGTCAGCATATCAGTGCACTGGATTTTATGGTAAAAGTGCAGCATTAAAGCAAATTCTCGCAGCATCAAAACATTGAAATGTTCCTGTAAATGTGGTGAGCCAGCCCATTGCTGGTGAGCAGTTATTGGCTGAGCCAATGCCTGAATACTGCTTTTCAGCAGTTTGTGGTATTTTTGCAAACTTTCCACTGACATAGGTGAGATGTGTTATCTACCCACAGCATCAAGGCCAGTCAATAAGTGGTGGTAGCACCTAAGACAACAGCAGCTTCTCAGCACAGCTCCACCTTTCAAAATCGTTCAATGTGGAGAAACAACTCTATAAGCACATTTTTAAAAAATAGTGGCAAGAGACTCTGCAAACGTGGTGCAGATGAAAAGATTGCACAATTCTAATTCCCAAGAGCCTCCAGACAGTAGCTGCTTGTATCAGGGTGTTAAAACCATGAGCCTGGGTGTTGATGTGGAAATGGATCTGTGTATATTCTGCAACTTCCTTCCTTTTGCTAGCTCTGAAAGGAGTGGGTCTTTAAACTAATTTATTGACTTATTTTTTAATGTCTGCAAGCCTGTGTGACATTGCATGATAAAGTAATCTGGCACTACCAGCTAATGGTCGGTAGAACAACTGAAATGTACCTTGAGGTAATCGACCAAAGGTTTGGTATATTGTCAAGGCATATTCAGGATGTTCAGGCACAACTTTGGTAACATAGCCAACAAAGAGTGCAACAACGTACTGGTCATAACTTCAGTAATGTAATGAACAAGTAGTAGTGTGAAATACTGAGCCAGACTTCAATAATATAACCAGAGACAGCACTGAAAGGTGCTCCAAATTTGAACAACCCTCTTCAGTGATATCTTGACTTCACTAACTTTATTGTTTGAACATTAGTAGAAGCCCAGTAGGTCCTCAATTGGAAGGGCAGTCATCCTAGACCACAATCATTCTTTGTCTATTGGCTGGCTCAGAGAAGCTTTAGTTAATGTCTGGCGACCAATTGCTTATTGGCTGCCTACAGTGCAAGGCCAGGACTGCAAGAAAGATTCAAGCAAGAGCTGAAGATATTCCCCAGGACATGGAAGTTCCTGGGGAATATCTTCAGCTCTTGCTTGAATCTTTCTTGCAGTCCTGGCCTTCCATGTACATGGAAGTCCCTTCCATGTATTATTTATGGTGTGTAAACAGCCAACAAAGAACAGACCAGATCTCTTCTAGTTTCGGGGAACCAAACCTTTGGGCTAGGGAGGCTTACAGCATTTGAACATACCAATAGTTTTCCAGTAGATCCTTAAGTCATTATCAAGACTAACTATCAAGCTGAATATTCTTTGCCTTATAAAGACTTTACTGGTACATCAAATATTAAATATCTTCAGTGCCATGCATTATTCATGGGTAACCACAAGCAATTAACATGGAATGTAGGAACGTAAGAAGTGGAGTGGGCAAATTAGAGCCTGGTCCACCATTCAATTACAATGCACTGAAATAGACTTTTATCAGATTAAATGGAATGATGAGTCCACCAGTGTAAATGTGGCATCTGTGATGGGTTGTGTACAGGGGAAGTCAGGGGTGGTATAGAATCATAGAAAGTACAGCACAATACAGGCCCTTCAGCCCACAATGTTGTGCTGATCTTTAAACCTCGCCTAAAAACTATCTAAACCCTTCCCTCCACATATCCCTCCATTTTAACTTTCTCCACATGCTTATCACCTCCATACGCTGCCTCCACCACCGCCCCAGGCAGTACATTCCATGCCCCAACCACTGTCTGGGTGAAAAACCTTCCTCCGATATCTCCGTTGAACTTTCCCCCCCATTACTTTAAAGCCATGCCCTCTTGTATTGAGCATTGGTGTCCTGGGAAAGAGGCACTGGCTGTCTACTCTATCTATTCCTCTTAATATTTTGTATACCTCTATCATGTCTCCTCTCATCCTCCTTCTCTCCAAAGACTAAAGCCCTAGCTCCCTCAGTCTCTCTTCATAATGCATACTCTCTAAACCAGGCAGCATCCTAGTAAATCTCCTCTGCACCCTTTCCAATGCTTCCACATTCTTCCTATAATGAGGCGACCAGAACTGGACACAGTATTCTAAGTGTGGTCTAACCACACTCAGTGGCCTAAATCAATAGCCAGAATTGTGATTTATTTTGTTTTCTTAAATACAAATTACAAGACCCTGCTCCAAAAATTGAGATTTGATTATGAAACTCATCTGACCTTGATGATTAATTTTACTTCTCACGGCACACCCTATCATTAGACTGTATAAGATAATACTGAACACTTTAACTCCAGAGTATATTTTCCATGTTGCCCTTTTGTGATTCACATCATTGGCCTTTCCCAAGACAGTAAAATAAGCTGACAAGTGAGGTCCATGCAGTGTGAGAGATACAAAAAATATATATAGAACATGAATATGTCATACAGATTTCTTTGGAATAAATGTGTCTCTAAGGGCCAATGAATGGCAGCCAGGTATTAGAAATTGTCATTTGAATGAACATATATTCATTCTATGTGTTCTTTAATAGACCCACTACAATGAATCTCCAAACAAGGTGGTGCAGCATTTAAAAATATTAAAATATTGAAATGCTGTTTGAACAAAGCAGTGCAAAATCCATTGAAGTTATGCTGGTTTAGCTCAATAAACTTTGTCAGACCACATTAACATTCTGGAAATGGCCACCACTTCACCAAGGTATTCAGAAGTTAGAGAAGAAATGAGCAGGAGAATATGGATCCCAAAGTAAAAAGCACAAGCTGTGAGAAATATTTTGAAAAGCTTAAGCTCCATGGTGCAGGTAAGAATAGTTGGCCTCTGCCATGGCAGCTTTATACTTTGGCACCAAAGAACCCTAGCAGAACTGAGTCAATTAGAGTTAAAAAATGTACGCTCCCATGGCTATTCATAGTTGACAGAAAGAAAAAAATATGGCTCAGAGGCCAATCACGGCATTGCTGCAAGAGTTCTTCAGGAAAGATCATGGATTCAACCATCATCAGTTGCCTCATCAAAGACCTTCAACCATGAGGCTCTTTACTTACACTTCCCGAATTCCATTACATTATACTACCTCTGAAAATAACAGTCAGATATGCTGACAAGTAATATATGCAGCACTGAAGTACTGGACAATGACCATCTTAAACAAGAAACCCCCAAACATGGAGTCAGGTCACAGATTAGTCATGATCTCATTGTACAGCAGAAGAGAGTTGAGAGGCTAAGTGGCCTAATCCTGTTCCTGTATTCCTCTGCTCTCTATTGTGTCAGTCCATTATCACAACATTCTGATGTATTCCAGTAAACACTTCAAAATCCCCTCTTCTACAGCTGCTCCAGTTTGGTGCAAACAAGCCTGTGTCATAACAACAAGTAACATCTTTAGAACTAGTTTGGTTATAATGATAAAGAATAAAGATCTACACCATTTCCTGTTTGAAGTTAAAACTTTTTCAGTATTCACAGAAATCTCCTTATGCAGCAAAGACAAAATAAATCTATGCACTCTGGTAAGAAAGTGATAAGTCAGTTAAAGACTGACTTGCCTAAACTGAATATGTAAGCAGTTCTTAATAGTGCCCTGCTAACATCAAAGCAACTCACTCAAACGACACCTCACGTCGCATGGAAGAGAACAGGAGCTGCATTTCATGTATTCTATTTGCAGATATCGAAAAAAAGCAATGCGAGTCTGATGAAATGAATGTGTTTGCGGAGAAAAGGAAAGCATGTAGCTCATTGTTAAATGGATTCTGCTTTCATGACAAGTATTAGCAAATGAGAGAAGAATCTGCCATCTTCATCCAGCCTGGCCTGTATGTGACTCCAAAACCTACCACTGTGGTTGACTCTTAATTGGCTCTTTGAATCAATGCTAGTTAGAGAAGCCCACATCCTGTGAACGAATAAATAAAAAAAAATGTTCGTTTGTGAGATAGGTTTCTCCTAAAGTTCAAAAGACTTATTTTTTTAAAAAGGTAGACCAATCATTAAAACGTACACCACCAAAAAAATATTGAAAAGGTTAATTGTGATGGTGTCCTTTATCTCAACGAGTCTGGACAACTAAATGGAGATAGTGATGTTTAATTGTACACAGCCTTGGTTAGACTCCTTTCGTAGTATAGCATTCGGTTTCAGTGTGGAAGGCATTGAGAATGCATAAGTCAGCCAACCAATGGCAGGGATGTTCGGCTGTTGCAAGTAGGACATTATCTGATGAAATCCACTGGAATATCTCTAATCAGAATTGGTAAATCTATGTGCTTTGGTTTGTTACTAGTTTTTGAAACAGACTTATAGCTTGGAGAAGTAAACTAGAAAACATTTTGGAGATTAGGTTGTATAAACCTGAAAATATGCATCAAGCCTCATGGTATTCAATTAACCTACTTCTGTTCAGTGCATTCACACAGCAATTCAAATTCATGCAGCCTGGTGCTTTACATGATTGCAGCATGCAGCAACAGTAACTGCTCCATTCATTGGCTGCCCAAGTTGAAGACAACTGGCTCCACTTAAAAGCAACTAAATGAAATATACTACAGATGCTGGAAATCTGAAATAAAAACAGAATATATCAGAAATATTCAGCAGGTCAGGCAGCATCTGTGGAGAGAAAACAGAGTTAATGTTTCAAGTTGAAGACCTTTCATTAGAATTGTAAGAGTTCTAATGAAAGGCCATCAATCTGTAACATTAGCTCTTTTTCTCTCTCCACAAATGTTGCCTGAACGAGAGAGTTTTCCAACACTTTATGTTTTTATTAATACGTAAAGAAAGACTGCACTTCTTAAAAACATGGTGTATTGTGGATGAAGGAACTGGTGGGAGATTTGAGCCAACTATACCCATTTTGTGAAAAACTGAAAAATAACTGGTCAGGAAAGGGAAGACCAAAATTTTCTTATTATCCACTAGAGGTCAAATTGCAAGTCATGGTGAGAAGGAGAAGTAACATATTTGATAATTCAGTCAACAGGCCCATCAAGTCTATGCCAACTCTCAGAGCATTCCCAGAAATCCCATTCCTCTGCCCAAATTCCAACTTGTCTCCAAAAACTACCCTGATTCTCCTGTCATCCATCTATACCTGGGCTAATTTTGCCAGTTAACCTCCCAGCGGGTCTTTGAGATGTGGGAGGAAAACCCAGGTGGTCACAGGGAGCATGTGCAAAATCCACACAGACAGCAACGGAGGTCAAGATTGGACTGAGCCACTGGAGCTAGAGCAACCACTGCACCAGTGTATCCTTTATTTATAAGGGATAGGAGGCCTTCAAGCATTAGATGGTGAGAAGAAATACCATAATTCTCATCAATGGTCAGGCACCAGTGGGTAGGAAGCAATGAATCCAGAAGTTAATACTGGAGGAGTCTCAGCCATTGCATATGTCCAACAAATACTAGTTCTTGCAGTTTGATTTGACTGAGAGCAGAGGCTGCAGGGAGGATGAGCAAACTGACGACAGCATCATGGGACAGGGTCCATTAAAGTTGGGGAAGCAAAAGGGAATGTAGTAATGATAGGCGACATAGTTAGGAGATAGCTACTCTTCTCTGCAACTGTGAATGAGAGTCCTGAAGGCTGTCACCTACCCAGTGCCAGGGTTAAGGACTTTAGGACTGGAGGGGAACTTGTTGGCAGGAGGACGATCCAGTTGCTGTGATCCACATAGGTACCAATGACATAGGCAGGACCAAAAAATAGATTTAGCTGAGGGAGTTTATGCAGTTAGGGTCTGAAGTAAAAAGCAGAATCACAAAGGTAACAATCTCTAGATTGCAATCTGTGCCATGTGCAAATTGGTGTAGGGTCAATAAGATCAGAGAGCTGAATATATGGCTCAAATGTCAGTGTGAGAGAAATAAGTTTTGATTTATGAAGGACTGCTGCCAGTACCGGGGCAAGAAGAAGCTGTTCTATTGAAACGGAAATCACTTCCAGTGAGACCAGTTCCTGTCATCTCAAGAAACTAGTCCTGTAGCTCGGGCATTAAACTAAATAGTTGATGGAAGGTTCAGGCGAGTTAAAATTTAGAAAGGTAAAGAGAGAGGGCAAGGCAATATTGCAAGGCAATGATATGGGAAAAATAATCAGACTTTATCGCGAAGGGGCAGAGTGAACCTGCAAATCATAGCAAAGAAAATGGTAAAAAAATAGAATTACTTCTACGAATTAATTTAGTGTTCATAACAAAACAGATGGATTGATGCCACAAGGAGATACAAATGGGTATGATTTGACATCCATTGCAGAGACAGATGGTCACAAGGTGACCGAGGGGACTGAATATTGCAGGCCACTTGATATTTCAGAAGGATAGACAGAAAGGAAAAGGAGGTGGGATAGCTCTGTTGATGAAAGATGAGATAAACATCATAGTAAAAATTTTTCTCAGTGTAGGTTGAGATGCAAATTCATTTTGTTGGCGATAAGAAATAGCAAGGGAAAAAAGTCATTGATGAGAGTACTTGATAGACTCCTAACAGCACCTACATTGTAGGGCAAAGTGCAAATCAAGAATTAAAGGGAACTTGCAATATCACAACATTGCAATAATCTCAGGTGATTTTAAAACTTTATATAGGTTGGACAATTGAAAGTGGCGAAGATAACATTGAGGACAAATTCATAGACTGTGTTCAGGACAGGTGCAGTGATATTGAACATATTTTGTATCAGTTTTCAAAGTGGAAACCCAAAAGTATAGCATAACAGTAGAAAACCCAGGGACAAAATCATAAATCAATAATTGTTACTGGAGAAAAGGTACTAGGCAACTCAAAGAGACTAAAGGCTGAAAAGTCCCATGGACCTCATGATCTGCACTCCAGGGTCTTAAAAGATAGTGATTGTGAAAAGATAATGGTTGTAATCTTCCAAAATTCTCTAAATTCTGAAAAGGTCCTAGCAGATTTAAAGACTGCAAATGTAACACCCCTATTCAAGAAAGGGGATTGATAGAAATCAGTTATCATAACTTCCATCATTGGGCAAATGCTGGAATCCAGTGTTAAGGAAGTAATAGTAGAATAGTTCAAAAATTAAGTACAATCAAGCATGTTCAACGTGATTTTAAGAAAGGGAGATCATATTTGGTAAATTTCTCAAAGTTCTTTGAAGACGTAACAAACAAGGTAGACAAAGTGAAACCAATGGGTGTAGCATATTTTAAATTCCTAAAGAGGTTTGATAAGGTGGTGCATAAAAGCTTACTGGACAAGGTAGGAACCTGTGGAATCTTCTGGAGGAGAGTGTGGTAATATACTAGCATGGATGGATGATGAGCTAACATGAAACCAATAGGATTAATAGCTGAGTAGATTATTAATGAGGAAGAGCTTCTTGATAGCACAGTCAACAACAGCATCTATCACCTTCCGGGTGATCCAGAGTAGAATGATTGGGTGATAATTAGTCAGATTGGATTTATCATGCTTTTTGTAAAAATGATGTTCCTGGGCAATTTTCTGTATTGTTGGGTAGATGCATGCACTGGAATAGCTTGGCTAGGTGCAACTAATTCTGGAACACAGGTCTTCTTTACTGCAGCTGGGATGTTGCATGGTCCAGTCATCTTTGCTCTATCTAGTACTCGATTTCTTGATACCACATGGAGTGGATCAAAATTGTTTGGAGCCTGGCTTCTGTGATGGTGGGGATCTTAGGAGGAAGTTGAAATGGATTATTTATTCAGCAATTCTGGCTGAAAACTTCTGTAAATGCCCCAGACATGTCTGTAGTGCTCACATGCTGGCCCCACAATCATCGAGCTTCCTCCTCCCATGTTAACTTCTTAATTGTCCACCACCATTCATGACCAGATGTAGTAGGATTTTAGGGCTTCAATCTAACCCATTGGTTGTGATATCACTTAGCACCATCTCTTGCATACTGTTTTGCATGCAGATAATAGTGTTTCATCATTTTTGAGTGTGCTTTGTACTGCTCCCTTCTGTTTCCACTAGGAAAAATATCCTCTCTTAATCCATCCTGGCAATGCCCCTTGGAATCATATGTTTCAATAAAATCACCTTTCACTCTTCTATATTCCAATGAGTGCAGGGGGCTCACCCTTTCTTCATTCATCAGTCTCATCATCCCAGGAACCAACCATGTGATCCTTCTACAAACTGCCTCCAATGCAAGTATATCTTATCTTGAATATGGAAACCAAAACTATATTCACCCATTCCAGGTGTGCCTGGACCAGCATCCTGTGAAGTTGAATTAAAATTCCCTACTTTTGTGCTCCATGGCCCTTGCAATAAAGGCTGATATTCCATTAATCTTCCTAATTACTTGCTGTAGCTTCATATCAAACCATTGGCTTTCATGAACCATGACCCCAACATCCCCCAGTAGTATAACATTTTGAAATCTCACTTTATTTAAATAATTTGCTTTTTCCATTTTTCCTTCAAAGTGAATAACCTCACATTGTATTTCATCTGCCATTTCTTGCCACCTACTTATCCTTTCTTTGTACTTTTCCAGGCTTTTCATGATTGGTCACAATTTGTAAACCCATCTCCTTCTGTTAAGGGCAGCGGAGATTAATGCTTTCTGAATAACAAAGGAAAGAGTTTAATGATGCGTCACCAGCAATCAAGGTGAATGAGGTTAATCTTTAAACTTCAACTCATTCAGTTCTCATTCACTGCACTCCCATTACCTATTATTCAGTTCTTCAATTCATATGCATTACCTCATTCCCATACATAGAACAGTACAGCACAGGAACAGGCCCTTCGGCCCACAATGTCTACACTGAACACAATGCCAAATTAAACTAAATCTCTTTTCTGCTTGTACATAATCCATATACTTCCATATTCATGTATCTAACAGCCTCTTAAATGCTACTGTTGTTTCTGCTTCCACCACTACCCTGGCAGCCTGTTCCAAGCACCTACCACTCTTTGTGTAAAAAAAAAGCTTGACCCACATATCACTTTTAAACTTTACCCCTTCACCTTAAATACACATCCTCTAGTCCTTGATACTATCAGGTCCCCTCTCAGCCTCTGACGCTCTAGAGCAAGCAACCCAAATTTGTCCAATCTCCCCTTAAAGCTCATACCCTCTAATCCAGGCAGCATCCAGTAAACCTCCTCTGCACCCTTTCTAAAGCCTTCACATCCTTCCTGTAATGTGGTGAACAGAACTGCACGCAATACTCCAAGTCTGGCATAACCAAAGGTTTATACAACCACAACATGACTTCCTTACTGTTATACTCAATGCCCCAACCAATGAAGGCAAGCATGTTATTCACCTTCCTTACCACCCTATCTACTCCTGTGGCCACTTTCAGGGAGCTATGGACTTGGACCTCAAGATCCCTCAGTATGTCAGTTCTGTTTAGCATCCTGCCATTAACTGTATACTTTCCCCTGACATTTGACCTTCCAAAGTGCAAAACCTCACACTTACTTGGATTAAACTCCATCTGCCATTTCTCTGCCTATATCTGATCTATATTCTGCTGTATCCTTTGGGGCGGCATGGTAGCGTAGCGGTTAGCACGACGCTATTACAGCGCCAGCAATCGGGGTTCAATTCCCGTCACTGTCTGTAAGGAGTTTGTACGTTCTCCCGTGTCTGCGTGGGTTTCCTCCGGGTGCTCTGGTTTCCTCCCGCATTCTAAAGACGTACAGGTAGGTTAATTTGGGGTTTAAAATGGGCAGTGCGGACTCGTTGGGCCAGAAGGGCCTGTAACCACGCTGTAAATAAAATTTTTAAAAAGTTTAAAAAAACCTACACTGTCCACAACCTTTGTGTCATTTGCAAACTTACTAACCTACCCACCTACATCTTCATACAAATCATATAATATATATGACACACACATATATAATCACAAACAAGAGGCCCCAGCACCAGTCCCTGCAGAACACCACTGGTCACAGACCTTCAACCAGAATAACACCCTTCCATCACTACCCTCTGTCTTCTATGAGCAAGCTAATTCTGAGTCCAGACTACCAAATCTCCATGGATCCCATGCATCTTAATCTTCTGGATCAGCCTACCATGAGGGACCTTGTCAAATGCCTTACTAAAATCCATGCAGACTAGGTCCACTGCCCTGCCCTCATCAATCACCTTTGTTACCTCCTCAAAAAACTCAATAAAATTTATAAGACAAGTCCTGCACTGCACAAAGCTATGCTGAGTGTCACTAATTAAGTCCATGTGTTTCCAAATGTGCATAAATTCTATCCCCAAGAATCCTCCCCAATATCCACTCTACCACTGATGTGAGACTCACCAGCCTATAAATTCCTGGATTGTCCCCATTTCCCTTCTTGAACGAAGGAACAACATTGGCTACTCTCCAGTCCTCTGGGACCTTGCCTGTTGCAAGTAAGGATACAAAAATCTTCATCAAGGCCCCAACAATCTTCTCGTTTGCCTCTTTCAATAATCTGGGATATATCCCATCAGGCCCTGGGGACATCCACCTTGGTGCTCTTCAAAAGACCCAGCACTACCTCCTTCCCAATCTCAAAATGTCCTCACACATTAAGGTGCCCCACACTAATCTCCCTAGCCTCCATTCCCTGATGCAAAGTACTCATTTAGTACCTAGCCCACATATCTGACTCCAAGCACAAGTTCCCTCATTTATCCTTGAGTGGTCCTACCCTTTCCCTAGTTATCCTCTTGTTTTAATGTATGTATAAAATGCCTTGGAATTCTATTTAATCCTACTTGCCTAGAATATTTC
Source organism: Pristis pectinata (assembly GCF_009764475.1). Classification (NCBI taxonomy): domain Eukaryota; kingdom Metazoa; phylum Chordata; class Chondrichthyes; order Rhinopristiformes; family Pristidae; genus Pristis; species Pristis pectinata. Next base: position 25,550,230 of record NC_067425.1, read on the forward strand.
ATGACCCCCTTCTGGCCTTCCTAATCTCCTGCTTGAGCTCTTTCCTGCTATCTCTATATTCCTCAAGGACCCTGTCTGATTTTGGCTTCCTAAACCTTACATAGGCTTCCTTTTTCTTCTTCACTAAGTTCATAACCTCTCTTGTCATCCAAGATTCCCCTACCTTACCATCCTTGTCCTTCTCTGGACTGGAACGTGCCAGTCCTGAGCTCTGATGTGGACTTGCTCCATAACAGCCACTCTCAATTAACTACCCCCTAACTCCTGTCTAATGATGTCATAATTTGCCCTCCCACAATTTAGTACTTTCCCCACAAGGTCCAGACTTACCTTCATTGATATTGATCTTAAAACTTGAGTAGTTGTGATCACTGTTCCCAAAATGCTCTCCCACTGAAAGGCAAGTCACCTGACCAGGCTGATTCCTGAGCAAGGTCCAGTATTGTCCCTCCCCCAGTTGTACTACACATGCTGTTTCAAGAAGCCCTGTTGGATGCTCTGAAGAAATTCTGCCCCATCTAAGCTTCTTGTGTCGTAAATATCACACCCACAACTTCTAGCAGCTATTCAACAAGGATAGCCACAATACCCAAACATGTTTCATACACCCATTCGAGGAGAAAAAAAGCAAAAAGCTACGGTCACTCAATCTTACATTTCCGGCCAATAGCTCAGATATCATTATTATATGTATTTAGAGGCTAGGATGGAAGCTGTGTGCTGAGACAGCAGGAGTAGTCAGACATAAATGGCAGAAGGAGCAAACCACCTCAAAAACCGCCCATCCCCTCACCCCATCAGGCACCTCCTGCCCCATCTGTGGAACAGTCTGTAGTTCCAACATCAGCTTCAGTAGTCACCTCAGAACCACAGAACTGGAGTGGTGCAGGTTATCCTCGATCCTGAAGGACCACTGAGAAGAGTGCAACAAAAAAAGGATAACACGGCAGTAACCAGGGTAGTGTTTAAAAGGAGAATTCAGGTTCTGAGGGGAATGTTCGCAGTCTATTTCTACAGCAGAGCAGTTGGGTGAAGATTTTGACGATCCAGGCCATAGATGAGAGTGGACATCAACAGCCTGGTACTTATGCAAGGCTGCCCATAAGCAATGCACAGTCAAGGAGCATGGAGAAATGCAGCTACAAGTTAGCACAAAGGCTGTTCATTCCCACATGGAACGGGTGACCATCACCAGGAACACACCGGTGGATACACCATGATGTCATAGATTTGAATACAGTAAAATCAATGTTCATTAAACGTCTGAATTCCACAATGGATCCCCTGTTCTGAAGCCTGGCATGCTCAGTCTTTATTCCACTGAGATGGTTTCCTAGTATTACAGAAGTCTACTATTCCTTTTTCCACCAAAGCAACATCATTGCTGAGGAGCTGCCATGGCCAATAACCTGCTGACCTCTCTCAGAATAAGGTCATGCTCCCACCCTAGAACAGCACCACCGTTGTTCCTAGTCAGCTAGGCAGCCCAAACTGCAATAGCCCCAGATAAGAATCGTAATTAAAGTTAGATCCTCGAGGTCAGAGCTGCTCAAGGTCATCTTCCAATGCCATCTAGGAAAGTACCTGATAGGAACAAAAAGGAGAGGACAAGGCATGCAAATCCAGGCACTAATCAATTGTGCAAAGATGATTTAGTTTATTTTTATTTGCATTTTATCAAGCCTGAATATATAAAATTGGATTGGAATGTGTTCTCTCTAGTGGCTTTTATTTTTTACGTGATGATGGTTAGTGAGAGGAAGGTTGTGAGGGCAGGACTTTCAGTGAATGTGGAGGTGTTTTTGAGCTCACTGATGTTTGAATGCAGAGGCCTGGCAGAAAGTGGGTGTCTGTGTTGTAGTTTCACTACCGCTTTCTCTTCACTACTCTTGCTTTTCTCTTGCACAAGTCGCAGTGGGGGTCCAGGTGAGGAGAAATTTAGAAACAAATACTGCAGTGTAGCAAGATGGGTAACAACAAGTAGTGTGACAGGAAGGAATACAGCAACAAATAGGGTCAAAGTAGAGAAATTGTTCTAAATGGTTGAAGAATTTATAACAAAACAGATGAATTGGTGGCACAAATAGAAATAGATTGGATTGATCTAATTGCCACCACAGAAATTGCTATTACAGATCACTTGAGGCTTTAGAAAGACTGGCAGAATGTAATAGGAGTAGGGGAAACTCTGATGATACAGTTGACATCAGGACAGCAATGAAAAAGGACTTTGGCTCAATACATCAGGAAGTATGACCCATCGGGTTGATGAAAAGGGACATTAAAGGACAGAAAACATTGGTACGAGTGCTCTATAAACCCCCTAAATGTTGCTGTACTGTTGGACAGAATATCCATTGAGAAATAATGCAGTAATTATGAGGGACTTAAATCCACATGTAGACCAGGCAAATTAAATTGGTAAAGGTGGTCTTGAGGAAATTTGAGATGTTTGCCAAAACAATATGTTGCAAATCCAATCAGGTTACAGTCTATTTTAGAACTTGACATGTGACAATATATTAGTAATCTCATAGTAAATTATACAGCAATGTGGATCTGCCTTAACCACCACATGCACAGAATGATATTTGGGGTAATGATGCCACATGGTGGACAAAAGAGGTACTACAAATGCAGGAAGGAAAGAACCCACCACACCAGAAATCTCCAATCCCGACAACATCAATTTTAGCAGGCCATAGGGCCAACTGAGTTTTACTATTCTGGTTTTACTCATATAAATGAATCGTGTGACAGTACAGCGCCAGCAATCAGGGTTCGATTCCCGTCGCTGTCTGTAAGGAGTTTGTACGTTCTCCCGTGTCTGCGTGGGTTTCCTCCAGGTGCTCCGGTTTCCTCCCACATTGCAAAGATGTACGGGTAGGTTAATTTGGGTTTAAAATGGGCAGCGTGGACTCATTGGGCCAGAAGGGCCTGTTACCACGCTGTAAATAAAATTTAAATTTAAAATTTGAAACTGAAATATATGTCTTTATTCTTTGCTTGTGTTAGAATATCTCCTGTCTGGTTATAAACTGCAGTTACTTTAGATTGCTGACTGAAGAATAAGAAAGGTATTCGCATTTCAAGCCAGGAGGCGCAAGATAAAACATATCTGCCACACTTGAAACAGTACTCTCAAATCACTGAAATGCTGAAAGTGGATTAATAAGTCTGTATAGAATTTTTTTAAACTTTGATTCATCCTAAGGAACTTGCATTCTGACAATCTCTTGAGTCTCTGATAGGAAATATATCTCCTGTGAAGTACACATTTATTATCTGTAGTCACTTCAGTTTTGCTGCTTACAAAGGAAAACAACAGCAGTAGGGCTATCAGTAGTGTATCAGCACATTCTCAGCCAATAGCAGTGTCTGGTGCAACAACGGATCAAAAAGCATACCACATGGTACGCCCAGTTCTTAAAAGGTACACTTACACTTAAGGTACTACAAAGATGTGAGTGTCGAGTGTCATGGATCATGATTCATCCTTGCTAGAACTGGACTGCTCTATCAGGAAGCATAACTCCCTACTTTTGTATTCAATTCCCCTTGCGATGAATGATAGCATTGTTAGTTTTCCTAATTTTTGATGTGAAAGCTTTTCATTTTAAATAGGCAAACAAAATATCAAATTGTGATTTAAAGGGGATCATGGCTGACAGGAGAGATTAAAAACTATTATTCTGCAATAGAAATAAGACAACAGCAATAACACCATGCAACAGAATTAACGTCAATTGTCAGAGATAACAGTTTGCAGCTGAGATAATGTTCTGTAGCAAGGTTAATGCTCTGTAACAGATATAACGCTCTGAAAATAGGATAATACCTTATAGCAGGAATAACACTTTGGAACAAGGATCATGGCATGCAACTGAGATAATGCTGCAGAACAGCATTAATGACCTGTAACAAATAGATGCTTAGCAATTGGATTGGGCTATTTTTGGTAAACATGTGCTGTATCTTGCACTAATGCTCAAATAGATCCCCAATAAAAAAGATAAAATTGGCCAAAATCCAGTTTGAAAACAGAGAAATGATTAAGCAGTAGGCAATTGGGCTCTTTGAACCTGTTCTGCCATTCAGTACAACCATGGCTGATTTTCTATCTCAATACTATATTCCTTCTCTTTCCCCATACTCCCTGATGCCTCGTGTCTGGAAACTTGTTTTCTTTGAAGTCTACTCACCGACCTGACCTCCACGAACATTTGTAGTATAGAATTCCACAGGTTCATCACCCTCATTGTTAAATGTCTTCCCCTATATATCCTGAGACTATGATCCCTGGTTCTAGAATCCCCCACCCCCCAGCATCCAGCCTGCCAAGCCCTATCAGAGTTTTGTAAATGTTAAGATCCCCTCTCATTCTTCTAAACACTGGTAAATATAGGCCTGGTTATCCCAGTCTCTCCTCATACTGAAGTCCAACCATCCCAGGAATCAGGTTGGTAAACTTTCATTGCACTCAATTGATGACAAGTATATAATATCTTAATTAAGATGACCAAAGCTGCACGTGAATCTTTGAGTGAGGTCGCATCAATGCCCCATATAATTGTCATAAGACATCCTTGCTCCTGTACTCAAAACCTGTTGCAACAAAGGCCATTTGCCTTCTTAACTGCTTTGATGACTGGCATATAAAAATATTTGGGTCACATTTTTCCACCAACTTTTCACAATCTCTTACCATTGTAATACTCTGCCTTTCAGTTTTTCCATACTGAAGTGGATAACTTTACATTTATCTAATTGAGCTGCATCTGCCATGCATTTTCCTACTCACCTAACTTGTCCAAATTGCATTGAAACTCCTTTGCACCTTCCTCAGAATTCACATTCCCACTCAGTTTCTTGGAGATATTGCATTCAGTTCATGCAGCCAAGTCATTGATCAATGTTGAGAGTAGCTGGGACCCAAGCATTGATCCCCATGGGTTCTCTATTGGTTACTGCCTGCCATTTTGACCCTCTGTTTCCTGTCAACCAAACTTTAATCCATCACAGTATAGTAATCCTAACACCACGCATTGATTTTGCTCATGAATCTCTTAGAGTCCTTGTGAAAGTCCAAATGCAATCAAACTCTTTGCTAATCTGGCACATCCAGGGCTTTGGTGGTGGTCAACTGGCAGATTTTGGATGTTATTCCAATAATACTCCAATACACTTTCAACTCATTTTTATTTTTTAAAGATGTTATACAGCAATATCATTTTTCTATTGAAGCCAGTGGGTTTAAAGAGAGCAGCAAATGAGACTCCATTGAGTTTAAAAAGATGTAGGAAACAGAACCAGTTTAGTTTCAAGGGAGCATAGAAACATAATCCTGGTGTGTTTTAAAGGAATGTGGGAAACAGAACTAGATGTGTTTCAAAAGTGTGGGGAAATGGGGCCCAGGTGAATTTCAAGGAAGCTTGGGATACAGAACCAGGTGAGTAACAAGGGATCACAGGAAACAGGGCCCCGGTGAATTTAAAGAGAGCAACTGGAGCACTGGCGTGTTAAAGGGAGTGCAGGAAGTAAGCAATGATTCACTGTGATTTGATCTACAGAAGATATTCTCATTACCATCTGTGCTGCTGCAGGGTACTGGGTGTTAGGAGAGGTCCCCTGTTTCACCTTTCGCAGAACACCATCACTCTGAGCAGGAGGAACAGCAAAGCAAGGGGAGCAGGAGTTGGGGAAACTGGAGCAGGAGGAGACGACTATAACGCATCATTGCATTTGGCACCCCACAGCCCCACCTTAGGAATGGGAACGACAAGGGTTGAGCAGATTAGGCTGAGGACACATGTCATTAGGAGCCTGCCACTAGGAATAGAGAATTTTGCTGAAGGACATTTCCAGGCATCTGTATTGCCCCAAAATCTCAGATAAGGACCAGGACAGGAATACTTTCATGGCCAGGCAAGATGCAGATAAACAAATAGATGGTACGCACATTGTCAGGCCTGCCTAGTGAAATCCTTGAGATAACATGGAATCCATCTCCATGATCTCAAAGGAGGTTCTGAGCCAAGAGATCTGGACTTCCACTGTGGTCAATTCTCAATGGCATTAATAATTAAAGGTCTTATTTTGAGTCTACTGATTTCTTACTATTAATTTCCAAAGTGGTTTTCAAACAAAATTCCACAGGTTCATCAACTATCTTAGGATTTTTAAACACGCCCTCATGAGAATTGCTCACAAGGGTTACATCACTAACAAAAAATACACACCCATCTATATCTAGGGAACATAATAAAATATCCATGACTACACAAAATAAAATAAACCAGGTCACCCTGCTTAACTTCCCTCCCTACACTTTAATAAGAATGGGCTCAGTTTTTAGCTTCATTGCCTTCAATTGTTGTGGTTGAATTTGAATATACGTCCACGACAAGGTCAGTAAAATGCTTATCAACCCCATACAACCTAAACCTTTTATTTTGGACTTATGTCCCATTGAGATGAACACTTTTGCAAGATCTATGCGAGATTTTTGTGGTTCCCTGTTGCTCTCAATAATGTTATTTAAAATGGCTGTTTTGATTACATTGGGGGCAGCTGTTAAAAATCCATTCTGACAACTGTTCAGGGCCACAGCCTCCCATTATTCGTTTGGCTAAGATCTTAGTAAACGCCCCAAGGGCAATGGAGCTGATAGAATCCAAATTTAACCCAGTCATGAGATTTGGGAATAAGAACTGCTTGGCTGTCCCTGATGCTATCAAGTACTTTGTCACATTTAATCCAAGAATAAAAAAAATTGTGTTAAAATCTCAATCTCTATTTTCTCTTGATCTCATTAAAACTCAAACCATCCAGGCCATAAAGTATGTCCTTTTTAAAGTCATTGAGGGCCTCCCTTATCCTGGCCAGACCGATCGCTGCTAACAAATTTTCATTCCTAGCAATGAATGAACACAGGTTGAAGTTACCAAAATCATTTTTTGACGAGCTGTACATTTGCTTTGGACACTAATTTGTTAGATATTAAAACATTTATATTTCTTTTACCTTTGTAATTTTTCTCTAACCCTAATAATTTAACAATCTCAACATTGTTTGCCAACAAGATTAATGACTGCTTTTCTATGCTGTTGGTTGCAGTAACATCACCATAAGACATAGGAGCAGAATTAGGCCATTCGGCCCATTGCGTCTGCTCTGCCATTCAGTCATGGCTGATTTATCTTTCCCTCTCAACCCTTCTCCCTGTAATCTTTGACGCTCTTACTGATCAAGAACCTATCAACCTCCGCTTTAAATATACCCAATGACTTGGCCTCTGCAGAGTCTGTGGCAATGCATTCCACAGATTCACCACCCTCTGGCTGAAGAAATTCCTCCTCATCTCTGTTCTAAAGGGATGTCCTTCCATTCTGAGGCTGTGCCCCTCTGGTCCTAGACTCTCCCACTATGGAAATATCCTCTCCACATCTACTCTATCCAGGTCTTTCAATATTCAGTAGGTTTCAATGAGATTCTTCCCCCCGCTCCTCTAAACTCCAGTGAGTACAGGCCCAGAACCATCAAATGCTCCGTATACGTTAACCCTTTCATTCCTGCGATCATTCTTGTGAACCTCCTCTGGACCGCTCCAATGCCAGCACATCCTCCCTTAGATATGGGGTCCAAAACTTCTCACAATACTCCAAATATGGTCTGACCAACACCTTATAAAGGTGTCCAACCTGTCCAAGTCCTTCTGCAGACTCCCTGCTTCCTCAACACTACCTGCCCCTTGAGTAATGATAATCACCATTGAGTAATGATATTACTACTCACGAAATCCACTGAGTAGTAGACTCAGCCCAATACATCTTGGATACATCCCTCCCCACCAAAGTAGCTACACAAGGCGCTGCCTCAAGAAGGCAACATCTATCATCAAAGACCCCACCATCCAGGCTATGCCATCTTCTTGCAGCTACCATTGGGCAGGAGGTACAGAAGCCTGAAGTTCCACACCACCAGGTTCAAGAACTGAATAGATGAAGGGAAATAGCTGTTCTTGAACCAACCTGCGCAACCCTAATCATTACCTCAGTAATAGCAACACCATGACCGCTTTGTACTACAATGGACTTGGTTTTCTTTTTTTGTTCTAATTGCGTTCCTTCTTGTATAATTTGTTTTCTCTTGTTAATGTTGTATATTTGATGCTATATGCCTGTGATGCTGCTGCTAGTAGGTTTTTCATTGCACCTGTGCATAAATGTACTCGTGCACACGACAATAAACTTGACCTCGACCAGAATTACCACTAGAATTGCAACATTCAATGCAGGTGACATGGCACAGCTGGATGAGGGAGTTTTATGCTTCATCTGACCTCTTCTGGTTAATTACTGGTGCAGTGTTGAAATTAAGGATTGTTGTGTGGAGTAGGTTGTTTGATTTCAACTTCAGAATTTCATTTTGCAGGCTCCTTATGAAAATCATCTACATTACAAAGTCCCTTCATCCAATGTGGGGAATGCCTGCCTCCTCTGCTGCTCTGGGAGATGAGGCTATGCTTACTGAGTAACCGCATTTCCCAGTGGCCACCTTCTTTCTACTTGCCCCTGCTGCTCTTCAGGCTCCATCTCTGGGATTTCAAGCTGCAGTCTACTTGCTTCTCTTCCTCTGGGACCAGCTGCTATTTACAGTTTGCTGGGTTGTACAGCATGCAGCTTCACATCTGCTTGGTGTGCACTGCACGATGCCAGCAGACTGATGCAGTCAACAAAATCTTACCTTCTGGAGAATGGTGTCATTTTCCATCACTATCCTGGTGCTTGCGTGGTTGTAGAGTGCTCTGGCATGAGGAGTCATGGAGATAGAGAACAGCACCTTGTCCCCCAGTGTCCATCCCTTCAGATAGTGGCAATCATTCAAAATGCCTGCCAGTGCAAATTCCCCTGGGATGAAAGAATCATAATCATATGCTTCCTGGCAATTTGGAATGAGGAAATTTCACAATGACCTGATTTTTGTTTTCCTTTAGTACTTGTAATTTGATTTTTTTTTCTTTTTTTTGCTCTAGGAGTGAAGGACATGCCCAACTTGACACTGGTCATGTCTTGCTGCTCTGCATTTCACAACTCCTATATTCTTTTGTCTATGTTCTCACTCTCTAACTGCTCCCATTTACTCATTGACCAGGTAACCTTGTTTACAGCTTATCACCAATAGTCACCCCAGTTTTATCCCATCAGAGACATCCCCATGCTCCCTGCAGCTTAACAAGCTTTTTTCCTCTCCTTCCCAGTTCCGATAAAGGGTCTTCAACCTGAAACATTAATTTTGTTTCTCTTCCCATAAATGCGACCTGATCTGCTGAGCATTCCGATTTTTACTTTAGATTTCCAACATCTGTACTTTTGTTTTCACTTCCCAACCTGAGATGCAGGAACCCTTCAAGCAGTTAACAAAGATTACAAGAGGTATGAAAGAGTTCAATAATATTGAGGTAATTTGGTGAGAATTTTTTTTTATATAAATGAAAGGTACACTCAGCATGCTGGCTGTCTTGACCATAGGGCTGGCGAGCAGTCCCTGGGAATCCCCAGAATTGGATCATGTTACATAAAAGGAGTGCCCTGTTCTGCTATCAGACCTTTATAGGGGGATGCAGTTTTTAATGAGCATGAACAAGTGGAACTCAAAATTTGGGAAGCAATCCTCCAAATTGTTCCACTAACATCATATGTCATTTGAAAAGTTTTTGATGTCTCCATTGTGTAATCTTGGATTATCTACTCAGTGTGATCAGATCTTAACATAAATTAACATATTCAAGATAGAGCTTGATAGATTTTGATACATTAAGGGAATCAAGGGATATGGGGGTTAGTAAATAATTAGCCATGATTCTATGGAATAGGAGAGCAGGCACAAGAGACCAAATGGCCTACTCCTGCTTCTATTTCTACATAAAGAAATAGAAGCATGATAAACATAATTATGTTCATTAGCCATAAAACACTCAGGACATCCCAAGGTCATCAGGCACTTTTAAAAATATTTGTACATCAAATGATTATTCAATCCAATGCAAATTTAAGCAGAAATTGGACTTCTTCCTTCTGAAGACAAATTTGCATGCAGGAGCAGAACTTTAGCAGGAAAGGGGAATTCTGGAATGAGGGAGATGGCGCCCGACATCCTGGTTGAATTTTTTTTGGGAGGCTTTAAAAAGAAGAGAGGAATGAAGTGATTCAGAAAATGGGATGTACAAACTAAACTTAAATTCTGAGATGGGTGGAATGAGCAAGTAACATTAATCTAAACTCTGGGAGTCAGAGGTCTCAACTGCAAAAGATCACTCATTAAATTGAATAGGGCCAAAATAATTAGATATCATGAGTATTTTGAAACAGGTTTGTTAGACAGGAGAAATAATAGATCTTGGTAGAAACATTAGGGAAACCATGACTCAAAACTGGTCAAAAGTAACCCACAACCAAAATTTTCCAACCAAGCCACTGCTGCCTTTGAGATTCACTGAACAATTTCAGATAACCAGACTTCCTAGTTTTTTTGCATCTACTGCCGACCTGCTCAGCTTTTCTTTCGTTTCAGCTTTCCAGCAGGCGCAGTTCTATCTCTCTCAGTTTGACCACTGTTTATTCCCCTCTCCTGTTCTCTCCCTTTATTTACACCTCACAGGTTATTTGCCATTAACAAGCCTTCACCACCAATCTCTATCATCCATTTTTTCTTAACCACCACCTCTCCCACTTCTCTGCAACTTAAAACAGGTTTTCTAATTTGTAATTGAATGCATATGCCACTGTTATAGGATTTTCTCAGCGGGAACTTCCAGCCAACAAAAACATACACTCTGTTATCTGTAGCTTCTTTAAGTATTTGATTGGTGGGTGCCTATATTTCTAGTTGAAAGCCTTCTAAATTTGCTTTTAACTTTAGATGACATTTTCAGAACCTTCCAGAGAACATTTGTCCATCACATAAGCTGAAAACACATAGATATGTATTTATTTCCCCCCAAAAGATTTTGAAAAATTTTGGGAACTAAATTCCCCCAAACTATTTTTAGACAAATGATGAATTTGTATGAAAAACATTGCCAATTAAACTTTTTCTGACATGAATATCCACAGGACAGCAAAATAGCTCAAATATAATTCTGTATTCTTTGTAGTTGATCATAGATATGCACTTTCAATTCAGTATATTGGCTTATTTTCAAAAAGTGAATCACTATTTAATCTCAATAGCAATGAATCTTGGAGAGTTTGAAGTAAATTCGTTTGACAAAAAAAGTTTATTAAAGACCATGTAATATGGAATGCTTCAAATTACAGATTGATTTGGAACCTTTTTTCATTTGAGGTTTTTTTGCCTCATGGCCCAACAACATAGTGAATTTACAGTGTGTGAATGTTGAGAGATGAGTAACTGTTTTCTGCTTATCAGCAAAACAGTCAAATGAGTTGCTTTCACACAGCACAACCCAACTGGTTCTCTCTCACTATTTCACCTTAATCCAGTCAAACAGCTGCTATCATATACAAGTTTCACCCAGTTAATGTACAGTATCAGTACTAAATGTAAAGCTTCTTGGAAGAAACACTGACATATTGATCAGTCCCATTCTCTGATACTCCCATACCACCCTTGGTCCTTTCCCCAGCACGCACATACCAATTTTCCTTGCACCATACCTGCTGATAGAACACATGAACTGGAGTGGAAGCAAGTTATCATCAACCCTTAGGAACTGCTTGAGAAGACAACAACATCTGAAATTAATATCAATAATATTGGCCATTGTATTAGTTCTAAATAAAACATACTGGGTGTTTCAATATTTTTTCTCCTTCCCTCAGTAAAGTGTTTTACGTTAAAGTACCCAAATTTGCACTGATACTTGGCTTGTATCTAGGGTACTTTATTCCAAAGTTCACGAAACAGTCACATTAAACTTTTAGTGATGTATAAAAATAACATTTTATCCTTTACCTTGTAGATAAATGTTCACCTTAACTAAGAAGAACCATGTTTGCAGACTTCAGATCCTGCAATTAACTTCTTTGGAGTATAACTATAAATGTAACCAATTTGGATGCTACCTTACACCAATATATCACAACATACTTGGACTGAGATCAATACAAGTGTTTCCAGTCACAAATGGAAGAAGGGGATTCCTAATTGTAGAGATCATCAGTTGGATAGGAAAAACAATGAGGGTATTAAGATTTGATAGCTGTGTCTCTTGATTTGTAGATAACACCTCGACTTTTCAGTTCCCTCACAATACCTGTAAAAAAAGATCAATAAACCAAAGTTCAAATCATCAAATACTGGCTTCTTTTCCACAACTGCCAACAAACTCAGGATTTCCATACCTGCATGCACAGATGTAGATGTCTGAAACTTCCTGGCAGCTGTTTGCAAGTGATTATTTGACTATGCTATGCCTTTGAATATAAAGCGATTGTACAACACTTAGACTAGAGAGAAAAAAAACAAACTGCTGGAGGAGCTCAGTGGGTCAGGCAGCATCTGTGGAGGGAAAGGAATGGTTGACATCAGCCATTCCTTTCCCTTCATAAATGCTGCCCAACCTGCTGAGTTCCTCCAGCAATTTGTTTTTTGTTCCAGATTCTAGCATCTGCAGTCTCGTGTCTCCACTTAGACTAGGGAATCTGCTTAAACAACTGACACCAAATTGGACCTGTTGTAGAAACAGTATCTTCATTCATTTCAAAGATGATGAATGTTTGAAATACTAAGCATTAGTAATTTTTTTAAATCTGGTTTATTTAAATCTTTATGATAATTTTAAGTGGTTTCCTATTTTTCACCTTTATTTTCTAACTTGTGATAAAACTAAACAAATTTTAAACAACTTATTTGTTCTCAATGTTTCAGAATACCAGAAATATTCAAATCAAATAGCTTTGACAGCCAGATAAATAAGAGAGGGTCATTTAGCTTTTCCAACTTCACACCACAAAACCACAATCAGTTTACTGCATTGATGTCCTGATGGAGCACAGGTCCCAAGTGATGAGCTTCAGAACTACACTCACAGATATGCACATTAGGTAAATGCAAACCTAGCTTATAGGCGAGTACTACTAACGGGAAAACTTAGCCTTTGGATTTACAATGTAATCAACAAGAAAACAACAAAGCATGCTTATTCTAGGATATACTGCATCAACTTTTGACACTAAGCAGATTTGGATATATTCTCCTAAAGAAAATATATGCTACCACCCCATGCTAACTTTCAATATGTTCAAATATGCAGCCCATACCACTGAATGAGCACTTTTGTGCAAACTGCAGAGTTTAAGGGATGGGCAATTAGTGTGTGAAGAAGCTTCCTTCTAATCATTCTCATTCTAATGAGTGGACCCCTTCCCCACTATTCATTTCCTTACATTTCATAGATTTGAAATTATTTCTGCAACTGTCCCAATATCTGAAATGTAGCCCTTACAGATGTAATATCTTACCCTGGGGTAACCGTCCAGTCACTGATACTGCATAGATACCTGGCTTGAAGTTACCTGAAGAAAAACACAAAATAGCAATGTGACAGATTCAGGCCATCATATTTCAATTCAGGTAAACAATTACCAAGGATTTTCATTGTATGTGAAACAGTTATCAGATCTTCAATACATATTGATTGGTAGCCTAGCACTGCAGCATTTTTAAACACCAGAAGAATGTGCTAAAGATGCAAGATGTGAATGATGTAGATGAGTTGTGCAGATATATGATATTGTAGCTTTTAAGAGACATGGCCAACCAAAAGAGGAAGAGTGGCACTTTGAGGTTCTTGTTTATTATTGATGTGGTGCATCAATTAGATTGAGAGCGGGATTGAAAAATAGGGGAGGACGACAATACTGAAATAGTCACAGCTGTGAAAAGGGACAGCATCTTGGAAAGACCATTGACTGCAACTACATCGGTTGAAATAAAACAAAAGTGACAGTCATGCTGCATTAAAAACCTACAAGAAGACCAAGGGAGACAGATGAACACATTTCTGTTAAGTGCAAAACTAGTAAGATGGTAACAATAGATCTCATTTACCCCAATGTTAATTGAGATACGATCAGTGCAAGAGGTATAGAGGACACAGAATTCCTGAATTGTATTCAGGACTACTTTGTCAACTCACGTTCAGCAAGCCCAACAGCAGATTGCAGTGGGGCAATTCTGGATGTACTTTTAGGGAATGGATCTGGGCATGGACATTTCAGGTCACGACCCTTCAAGGTCTTGATGCAGGATCACAATCCCAAATGTCAGCCACTCCTTCACCTCCACAGATGCTGCTTGACTCATTGAGTTCATCCAGCAGTTTGATTTTTTTCTCCAGATTCCAGAAACTGCAGTCTCATGTCTTCAGTTAAGGAAAAGGTCAATTATAAAGCAGGAGTAAAAAGATTAAAATGAGGTTACGGTCAACTTTTCTGAGAAGTGATTTAGCAAAAGTAGACTGGAAGCAGCAACTAGATGATAAATCAGCCTTGAACCAATGGGAGGCACTTCAGGGCAAGATCCAATGGGTTCCCACAAAGTAAAGGATGCAACTGCAAAATCCAGTGCTCTGTGAATGACAATGTGAGGGTAGAACGAGGCAAAAAAAGTTATGTTGGACGTAGAAGCATAATACAGCAGAAATGTAGGAGTGAAATTAAAAGGATATTTAGAAAAGCATAGGGGGATATGGAAAAAATATTGACAAATTTCTTTAAAATCCAACTATGTTTTATACAAGTACACAATGAATAACACAATTAAAGAAAGAGTAGAGCCAAATCAGAACCAAAAAGTAACCTGTGTGTTGAAACATGTGGGTAAGATTCTGATAATTTTACTTTCTTTGCAAAAGATGGGGATGCTACCAATGTTGAAGTTGATACCAATTTATGCTACTGATGTGAAAATATTCGGTGGGACAAACATGGTAAAGGAGGAAGTATTAAGTTTAGTATTTATGACATATTCAAAGCTGTTAAAAGTGGCAAGGGAGGAAACTGCAGAAGTTTTACAGGACTAGAACCAGGGGATTGGAGAGCTGCTGTTGTAGTATAAAAGTTCAGAATCCAGAATTTGCAGTAAAATCAGAAAATACCAAGAAGCCTTGCGTACAGAAGAGAGAATGGTAATAATTAAAACGTCATTCTCTCTCCTCTCCCATCAGGCAGAAGATACAGGAGCCTGAGGGCACATACCACTAGGCTCAAGGACAGCTTCTTTCCCACTATGATAAGACTATTGTACAATTCCCTTATACATTGTGAGGTCAAGAGTCTATCTCAATCTACCTTGTTATGACCTTGCACCTTATTGTCTACCTACAATGCACGTCCTTGTAGCTGTGACACTTTACTCTGTATTGATATTGTTTTTACCCTGTAGTACCTCAATGCACTGTACAATGAATTGACCTGTATGAACAGTATGCAAGACAAGCTTTTCACTGTACCTCAGTACAAGTGACAATAATAAACCAATATTTTAAGTTATAATGGCTATTTTTGTCATCAAGAATGACAATCTCTAATCTTTAGCATAAAACAGCCAGGTATTTATCAGTGAAGGTGCTGAGGATTGAAAGCGTAGAGGTTTCTCAGGTTTTCTATGGATGATGTTTTAAATTAAAATTTTTACTTTAAGATATCATAGCATGAGCAAATAATGCTTATTCAATTTTCACAGAATATTGCAGATTTTTTCTGGTACACTGCAGAAGATCTTTACTTTTAGCTCTGAATGAGCTGACCAAGTTAAAGTAAATACTATGTTAGACTGTCATCAAGAGAATAATAAATGCACCTCCACAGCTATATAGAATTAAACTTTATTTTTAAATTTTCAGTATTTATACAACACAAGATAACCAATATGGATAATCCATATGACATATTAACCTACTGCACAGATATTTCCACCTAAATGATCCAATTATAAACTTCAAATGCTGGAATATTGGAATATGTACCAAACTGCTTTAAACTTACTGATTCGCTGCCACTTAGAGACCCAGCTGTCTTCAGGACTCATCATTGCTATGATCCTGAAAAAGAGACATTAACAACCTGAGCAGCAGCATCAATAACATTAAGCACTGCATTCAAGTCAAATAAAAAAATATTGGTGCATTCCAGATCCAGGATGCCATCATGA
The DNA here is from genome assembly GCF_009764475.1 of Pristis pectinata. NCBI lineage: Eukaryota > Metazoa > Chordata > Chondrichthyes > Rhinopristiformes > Pristidae > Pristis > Pristis pectinata. The sequence goes on from NC_067425.1 coordinate 25,566,406, forward strand.
GCAAACATCTGAGATTTGGAACTAAAAAAAAAGGAAGGCTACATGGAATAACTGGCATCTTTCAAGCGTTTTTGTTTCTCCCCAGTCCATTTTGTACTTAGGGGCAGAATTCAGGAAGTACTATTTCATCAAGTTTATTTTTAATATATGGGCCGGATACAAGGAAGACACAGCCACAAGCTAAGAAAATTCTTGCACTGTTTGATGATGCTTGTTATAGTGGACAAAGGTAGCAAGTTAATTCCCAGTCTAATTAGTTAACTGATCTCAACCAGATAACATTGAGCTCACTATCAACTACTTGCTTTGACATTCTACATCCTGGAAGGAGAGGACAAGAAAAGAAAGCCAATATTACAACCTTTCATTAATACCCACTAATTTAAGCTGCAAAGTGTAAATTGTGTAAACATGGATGATGAACTTCCATGGAATTAAACTGTGGAAAATGCTTTGAGAGACTTCACAAACAAGTAAAATGCAACTTTTCCCTCCCTTCACAGGTCCATGATTCTTTTTATGCATTTTCATGGGCTTTCTTCCACAAAGGCTGGACTGGCACAATATAGCAACAATTTCAGTTGGATAACTTCAAAAGGTAGTTGACCAGAGAAGCATCATCTTATTAGGGACGGTCACCATGGTTTTGAGAGGGGCAGGTCATGCCTCACAAGGCTAATTGAGTTTTTCAAGGAGGTGACAAAACAAATTGATGAAGGTAGAGCAGTGGATGTGGTGTATATGAATTTCAGTAAGGTATTTGACAAGGTTCCCCACGATAGGCTCATCCAGAGATGCATGGGATCCATGGAAACTTGGCTGTGTGGATTCGGAACTGGCTTGCCCACAGAAGGCAGAGGGTGGTAGTAGACGGAGCGTATTCTGCCAGGAGTACAGTGACTAGTATTATTCCACAGGGATCTATTCTGGGACCCCTGCTGTTTGTGATTTTTATAAATGACTTGGATAGGAAGTGAAGGGGTAGATTAGTAAGTTTGCAGATAACACAAAGGTTGGAGGTGTTGTGGATGGTGCAGAAGGTTGTTGTAGGCTACAACGGGATATAGACAGGATGCAGAGTTGGGTGGACAAATAGCAGATGGAGTTCAATCTGGAAAAATGTGAAGTGATACACTTTGGAATATCGAACTTGAAGTCGACGTACAAGGTCAATGGCAGGATTTTTAGCAGTGTGGAGGAACAGAGGGATCTTGGGGTCCAAGTCCATAGATCCCTCAAAGTTGATAGGGTGGTTAAGGCGGCATATGGTGTATTCATTAATCAGGGGATAGAGTTCACGAGCAGCAAAGTAATGCCGCAGCTCTATAAAACTCTGGTTAGACCACACTTACAGTATTGTGTTCAGTTCTGGTTGCCTCATTATATGAAGGATGTGGAAGCTTTAGAGGGTGCAGAGAAGATTTACTAGGATGATGCCTGGACTAGAGAACATGTCTTACGAGGAAAGGTTGAGTGAGCTAGGGCTTTTCTCTTTAGAGTGACAAAGGATGAAAGGTGACTCAATAGACGTGTATAAGATTATGAGGGGGATAGATAGAGTGGACAGCCAGCACCTTTTAACCAGGGTTAAATGGCCCATACCAGAGGTCATCCATTTAAGGTGAGATGAGGAAAGTTTAGTGGAGATGTCAGAGGTAGGTTTTTTTTTAAATATACACAGAGTGGTGGGTGCCTGGAACACACTACCGGGGGTGGTGGTAGAAGCTGATACAATAGGGACATTTAAAAGACTTTTAGATAGGCACTTGGATGCAGGAAGAATGGAGGGTTATGTGCTGTGTAGGAGGGAAGGGTTAGATTGATCAGGGAGTAGGTTTATGTAGGTCGTCACAACACGGTGGGTTGAAGGGTCCATACTGTGCTGTACTGTTCTATGATTAAATTTTGGAAACAAAAACACAGCCTAATATATAGGTGCAAAGGGAAATTATAATGATTTAGAAGGAAAGAAATAGAATCCAAATTCTGGTCATAAGCCTCATCATGCCCATGCCAGCTGTATTACTCCTTCTTTCCACATAGTTGTAGATCAAAAAATATTTACAATGCCTTCTTTTGCCAATCACCTTAAATCTGTGTTCTCCAGTTACCACTACTGCCATTAAAAAGTTTTTCTTTAACCACTCTAGCAACCCTACTCATGATTTTAAACAATATGTTTCACAAACTTTATTTAATTATTTGAAGTAACAGAAAAGATTGCCTTTCCCTGCTCCCCTTCCCTTGGAGTATCCTAGTCATCCATCAGATGATCCACATCAGGAGCAATATCCAAGGAAAGGAGGTGAAAGATCATGAAAAATTATTTCTTTTTTCACCCAGACACTGATTTACAGATATCACTTTGCTGAATCCTTCACACCATGAAGTTTATTTTTCACCTTAATAACACTGAGTGGCAACAATCCCTTTCCTTGTGTATTTTTGCCCTGTAAATCCAAAAAAAAAGCTGGAGAAGGGGGCAGTTGGGGATTAGTTCTGGTATGATGGGACTCCTGAAAATGTTACATCCTGAGAAACAAAAGGAATAGAAACCAGGTGTTTCCTATTGCTTTCTCCCGATTTTAATAATTAACTTTCCAAGTAGAAGTTTTCTCTCATGCAGCCTTTAAAGTTTAAATTTCCCTATCAAAAGCACATACCTCCAGTGGACCTCAGTGTGTATACAGCATCTCTCCAAGAAAAAGATCTCCTGCTGCACTTAATGGCCTAACCATTTCAAACGACATGGCTTTGGTAAAATTTACAATTTCACCAAATGCAGCAAATAGAGGAAAATCAGATGGGGGATCCAATGCCATTAAAGTAGTTTACCCAAATTTCCATCTAGTGAAGTGGAGATAAAATTGTATGGGATTATTAAATACACCCCCAAAAAAACTGCCAATGAGTGATTTCCACTTTTGGTTTGGTTCTCTATATAATATACTATTGTATAGCTTTGTTTCATTATAAACCATCTTTAGTAAGAGCTCTAGTTTTGGATATTCTTCATTTTCCTACTCAAGCTAATGTATTCATTCTATATCTAAAGCATCTCCACTGCAAAGACTTCTTTTTTGCCCCCACCTCATTACTCTTCCTACAAGTACTTCATTTCAATACACCTGAACCAGATCAGTTGTGATCTGGTTTACCTTTCTCCAGTTAAATATAGTTTATATTTTATTGTTCCATGTTCTTTTCTATAATTTTCTAAATGCAAGAAATAGCAACTGCCACTCTACAAATGCTTGTACTATTTCTTAAATGAAAATTTTCCCAATTTTTTTTTCTAGGTACACTTGAGCCAAGAATATTGTTCCCAAACCCATACTGTGACCCCGGTCTCTGATGTTGATACCATAAAATCACATGGTGGCTTAATCTTGCAGCTAAGAAATTAACCCCACTTTCAATCAGAAAGATTTGGTTTCAAGTGTAGTTTTGTTAACTCACCCATCAAAAGAAGAACTAGTGCAGTCATACACCATCTCTCGATTTCCCTTCATTTGCAGATAGGCATCGCAGTTATCACAACCATCATATTCAAACTGATCTATGGTCTTCAAAGAGTTGAGGTAGGAGTTGAAGTAAAAAGACAAACATAAATGTCAGGCTTTGAAATTAAACACGATCTTTGTCTGTGACCGAAGACAGTTTTCCTCAAAATATAATGCAAATGGAACATAAAGGATTTAAAGCAAAGAGGCATAATTTATCCATACATTACAATATTATCAGTTTGAAAATGGTTTATTTCAAAACACCAAATGCAAATCGAGTAAGTTGGCATTGGCATGAAACTGAATAAGCTCACTGTTATGGATGATTGGATTTGGCTACAGTTCAAGTCACACAAGTTCATTTCCCCAGTACTTCAATTGCAACTATTTTTCATTATGTTGCAAAGGCCACAGTAACAATTTTCACAAGCTTGACTGTAGATAGGTGCAAAGGTAGGAATGTAATGAAACAAAATAGAAAATTCTGCACATATTAAACAGACCAGGCAACATTTGTGGAGAAAGAAACAGAGTCAATGTTTCGGACATTTCCTATTTTATCTAGATTTCCAGAACCAGCAGTATTTAGCTTTTGAATTGTACATTATATAACTTTCAAGCAATGTACTTGGCAAATCCATTATGGTCAAGATTACTTTTCATTTATACATTTGAGCCAAGTTTTAGGTGACTGTCCAAACATTAAAAATTCTGAAGATTGTCATCCAGGCAGAACTCCAAACATACAAGGAATCTCAGAACATATTAAAAGGAGACAGAAAACAAGGCACCCAGCAAAAAGATAATAATCACTTCCTAAATAAGAAAAAGATACTCAAGTTGGCTGAACATGTGCCATAATTTTAAAAAAAGACTACAGATGAAGGCTGAGAAATTAGGGTTAAATTGGATTATGAATGCCCAATATCCTGATTTTTTTATTTTTTAATTTTAGACTGGATCTCCTTCTTTGCTGCTCTGTTCACAATCGGACAATGCCCTATCATGTAGATTTCTAATTGTATTATGGAGCATTATTTATTGATCCAACTCTTTCATTATACATACATGTGATAGTACAATGTGTCAATTGCATCCTGTCATTTTCATGGTGAAAACACAAACACAGCAGAATTAGGGAAAGGTTATTGCAACATTTAAAACATTTTTTAAATACGTTTTTACGACTAGATCATACTCTGTGCAATTTGAAACCGAAGATACAATATGTACTGCTCTTGCCGGTCAGAACAACTGAAACCAAGCAGCAGCGGCCTTTAAACCCCGCTGTTTAACGCGAAATCAGGCCACAGTTGCCTCAAAATAAAAAGAACCACAACCTGAACGCGGTAATATCATAGGACGCCTCTCCTTATATTTACCTTCACCAACGAACAAAGAAGACAAGCTCGCAAGTGCCTCAAATCCTTCGGCACCGTCTCCAGCGCTGCCATGACTGATGTAAAAATTCTTTACGCTTTTCCGGGAACGTCCTGCGTTAAAAACGTCACTTCCGTAGAATTGCCCAATTGCCGAAGGAGACGCAGAGCCTTGCCACGTTTGTGTTGGCTTTGGTCATTGGTGTTGACCGATTCAACAACAACGTGGTTCAGGTCGGTCGGTTTTGGGAGCAGTTTCTCTGTTGCCACATTAACCAAAGAACCCACGTACAGGAGTGGAAGCAACTCGTCCTCGATCCAGAAGGATTACCTGAGAGGAAGATTTCTGATCGGAAAGAACAGCACATAATTTTATCTTCATTTACATTAGTTTGTTTCTTCTGACACAATTTAAAGTATAGTATACAAATAACATTACTGAAAATAGATTACCTGGTCATTATCAAACAGTTGTTTTAAGGAGCTTATACTATGGGAAGCCACACTAAACTTAAATAGGGATTGCAGTTTTAACAAGTGCACTGGTTGTAAAGTCCTCCAGTACCTACTGTTATGGAAGTTAATATGGATGGCACTTCTTTTATTTTAAAACACATATTCTTTCACCAAACGAACAGTATACATGAAGCAATGTCAAAGCCAATCCTCTTATCTGACAATGCAATAAATTTGACTGTAGTCTATGCAAGTATTAAAACATGCACCAGTGGTCAATTGTTTTATGTTTTCCAGGACAGCAGCACAAAATCCTTAGCTATTATATTTTCATTATTGGTTCCTTCTTCATTCCTCTTCTTTTAGCTTGGAACAATCTGCCAATCCTGCTCTCACCAAAGATTTTTTTTCATTTACTGTTGCGGGCAAGGCCAGCATTTATTGTTCATTCCTAAGTGCCCCTGATATGATTTTGCTGAGTGACCTTTATGAAACATTGCAATGCTACTGAAGAAAGTACTCCCACAGTGTTGCTGGGCAGGGAGTTCCAAGATCTGGCGCAGTACTATGTAAAACAGCAATACAGTTCTCAGGATGGTGTATGACTTGAAGGGACACTTGCAAATGAAGATGTTCCATGCACCTGCTGACCTCCTTGGTGGCAGAGATCACAGAATTCAGGGTGTCAAAAGGTGGAAAAAAATTCCAGGGTATTACACATTAGGAAAAAGAGGTTGAGCAGTGCTCTTAATAAAGGATGGCATCAGTACATTCATTAGAAAGCATCTTGGAGTGGAGCTAAGAATCAATGGGGAGGAAAACATAGGTAGTGTTGTTTATAGGACATATAGTAATAGTGATTTAGGTTATGGTTTAAAAGAGAAAATTAGAAGCCCACCTAACAGCGTTGATACAGTAAACATGGGGGACTTTAATCTACAATACAGACCAGGCAAATCAAATCAGTACTGACAATGTAGTGAATAAAGTCCTAGAGTGTTTATGAGTTGGATTTCTAGATCAATATGTTGAGGAATCTACTAGAGAGCAGCTACTTTAGATCCAGTACTGCACAATGAGAAAAGGTTAATTAATAATTTTGTTGTAAAGGGGTCTCCGGGAAAAAATGACCATAACATGATAGAATTTTACCTTTCGTTTCAAAGTGATATACTTCAATCTGAAACCAGAATTTTCAATGTAAACAAAGGAAACTATAGTGGTAGGAGGGGGAGGTTGACAAACAATATGAAGGAATATGACCGTGGACAAGCAATGTCTAGCACTTAATGAAATAATGTATGATTTGCAATATATTTAAATTCCTTTGAGGCAAATCGATTACAGGATAAATCAAAGATTGTATTAGGTCTAAGGAAAAGACTTAAAAATTGTAAGGAAAAAAACATTAAGCCCAAGAAGGGAATATAGAATATGATAGTCAACTAATGAGAAGCATTAAAAACTGAATGCAAGAGCTTTTAAAGTATGGAAAAAGAGACAAATATGAGTCCCTTACAGATAGCAACAGAAGAACTTACACTGGGAATAAGGAAATAATAGAGGAATTAAACAAATACTTAGTGTCTGTCTTCAGGATAGAAGACACAAAAAATCCCAGAAGAACTGGAGAACAGGATCCAGTGCAAATGAGGAAGTCAGAGTAATTCATATTGGTAATTAAGTACAAATGGAGAAGTAAATGAGACTGAAAACTGGTAAATCCCAAGGACCTGATGATCTATATGCCAGAGGTTTGAAAGAAGTGGCTATTGAAGATAGTGGATGTTCTGGTTGTCATCTTACTGAAATTCTGTAGATTCTGGAGTGGGGTGCTGCAGATTGGAGGATAGGAAACTTGCCCCCACTATTTAAGAAAGGAAGGAGAGAAAAAACAGGGAAAGGCCAACCTGTTAGCCTGACATCAACATTAATTTATGAAAGGAAAATTATGTTTGCCTAATGTACTGGATTTCGAGGTTTCATCCAGTAGAGTAGATAAGTAAAACCAGTGGATGTGGTATATTTGTATTTCCTGATGTCTTTTGATAAGGTCCCATATAGAAGATTGCTGAACAAGCTTAAGGGATATGGAACTGGTGGCAATATATAGCATGGATTGAAAATTAGTTAACAAATTTAAAACAAAGAGTAGGAATAAACAGGTCCTTCTCAAACTGGCAAGCTATGAATAGTGGGGTACCACAGTTTTGATGCTTGAGCCCCAACTGTTCACAATCTACATCATTGATTTGGCTAAAAGGACCAAATGTAATATGCTCAAGCTTACGGGTAACACAAAGGTAGTGTGAGTGGTAATTGATGATGCACACAGAATTCAAGAGGATATAGGAAATCTGAGTGAGTAGCAAAAACACAGCAGATGGAGTACAATGTCGAAAAATGTTTGGTTTTCCATGTCAGTAGAATGAAACAGAAATTCTGAGAAGTTTATAAATGGTGAGAGATTGGAAAATGTTAATATTCAAAGGAACTTGGGTGTTCTTGTGCATATCTCACTGAAAGCTAACAAAAAGATGCAGCAGGCAATTGGGAAGACAGTTGGCATGTTGGTCTTTATTGTAAAGGATTTGAATATAAAAGATTTCTTAGTACAATTATAGCTTTGGTGAGATAACACCTAGCATCCTCTGTACAATTCTGATTACCAAATAAGGGAGTACTTGCTAGATAAGAGTCACCAGTCTAGCTCCAGGTTTGGTGGGTGTCAAAAAGGCTAAATGGGGTAGACACAGAGAGGATGTGGCTCCCCTGGCTGAGCAGTTACAGAGTCACAATCTCAAAAGAAAGGCAAACCACTTAAGGGAAACTAAGGTAAATTTCTTCAAATTCTCCAACCTAGAAGGATATGGAGGCCCATTCACTGATTGTATTCAAAACAGAGATTGATATATTTCTGCATTCTAGAAGGATCAAAGGATATGCTGATAGGTCAGGAAAATGGTGTTGAGGTAGAAGATGAGCAACAATGTTTAATAGCAGAGCAGGCTCAAGAGCCAGAATGGCCTAATCCTATTCCTGTTATATTCTTATGTTTAGGAGGCCCTGTCAAAGTAGTAATTGAACAACATGTTGTAGAAGATACACACTGCCACCACAACTTCCTGGAGATGGAATGTTTAGGGTACAGAGTGGTCTCAAGCTTCTTGAGCGTCTTTGAAGCTGTCCTTGTTTAGTAAAATGGAGATTATTCCATCAGACCCCTGACATTTACTTGGTAGATGGTAGAAAGGCTTTGGGATGTCAGGAACTGAATCACTCACTAGAAGATACCCAGATCAGTGGTGGAGCTATTTTCTCATGCCGGGCACAGTGGAGGTGGTAGTTAGTGTTGGGAGAGTGGGTGTGAATTTCTTGCTAGGGTTCCATTCTTACAGTAATGACCCAATATCTTAGTCGACTTCAGGCAGTCGTAAGGGGCCTACCAGCCTTAATTTTCGATCCTAGAGGAGAAACTGCAACAACCACGCCTACCCTCCTACTATCTGCACTGAGTCCCACCAGCTCTACTTTTGCCTCTATCTTTCTGGTTGGCCTAAATGATTTTCTGATTCATATTTTGATGCTGGAAGACTTTGTGAGGGTAATACTGCTGAATGTAGTTAGATCTCTTGATGATAATTGTTATTCGCTTGTTTGGAACAAATTTTATTGCCTCTTATCAGACAATGCCTAAATATTCTCTATTTTGAATATTTGATGATAAAATAATTACAGGCGTTTCCACACAATGTTTACACATTTGTTACTGAAGGACATCATTTCTGTGACCATATTATAACCACTCTAACAGTTTCAGTGCCTCTGTGATCAGCATTTCTGATTAAAAGAACTTCATTGATATTGGTTATCTATTCAGAGAATTGTACATTGGATTTTATCAAAGGATCAACCAGAGTAACTTCTGGGGAAGATGGCCTGAAACTCATAATAGAGATGTAAAAGGTTGGTCATGGCACACATCAACTCCAGCCTCCCAGACAGCCTTGACCCATTGCAATTCACCTATCGCCAAAACAGGTCCACAGTGGACGCCATCTCCCTGGCCCTACACATCTCTGGAACATCTGGATAACAAAGACACCTATGTCAGACTCCTATTTCTCTGCCTTCAACACCATAATTCCAAACAAACTCCTCTCCAAACTTCTAGATCTAGGACTCAGCCCCTCCCTCTGCAACTGGATCCTTGACTTCTTGACCAACAGACCACAATCTGTAAGGATAGGCAGCAACACCTCTGCCAAAATTATCTTCAACACTGGTGCCTGCAAGGCTGTGTTCTCAGCCCCTTATTTTACTCCCTATACACTCACAACTGTGTGGCTCTAACTCCATCCACAAGTTTGTAGATGACACTACTATAGTGGGCTGGATCTCAAATAACAATGAGATGAAGCAAAAGGAGATAGCGAGCCTCGTGGCATGCTGTCAAGACAACAATCTTTCCCTCAATGTCATCAACACAAAAGAGATGGTCATTAACCAGGAAGTGGGGTGGAGTACACGCCCCTGTCTGTATCAATGGTACTGAGATGGAGATGGTTGAGAGGTTCAAGTTCCTAGGTGTAAATATCACCAATAACTTGTCCTGGTCCAGCACAAAGACACTTTGGCCAAGAAAGCACATCAATGCTTCTGCTTCCTCAGAAGGCTGAAAAAATTTGGCATGTCCCCAATGACCCTCACCAATTTTTACAGATTTACCATAGAAAGCATCCTTTTCAGATGCATCTCAGCTTGGTATGGCAACTGCTCCACCCAAGGCCACGGGAAATTGCAGACAGTTGTGAACACAGCCTAGTCTATCATGAAAACCAGCCTCCCTTCAATAGACTCTGTCTACACTTCCCGCTGCCTGGAAAAGCAGCCAACATAATCAAAGACCTCTCCCATCCTGGTCAGTCTCTATTCTCGCTCCTTCCATCAGGCAGAAGATACAAAACCTTGAAAACATATACCACCAGGCTCAAGGACAGCTATTTTGCTGCTATAAGACCCTTGAACAGACCTCTTGCATGATTACTAGTAGTGTGCCGAACGGGTCGGTGTTGGGACCGCTCCTTTTTACCTTGTACATCAACGATTTGGATAATGGAATAAACGGTTTTGTGGCTAAGTTTGCGGATGACACCAAGATAGGTCGAGGAGTAGGGAGTATTGAGGAGATAGGAAGGTTGCAGAGGGACCTAGACAGTTTAGGAGAATGGGCAAGGAAATGGCAGATGAGATTCAATGTTGAGAAATGTGCAGTTGTACACTTTGGAAGCAGAAATAAGCAGGCAGATTATTATCTAGAAGGAGAGAAGATTCAAAGTACGGAAGTACAAAGGGACTTGGGGGTACTCGTGCAGGATACCTTAAAGGTTAACCACCAGGTCGGATCGGTGGTAAAGAAAGCGAATGCTATGTTGGCATTCATTTCGAGAGGTATAGTGTATAAAAGTAAGGAAGTGTTGATGAGGCTCTACGGGGCACTAGTGAGGCCTCATTTGGAATATTGTGCACAGTTTTGGGCCCCACATCTTAGGAAGGATGTGCTGATGTTGGAGAGGGTTCAGAGGAGATTTACGAGGATGATTCCAGGAATGAAAGGGCTTACGTATGATGAGCGTTTGTTGGCTCTTGGACTGTACTCACTGGAGTACAGAAGAATGAGAGGGGACCTCATAGCGACATTTAAAATGTTGATAGGAAAGGACAGAGTAGATGTGGCTAGGCTGTTTCCTTGGTGGGTGAGTCCAGGACCAGAGGGTACAATCTTAGAATTAGAGGGTACAGTTTCAAAACAGAGATGAGGAGAAATTTCTTTAGCCAGAGGGTGGTGAATTTGTGGAACCCCTTGCCACGTACAGCAGTGGAGGCCAGATCAGTGGGGGCGTTCAAGGAAGAGATAGATAGATATCTAAATAGTCAGGGTACCAAGGGATATGGGGATAAGGCCGGAAATTGGGATTAGAATAGGTTTTTTTTCCTCCCCATTCCCCATTTCTTTTTCCCTTTTCCTTGGAGCAGACTCGATGGGCCGAATGACCTGCTTCTGCTCCCTTGTCTTGTGATCTTGTGATAAAGAACTCTTGATCTCTCAAACTACCTCGCCATGGCCCTTGCACTTTACTTGACTACCTGCACTTCACTTTCTCTGTAACCAGAACACTATATTCTTCATTCTGCTATTGGTTTTCCTTTTGTGCTACCTCAATGTACTTATGTATGGAATGATCTGTCCGGATGGAATGCAAAGCTTTTCACTGCATCTTGATAAATGTGACAATAATAAACCAATTACCAGTTACTGATTTTCCAGTTATGCCAACTGTTCAGGAGAATCCACAAGAAGTTAAAGGCAGGAGTAAACTTACTCTGCTATTCAATTTTAACTGACCCAAACCTCCAACCCATTTAGCCATTCTTACATATATCAAAAATAAATTTAATAGTGCTAGGGGAATAAAGAAATCATGGGAACAGAACAGAAAAGTGCTGATTTTGAAGTTATGCTATAATCATATTGAAGAACAGAACCAGCTTCAGGGTCCTATGATTCCTCCTTTGAACACTTTAATTAATTTAGCACCTATAACTTTTTGGTAAAGAGATGCAGATTTCTACTATGATTTGTGTTTTGAGGTGATTTTACTGCTTATTAAGAAAGAAAACAGCTACAAATACTGGAAATCTGAAATAAAAATAGACAATACTTAGCGAGTCAGCCAGCATCTGTGGAAAGAGAAATGAAGTAATGTTTCATGTTAATGACCTTTCATTAGAGCCAATTATTGGGGAACAAAATGTGGAAGATCAAAAGTGGAGTGAAAACACAGCTAGGTGTCAGACTTGGGGCAGGGGTGGAGAGATGGGCTCAGAGGAAACTGAAGAGGGAAAAAGATCCATAAGAATGTTATAATGCATGAGCTATTGAAGTTAACAATCTTTGATGCTTTGAAGGAAGGAAACCCTTTTATGAAGAATCAAATACAATGAAAGATGATAGAAACTGCAGACCAGAACAGCTCTGATATTGTGTAATCAGTGCTGCTGCAGAGAGATCGAGAGCACGTATGTGCCAAAGCATGGCATTAAGCATGAATCACAGGATGAGATGAGCAATTAACATTCTTGTCATCATGGGTGAAAATGAAATATGAAGGGTAGAATAAGTTGGAGCCAGAAATAATTGTTAAAGCTGTGAAAGGGAGTTTTGATCAACACCTCATCGAACATAAGAGGGGAAACAGAATCCACTGAAGTCATCAAGGTAAAAGAGACAAACAAAACTTGAGTCGAGAGAGGAGCAGAGTTTTTTTTAAGTTGTTCAATGAGGGGTCATCACCTGAACATTTACTCAGTTTCTCACTCCACAAAAGCTGCCAACCTCACTGAATATTTCTAGATCCTTCTGTTTTTACTTCACTCCTTAATGGCGTGATTCTCAACTCAAAAAGAAACACCTTCCTGTCTTGAATTCCTGCACCAGGGGAATTAAGTTTTCTTTATTGATTCTTTTTATCATTGTAAACTGATTGTATTGTTGCTAAAGGCAATTCCTTACAGTGAAATTTGAAGTTACAATCTTAGACAATAGTTTTCTCATTCAAAAAAAGTTAAGGGGTTGCTAGATTACATATCACCTTTCAAACTCCGTTATTTCCTATGAAATAAGTGCAAATTGGTATTGGTTTATTATTGTCACTTGTATCAAGGTACAGTGAAAAGCTTGTCTTACAAACCGATCGTATGGGTCAATTCATTACACAGTGCAGTTACATTGAGTTAGTACAGAGTGCATTAACGTAGTGCAGGTAAAAACAATAACAGTACAAAGTAAAGTGTCACAGCTACAGAGAAAGTGTAGTGCAATAAGGCGCAAGGTCAGAACAAGGTAGATCGTGAGGTCATAGTCCATCTCATTGTATAAGGGAACTGTTCAACAGTCTTATCACAGTGGGGTAGAAGCCGTCCTTAAGCCTGGTGGTACGTGCCCTCAGGCTCCTGTATCTTGTACCCGATGGAGTAGGAGAGAAGCGAGAATGACCCATCATAATTTACGATTACAAAGTTATTGTCCACAGATAATAATCATCCGTTTGTGAAACATCAGTCGTTTGTCAATGAGGAGCCTCGGCCGGAAAATAATTACCAAATGTCCAACTGACGAGTTGCTGGTCTGTTGGGACGAAACCGCGCGCGTCCGGGAGCGAACCGGATCACGTGCACGCGCTCCGTGGGCGACTGAACCGCGGGCGGCGTGGGGGAGGAACCTCTGAGCGCATGCGCCGCCCAGCTGCGAGCCGGCCGCCGGCCTCGAGCGGCGAGCCTTGCCTCCAGGCGCGTGCGCCCTGGGCGGTTGGTCGCCGCGAGCACGGGCCGGGGCTGTGCCGCGCGCGTGCGGCGGGCGCTGGGCACGAGCCCGAGCTCGGGCACTGATTGGCCAGCGCTGGAATTTAAACGGCGGTTCGGGAACGCGGACCAACGGTTCCATTGAAGGATCGATCGGCCGTCGGAACGAGTGATCGGCACCGATCGATATCAGTCAGAAGGAGCGCTCTGTTCCGGGCAAAACTTCCCCCCGCCCCGACACCCCTCACTACCACACTTTATGCTTCGTCAGTCAGCCCGATCGATGAGCCCTGTTGTGAGCCATGAGATGGAGGAGTTCCTTCTCTCCACCCCCATCAACCCCAATAACTTCCCAGCCAAGCTGTGGCGCATCGTGAACAGCCCCCGATACCGCTCGATCCGCTGGGACCCCCGCGGCGAAGGGCTCATCGTCGACCAGCAACTCTTCGAATCCGAGCTCCTCACCCCGATCAAGAACGTCAACAATGGTGCCAACCTGGAGCCCGACACCGACCTGCTCTTCAAAACCACCAACTTCACCAGCTTCATCCGCCAGCTCAACCTGTACGGCTTCAGGAAGATGGGGCAAGGGAGCGGCGAGCAACCAGTGCCTGGCGAGCTGGGGGCAGGGGATGGGCTACTTCATCACTTCCACAACCCCAGCTTTAAACAGGATCACCCAGAGCTCCTCATCAACATGAAAAGGCTAACCAGTGCCAACAAAGCCAAGCTGGCAGCTGGGCTCCAGGTCAACACCAGACCACCCAACCGTTTTCAGAGGTATCTCACCAACTCCATGGACTCCATTGGCCAGACCAAAGGGGACCGACATGGTAGGGATGGAGTTACAGTTACAGACTCTGATGGGTAGCGGGGAGTGAGAAAATTAATGGCAGACAAATAAAAACAAGGCTGTCTTTTCATGATGTTTACTATATGAAAAAATTTGATGGCAGTATCTTCAGTTCTTCATTTTCATTCCCTCATGTAATGTGGATAGTTCTGGCAAGGGTAGGAATTTATTCCCTATCACAAGGAGCCCTTTAGAAGGTTTTGATGAGCCAGCTTCTTGACCCTCTGCTATTCTTCATGGTGAAATTACTCACATGGTGCTGTTACACAGGGAATTAGAATCATGACAGCGCAGAAGCCAGTCATTAAGCCCACACTGGCTCTCTGCAAGAACATTCTAGTCAATTCCATTTCCCAGCTCTTTCCTGCAGATTATTTTTCTTCAAGCAGCTATCCAATTCCCATTTGAAAACAATAACTGAAACTTATCCTTCTCAATTCTATGGCAACAGTTCACTTGTGAGCTGCCCCAAAATTACATGGGCACAAGAACCAAGGTGTTGTGCCTGGATTTTTCTTCCACAATCTCCTGCTATTGTGAGCAGTGAAGATCATGGTGATTGTGCTGGAGAGCATATGGAGATGGAAAGGAGATTACAGCATGGTGGGGATGTCAAACAAAAAGTCAATTATCTCAGGACAGTGGGGATTAGTCTGAGAGATGATAGGAGGAATGGGAATGGAGGTTAGAAAAATGATAAAGACTGTAGGAGTGGTTGGTTTGAAGTGTATAGAAACTTGGGTAGGAAGGGAAGATGGGATCATGGGGAATGCTGAGAACATCAGTGCAAGCTGGAAGGGATGGGTGGGAAGAGATTAAAGGAAGATGGACACTCCAGCAGCAGCCCACACTGTTCAGTCTTCTGAGTAAAACCCCCTTCATTGTTTTGTAGAACTCATATGCATGACCAAATTTAAAATATGATGTCAAGTGATTCACATACTGTATGTGCCTGGCACTGCTCCTGCATTAGCACACTGCGGGCACAGAAATGTCAGTAATGATTTCAACCCATTGGTTTCTATTCTAACTTCTATTCAAAGCAGAAAGTTTGGGTGCCCCTAATCTTGGAGACAGAGTACTCTATCTTTCTTTGTAGGATAATCCACCCATTCCCCAATCAGTGAAAAATTGTTTCCCTTTGTCATAGATAGTGAGGATCAACTGGGGATTGTTGAAATGTGATTGATAGGTTCCAGGAATGTTCTGCTTAGTAACATCGATGGGCAGAGATGTTATGAAGCATGTACTTCATTTCTTTATTATTTGGGTCCACTGGCAAAGCCAAAATGAACTTTGTATTACTACCATCCCAGGAAGCATGGTAAACAGATGGAAGCATATTGCTTTTGTACAGACACAGCAAACAACATCCATTCTGGAAAAAAGTATAAACTGGCAGATGCTGGAAATCTGAATTAAAAACAGAAAAGCTAATATACTCAGTAGGTCAGGTAGCATCTGTGGAGAGATAAACGGAGTTAAAGAGTCAGTTAATGACCATTCCTCAGAACTAGGAAATGTTACTAAACAAGTATGTTTTAAGTTGCAGAGGAGGAGGAATAGTGAAAACAAAGTGAAAGTTTCTGAACAGGTGGAGACAAAAGAAACTGGATGACCCAGATAGTATTGGTATTAGCTTGTGGGGGTGGGTGATGAAGGCTTTTCAATCGCACTTAATAAGGAATCTAGGCTTTCAATTGCACCACTGAGGAATCTAGTGCACATACATAAACATTTTTAGTGCATTTGTTCACAAGATGCAGATCAATAGACTTGTAGATAACAAATAATCATTTTTTTGGTCTGGGTGTGCCCTGATTGATATATGCTGTTAAAGAGTTCACACACTTTGGCAAGCCATCTCATGCATGAAATCCAGTTTCTGCTTATTCTCACTGACGTAGTTCTCAACCCCAGTGAACACGTCATTAATTGCCTGTTTTATGCATTTGTAGTGAGCTGACCAAGAGAAGTATAAATACTGGCACCCTGAGAAACTTGCTATTCATTGACCTGCAACCCCACACTAGGAGGGCAACAGCAGAGAGGGGTACAGCATTGAGGGGAGTAGCAAAGAGGTAGCCAACAGAAAAGTGAAACTTATCAGATCAGATGAAGGAAAATAGTTAGGTCTGGAGTTGCAGCTGGGACCTATGTTCATGGAGAAGGCGGAGACCTCGCAAACGGGGGAACATAGTAGGGGTTGGAGCAAAGTTTGGCACTGTCAACAATTGGATGGATCAGTGGACATGTTGGGTCAGGTGATTGGTTGATTGAGAGTGGTGAAGAGAGTAGTATGGGTCAAGAGGGCCAAGAGTTTGGATAGGTGCAGGTCAGTACCAGGGTTGGGGGCCTGAAGGAGAGCCTGTAAATAATTAACAGATGAGTTATGTTTTGAATCTGAGGCTGAGACAGGCTCAGGGTGATACTTGTCAACAGAAAAACTTGTCAACAGCAGGACCAGGCCAGCTGACCCATTGAGCCTGCCTCACCCAAACTGTATAAAATATACCAATGCCCTGGAAATTGTAGTAATAAATAGTAGTAAAGGTCAATATACTATTTGCCTTCCTAATTGTTTGCTGCACGTGCATATTAACTTGTGTATGAAGACATTTTGTGAATGTCCCAATCCATCACCATTTAAAAAAAATACACTTCTGTTTCTGGCACCAAAGTGAATGACATCACATTTTTATGTAATACTCTATGTCACTCTTTATCCCTTTGATCCCTCATTCCCTCCCCCACTCAAAATCCCACCTAGGTTTGTATCATCTGCAAACTTGAAATTCCTCTCCGTTAACATATCAGATGACTGGTCCCAGGCCCAGCACATAGATGCAATGACAAGGAAGACGCACCAGCATCTTTACTTTCTCAGGAGGTTCAGCATGTCACCAAACACTCTAACAAACTTCTACAGATATACTGTTGAAGATATCCTGACTGGTTGCATCATGATCTGGTACGGCAATTCGAATGCGCAGGAACATAAGAAGCTGCAGAGAGTAGTGAACTCAGCCCAATACCTCACAGGCACATCCCTCCCCACCACTGGTAGTATCTACATGAGGCACTGTTTCAAGAAGGCAACATCTATCATCAAAGGTCCCCACCATCCGGGCCATGCCTTGTTCTCGCAGCTACCATTGGGCAGGAGGTACAGAAGCCAGAAGTCCTACACTGCAGTTTCAAGAACAGTTACTTCCCTTCAACCATTTGGTTCTTGAACCAACCTGCACAACCCTATTCACTACCTCAGTACAGCAACACCATGATCACTTTGCACTACAATGGACTTTGTGTTTTTGTTCTCATTGTGTTCTTTCTTGTAAAAATTGTGCATCATTTATGTTTAATTTATGTTTTTCTTATGAATGTTGTGTATCTAATGCCAAGTGCCTGTGATGCTGCTGCAAGTAAGTTTTTCATTGCACCTGCGCATACATGTATTTGTGCATATGACAATAAATTTGACTTTGACTTTGGAAATATGGTACTTGATTCACTAAACAAATCTCACACAAGCAGGATTCACAGTGATCTACAGGATTTGCGAGCCACTCCAATGTAAAGGTAGATCCTAAAATTGCTGCTAAGCTTGTTTATGCTTAATTGGTATTGATTGAGTCAGAGATCTGGGAATCTTTGTACTTTGCTTAAGTGTCAGTGAACTAGAGAGGGAGTATTCCTGCCCCTGAACACCAGTGACCTCTGTCATAAGGGAATTTGTGTGTATGTTGAATAACTATGAGAGTGAATGAAGCTGTGGTGATCCCACAGTCCAGCAGTCTGTTAGAATTTGTGGTAACTCAGTGACATCAATCTTTTCAAGGAAAGGAAGGAGAAAATTGGAGGATGAAAATAAATCAGAACTAGAAAATTGCAAAAAAAGTTAGTTATTTAGTCTCTCATCCTGTTTTGCCAATCTAATGAATCCTGTAACAATGCACTGCTGGGGAGAGAGTCCCAGAATACCATTACCCATTTTTCCCCTGTTTTCATTCCTAAATTGAGCCCTCTTGATCTTGATTCCAGCTCAAGGAAATGTTTTGCTTTGAGAGCACTATTATATTCCCCCATGTATTACATCATCAAGAGAATTAATTTGAAGTAATTTTCCATTAGTTATAGAGATAATCAAATGGGGAAAATGCAGTTGCAAAGGTGGCCTGAATGTCTCGAAAGTCCATGAAGTGATGCCAATCAAAAAGTCATTTCACACAGAGTGAAGTTATGTTTTGAAATTCAAGGCTCCTGTTTTTGAGAGTGCCACCATATTGATCTGCCTTCCACATTCCAAGATTGTCCTCAGAGTGTAGTTACTGTGAAGCTTTCTAAGTGGAGGAATCTACCCACAATTAATTCAGTAAAGCATCGTATCTAATGTCAATCTTCCAGTATACACCAAGAATGCTGAAAGAATAGCATAATTTTAATGGCTTAAGTAACTCATAGGAGATTGATACATTCAATTGATACATTAATTTGTCATGAACTGTGAAACTGAAATTCTTCTAATCACTGCTGACAAATGTTGGCGCTACCTGGAATTCCAGAAACGGGGCCATGATTGATTTCCTTGGGAAGCTTGACATTGCAGCAGAGTACAGTATTACCAGGAGAACTAGAGAGCTGGGATTGTTTTCCCTGGCGCAAAGAAGCTTGAGAGGAGATTTGATAGAGATGTACAAGATCATCATTGGTTCAGAAAGGGTAAAGAGATGGAAGCTGTTCCTGGTCATGGATGGTTCCAGGATTGGGGATATAGTTATTTTAAACAGAGTACTGGTTATAATCTGTAATTCACGTCCTGTAGAAATGATGGAAATGACATCAATTAAAAGGGTATTATATACATACTTAAAAGAGAATAATTTATAAAGGCAGGGGGGAAATGGGAATGGCAAGGATTACTGTACTAGGAGGCAGCATGGACTTAATGGGGCAAATAGCCTGCTAGTGTGCTATAAGAAATTATGGTTATTGCCCTAATTTCATGAAATTTCATGATTTTATAAGCATTTAGGAAAACACTGAAAAAGATAATATCTCTCAAGTTATGGTTCTACCACAAAAATGGGCCTCCCCTACCCCTAATCACTCTTAAAAGATGATAAATCCCCTTTTATACTGTATACTTTTATGCTCTTATACAAAGATAGAGCTAGCTTATTTTCAAATTTTAAATTTACCGAAGCTTTGAAGATGTCAGGAATTTACTGAATAATTAGTGGATTGAAATAATATTTCATTGGTGGAAAGTAGTAAATTAAATTTATGGACTATAACTAGAAACTAATGTGGCTACATTAGCAGAAAATGCTCAATGTTTTTGTATGCCTTGGCCAGTTATATTAATGAAAGCATTAACTGTTAATACCTCCATTAAAGCAGTGAAAAAGTAATGCTGTGCAGAAGGTCTAAGTGATTGTTCATTCATAGCAACAGCAATTTTTAGCTCTTTATTATTAAGTAAGAAGCTCTTATTTATTTATAAAAGTTGACCACCATATAATATTCTCTCCTCTGTTATGTTTTACGCAGGACCTGTGACAGTTGGCCAACTTCAACGAACATTCCGCAGGGATAACTTGTCCCCATACCCATTTATGTCATCTACCCACAATCAAAGTCCTTTACATACAGTGTCCATTAAAAATTTGTCAGGTTCTAACCCTGGTGGCCTAGATCGAACCCCAATTCCCCCACGTACATGGCACAGCTCTATTGGACTAGTGGCTGGACAAATTGATACCACCTCTTCTTCTCCATTTGCTGACAAAGCAATTCCATTTTCTGTCATACAACGATTTCCCACCGAGGTCACCTATACTCTGCAACCAAATCCTAATAATGTGCATGTTCAACAAGGATCTCAAGAGATAGGAACTGCTGGTCAGAAATATACCAGTTATCTTACTTCTCCTTCACAGTATCATCAGGCCTTCTATCCAACAGGTACAACTTTTTAAATCCTAGATGTTGCTATTCTTTTACTTGTTTTCGTTCATTTTGATTATATGAAATGCATTGCTAGGCTGCCCAATAGTAAACACTCTTCAGTCAAAGATGTGATCAAAGACTATCTTATCCAAGATCTCGACTCCATAAGGAGTTGTATGCAAAATTAATGATTTGGCATGAAATTAATTCAGGCTGGGCATGTGTGGTATTTATCTATGTATACTAAGAGAAATTATGGCAGATATTTAAACAGCATTGACAGGCATTATAGGGAAATGTACAAGGAGAGGGCAGTGTGTATATGTAAAACAATTTTTAAAATTCATATTACATAATTGCCAGATGAATAATGGAATCAGTTATGAATAGTAAACAAAGATTTTGTAAGCAATATTAATCCAGAGAGAGCAGAGAAAAAAAGGGGCAGAGTCAACTCTGCTTCCACCATGCTGCCACAGGACATCCTGGAGCTTCCAAAATTTGACCTGAACCTTGAATTAGACATCTGAGGACATGTTTATTGAGTCAACAGAACATTCTTCCCAAAATATTGTGCTCCATCCTAGTTACTTCTGTTTTCCATGTCACACATTTTGCTTCCCACAACCATGATGGCCCTACCCATGCTACCTGTTTTTTCTCTTTGAGCCTTCCGATAACTCCAACCCATCACTTACATCATCTCCATTATATATTCTGTTTTCTCAGTACCTTTGAATTCCAAATTATTGCTAGAAGATAGGAAAGTCTCAAGGCTTGAATCATGTTTTGGATAGAAAAAGAAAAGCAAGATACAACCATTATTCCAAACATAGCTTTACTAAGAAGGCTTCACATCATTTGCATTCACCCCTTCACCTGTTGTATCCTGCTGTGGACTTTATTTCTCTACTTTGGTTTCTACAGATGAGTCAAGCAGCAGACTGACAAAGAGGTATTCACAGAACCAACCTTGTGAATACTCACATTATCTTCAGACTCCATGAGATGTATACGTTAATCTCCTGATTACCATGTACCATCTTCCTTCAGCTGATGAATCAATACTCCTCATGTTGAATAGTACTAGGAAGCAGCACTGAGAGCAGAAATAGCACTGAGAGTAGAAATAGATGGTAATGTCCCCCATGTATATGCTGCATGGAGGACCTTACTGTCCATCATTAAGAGTGCCTTGACAGCAGCACCACTATGAGGTGGCCATGTCCTGAAAGACATAGGTGACAGGCTGGCTCTGGGGCAGGTGGTGAGTCAATAAACAAAACTACTTGATCCTCAAAAATCTGCCATGACATCATTGGTAGAAACAAGAATCTCATGGTCCTTTGGAAACAAAAGTCATGTCTGCACACAGAGGAAATCCTATATTTTGCCACTATCACTGTGCTGAATGGAATACACTCAAGCAGGTTCAGCAGCTTGAAACTAGGCATCTATGAGGCTTTGTGGGCTATAACCTGCAGCAGAATTGTATTCCACCACAATATGTAGCCCAATGGCCCAGTATATTCCTCACTCTGTCACTGTGGTTATATCAGGGGGCCAACAATGCTTCAAAAGGCATGCAGCAGGACATAGCAGCATCAGGTCTACTTAAAAATATGGTGCCAACCTGGCAAAACTGCATAACAGAATTAGGTGCATGCTAATCTGCAAAAAACAGGATGCAATGGACAGAACCATGTTAACCAATGGATCTAGTTGTGAACAGTGAAATGGACAACAGGAGAGGAGACACCACGAACATCAATATCCATAGTAATGGAGGAGTCCAGTATATGATGAACTGAGGCATTTGCAGTCACCTTCAATCTGTGATTCCTCGCAATTCCGGAAGCCAGTCTTAAGCCATACTGAGTCACTCCAAGTGATAGCAAGAAACAGCTAAAGGAACTGGATATAGAAAAGGCAAATTGGATCAGACAACGTTCTTGCTATAGTACTGAAGACTTGAGCTCCAGAACTAGCTGGGAGTCTAGTGAAGTTTTTCTAGTACAGTTGCAATACTGGCATCCATCTAACAATGTAGAAAATTGCCCAAGGATGTTCAATTTATGCACATATAGTAGGACAAAACCAATGTGAACATCTGCTCCCCAACTAGTTATATCCTGTATCATCAGCAAAGAGAAAGAAGGTGTAATTGACAGTGCAGTTAATTGAGACTTACTCTCTAATCACCTGCTGATTGATACTTGGTTTAGGTTTAATGAGGACCACTCAGCTTCAAACCTCATCACAGCCTTGGTCCAAACTTGGAACAAAGAGCTAAATTTCATAGACATTAAGGTAGCTTCTGACTGAGTATGGCATCAAGCAGCCTTAGTAAAAACTAAAATTAAAGGACAACAATGGGAAGACACTCAAGTGGTTTGAGTCATAACTCACACAAAAGAAGCTGGTTGTGGCTATGGAATGCTGGAAATACTCAGTATGATAGGTGAGAGAAACAGAGTCAACATTTCAGGCCAATGACCTTCATTCAAGAATAGAAAGCATTAGAAATTAAATGTTTTTTAAAGATGAAAAGAAGTAGGGGGGCGGGGGATGGAGAGAACAATGGGAATGTCTGTGATAGGGTGGAGACCAAGAGACACTGAACAATACAGGTGTAGTGTTGTTGACTGAGAGATGATAGTGAAGGCTTCTGTTTCTCTCTTTGGTTCCCATCCATCTCCTTCTGTTTCTATCCAAAGAGAGAGGGGGAAAGCTGGAAATTGAAATAAAACACAACTACAGTGAATGCTCAGCAAGTCAGGCAGCATCCGTGGAGAAAAAGAATGGAATTAACATCATAGGTTGATTAGTTTTCATCTGAATTGGATAGTTCCAATACAAGTTGGAAAGCAGGTTATCTGGAATTCATTATTGAGTCCTAAGGGCTATAACATGTCTAGTTGGAAGATGAGATGCTGTACCTTATCTTACATTAGACTTTGTTGGAACATTGCAAGAGGTGTAAGAGAGAAATCGGTGGGAATGGGATGGGGAATTGAAGTGATGGACCACTGTAATTTAAGTGTCATTCAATGGGACTGAATGGCAGCATTCTGCAAAGCAGTCACCCAGTCTCCATTTGGGTTCTCCAATATGGAGATTTTATCATGACCACTAAATGCAATATACTAAATTAGAAGTATAATTGAATTGCTGCTTCACCTGAAAAGAATGTTTCCTGTTATCTGGTGCCAACTAGATTTTTTTCACCATGGACATCCAATCCCTGTATACCTTCACCCCACACTAGGATACTCTGAGGACCTTTCACTTTCTCCTCAAAGAGAGGTGCAATCAGTCCTCCTCCACCACCACCAGACTCTACCTAGCTGATCTTGTCCTCAAACTACTTTTCCTTATAGTCAACTTACTTCCTGCAAATTAATTGGAATCCATATAGACCCAAGCCATGGTTATCTCATTGTGGGATGCATGGAACAGTCCTTGTGTCAATTCGACTCAGTTCCTCTTCATCACGTTTTCTGGTACAGCTGCTTCCTGCTCTCATACAGGACTCAAATGTTTCATTACATTTGCTGCCAATTTCCACTTACTTTCACACAGTCCACCTCTGCCTTCCCTTCCCCTCCTCAATTAAAGCATCTGCATCTCAGGGGATAGTTTATCAACTCTATATACATTACAAGGCCAGAGACTTCCACAGCTATCTCCTCCCACCCTGCTTCCTATAAGCATTCTATTTTCCCAGTTCCTCTGGCTCCATCACATCTGTTTTGATGATAACGCCTTCCACACCAGTGCTTCTGAGGTGTCTTCTTTGTTCATTAAAGTTGTCAGGGCTCTTAACTATATCTGTTCCATGTCCTGCATTTCTGCTCTCAACCCCCACCCCCGACACACACACAAACACACACACACACACACACACACACACACACACACACACACACACACACACACACACACACACACACACACACACAGGATAGGGTTCCCCTTGTCCTCACCCTCTACCCAACTAGCTTTCACATTCAATAGATGTTCCTTCATAATTTCCACCACCTACAAAGCCACCTACAAAGTGATATCACAGGCAGACACATCTTTTCCTCCTCATTTGTATTCTGAAGAGGCTGTTTCCTCTGTGAGTCCCTGGTTCATTCTTCCATCTCCACCGATGCCGATTCTTGTTCTCACAGCACTTCCAAATGCAACTCTTTCCTTCGCACTGTCTCAGGACTGAAGCATTCCCACCAAGTGAAGCAGTGGGGCACTTTTACTTATACCAGTTCATTATATTTGTCTTCTACATTGGTGAAACCAAATAAAAATGGATGACCACTTTGACAGTCTAACTGGCTGTCATATTAATTCTGCATCCCACTCCCATTCTGACCTCTCTATCATTGGTCTCTTACACTGTTCCAGCAAAGTCCAATATATAATTAAAGAACAATATTTCATGACCTGAAGAGGCATTTTACAAACCTAAAGGCTCAAATGAAGAGCAAAGCTGGCAAATTTTGTTACGCAGATGGCAGGAAGACCCACTTTTATCACATGGTCTTAGATATTGTTACCAACGTTATCATGGACTGTAATTGCACTATTACCAATAACAGAACCACCTTTGTAAGTTTAAAACACATCTCCTGTTACCCACTCCGACACATGTATTTTATTTTTAAATGCTATTGTATAACGGTGTAAAGGACTAATATTTTATAGCGTCTGGGCTGTGGCTAATTTGGCAAGAGAACCTTTGCTTTTGCAATCCTAAATTATAATTTGTTACCAGTAGCTTTGTAACTTGTATCAATTTTAGAGAGCAGTTATGAACCAATTAAGCAAAAGAAATAGTACTTGCAGATTTCGGAAATTTTCATTTCACTAAATGCTTCACAACTAAATATTTGTAACGGAACAAAACACAATCGGTGACTCTAGATTAATGCTACAGATAATGGGACAGGAAAGTGCTGAACCCTGAAAAATGGAGGCCAGATTTTTCCAGTCAACAACCGACTGTCAACACTGTCAGTATTTTTCAGAGATAGTCTCTTGAAACCTCACCTAAATAGGAAATCTCATGCTACTTTAATGGCCACTTTATGGAGGTCAATAAGGTAGAATGTTCATGGGCATCTCAACAGAGGGTTGCCTGATAATTTTGAGGAGAAACTATTACTCTAAAAGAGAGGGATTGGTGGCATGGAGAATTCTCTGCAACAGGCATAATCACCCTGGGTATTTGGAGAGCTCAACTTTAACATTTCCAGGATCTGACCATGCGTAAGAAAGCTTTACTTTATTGAAGAGGTCATTACAGAGATTTGAGGCCTTGTGATAGACTGATCAGATGTTAAAGCTGGAACTGCATTGCCTGTTTCAGTCAAGGTCACAGTACTTCTATGCTTCTGGGATCTTCCAGACCACAATGGGTGATCTAAGCTAGTCTAGCAATCCTTTTGCAGGGAGATCTGAGTCTCTAATCACTCTATAGGATGACTGTATTACACTTCCTATTGCTAGAAACAAAGATTGCAAGAATTTTGCAGGTTTGCCTTTTAAATTCAGAGGTAATCAACATTTACTTGAAGTATTGTTTGTCAATTACTGCTGGCAGTGGATCATGCAGATTTCCATGTTTCCGTTTTTCTTTACAATGTAAAAGGAGGCAATTCAGTCCATCGAGTTTATGCTGGCTCACAGAGTAATCCCACTCCCCCACTACTTTTCCTTATAACCTATTCTCTCCACATTCCCATTCCACCTACACTAACTGCATTTACAATGACCAATTAACCTGCCAAAACATATATTATTGGCACATGAGAGAAACCCAGTGCATCTAGCAGAAACCCATACAGTCACAGGAAGAATGTGAAAACTTCACACAGACAGCACTGGAGGTCAGAATTGGACTTGTGTTGCTGGAACTGTGAGGCAGCAGTTCTACTTACTGTACCACTATACCACCCAGAGCTACCAGGATGCATTAATAATTACATAATTGAGCTTGAAAGCAACATGGTCACTGGATTTTAAAGTTGTAAGATTTTAAGGCAGCATGGTAGCGTAGCGGTTAGCGTAATGCTATTACAGCGCCATCGATAGGGGTTCAATTCCTGCCACTGTCTGTAAGAAGTTTGTACATTTTGCCCATGACTGTATGGGTTTCCTCTGAGTACTCCAGTTTCCTTCCACATTCCAAAGATGTACGGGTTAGTAGGTTAACATGGGTGTAATTGGGCAGTGCCGACTTGTTAGACCAGAAGGACCTGTTACCATGCTGTATAAATAAAGTTTAAAGTTTAAAATTTGCAATAGTTCATAGCTATCCTGTGAAACTCTTTGATACCAGCTGAATCCCCACACTAGAATCAATTCAAGAATATAATTAAGAATACCATTGAGGCTCTCAAGCATAGGATTCGTTGCCTTGACTCATCAAGTACCCAAGGAGAAGTTATTGATATTTCTGGAGATCTGCTTCATATCCATAATATAGTTAGAGACCAGTTGTTACCACCAACTATTGTGCCAGATGGTCAAGCTTGGGAGTCAAAACAGGAAGAGGAAAAGGAAGGTGAAGGGGAATAAGCAGAAAATAACTGAAATTTTCAGCAACTCACTGAGGGAGAACAAGAGTTTTTTTTTCAGGTCAATGACCTTTTGTCAGAACTGGGAAAAGTTTTAAGTTGCAGAGAGTGGGCAAAGCATGGAAAGAACAGATGTGAAGATCAGGGATAGGGTGTGGAGCAGGAGAAGTTAAATGACCAGAGTGGCTGTGAAGCCAGCTAAAAGAGGGTAATAAAGACTAGTGAATAACAGCAGGTATGTCTGGGAAATGTATAAACAGAAAGAGCAAATTACCAACTGATATTACCAGAGGAAGGGAGAAATAATCTGTGATTGCTGGAAAAGTGAGATACTAGGCTAGAATGGTTGATTATATGAAGTTGTTGAATTCATTGTTAAGTCCAGAAGGAAATAGTTTGCTTAGGTGGAGGAAGAGGTGGTCAACTTCAAACACCCTTTGAGTTTCATTGGAAGAGTGTCTCAGGCTAAAAACAGACAAGTCAGAGTGGGCTAGGGAATTAAAATGGTAGGCAACTGGAAACTCAGGATTACCTTTGCAGACTGAACAGGTATTCTGAAAACCAGTCACACAATTTCCATTGTTTTCCTGAATATAACAGAGACCTCATTGTGGGAACCAACAATGAGGGGGGCAGGTGGGAACACCAGATGCTCCAGCTGAGGGGGATATCTACTGCCACCTAATTGAACAGCTTTCGTGAGATGCATTAAACTCAAGCTCGCATTGTCACATATACCCACCACCATTTACAACCATCAGACAATCCATTATCTGCTCATAAATCTTTCAACTACTTTCCCGTGAAGATCAAAATGAAAAGCTCCACCACCCCACAAGCATCAATTCCTCTGATTGCCCTAAACTCATTCTCGCTGATGAATTGGATGGCAGTTGCAAGGATAATGATAGGCAGATGGGTGAGGGGATCAGAAATAGGCTAGTAAATTCCTGTTAGATAATTCCCTCACTGTGATGCCAACAGATCTGTTCTCCACAATATTACTGGGTAGTATTTGCAGAGCTCACTCAGTGACCTTGTGGAGGACAAAGCTGTTGGCATCACAATCCACAAACTCCTTTCAGTTAACAAGCACTATGGCAACATGATTGCAATAAAATCTTCAAGTTCATCAGACACTGCATGATGTTGACTTCCACAGGTTACTATTAGTAAAATGGATTCCAGTCTCTTTATCCTACCATGGACCAAGATGGCACTGGGTTCCGACATCCTCCCAGGTGGGACCTGTATTCTTCAAAGAAGGCTCTCCACTGCAGCAAATATTTGGTTTGTCACACATACCTGCCTTTTTCTGAATTAACCATGCTAGGTTCTCATCTGACTCCTTCTCAATAGTGACTCTCTACTGACATTGGAGGCAGTCCAAAAGATATATACTAATTCCTGGGATGAAGCAGTTTCCTGTCATGAACAGCCAAAGAGATTAGATCGATGTTCTTTGGAGTTTAGATGAGGAGTGATCTTACTGAAATATATAAGGTCCTTAAGGGAAATAACAGGGTAAATGTCAAGATAATTCCACAAGCTGGATAATCTCAAATGAGAGGGCATAGTTACAAGATTTGGGCTCAGTCATTTAAAACAGAGGTGCATAAGAACTTATTCTCACAGAGGGTGGTAAATCTCTGTAATTCTCTACCCTGGAGGGTTGTGGAGGCTAGACCAATAGGAGAATTTTAAAAGGAAATAAATACACTTTTGACAGGTGATGGAATTAAAAGCAATGGGCATAGAAGAGGAGATCAGGCCTGAGGCAAATCAGCCATGAATGGCAGGGCAGGCTTGAAGGGCCAAGAGGCCTACTCCTGTCCCTATTTCCTTATGTTCAGCCTACCCCCTTCCCGCAGAATTATAGCATGTGGCTGTCCTTCCATCATGCATGGCAGCTGCTCAGTATACTTGATGTGTTCCAATGCAAGAATCCCTCTTCCAAACTCACCTGTGATTGCTAGGCTTCAAAATAATACCGGTGACAGTAATAGCCATTGATGCAATTCACTCCTCCTCATTCTCCTCCCTCCAGAATTGAGATAACAGTTGCTTTTCCTGAACTTGTTCCAAGAAGCATGGTATCTCTTTATTCAGGGAACTGCCATCACAAAGCTGAAAAGTTTGGAGTATAGCCTCGTGGCCATTATAGAATGATTTATGCAATGAACCCATATTAATGTTCGAATTGCAAATAAGTTTTAACAATAACATATTTATGAAAACAGCAGAGACCACATCCTCTATGTGAAATGCTACTTGCTTTGCCAGCAGCTGCAGATTCTGCCACTCATTTCCTGATACTGACTAGCACTGCCTCCTCAGGGAGAGTGAACATTAAGTTTTTCTTCCCTTCCCTTCCCTTGATTGAATAGGACTGCATTCCCCTGTAATGTATACATTTTTCCAGGTAGAGAAAGAATAGTAATTGTGAACGAGTGTATTGGGAAGTGTATTTACGTACATTTGATGACTTCCATAGTTAAGGACGCATGAGGCCAGATTTTTACTGCCAAAAATGCTGTCATGTGGATTGAATATTGAATGAATGAAATATGTTGACATAATTCTACTGGAAGTCATAGTGTAATGTAATCACTTGACTTAAATCATTAAATTTCAATGCAACTAGAGCCATGTCCTGGCATCAGAGCTCTTGTCTGTAACTTCCTGGGTTATATTATCCCATCCGTAGCTCATCAATTGCTTCTGTGGCTCTTTATTTTACATCTAGATGAGGAATCCTGTCCTCTCTTATTAACACAGCATCATTTACACTTTGGTCTCCATCCACACTAGTTGGCACATGACCAAAAAATAAATGAAATTGTTGTCAGAATTAACTTCATCACTTTTATCATATTTCATTTGCGGTTTGGTTTTTAGCAACTTCTGAACTCAAATTGCACACAAATTTTGACATTTGCAATGGTTTATGTATAATTTTGTGTACAGAAGCATGATCTTTCTGTACCATACACAGTCTACAAAATTTAACCTGGTACATTCATGTGTATTATGTGGCAGAACACATAAGATGTTTGCCACATAAGGTGCACATGGAATGATGTCACTCATAATTCAATGCTCTTTTGGAGCATTTACAGCTAAACTTGGAATATGCTTTTCTGTTTTCAAAACATAGGGAACCAAATTTTCATGGTACCCAATTCACTGTAGATGTGCCTTTTAAAGGGCTACTGAGTCACTGTACATTTACTACTGCACTATGCTAAACTAAACTCCAGAGGCTGCCTGGTGACTTGAGAAGTGACTAAAACCTGCTTCAGGCACAGTGAGTGAGGTCCTTAATATTACCTCTCTGTATTGTTGCTTCTGTTTGTTCTCAGTGGGTGTGCTGCACAAGGTCAAGTTATAGGGCAGGCATTGAAAGCAGGACAGACTTGCCCAGACACCCTATAGAAGAAGGGGAAGGGGTCAGGTCCTGAATATAATACAGGAATACATGCGTAAACTTACTGCTATCTAAGGAACAATATATCAGGAGGATCTTTCCTATGCCACAGGTGACAGAGATCCCCTTCAGGATCAGTGTGTTTAACCATAGGAAACTGGTGAAGACTTAAATGAATACTTCTCATCTGTATTTACCACGGAGAAGGACATTGAAGCTAGTGAGTTCAGGGGAGAGAACAGTGATATTCTGGAGCACATCAACATTATAAAGGTGTTGGAGGTCATGAAACACATAAAGGGGAATGAATCCCTGTGGCCTGACCAGGTGTGTCCTTGGATGTTATGGGAAGCAAGATAGGAAATTGCTGGAGCCTTGGCAGAGATTTTTGTATCTTTGTTAGCTACAAGTGAGATACCAGAAGACTGGAGGATAGCTAATGTGCCTTTATTTAAGAAGGGCAGCAGGGAAAAGACAGAGAACTACAGGCCTTACAGCAGTGGTGGGAAAGTTATTGGAAGGGATTCTGAGGGACAGGATTTATTTCCATTTGGAAAGCCAAAAACTGCTTTGGGATAGTTAGCATGGCTTTATGCATGGGAAATCATGTCTCATGGATTTAATTGAGTTTTTTGTAAAGGTGACCAAGAAGATTGACAAGGGAAAAGTTGTAGACTTTGACTACATGAATGTTAGCAAGGCCTTTGACAAGGTCCTGCATAGTATGCTAGTCTGGAAGGTTAGAACACATGCGATCCAGGGTGAGTTAGCAAATTTGATACAAAATTTACGGTGGTAGGAGGCAGAGGGAGGTTGTGGAAGGTTGTTTTTCAGATTGGAGGCCTCTGAGCATTGGTGTGCCACAGGAATTGATGCTGGGTCCTCTGTTGCTTGTCATATATATTAATTTGGCTAAGAATCTAAGTGACTTGATTAATGAGAGGTATCTGTACAGGTACTCGAATAAGCAGGGAAAAGAGTGATATGGAATTAATGCAGGCAAGTGGGACTAGTATAGGTAGGCAGATGCAGTGAACTGAAGGTCCTGTTTTTTGCTGTACAATTCTATGACCCTTGCCTGTTCTATCTGCAGAGGATGAATTCTGAACTTTCTAGCCTCTGGATCATTGCAGGCTGTAGCTACTAAGAATGTCATGTATCCCATTTTGTAACACACAGTAAAATGCAAATAATGTGTGGTCATCATTACTGGAGTGAATGGCCTCACTTTCTTATTAACTTGCGCAACTAATCTGTAGCATGGTCAGCGGAGTACGGTCACACAAAATTAGCTAGTATGAGCTGGGAATTTGAGCTGGAGCTTCCAATTAATCAGCTTTTTCTCATATTGCCTGAAGTAATTGCGAGAGCCAATATTGACACAGCAATGGGAGAGAACTGTCCACAAAGCAACCAGGCAAGACCTTCATAGGGTCTTTGCATTTCCTAACCTATGATTTCAGCTCTGCTAAACAGAGGATCCAAGTCTCAACAATTCATAATCAAGTCAAGTATCATTCATACATTCCCTTCCTGTGCATGTAGCCAAGGCAAACACAAGAACTACTGTTAGGGGAACAATACACCAAAAGTGTTGGAGGAACTCAGCAGGTCAGGCAGCATGTATAGAAGGAAATAAAAAGTTGACATTTCAGGCCGAGACCCTTCATTATTGTTTCTCTCCATAGATGCTGCCTGACCTGCTGAGTTCCTCCAGCACTAATTGTGTGTTGCTCCAGATTCCAGCGTCTGCAGGATTTCTTGTGTCTCTGTGTTACTGTTAGGGGAAGTTGCTTTGGGAGTTCATTCCTATGGTCTCTTTGTGAAGACAGCAAATTTGCTTGGTGTGAATTTTAACATTTATATGTCGTTTCCCCTGTACTGATGAATAATGCAAACTGACGTTTACTAAGGCCTGATCATTACTCAATTACATTGAGATCAGTCTACCTTATGTTCTAGACCTTCACACCATTACCATCTACACACGGCTTCCCAACAAAGCCATGCAAGCCTAAGGAAAGGTCCTGAAGCATGTTCTTCTTCAGAGTGGATCTAAGACATATTTTCCAAAAAGATGAAGGCATAGGAAGAACTACCAGTGCCTCAGTTAATGTTATAAAATAAGGCCCTGGCACATTGCTTCCTATTGCTTTGATCACACCCATCAGCATCGTCATTTTACGCTTGTAGCTGACCAGTGCCATTGTGAAAGGAGAATTCTAAGGGCCTTTCTGGAACTGTAGATCACGAAGAAGTCACCTTCCCTCTTATATTCTCTTGTAGTGGCAGATTTTTATATTGACTTGTGGGTTCTGTTGCTATTGCACAGTACCACCACCACTTTCAGCTCTGCTGCAGCCAGGTTGATACAAACTTCTCCTTTTCTGTAGTTAAGACAGCAGATTGCTATGATGAATAACCATGCTATTTGTCTCAACAGCCTAGGTGGCCACTGTGCTCTCTCAGTCTAGGCAACAGCAGTCTGGGGTAGCTGCTTTTGGGGTACATTCAAGGCCTTTGCTGGAGAAATAGTAGGATGAAAGATGCTGACATCCTGAACATGGATAACAGAGGCTCCCAGGACTGGTTATCCAAAAAGGACTTCTACCATGTGTAGCTCAATTCACCTACCATCACTACCTTCATAGCCATACCAAGGAGTGATCAACTCCTGATGACATCTGTGTACACCCTAATGGCAACCCCTTGTTCTCCATAATGTCTCTCTTCTCCTGGAGTGCAACAGACTCCTCCTGCAGCATTCTGTTCCTGTGTCAGTAAGCAGAGTTCTGATTGGGCAAATCCAGGGTTTCAACCCAAAACATTGACAATTCCTTCCCCTCACTGATGCTGCTCGACCCACTGAATTCCTCCAGCAGATTGTTTGTTGCTCCAGATTCCAGCATCTGCAGTCTCTTGTGTCTCCAATCTGATGGAGGAACTCAGTGGGTCGAGCAGCATCTGTGGCGGGAAAGGAAGTCACGATGCAGAGTTTTGACCCAAGATGTCGACAGTTCCTCTCCCACTACAGATGCTGTTCAACTCGCTGAGTTCCTCCAGCAGATTTCCTGCTGGAGCTATAACTGCCATCACAGAATTAAGCAAGGCATTCAGTGTATCAGAAACTATTACAACAAATTAGGAAAGGAATAAAACTGGACAATCCACCTTGGATCAATCTTGGCATGAAATTTGGACATGGCAAAGTTGCTCTTAACTGAGTGCCTTGTAAAGTCTTTCTTACAAACAGCAGTCGAGGGTCTAAATTTGGAGAATTCTCTTACAGGTCAGTTAATGAATAGCTAGACATGGTTGTACTGACAGAATCATACCTTAAAGACTAAATGCCAGATTCTATCATTATAGTCCTTTGCATACATCCTGTTCCATGAACAGGTGAGAACTAATAGAGATGGTAATACAGGTGAGTAATGGTGATCCTGAGAGTCCTCAACGTTGATTCCAGACTGCATTAACTCTCATGGGATCAGGCAAACATGAGCAACAAACTTTCCACCTGATTACCAGCTGCCTTCTCCCTCAGCTCATAATTAGTATTCCTATATATTGAACACTTGGAAGCAGCTCAATGAAAGTATCAAGGGCACAGTATGTACTCTGGATTTCCATTATTAACACTAGCTTGGCAGCCCCATCACAGATTGAACTGGCTGAGTTATGAAGAACATAGCTGTCAGACTGGGTCAAACAGATGTGAGCAAACCAAGGGTAAATATATTTGACCTCATCCTCATTAGTCTACCTGTTGCAGATGTGTCTGTCTCTGCCAGCATTAGTAGAAGTAACGACAGCAAAATCCTTGAGGAGGCAAATTTATATCCTCTCACCAAGGATATCCTCCATTGTGTTGTTTGACATGAATATTATGCTAAATGGGATGGACTTAAAGATTATGCATCTTAAACTGGGCAATTATGAGATACTCTGATAAGCAGCAGTAGCAAAAATGTATTCCACCACTATCTGTAACCACTTAGCCCAGCATATCCCTCACTCTAACATATTTAAATCAATAAATTAACACTGGTTCAATGAGGAACACAGGAAAGCATGCTGGAGCAGCACCTGCTTTACCTAAAAATGAGGCACCAAACTGGTGAAGTTCAACACAGGATGACATGAATACTAAACAGCAAAAACAGCATGCAACAGACAGAACCACACCATCGCACAGTCAAAAGGATCAGATTAAATGTTTGCAATCCTGCCTCTTCTGTCGTGCACACTAGTGAACAATTAAACAGCTAACTATAGGAAGTTGCACCAAGAACATCCCCATACATAATTATGGCAGAGTTTAACATGCAAATGCCAAAGGCATGGCTGAAATAATTGTAACCATGTTGACCCAGAAATGGCGACTGAAGTATCCACCCTAGCTTCCTCCCAAATTCCCCATCATCACAGAAGCCTGATTTCAAGACGAGATATCCTTATTAGTCACATTGTGAAATGCATCTTTCACGTAGAATGTTCTGGGGGCAGCCGCAAGTGTCGCCACGCTTTGGGTGCCAACATAGCATGCCCACAACTTCCTAACCCATACATGTTTGGGATGTAGGAGGAAACCAGAGCACCCAGAGGAAACCCATGCAGACACGGGGAGAACGTACAAACTTCTTACAGACAGCAGCCGGAATTGAACCCAGGTCGCTGGCACTGTAATTGTGTTGTGCTAACCGCTACACTACCGTGCCTGCCCTCTACACGTACAAACAACTTGATTCATTTCTTGAACTGAATTGAACTTGAACACAACTTGAACTTCAGAGCACAAGACACAGCAAAGGCTATGCGACTGGATCAAGCAGCATTTACTCTCCAATGGAGATGCTGAGTAATGATTGCAAAATGTTCCATTCCACTTGTAACTCTGCAGCAAATGAAGCAGTTTGTGTCTGCATGCAGTTTGGATTTTGCCAGGACTATTTGGATACAGACCTCATTACAACTTCTAGCCAATCTCGGAACAAAGGGCTGAAATTCAGAAGACTGGAGTGATTTCCCTTGACATTAAAATAGCACTTGACCAATTGTGGCATCAAGAAGCAATGTAACGTTGATGTCATTGGGCATTAAGGGGAAAACATTTGAATGATTGGACTCATATCTTGCACAAAGAAGCATTCCTGCGGTTATTGTGGGTCAATTCCACCCAAGAATATTGCTGCAGGACTTCTTCAGGGCAGTGTCTGGACCTAACCATCTTCAGCTGCTCATTAATGACTTCCCTTCCACATATCAGAAATAAGGATGTTGACTAATCGTTGCAGAATGTTCTGTATCACTTGTAATTCTGCAGCAAACGAAACAGTTCGAGTCTACATGCAGCAAGACTTGGTGAAAGTGCAGACACAAGCTGATTAAGTGGCAAGATTACACTTGTGCCACAAAAGTGTGAAAAGAATCACCATCTCGAACAAGAGACATTCTAACCATGATATTCAATGGCATGACCATTATCACGTACTCCAATAACATTCTGACCAGAAACTCAATTGGTCTGGCTCAAAAATATTGTCGCTGTAAGAGCAGGTCAGACACTGACCTTTGGTGAATGAATCACCTCCTGATCTACAGATAATGAGATGGAATTATCTTGACCTGTCCGCTCCAGTAATTGAAACATCATCTAGGACTGAGCAGCTTGCTTGGTTAATACCCCAATCACTTCCCTAAATAATAATTCCCTCCACCACCTACAAAAATCTGTTCAGTTACTCACCTAGGCCACACCAACTATCTTCCCAAACCGGCACTTCTACCATCAGCATGGACAAAGGCAGAAGTCACATGGGAATACTACATCTGCAGGTTCTGCTCCGTGTTGCACAGCATCTTGGCATGCACAGGGACCCTTGAAATGGATTCTTCCAGCCATAATGATCTTCCTTTAACATGTGTAAGCTGGCTTTAATTTATGCAAGTGAGCTTTAACTGGAGATAGTCACTTACTATACATGTGCCCCGATAACATGACAAGGAGATGAAAAATTGTAAGTGCTGACTGAATGCAGAACTCATTCAAGGGACTAGAAAGCACAAATTGTTGATTACAGTATTGCCTTTGCAATTACCCTTTGGAATCTGTACCATTTTTAGGTAATATCCAGTTTAGCTCTGTGCCTAACCATGCTCATTTCTGGTCATCTCAAAAGGCCAGTTACTGCTTGTACTTTTTGCCAAGGCTGTTTTTGTTTCATTTTGTCCAATTCATTCATACGGATAACACTAGCAATAAGTCAATGAATGTTTTACAGCACAGAAGGAAGCCACTTGACCCATTGAGTCTGTACCAGCTCTATGTAGGGCAATCCAGCTTACTCCACTACACGTCTCTGTTTGCTGACTTAAACTTAGATTATGTGGCAGCCTGCATTAATTAAATGATAAATCTTCTCCAGCTGTTTCTATTATACAACTTGGTTTTGTATTGGTGGATAGGGTTAACATCACCTGCGATGAGTTTAATACCTGGAAAGATCAGACATTTTTTATGTCAAAAAAATTTAAAAACGTATTATTTATATTAGATGCCTTTGCAATTGAGTATATCGCCATTCAACGGTTGCAGGTGGCAGTTATTTTGCTGCATTACAAATTGGGGCTACAAATGTGAATTCCCACATCTGATGCTGATGATTAGTATATCTTCTGATCAAGGATGCTTATTTGATTTCCTGGCAAGCATGTGTTGCTGATTTGCCAAAGGTAGAATCTTCCCCCAAGATCATCACAAATTTTAAAATTCTCCTACAATGCTTCTTATAGAAGAACAAACATCAAATGCTGCAGGTCTGAAGAGATCCTCCCAGGTAAGTTCCACACCATTGCTGGACTCCATCTGGAGCCCACTTGGTGCTGGGACCCTGTGTAGGATGGAGTGGAATGAGGATTCAGAATCTGTACATTTAGAGAAAAAAAGGTGAGTTCAGTTAGTTTTTTTTTATTTTAATGTCTTAATTACTTCTCAGAGATAGCTCAGCTGAAGATGTTCACACTGATCCAGATAAGAGTGGGTTGACAGGGCTGGAGACCTGCAAGTGTGTGTGGTGAGTGGTCCACAGATGATTTGGGCTAATAGGCCATTCTGAAATCTGTCACATTACATTTCTCAGTGTTGTAATCAATATTTTGGCTTCTAATTAATTAAGAATTTAATTTGTGTTTAAATATCTTTTAATATTAGCTTTTAAAAGCTTTTTAAAGCCTTGACAACCTTTCAAAGAAGGTGAGGCTCCTTGTGCAACCGTGCACCCTGTAAAAGGCTGACAAGGTGTTCCAGAATGGAGTCTTAGCGATATGCCATCTGAAGTCTGAATGACTGTTGAGGCCTCACTGCACCTTGCTAGCTGCCTTACTCCACATTCAGATCAAGTATATGAGTGTATGAACACAATGACTGTGGATGGCAAGTCCAGGCAGCGGGATAAATGCAACTCGATTTTGCCCAACTGTAAATTATTTCCAGTCCTTTGCATTTATCCAAAATGTTTGCCAATTATTGCCTCATTTACATGAATGCTTTAATTAAAAAATAAGGTCCAACTATTCTGGCTGGGCCTTCTCCTCGAAGAAATTTAATGATTTAATGTTTACTTTCTAATGAAAATAATGTTCCTTAAGAGTTTCCTTCATTTAGTTGATCCCATAACAGCTATTTGAGGCTGATAAAATAAATGAGTTTTTAAATCATTCTGTACAGCATATTCATCTTCAGTAGTTGATAAATAGCACCAAAAACTGTTCTCCATTACTATCTTTGTTGCTATGCGTAATATACACAAGTTATGTTTGTGGCCTCACCCACTAGTATGTCAAATGCTGATTCAAGCAATATTAAACTTTGTTTTCATGAATAAATTTCCCAGATGTTTTCTGTTCTAAATGTATTCAGTTTGAGAGAATCTATATAATCACATGTGAATATTATGGTATTAATGCTGTATTTTTCTAAATATCTACAAATTGCCTTGCAGTCATATCAGAAAAAAAATAAATCTGAACTTTTACCATTTTGCATTTGATAGCATTGCTTAAGTTCTCAGCTGAAAAGCCAGCAATTCCAAGCAAACTGCTGACAATTAATTTGTATTTGTGCCTTAGTTGGGATTCCCATTCAAGAGCAGAGTACAACTTCCACAGATTGCTCAGTACTTCTACTGAGAAATCTACTGGCTGTTTCTGTTAGATTTGGGACAAGAACAACAAGCAGGTTCACTTGAATGGAGGGGGACTATAGTGAACAATAAGATTAAGTACAAGGTCAGTTACTTTTCGTTTCTTTAATTTAGTCAATTTTGTTATTTCATAGTGTCAAAAACAATCAGAAATCTACAATCTCTTTGACAGTTTTGACAGCCAGTAAGCCTGAGGTTGTGGCTTCTCAACTGAGAACAATTCTGTGGCTGGGTCTTGTTATTTATGAAAAGAAAGACCCTATGTTGCTCAAAGTCTTGTTGATTAGCTTGGAGCCAGGTTACCTGAGGAAGTTCACACTATAGACATCCTGCTCAAGGTAAAAAAGGGTTCTGCAAGGAGAAGACTATCAAGCATGGGTAATAAGTGGTTTGCAGGTGATTTGGGCCAATATGCCCTTGTGAAAACTGTCACATGATATTTTAAAGCATTTTACTGACAAGGGTTTTCTTTTTCTAGCTGTCTTGCAGTGCTGTCCTCCTAACTCCCACCTGGATCCACTGACAGGTTGTCCAAATACAAACACCTCTTCTTATCCTAACTACAACTATTATCAGGTGCGTTCATAGAACAGTACAGTAGAGCAAAGGAACAGGCCCTTTGGCCCACCATGTCTGCACCAACCATGATGTCAATGTAACTAATTCCATCTGCCTGTATATGGTCCATAATCCCTCTATTACCTGCCTGTTCTTGTGTCTATCTAAATCCTTCTTATACATTGTTATCATATCTGCTTCTACCACCTCCCCTGGTAGCGTGTTCCAGGCACCTACCACTGTTTAAAAAACTTGACTAACGCATCTCCTCTAAACTTTCCCCCTCTCTCCTTAAACCAATGTAGTCTAGTATATAACATTTCCAACCTGAGAAAGACTTTGACTATCTACCCTTTGCATGCCTTTAATAATTTTATATACTTCTATCAGGTCCCCACTCAGCCTTTGACACTCCAGCGAAAACAACCCAAGTTTGTCCTACCACTAGATATAGATAATACATTCTAATCAAAGCAACATCCTGGTGAACCTCTTCTGCACCTTCTCTAAAGCCTCCACATCTTTTCTATAGTGTTGCGACCAGAACTGCACACAATGCTCCAAATATGGCCTAACCAACGTTTTACTTAACTGCAACATGACTTGCCAACTTTTATACTCAATGCCCTGACCGATGAAGGCAAGCATGTCATAAGCCTTCTTTACCACCTTATCCACCTGTATTGCCATTCTCAGGGAGCTATGGACTTGCACTCCAAGGTCCTTCTATGCATTAATGCTTCTAAGATTTATTTACTGTATGCTATTTACTGTATACTTTCCCCTTACATTTGACATCCCAAAATGCCACCTCACACTAGTCTAGATCATAGTCCAGATTAAACTCCATCTGTCACTTCACCGCCAAATTTCCAACTGATCTATATCTGCTATGTCCTTTGACAACCTTCTTCACTTTCCACAGCTCCACCAATTTTTGTCATTTGCAAACTTACTAATCAGACCACCTACATTTTCATCCAAATCATTTATATAGAGTGAAATTCTATAGTTTAAAAGAAGGTATATTGTAAATGTAACTGAACAATAAGCTCATCTTGAATCCTCTTTCTCCTATTGGAACAGAGGTTAAACCTTTGAGTTTGATTAATGCTTGATTCAAATAGCAGAGTGAAGAGTTTCTGGAGATAAGGGTTGGATGATTTATGTAGATCTTCATTCCTGGTTAAGGCACTGTTTCACAATACAACTGTCAATGCCATAATTTGCACTGAATTTCCTGTAAAATATAAAATCAAAGTACACAGTCAATTTGCACAGTGTAACTTTACAGATTGAGAAGCAAAATACTGCAGATGTTAAAAATCTGAAATAAAACAGAAAATTCAAGAAATACTCAGTGGGACAGATAACATATGTAGAGAGAAAAATACAGTTAATGTTTCAAGTTGATAAAGACATGAATCAGAAACATTAGCTCCATTTTACTTATTTAGCTGCCCAAATGCATCATTTTGTGCCAGTCAGAATTTAAAAAATTAATTAATCATAATTGCTTCAAATTCTGTGAGATATACTTATCAGTTTTAATTGAATGTTAAGTGGAATCTGACTCTTGGATCTTGGATCTCTCTTCTTTTACGACCACTGGTGTTCTTTTGTGGTT
The DNA here is from genome assembly GCF_009764475.1 of Pristis pectinata. NCBI lineage: Eukaryota > Metazoa > Chordata > Chondrichthyes > Rhinopristiformes > Pristidae > Pristis > Pristis pectinata. The sequence goes on from NC_067425.1 coordinate 25,607,310, forward strand.
CTTGATACCGCCAGTAATGATATAGTTTCCATAAACAATCTCCACCACATCAATACAAAGCATGCCACTGCAAACACTAATATGTTAAATAAAATGAAAAACTGCCCCACACTTTATCCAGATTATTGAAGATGAATAAGACAGTTGATGTATTAAACCAAGTGCCAATTGATTTTTATTATTATTATTATATCTAAAAGGAAGTCAGGATTCATAGTTGTATAGTCTTTCACAGCCTCAGGATATTATGGAGTGCTTTACGGTTGATATTTGAAGTATGGTCATTTGTAGGAAGCACAGCAAACAATTTAGACACAGCAAAGCCCCACAAAGAGCATGGACTAATGACCAAATCATCCCTTTTTAATGCAGTCCTTCGAGGGTATTGGCCAGGATACCAGGAGAACTCTATGTATAACACCATGTTATATCTGCTCAAAATGCTAGAAGGGCCTCTCTATAGAGCATCTGAAATGCCATGCATGATCCATTAGAAGTGCTAGAAGCAGAGTGGAAACAGATGTCTGAGGCTCGAATCAAAAAACAGAGGAAAAATGCTTTATTTAACTATGGATTTAGAAGCAACAACCCTAGAAATCAATCTGCATCAAAGTCACACTAAAGGATCATTGCACATCATGCCAATGACTGCTTGGAAGTGGGCTGGCAATTGCAAAGTTTACTAGTACAAAAAAATACTAATAGCAAATGAAAAATGGCAAAGTTAGAGCCAGATAAAAGCCAGAGTTCCTGAGAGCAATTTGGTTATGGATGTGGGTACCCCATTAGTCTCAGTCAACCCAAATCTTTTGGTTTTGGGTTGACTGATGAGGGTAATGGGGTACCCACAGACTCTACCACAGATGGAGCAAGAGGTTCCTGATGGGACAGGCAGGTGGTAAACTGGTGCACCCCTTCTGCTGATGTGAGGCTTCTCTGTGCTTCCAATGCATGAACCCAGTTTTCTCAGTGCCATCCCCAAAGCTCCTTCTCCACTTTGTCAGAAGTCAGTAGAGATGTAACATCTTTTCATGGAAATTTTGAGAACATCCTTGAATTTTTTCATTTGTCCACCTGTGTCAGAGCTCAAATAATGTGTTTGTTTCAGGAGTCTGGTATTAAATATGCGAACGAAGTGACTGGCACATAAGAGATAATTGAGTGAACGGGGGCATAGGCAGTAGTTCAGCTTGGACTGTAGCCAAAACTTGGGTAGGGGGCCAGAATATGGACAACAATATGGGCAGGTGTACCAAGAGAAACAGGGGGTTTAATAGCTTGAGGGAGAGTGGTGAGAGGGAGGATTGGACAAGGTCCTTAGTACTTATCTGTATCTATTAGAGAACAGATAAGTAGATTGTAGTAGGACTTCCATTCAGCAGTGGGATCTAGAGCTGTAATGGCAGCAGTCTGAACCACACAGGTATTTGTTTGAAACAATAATTGATACTGTGACATCATCCAACAGATGCTCTACACAGTGTATTCTATATATGCCCTAAAGGAAAGGATAGGTTAGCTGTTCTGCTAGTGGTGTTAAGTCAGCGTCAGACTTGATCCTACCCTTTGACACTGATCACAGGTTTTCTTACAAGCTTTCCAATACTTCAGTCAGTCATTTACTAACATTCTCTGTCACCTGGCCATCAAGTCCTTGTGTGACTCCTCTGCAACAGAATCGATGTGCAACTTCTTAACATCTCTAAGAAAAATGAACTAATGAGGTATTTTTAATTCAATTTTAGTTAACATTAAATTTATCAATAAAGTGTCAGTTTACCAACCTTTGAAATGAGGTCAATTTGAGCTGCATTTCAGTTGGGTGTTTAAACCAGTATATGCTCCATCTGGCTAAAAGCCCATTTATTATAACTTGTGATTCAGTTGTTTCTGGCAAATATTTTGCAAAGAGTATATGTTAATCCAACTTCCTCTAAGCAATGGAAGCTTGTAAAAGCACACTGAATTTGTTTGACAGTATATCAGAATGTAATCACCACCCACATCAGTGATAACAGGTAGATGAGAAGTGTATTTCAAAAAAGGTGCACAGGAGGGTGGCCAAGATCAAGTCAGACACTGCCCAATTTACAGAGTTTACAGACAGCAGTTCAGCTTCCTTAATCTCTCAGAAAAGTAATGTTCTTGCAGTCAGTGGTTGCTACATTAAATGATAGTTGATTCTGAAGCCCATAGTAATAGACCCACCAACTGCTGGAATGCCAGTTACACATGACTATGCATCATTCCCCTCAATTTTATAAAGTCTTCTTTATTCCAGAGTGATTTGGAAAACATTTTACATTTTGATTCATATAAATGTACAAGACAGATGATGAGTGGATTGTTTGCCTGGACTGGGTAACAAGTAAACTTGTCCTGTGGTGAAAATAGCTAAAATATACAAGCACTCCATTTCACATCTCTGATTTGATGGCCAAAGATACAATGTACCATCACGGGAGCCAGAAGTTGTAATGAACTGTAAGATTTGTTGACCACAAGAAAGGGTTCATCCAGGTGTGTGTCACAATCCCTGTAACCTGTTATGATACTTTTATATGCAGGCAGCCCAGTATTGCAGACATTTTTGTTCTAAGATATAGGAGAAAAGAGCCACCCATGTCAAGCTTGGCTTACAACATGTGAGAGGCCCCACAGAGAAAGAGAGAAGAGCTATGACAAGAGCCACATGACTATCAAGTATGTCATATTGCAAAACATCAGAATATTAAAGATGAATTTTAGGTGCCTGGGTAGGTCTGGATCTATCATTCAGTACTCACCAACAAGGATACCCCAGAATAATATTGGTCTGCCCTTCTTGCACAGACGATAGCAAATTAGAGAAGATTGTAGGTGTAAATGGAATGAAGAGGAGTAGGGGAAGGTTAAAGAATCGAGTACCACATTTACAGACTACCATGTGCATTGCTTCTGGAGATACATGGGACAGAATCATAGAAACTTACAGCATTTGGCCCATTGTAAGAATATAAGAAATAGAAGTAGGAGTAGGCTATTCAGCTCCTCACGCACACTCAATCATTCAATAATATCATGGTTGATATTTTACTTCAAGGCCCAGACAAGTCAATCTCCCCTTATAAATAAACTCTTTCAATCCAGTCAACATCCAGGTGAATCTCCTCTGCACTCTCACCAACACAATCACTTCAAAGTGCAGCCTTACCAGTATTTTATTAAGTTGCAACATGACATCACATTTCTTATATTCTATGCTCTGACCTATGATGGCAAGCATGACGTATGCCTTCTTCCCTACCCTAGCTACCTGCATTGCCACTTTCAGGGAACTATGAACTTGTACCGCAAGGTCTCTTTGTTCATCAACATTACTTGGTTTTCAACCATTTACTGCATTTATTCTACCCTTACGTGACTTCCCAAAATACATCACCTCACACTTGGGTTAAATTCCATCTGTCAATGCTCTGCCCAGTTTCCCATCTGATCCATCATCCTCTGTGTTAATAGCTCCTCCAACTTTTTCTTCAACTCCATTTCAAAAAGTTCATTAAAATATTTTTTGATTCTTCATGATTTTTTCATGAAACTTGGTCAATTTTTAATTGTGAAGGCCACAAGACTGCCTTTAATATTGCTAACTGACAGCAATAATGCATTCCCCCTACAGGTTTGGTCACACCCATTGGTGCAGTTTCCCCTTTTGGTGCCTCATAAGTTCATCTTTTGAGCTTATCTTTCCACTTCACACTGTAATTGTTTCCTAAATACTCTAATATCTTAAAGTCACTTGGTGTTGATTCACACAGTAAAATATGAGGACCAGGAGTTTCCACTTAAAATGCAGTTAACAATCAGGACATAAAATTGTGCCAGGTAATTTTTCTTAAATTCACATAGTCATTTGCATATCCCAGAATGTTACATGTGCCCTAAACCAATGGTATAATTGGGCAGAATTTTAGAATCAAAGTATAAGAGCTTCTATCGATTTGTAAAAAGAAAAAGATAACAGTAACTAAAGCTAATGGATGTCCTTTACAGATTGAGACAGAAGAAATAGTATTGGTGAATAAGGAAACAACAGAGAAGTTAAATGTCTTGCTCTATTTTGTGTCTACCTTCACAGAAGGACAGAGAAAACCTCCCAGCAATAGTGGAGGACTACAGGTGTACAATAAATGAGGAGCTGAAAGAAATTTGTATTAGTAAAAAATAGTATTGTTGAAATCACTGGGGATGAAAGGCAGTAATCCTCAGCACCTGATGACCTGCATCCTCATATTTTGAAGAAGGTGACAATAAAGATACTGATTGTCATCTTCCAAAGTTCAATACATTCTCAAACAGTTCACACTAATGCGAAGAAGCAAATGTAACTCCAATATTTAAGAAAGGTGGGGGGGGGGGTGAGAGAGAGAGAATGAATAGAGAACCACAGACCCATCAGTAGTAGAGAAAATGCTGGAATCTGACCTGAGAAAGTGGTAACAAAGCATTTGGGAAATAATACTAATGTGAGCAGAGTCAACATGGATTCTTGAAAGGGAAATCGTGTTTGACAAAACTGTTAGAATTCTTTGACATTGTAACAAGCAGAAAAGATAAGGGTCAATTATTTGATGTGATGTATTTATACTGGATTTTCACAAGGGCTTCAATAAATTGCCACCTAAGAGATTATTAAATGAGATTAGAGCACACAGAATTGGGGATACTATACCATCTTGGAATGAGAAATAGTTAATGGATAGAAAATAGAGAGTGGAAATAAAGAGATCATTTTTGAGTTGGAAGACAATGCCTCAGTGTCAGTGTTTGGTCCCCAGCTGTTCACAGTCTATAGCAATTATTTGGATGAGGGGATTAAATGTAAGTTTTATGATAATACAAATCTTGGTAGAAGTGTGGGTTGTTAGCAAGATGGAGAGGGGCTTTATGGAAGTTGGCCAGGGTAAGTGAATGGGAAAGGACATGGAGATGAAATATAATGTGCAAAAATGTGAGGTCATCTACTTTGGTTAAAAAAAAGAGTCCTGATACAGGGTCTCGACTCGAAACATCAACCATCCCTCTCCCTCCACAAATGCTGCCTGACCCGCTGAGTTCCTCCAGCAGTTTGATTTTTGCTCCAGGTTACAGCACCTTCAGTTGCCTTTGCCTCCAAGTTAATATGTAGGTTGTTTGAGCAGTTGGAAAGCAAATGGTACAAAAGGCCAAAATGAATTTGTTGCGAAAGGAATTGAGTACAAGAGTAGAGATGTCTTAGTCTCGCTATAGAAGCCCTGGTGAGACCACATCTTGTCTTCTCTCCCTTCCTAAGCAAGGATAGAAGAAGTGCAATAAATGTTCACTAAATTGATTCTTTAGCTTGCAGGTTTGTTTTCTGAGTAGAGGCTAAGCCTATACCATATTTTACAAGAATAAGAGGTGTTCTCATCAAAATATCCAAAATTTTTAAGGGGCTTTATAGGATAGATGTAGACTTGATGTTTCCTTTTCTGGGATATGTAGAACTACAGAAATAAGTGGCTGACAATTCAGGACAGAGAAGAAACTGAAAATCAAGAAAAAACTGCAAATGCTGGAAATCTAAAATAAAATCAGAAAATTCTGGAAACAATTAGCAGGTCAGGCCACATATGTGAGGAAAGAAACAGAGCTAATGTTTCAAGTCAAAGACTCTTCATCAAAAGTGGGAAGGACACAGAAGAAACTTGGTAAACTGAAAGGAGGGTGGACGTCTCTGATGTGGTAAAGCCAGGGTGACCATGGGGATAAACTGTAAACAAGGTTATCTGTTCAATAATTGCATGGAAGCAGTTAGAGAGCGAAAACATAGACAAAAGAATATAGGAGTTGCAAAATACAGAGCAGGAAGACATGTCCAGCAGGTCAAGCTGGGCATGTCTTCCACTCCCAGAGGAAAAAAGGGTAAAGAACAACAGGAGAAATAATCACACAGGCTAATATCACAGATGGGTGACTGATACAGTTAGAGAAATTAAATTATCAAGTGGTAGAGTTCAATATTAAGTTCAGAAGGCTGAAGCATTCCCTGACAGAAGATGAGGTGCTGCCCCAATGCAGGTCAATCAAGTCCATGCTGATCATCCATTAATCCCATTTTCTATTCTTCCCACACTTTCGTTAACTACCAACACAACCCCCTCCCCCCACCCTACACATAAGGGGCAACTTACAGTGGCCAATTAAGCCACTGACCTGCATATCTTTGGGATGTGGAAGTAAACCAGAGCATCTGCAAGAACCCCATGTGATCACAAGAAGAATGTGCAAATTTCACACAGCACCCAAGGTTGGGATTGAAACCAGGTGTCTGGTGTCGTGAGGTCTAGGTCTACTACCTGTGCCACAGTGCAAGTGCTGCAACACTGAATTCATTGTGGAAAAACTTCAATTATTATTTGAATTTTAATTGAATTAAATAGAGCTAAGAACTTGTTGTGCAAGCGCCAAACCTATCTGCTGAGAAGCTTTGAGATGCAAAATCTGGGTGAATTGAATCAGCATATCATATGGCCTGCTGTGCCTGAAATGGCTCTGGCAGAGTCATCCGATTATTCCCTATTCTTTCACCATAGCAAATGCTTACTTTTCAAGTGTTCATCCAGTTCCCTTTGGAAAGTTACTGTTGAATCTGTTTTAACTATCCTTTAGATTAAAAAAATACCTTGATACTTAAAGTCTTCATATCACCTCTGGTTCTTCTGCCATTCATCTTACAACAATGTCCTCTAATGGTTGAATTTATGCCAATGGAAACATTTTCTACCCATTTGATGTGTCAAAATTTATTTGTGATTTTGAATCCCTCCATCAAATCTTTCTTCTCTGCTGGAAAGAGAAAGAAAACTCAGCAGATCAGGCAGCATCTGTCAAGAGAGAAACAGAACAAACATTTCAAGTCAATGACCCTTTGTCAGGTTTGTGGAAAAGAGAAAAAACAGTTCAGTTTTTTGTTTCTTATTTCATATTTCCAACATCTGCAATTTCTTTGCCTTTTTTTATTTCAACTTCTTTTGCCATCTACAAAAATTAGGTATGTTCCCTTTCTGTTCCTGCACCTCTTTAAAATTGTAGCATTTACTTTATGTTGCCTTCTTCATTTTTCTTGCCAAAATGTTTCATTTTCAATTTGTAACATTACATTTTATCAACTTTGTATATCTGTCTATATTCCCCTGAACCCTATTACTGCCCTCCATTTGGTTCACTGCATTTCTGTTATAAAGTGCTTTAGCTAAAACATACACAAAATTAACCACACTACACTTAGCAATCTTCTTAAACAATGAATAACCATATCATGTAAGTCAAAAATTCATTCATGAGTTGTAGGCGTCATAGGAAAAGACATTATTTATTGCCCATCACTCATTGCCTTTTCAGCTTCCTGTGTAAACCACTCTTGCCAATATGGTAAAGGTGTTCCTACACCAGTATCAACTAAAGAACTTCAAGATTCTGACTCAAGGATGGTGAAGGCATGCCAATATATTACCAATTCATGGATTGCATGTGAATTGGGGGGAAAATTGAAGGTGATGGCATTCTCATGGAGCTGCTGCCCATGATATTATATAAGTCATGATTTTGGTAGACGCTGTAGAGGAAGCCATGTCAAGTTGTTGTAGTACAATCTATAGGTGATATACATTAAACAAAATACATGGTGTTCTGATCAACCAGGCTACATTGTCATGAAAGATGCTGAGTTTCCTGAGTTTTACTGGACTGCATTAACCCAGGCAAGTGAAAAGTATTCCGTCATACCTCTGACATGCCTTGTGAAGGGTAGAAAGGCTTTGGGGCTTAACAGGTTAGTCATTTGCCAGAATATCTTTTCTTTAGACCCAAAATTTTTAGTGACTGAGTAAGTCAAATTCCTGGTCAATTGTGACCTCACCCCTCAGGAAGTTTACAGTGGGTAATTTATCATTGGTCATGTCAAGGGGCAATGATGAATCACTATTTTTGGTTCTGGTCATTGTTGTGCACTTTTGTATCATGAATATTATTTGCCAGTTCTCTGTCCAAATCTTGATATTGGCCATGTGAAAACAGACTGCTTCACAATCTGAGAAATTGTGAGTGGAACCAAATACATGGAATCGTTAGCGAATATTCCCACTTCTGAATGTATGATTTAAGGAAGGTCATTGATGAAGCAGCTAAGGATGGTTCAAATTAAGGCTTTGCCCATAGAGGTGAAGGTCACAGCCACCCTTAATTCCTTAACTTCCAGATCATTCTAGAATGACTATAGGAGTCATTCTAGACTCCTATAGTATGACTTTGGGCAGAGATGATTTGCCTCTGACAATCACAATTATTTTTTTGCACTAGCCAGTGGACCATTTACCCCGAACCCCATGACATCAGAATTACTAAAGCTCCATGGTGCCACACTCTATCAAATTTGGCCAAGATGTCAAGAGCAGTCTCTCTTACCTCAACTGAGAAATTAAGTTCCTTTACCTCTATTTGGACAAAGGCTGCAAAAAAGTTCTGGAGCAGACCGGGGCCTGGCAAAACCTAAACAAAGCATCAGTGAGCAGGTTTTTGGTGAGTAAGTTCCACATAACGCTGTCAATGTCACCTCTCATTTCAGGAAGAGGCTAATGGGTTAATAATTAACTGGACTGGATTTGTTCTAAATTTTGTGGAAAGGACATACCTAGGCAATTCTCCAATTTATCAAAAGAGTTGCAGCTAAGTTAGAATTATTTGCTGTTAACAAAATTGTACTGACTTTATTTTCTAAGCTCCTGCTTTACAAAGGGCCAAAGAAATTTAATTTCGATTATTGCTTCTAATTAATATAATGTTCAGTCATGTGAAACACACAAGCACACCCACACACACAAACTCAGGGTGCACACAGGGGTGAGTGACATCAATCCATAAGAAATGGTCATTGAACTTCTCCCCTTTGTGTATGTGTAATCAGCACTCAACCTAGGTCATGCAAAGGAAAGCAGTATGAACAATAGGGACAAGCACTAGACTTATATTATTTCATGGTACATCTTATTACTTACAGATTTATACGGGCATCATTTGGAATTAGTTTCATTGGAGTTCTGCTCACACAACTTAGGAGTGCTCTGAACATAGCAGAGATGGTCATCTGCATGTTACCTAAAAAAGGGTTCCTTAGTTACGATCCTTGCTGGGCCTTCAGTATAACCAGGAGCAGAAGAGGAGGGGCCAAAAGCAAAGTCTCCCTCATAGAAGGCCAAGGAAAAAGGAAGAGAAGGTCTCTAGCCTAATCCACCATGAACCATGCTCCTATGTCCTGTGTCCAAAGAACTATGTATCCAAAGGCCATGATATCTAGAGTTTTTTCTGACCAGGATAACCTACTGCTACACCTGTGCCAAGCCTGCTCTGCCCTTAGAGGTGAAGGTCACAGCCATTCTTAACTCTTTAAGATCCAGATCATTCCAGGTGGTGGCAACTGATACATGTCACAGTTTGCAGCATAAAGGATTCAGGATACTGTCTTCTCAAAGAGAGGGCAATTCATCCAGACATCCAGATTTACCAAGCTTTTGAGCTTCCTGGAAGTTCAGACAGTGATAAACTCCAGCTATGTAGTGCCCCAGATAAAGCATGTAAGGAAACAAAGAATGGAGGTGTCCAGTCAGCGATGAAGGAAGATCAGAGTGCACCTTCTGAGCCTAAAATTCACTCCACTATTTTAGGACTCAGAGAACTAATTTGTGCTTGAATGCGGCAAGAATTTGTAACCACACCACAACGGTGCCAGCAATGGCAATCTGTACCATTGAAGTCTCACCAACATCACTGCTCTCTACTTCCTCTGAGTGCAGCTTCAATAACAATCATTAATGGTCTCTACTTGCAGCTTAAAAGGCACTGAAGAATGCTCTATCTTATTCAAAGAAAAGCAGTCTGCGGCATTGCAGCTCCCAATAACCACCTAGACCTTTCACTGTGATCCAGTGTTGACTCAATACATGCATTGGTTGCCATTCTCCAACTATATACCATGAAACTATCATCCCAAACACTTAGAGAAGCCTCTGCCTGTCCCACCCAGAATGACTGTAGCAGCTATTCACACACCTTGGAATTACAATGGAGACCAGTATGCAGCAAATGTCAAATAAACCACGCTACAGAGCAGCACACATGATCTCCACTTGGAGAAGGTGGGGCATACACCAATGCTCTGAACTGGACTATGGACTGGTGTGTGGGGGTGTTTATGTCTCTGTGTTTGACAACTGTTAGAAATTAAGATGTTTTCATTTCCTCATGGTCCAACAAAACACCGGTGATAATTCAGCTAATTCAACAATCATCACTATACAGGTATCAACTGGATGAGAAGCTTCAAATATAATCTTTTCACAAGGAAGAACAATTAAAATGAGGAAAGAGATCAGTGTTTCTGATTTTTGCTCAAGTGTGAAAATAGCACTGAGCATTCATTTTCCCAATAAGGAAGCTGTTTGATTTTCATTTCACTTCCATAATGAGCCACTGCTCTTCAATGTCAATTTTATATCTGGTAAGTGCTGTACATTTAGCTGCTTTTCTAACTTAATATACATTCTAAAGTGAATTGTTCACAAAACAAAACTTTGTGTAATTGCTAAGCTTTACTCACTAACTTGAAAATTTAAAGATAGACCAAGAAACTCCATTTAGAATTCCAATTGCAAATTCCAACACGAATTGCACAAGAATAATGAAAAATGACTGTGACTATTAACCATTTTGAAAGAAATTAACACTGCAGTTTCCTGAGCCAAGCCCCATACAAATCCATTGGAGTAATGATTAGCATTATATAAATTGGAAGTAATCTGCTAGGATGCATGTAATTACAGTGCACCTTTTAAGATGCCCATTCTAACTGCAAACTTTAGCAACAACCTTGGGCAATAGGAGATGAATACACAATTTCTTGGCTTGGTCAATTGACTTTCATAGAGCATGACTGGCTCTCCCATATTTCTCTCCTCTTCTCAAAAATTTCCATTGTATGGGCAGGTGACAGAGGCAGCTAATCAAGAGAAAAGACCTTCTTAACTCTAGATCTACCTGTAAGAAATGGTATAAAAGTAAATAAGAGTTAATAGGTTTATTATTGTGAAAAATTGCAAAGACATTAGAAACTTATTAAGAGTGTATGGTTTCTTCGTAGCCAGTTCACATTTAAGCAATTCCACGCATACTGAGTAACATCCTGTTTGTGTTCACTAAGTATCTTAGCATGTCCTCATAATGTACACTACAAATTCTTTACATAAGTTATTAATGGACCAGAAAATAGTCAATATAGCAGAGCAGAATTAATAAATGGTTGGGTCAGGTGTCATTCAGATCTTCTTTGTTTAAATAACTGCCCTTCAAAAACTAGTCAGATACTAAGCATGTAGCCAGGCTAAGAGATGTCTATCTTTCTCCATGTTTTCTTACAGCCGGATGGGTGAGTTGAGGGTGTTATCTAAAGCTGTGACTAATTTGAGATCAACTTAAAAGCAGGCAGCACAAAACAGAATGTAGAAAGGAGAAGAGGAGAGATTGTTTTTCAAGATAGATCCATGAAAGCCATGGATGAACACCTTGACTAGCTCAAGAACATGATCAAGAAGTATACCACTGCTGCATGCCTTCCCATTGCTTGTTCCATCTGTTGGAGTATGTTTGTCTATTTGATGGAACTGTATTTGATATGACATATGGCCCTGCAACAGTACACTACCCACTGACAATAATGGTTCACAGTGAGGTCCTGAAAAACATGGTCCACTTCCCATATCTCAAGAGCCAATTCTCAGAAAATGCAGACATTAATGATGAAATTCACCACAGCCTTCAAAGTGTCAGCACAGTGTCTGATCAGCTGATGAAGAGGGCATTTAAAGATCAAGCCCTCAGCCTAGCACAAAACTTATGGTCTACTGGTCAGCAGTGATCCCTATCCTCCCACATGTTTCTGAGAACTGGACTATCAAGAACAAGAACTTCAAGGCATTGCAAAAATACCACCAATGCTGGCTCCACAAAATCCTCCGAATTCACTGGAAGGAATGTGAACAAATGCCACACCATCTTTCAGGCCAACATCTCCACCATTCAGGCCCTAGCTACATTCATTTGGCAACTTGGGCAAGCCACATCATTCACATGGCCAACACTAAACGCCTGAAACAGATACATATCTTAAGCTCCGTCAGGGAAGAGAATGTACTTAAAGTTTCCTTTAAAAAAATGAAACATCCTGGAGATCTTTGGCCCATGACTACTCAAAGTGAAGAAAGAACATTCAGAAGTCAGGAGGATAGGAACCGCAAGGCCATACATTCAGAGTAGACAGAGACCCTTCCCAAACAGCAGAAATATAGGTAGCACAAAGTACTCACTCATGCATTCCATCATCCACCATCTGTTCCATCTGTGGAAGAGTCTGTGGATCCCACATTAGCCTCATTAGCCACATCAGAACCTACAAGACTGAACTGGAAGTAAATCACCTTTAATCTCAAGGGATTGCCTAAGAGGATGGATTCTGGCATTTATGGCAACTGTCATTTCCTTAGGAACCAATGCTAAATATTTTAACCCTTTGGATAATCTTTGGTCTTTGGGAAAGGCTGAAACCATGCACGTCAATTAGGACAATGGATGGAGGAAGAACACTAAGAAATAAATGCCATCCTCGCTCATTATGATGACATACAATATTATGATCAGGGCCAAGCCACTCTGAAGTTCCTGAAGCCATGTGTCCATGAATCAAATAAAAATCCCTTCACTGCCATACCCTATGTTACATGCATTTGCATTCCAATGGGAATTGGATAGTGTTGCAGCAGTTGAGGAGACAGATGGTTCACAAAGACAAAGAAGTTCAAGTGGGAAGTGGGAGGATTTACCACTTTTCCAGTGTAAGTTGAAGAAAATCAAAAAACCTATATGAAGGCTTTGAGGTCCATGTCAAAAAATGTTCAAAACTGCTAAGTGTAATTCTTGAGTCCATGGGCTACTGGAGCATGTTGCAACTTTATTAGAATTTATCACAGACTTGCGGTGCAGAAGTGAGCAGGGACTAATCAATATCTACTGCTGCCAAAGCAGTAGATTAGAAAAAGGAAACAGCCTCCCAGACCACCCACATCAGAATATTTTAGTGCATTCCACTATATGCCCAATCATCCTATTGATCAATTGAGGCAAGCGTACAGACCTAATGGAATAGCAACAGCTGAAGCCAATCTAAAGAACTCTGTTTTTCACTGTCAGAGTCCCCCTCCATTGAAACAAAGGAATCAACACCAGGTTGTCTAGAAATAAGCTACAGAGAATCAGCCAGCATCAGCTCCCTGCCATAATCAATAATCCATGGCAATAATGCCAAAATTGCTCTGTGACCTTTTATAGAACACAAACAGCCAACCACTTGGTGATGTAAAAAAACAAACTGCTGGAGGAGCTTAGAGGGTCAGGCAGCATCTGTGGAGGCAAAGGGATAGTTGACGTTTTGGGTCGAGACTTTGCGTCAGTCCTGATGCAGCCTGAACCGTTGAGTTTCTCCAGAAGGTTGTTTTTTTGCTCCAGGTTCCAGCATTTGCTGTCTCTTGTGTAATCACTTTGTGATAATAGCTCTCAGGTTGTCTCGAAGGGAAGCACTAAAAAAGATAAAAGGAAATAAGATATATCCATCTGGTATTCATCTAAGGCATACTTATTGCATCACAGAAGGAGGACATTTGGCCCATAAGTTCCCTATATTCTCCTGTAATACTGCTCACACATTTTTTTATTATTATTCTTTCAAGGAATGTAGGCTTTGCAAGCTAAGCCAGCATTTAATTACCATCCCTAATTGCCCTTGAGGATGTGGTGCCGAGCTGCCTTCTTGAACTGCTGCAACCCTTGAGGTGTGGATATACCGACAATACTATTAGGGAGGGAGTTCCAGAATTTTGACCCAGAGATGGTGAAGGAACGGCAACATATTTCCACGTCAAGATGGTGTGTGGCTTGGAGTGCAATATCCAGGTGATGGTCTTCCCATGCTTTTGCCGTCCTTGTCCTTCTAGCTGGTAGAGGCCATGGATTTGGAAGGTGCTGAAAAGGAGTCTTGGTGAATTGCTGTAATGAATCCCGTAGATGGTGCAAACTGCTGCTACTGTGTGTCAGTGGTTGACTGAGTGAATGGCTGTGGTTAGGGCACCTATCAAGCAGGCTTCTATGTCCTGTATAGTTTTGATCTTCTTGAGTGTTGTTATAGCTGCATTTGTCCAGGTACATGGAGAGTATTCCATCACACTCCTGACTCGAGCCTTATAGATGGTGGACAGCCTTTGGGGAGTTAGGAGGTGAGTTACTCGCTGCAGAATTCCTAGCCTCTGACTTACTCTTGTAGCCACATTGTTGTTATGACTATTCCAGTTCAGTTTCTGGTCAATGATAACCGCCAGAATATTGATAGTGGGGGATTCAGTGATAGCAATGCCATTGAATATCAGGGGGTGATAGCTGAATACTTTCTTGTTGGATATTGTTATTACCTAGCACTTATGTGGCGTAAGTGTTATTTACCACCTGTCAGCCCAGGCCTGGATATCTTCCAGGTCTTACTGCATTCGGTGTAGTCTGCTTTGTTATCTGAAGAGTCGTAAATGGTGCTGAATATTGTGCAATGAACAGTGAACATTCCTACTTCTGACCTTATGACTGATGGAAGTCATTGATGAAGCAGCTGAGGATGGTTGGTCCTAAGATACAATCCCGCAAAACTCCTGCAGAGATGCCCTATGGCTGAGGTTATTGATCTCCACCACCAGAACCATCTTTCTTTGTGCTAGGGATGTTTCCAACCTGTGGAGCATTATCCCCCTGTTCCCTTTGACTCCAGTTTAGCCGGGGCTCCTTCATGCCATACATGATCAAAAGCTACCTTGATATCAAGGGCAGTTACTCGCTCTTCAGCTCCCCTCACATCAGCTCCTCTTTGATTCCTTTGCCATTAGCCTGCCAGCACAATAAAAGGGAGAATATGAAAACTCCTCTCAGACAGCTCTTGAGCTCAGGATTAAACCCAGGTTCCTGGAGCAGTGAGGCCACAATGCTAACTGCTGGGCCACCATGTATATTTTGTTGTAATACCATAGGTCATTGTGATATATTATACAAATAAATTAGAATTATTTAAGAAATGGGCATTAATTTTCCATTAATATCTTCAGAAATATGATGATTGGTATGTCACGTATGATTAAAGAGCATTGATGCATTGCCATATTCTCCAATGGATTGTGGATTGAATTAAAGTTTCTTTACTTGAAAGTAAAGGAGGGAAGGTAATGATGTCAAATGTGGTCTTTGTTAGACAAAAGAAAATTTCATTACTTAGATGTATTCCGGTGCTACTTGCAGCATTTTTCTCTGGTCTCTTTGGTAATTATCTCGAGTCTGTGTGTTCTGGTTACTGACACTTCAGTGAGTGGAAATAGTTTGACCTTATTTAATATACCAAAACTCTTCCTAATTGAAGTACTTTTACCGAATGTCCCTTCTGTACTATCCTGGCTTTCCAATTTAACTGAAGTCTTTCTTCTATTATTCTTCTAAATGGCCTCTGTATTCTCTCTCAGGCTTTTGAATTCTTCCTAATTTGAACATAATAATTCTGCTGAGGCCGAACTAGAGATTTATGAAAGGCCCAAATAACTTTTCTACCTTTTCGCTCTATGCTTCCAGTTATAGAACTGAAGGTCCTGTATTTCTTTATCACTTTGCCATGTCACCTTTAAGATTTATGTATCAGACAACCATGTTAAGATTAAACCATTTAGTTTGTATTGCTGGCTCTTTATTCACAGGAGGCTTTGTCACCATTACCCATACTTTGATATAATATTTTACCCTAAAATCAGGGAGGCTGGACAAGAAACATAGGTGTTAGGAAAATTAGTAGATCATCCAGTCCATCAAAGTCTCAATATAGGTAGCATGGTCTTCATTCCATATCCATTATTAACCATCTAGCCTGAGTTACTGTTTTGGGAAAGAATTCTAGATTTCCACTGTCCTTTGGAATCATACCTATCTTTAATTTTAATGTTATTCCCCTTGTTCTGGTTTTTCCCACCAGAGAAAATAATTGCTCTCTATTTGGCTTATAAAATCCTTTGAACATCTTAAAACCCTGAATTAGTTCACCCCTTAGAGTATTATAATCAAGGTCTATTATCTGCTGAAAGAAAGAAAGATAGATAGATAGTAGACAACTCTCAATCTGCTGAAAGACCATTGACTTAAAACCTGGTAAGTATTTCCAGCATTGTCTGCTTTTGTATTGTGCTAAAAGAGTCAGTATGAAAAAGCATTCTCAACTGCAGAAATTACTATTTAAACTTCACAATCTTCAGAATCTGAAGATTGATCTTAACAATAGATTGTCAGATTTTATATCCTCCTCTGTATCTTACAACTTTCTCCAGATTCTTCACCAGTGTAAAAATGGAAAATGTAGAGCTAAAGTGTCACTGGTCCTTGCTATAATAAATTTATGGGAGCTCACTGGGTACTCATGGGTAGATTTTAGGAAGGGCAATAAAATGACTGGGAATTTTTGAGAGAATTAAATTTTACATTGAAAACATTAGTATCCATTAAAATAGTTGAAGGATGAATAAAATTGTAAAATATGTATTTTTCTTTCTTTAAACCTTATTTGAATATTTGAAGTTTCACTTAATGAGGCAGGAAAAAGAACCATGAAGAGATATTTAGAAAGCAATTTTAGAAATTTTAATGACCCAGTGATCAGATTAGTCGGTCATCCATTATGAATCTGGGCCTAGAAATTTCTAATGGAAAAATATTGACATAAAACTTAACAAAAAGGTGGCAATAGGAAGCCCAGTTTACAGGAAGTACACAATTGTGAAAAAATTAATAAGGTATATAGAGAGAGTTATACATAGACAAAAAATCTTCAGTGTTTTAAACAAATACAAAAATAGTTTTTTGAAACCAAATTTAAATTGCAGTACACACTTTGAAATTTCAACTTTCTTGCCCTTCAGAATGCTGCCATGCAGTCTTCATATCCTGTTGATGTGCTACACAGCAATGCAGCAGCCTGGCACTGCACTGCTACAGATGAATCCAAAAAGTCTGAAGTTAACTTGGAAACTGTCTTTCAGATAGTGGATGAATTAAGGGCTTCTCCAAAACTTCAGCTGGTGAAAATCGATGGCACAGAGAATCCAACTCAAATGCAACAATCTCAGAATACCCAGAAGGCCCCCAGCACTCCAACATTTACTGACAATGCAGGAGCCAACGTACAACCAATGGAACTTCAGACTCTCACCTCTGCAGTCTCAGAGATTAAGTCTTTCGTGGTAGCAGTAGACCAGCCACTCTCATGTTCACTGCCAGCAGTTGCTGACAGCATGCATACAACTACTTCACAGCTATCTGAGAATACAACGACTGTAAGCGTTGTATCTGCATCAGTAGCTTCTGATCAGTGTCTACCACAAGGCGAAGTATCTAAGCTGTGCCACAGTACATCTCTCCATCCAATAGTGCTTGTTGAGGATGGACCAGAATCCAGCTCTGAAAGGGTAAGTTATAATAGAAACATATTTCTACCCAGCATGTAAAAAGAGTCATACATTGTAAGAAATCTAATGAGGATTTGTTCAGCAGCAGTTAACATTCTTACAATAGTAAACTAATTCATCACTAGAAATATATGAGAAAGCCATTTTGACAGCTTTACAGTGCTACCTCCTACTACCTTAATATTCTGCTTCATAGTTGTAAGGAAACACATATATTCTGCACAAGCAAGTCTGGAATCAATTCTGTAAAATATTTCAACAAGAATTGTTATTCACCATTCTATAAAGGTGTGAAAGGAGATGACCAAGCTGGATTTGTTGCTGTGCATTAGTAGTAAATAATAGCTTTGACCTTACATAGATCGATGAAATTCAGACAATTTAGATTAACACAAGGAGAAAGAAGTCACCATTTGATCATTTTGCTTTCATTTTCTGATCTGACAAGAGTATCCGCTATTTTAAAGAATATCTCTGTAAATTGGCAGATGGAGCACTGAGTGTGTTGTTGTTATTTACTATCATCCTAAATTTACTTTCTCGACAAATGCAGAAATAAAAATGGACAAATACTAAAAATTATAAAGGTGTAAAGTGAAAAGGCAGTCAAATGTTTCAAGTATCTACTTAATACAGAAATGAAAAAGAAAAGTAATCCAAAACATTTACTGTTGTTTTCCTAGCAGATGTTGAGACACATGTAGTATTATTCAGTATTTCCTGTGTGAGTTAGCTGTATTCTCAGTAACGTTAACAACATAGTTACAGATTGAAGTCCTTCAATCTATCTAGCTATTTACTCATGCATTTCCAACACCAAATCCCATTAGTTGACAGAAACTGTCTAGTTTATATAATCATATATAGATACGGTACAGAAACACACAAAAAGCAAATACCTCCAGATTCTGGAAATCTGAAATAAAAACAGAAACTGCTAGAAACACTCAGCATATGTGGAAAGAGAAACAGAACTAATGTTTCAGGTAGATAATTTATCATCAGTTGTAAAAAACAAGGATGTTTCAAGTTGCAGAAAGGGTAAGGAGCAAGAAAACAAGAGAAATGTCTCTGAAAGGGTGGAGACCATAAGAGACTGGAATACTGCCAGCTGAGAGAAAGTGGTGAAGCTTGTTGATTGCATATGATGGGTTAATGCATATAAAAGGAGATGAATGAGGGCAGAGGAAGGAGCAATAAAGAAATCAATGCCGATACTATAAGATACTGTGAGGTAATTGCTGGAAATCTAAAATAAAAGAGAAAGGTGAAAGTAGCTAACAAGTCATGCAGCATCTGAGGAGAGAGAAAAACTGAGTTAACATAACAAATGACCTTTCATTGGATCTGAGCAGTTCTGAAACAAGCTGAAAAGGCTGGTTATCTTAAATTGTTGAATTCAATGTTGGGACTTGATGGCTGCAATATGTCTGGTCAATAGATCAAATACTGTTCCTTGACCTTCATTAGAACAGTGCAAAGTGCCCAAAACAGAGAGGCCAAACTGGGATTGTAATGGAGGATTAAAGTAACAGACAACTAGAAGATCAGAGTCATTCTTGTGGATTGAATATTTGATTTTCATAAAGCAATCGCTAATTTGTGTTTAGCTACTCCAAAGAAGAGGAGATCACAGAAACATCTCACTTAGCACACAAAAGTATGTCAGGGGAGTGGTCCATTTAGTCTCACACTCCTGATCTCTCCCCATCTCCCTGCATTTTTTCTTCAAGTATTTATCTATATGTGGCTCCAAAGAAGAATTGTAAATGAAGTCACTGGGAATCAGGAAAATTCCTGAGATTAGAGTCATATCTGAGATGGCTGCATTTGCTGGAGATTAATTACCTCTTTCTCAAGGTATCATTCAGGGCTGGCTAATTATTTTCTGTTGCTTTGTTGAAGGCCTTCCTTGGATTGATCAAAACATAAAAATGTTTTGCTCTGTTGCCAATCCCTCAGTTATTGAAGCAGCCCATGCTTGTATGCAGAAAAACTTAAGTATACTTAGATTTGAAAGGGTACGAATAAAGTCACATTTGTACATGTGTCAGCTTAAAGTTATCTCTGCTTACAGAGAGCTTAACAATTTTCCTGCGACATTCAATCACTTTGCCAAGTATCTTCACTATATTCTAGCTATATTTTACACAGGGATCCTGCAAATGGCATGCAATCCTGATTTGCAGTAGAAAAGCAGCTTTGTGCTTGCTTCAGTTAAGTGGGCTGCTTTCCCATTTACAGGCCCATCAGAATATGACATCAGGCAAGTCTGGGGCTGCTGTTTAGCCCTTCCTCATCCCTAAAACTCAAGTCCTGGCCACCTGCTTTTCAATGCACAAAATAGATAACCATTATGTCCCAGTGCCTGCATGAAATGATGATTCGCAAATTTTGGTTAACTCGGTCTGAAATGATAGATCAACATTTGGAGTGACAGAGCTGGGTATGGATAGCAGCATAGAAATCAGTCTTCATCCAATTCCTTTCACTCCATGTAACACCCAGCAAAGTCTGAGTGCATTAGATGTATCAAACACTCTGACTCCAGGCTATGTCCTGACAGTAATACTGAGGTTTTGCGCTCCAGAACTAGCTGCAGCTCTAAGTAATGGCATTTGAATATACCAGTGGAATGGTACCACTGTAATTGGCATATGATAAATAGATTGTGTTGTTTAACCATTTTTTTTTCAGTGATCTCCATATATCTATCACTAAGAGTAAAATTGCTGGCATGAGCTATTAAACTGATAGCTCAAAAATATTGTTTCTCACCTATCATTTAACTATTTCAGACTAAAATTTTAGCAACTGTATAGCACAATATGAACACTAATGGATTCATAAAATCTATGGACTCATCCTATTGTATATACACACTTAGCACAAATACATATGCAACAATACCAAAGTGTATATGATGCACCTCTCTCCTGCACACAACGCTGTAACAGCAAACAGCAAACGTTGACTTTTCTTTTGCAGACTAAAGCTGCCAAGAATTTCAGGTTATCCCTCCAAACAGGTAGTGAACCATCTATGGCACAGAGGCTGACTTCCATGGAAGAGCATGAGACTCCCATAGGAAACATGATGTGTGCCAGCCACAAGCTTTAATAGTTGCTCTGAGTGTCCATACTGCATCAGGCATGTTTCTATATGTTATTCATCCCTTACTGGCCCTACCTCAGATGATCACATCTCTGCTCCTTGTTATTATGTAACAACCTTCACCTTCACACACTGATGTGTTTCTCTTTAACTATTATTTACAGCAAGAACAACTTTAGAAAAATACAAAAAATACAGCTCCATCACAAGAGCAAGGGGAGGAGTTGTCAGAGGCACAGGTGGAGGAGCCACTTGGGAATCTCACAGTGAAGAACCAACCAACCCCGATCTTGTTGAGTTCACAGAGACTCCTACTGCAGCCACACACACTGTGTCACTGCACATCCTACCATCTCAGGTAGACTGTGAGGGATGAGTAGCAAGAATCTATGGTAATACTTCGTGCTTCACAAGGTGAGACCCCTGGGGTTAGGAAGCTGCAATCAGATGAAATCAGAAGAGAGGGCACTCTGAGCTCTGAGGATAGGACACCACATCACTTCTAGCCAAGAGGATGCAGATGAGCACAATAAAAGGAAGCACACAGCAAAGTTGGAGATGATGGGTGTTACATTTTGCCAAAAACAATGACTCATGTGACAGACAATTTGTTGTAACTTGTGGGGATGCACAAGAGTCCCTATCCACACACACATCTTGTCACTCAGAGGCTGGAAAATATAAACCCAGCTCTCCACCATGGCTATCCAGCATTTGATGGCCTCATGGGTTTTTTTGCAGCTTCCATGCATGGACACATGGAGTTTACTCAACAAACAGATTTGATTCAGGAGGGTCTAGCGATAACCCTTAGAGCTCTACTGGATCCCATCTGAAAGCTAACTGTTTCTCTGCATGCACAAACTGCTGTTATGAAGAAGCAGAGAGAAACTACCCATGATCTGATGCCAGAGAGATTCTTTGCTGTATACATTGATCTGAAGGCTTTAACTGTGGCTGTGTAATCTGTCTCACGGTGGATATGCACCATGTTGTCTGCCTATCCCAGAGGGTCTCAGTCAAGTAGTTGAATGAGAACATATTGAACTCCCTCAAGATGAGATTATTTCACCTAGCATTTCTGTATCCTTGCATGTATCCTATAATGTACATCTACAATTCTGGTGGCATTAAACAGTCTGAACTGTCCTTTGCATAGGAAGTGATACTCATGGGCATCCAACATACCCATCTTATGTTTAGTGCACAGAAAAGGATCAGCCTTCCACTAAACCAGCCACAGGCAAGCAAGATTTTAAATTACAAGGTTTTGATTAAGAAGAAATAAGATGTATATTTTATTTTTTCTCAGTGTCCTTGCTTTTAAATTTCTTTTACTTTTGCAATGTACATAATAAGCTTGGTTTAATTGGAAAACTTCCCCACCATTGTGTGAAAACAGCACTTCGTACATTATCTTACATACAGAATCACACATAGCTCAGAAAGATGGAGCAAACAGCCTTTGTAGGTAGACATAAAGTCAGGCTAGTGGAATGTTAAACTATTATATCTATTATTTATAGAAAAATATAAGAGATATCAAAGAAATTAACTTCCTGAAAACCCATTTTTATCAGGTCTTGGCACGAAGACATTTTGAATTGTACTTTTTTCTTTTTTTAATCATTATTATATATACTTATATATAATTAAATATTATCTAAATAATACCTACGAAGTTGAAGAAGACAGGAACCCATTCTCTTTCCATTTGTGCCCTCCAAGTTTTGTGCAGAAGCTTGTTGAAGTTGTGACTAACCCTTCAAATTGTGATGTTACAAAGCAAACATCACTTCCCTGAAAAAGTGGCAGGGAACATTGTCAGTGTGTTTAAAATACCTGCTTGCTGTGTCTTCCATTGCCAGCAGTGTGTATAACATTGTTAGATGTGTGTGTGCAAACATTATTGGACACTTGTACACACATGAGTATGTGGTAGCTTCTGTGGGCATTGAGTAGAACAGAAAGCTATGAAGATTGTTAATAGTTGAATGATGAAGGAGTGGTGCATGAATCAATGTGTAAATGCAGAGTTGCTGTTGGTAGTTATGATTTATTGATGTGTTTACTGGCTAGGCCCTTGGGAGATTGTACCTGATGCTTACTTTTCTGGCAACCTCTGCTTCCCTTTTTTTTTATTTCTGCTCCCTGGATGCCAAAGCCTTCCTTCATGTTCTTCACAAATTAATATTTCCAAGAATCTAGTGCTGTCTCCAGTAGCTAGTTTCCATTGCTGTATTGAAAACTATAATATGCACCAGCATTTGGAGAGGTACAGATATAGCTTCCAGTCATGCTGGTGATTTTCAGCTGGTGCAAGGAACTCTTGGAAATGCTCTCTTTATTATGAATCCACAAGGAATGTTGAACAATCTAAAGGAGTTTAATCCTGATTTCAACACTACTGCTCACAGGAAAAGGTGTGGTATGAGGCATTACCCTTAGAACTACAGACCTAAGGAAGAATGAGCAAAAAGAACACAGTGCAGGACAATCTAAAGTAGGAAGGAAGAGGTGGAAGGGAAAACAACTATGATCAGGAAGCTAAATCCAATGAAGGTATTTGAAAAACAATTCTCTTACCTGAACATCAGTGGAAAAGACTCAATGAGATATATGCAGTAATCAAAAAGCAAGAAACTACAGATGTAAATCTGAAATAAAAACAAAATCTGAAAACATCCAGAAGATCAGGTAGGATCAGTGGAAAGAGAAACAGGGTTAATGTTTCACGTAAGTGAACCTTCAGAACTGTGATGTCAGCAATTTAACGACAACT
Source organism: Pristis pectinata (assembly GCF_009764475.1). Lineage (NCBI taxonomy): Eukaryota > Metazoa > Chordata > Chondrichthyes > Rhinopristiformes > Pristidae > Pristis > Pristis pectinata. The sequence continues at coordinate 25,630,839 of NC_067425.1, forward strand.
TCATTAAAATCTGCTCCAGTCATCACAACAAAGGATGATCACATCTCCTGTTAAGATTATTGTAGGCATTAGTTATTAAGCGTCAGTTTAGTACAGTCATCCACGTTGCATAATAGAGATCACTGAGGCTCCCATTTTCAAAGACCTAATTGTATTTCATTTTCTCTTCTAGGGAGTAGAAATGTATCAATCATGTTGTTTATGCAAGGATTATAGCAAACACTCAGTATCCATCTGCTTTGTACCCATTGGAAGTATAGCATGCAAAGCACACAAAACTCTATATCCTGAGAGCAATAATGATGCCTTCATTTTGTGACATTCAGGTATACCACCTCCATCCAAATCACTATAAGTGAACTAAGAGAGGCTCATGGGCAGCAAGAGCTATTTGCTGATGATATAACTCCTGTTGCTACTGCATAACCTATGTACAAACAGAAACCATCCATGTAATGAGAGTGATGTTACCACAAAATGGAATAGAGTAATTCACTGGCATCCTGAAACAATTCCTTCTACTGGCTAGACTGTTCTGGAAGAACAATGCAGTCCTTCGAGTGCATGTCAAGATTGATGGTGGAATGCTGTGTGCTTCACTGACTTGTTGGTATGTGGTCATGTCACCAGCCATGTGGACAGTAACAAGGGAGTAAGTGAAACAGCAAGAGCAAGCAATGGAGGTTGAAGAGGAACAGAAGCAGCCTATGCAGCCCCTTTCTGAGTAGTCTGTCTATGAACTACTCTGACTATAGTAACAGAAAATGTAACATTAATTTACTATACATTGAACCTCTTTCACTTCCTAGCTATCAGAGCAAATTCTTGACCACAATGAAAATAAAATCCATATAAAATAAACATTCTAAAGAAAATGTTTAAATCAAAGCATTCTGTATTCCATAGAAGCATCAACCAATCACCCTCATCATATGGCAATGATATTGATATCCTGCTCTTGGAATCAATTTAAGGCATCTGGTGTGGCTCCATGAATTTGGATCAAATGCCCTGGAAAATGATTGGAGAGAGCTGTCTTTTATATGTTCCAGTGTTTAGCTTTAGTTGCTGCATTCACAATTGGGAAGATTTGAGTGTCTATCAGTGTAAAAGAAGGTCATGTCTTTACCAATCTAGTTCAATACTATTTCAGTCCACATACATATTTCATACGGTTGGTGATGTAGTCTTTGTTTGAGACACTGTTATTGTTCTGTCAGGACCTCCATTGTTCCTTCAGGGCCTCCATTGTTCCTCCTAAATAAATGATATATAATTGGAGTCTCATCCTAAGAGTTTATTTCATTTGAGTCATGGTCTTGGCATGTTTCTGTTCCTGTGATGGATCAGTATGATGGGATCACAGATCTGTAGTACACAAAGCAGGTGACAGAGGCTAGGCTTCTTATAACAGGGGAGCAGTGTTCACCAGTGTTGGTAGCCAGTCGACAGGTGTTGCCTTTAGTGCCATGGTAATGATGTGCATAACCATATGTAAGTTGCACATCCCCGGCCTCCATATGGTGACTGTCTGTCCATATAGCTGTGCAACCTTCCATGGTGGAGTACACTGAAGCCAAAGCTGTCATTTGGAAAGTATTTATTGTTGTACCTCAAGTGTTTCCCATAAGTTTCTGCAGAAGGTTGTTTACAATGTACCATTACTTGTCATTGTGATCCTACGCAGTACTGCCCCAGAGTTTATATAGAGTAATTGGTGGAAGGACAGAAACAACAGATAGCCTTCAAGAATGATCTGGTGAAGTTGCAGTGGTGAGATCACAAATTTCATCGTGATCCATCACAGGATGGAAGACATGCCAAGTCCGTAGCTCAAATCATGCTGCAGGCCATGTGCCAATTTGTTAGTCCTACCTCTAAACTAATTTCTAAATTATGCTGAAGGCTACAAGTGTTAAATTAAGTGAGTGAGTTTCCTTGCTCTTCTACCATGTCCTGGCTGGGTTGTAGTTCTTGGATACTTTGATGGAGAAAGACACAAGGTCGTAATAAGGATTGAGCATGAATGTAGGAAGTGCACATCTACTTGTAATTCAGAACAGTTGGACTGAGTAGGTGGTAGGATGTGAGAAGGAGAATTAGGTTCATCAATAAAACTTCAGTGGCTCAAAATGACAGCACTCCACCACCACTATCTTCTCAACAGCAATTAGAGTCAGGCAGTACATCCTGATAATGCCAGTGGCACCCACATCCTGCAAATAAATATAAAATAAGGTCATCTTCTATGGCCTTTGGCAATAGCTGTTCCAATGATGGCAAGCACAGTCTACTCCATCAAGGTAAGATCAAACAATCTTGGCTGTTCCACATGGTTAGCTGCTGCTACCTCTACTAGTGTTTCACCTTGCTTGCAAGAGAGGGAGAAGTATTTTTCAGTTTTGCGTGTTTTGGTGATGTGGATATCGTGGTTGAATAACTGGCAGTATATGTAAACTGTGGGATATAAGTCCAAAATTTCCAGCAGTGCTTAATGTGTGCAGATTAAATGAATAATGGAAAAGTTAGACGTGAGTCCTAATTGATAGAAGCTGCGAGTGACTGAGTGATAAGGGATAAGGACTCTGAGCAGTGCCTGAAGTAAATGGTGCAGATGGTGGGATTGCATACAGTATATGAAATCAATGATTTTTCTGTGACATTGCAACCAGGTCCTAGGTGTTTAACTGCAATTACCAAATGCCACAGTTGTTTGTTCTCATTGACTTTGTCTGAAGATCTTCCTGGACAGCCAGAACACCAAGGTTTCCTATGCAATATTTAAAAATCTTTGAGTCTGCTCCCTTCCAAGTTACAAGATTACTGAAAAAAAATACATTACGGATTGACTTTTACACATATCTTTACCATTGCTACAACATACTTCTTCCATTGAAGGCTATCTATTCACACTATTGTATGACTGGTTTTCATTATTTTCCTTTCTGCTTTGTGCTCCTCCTGAAGCATACAGTCAATGATCAGTGCAATCAGTCTTGGCTGCATACACCAATCATGAAAATGTGTAGACGGCGTGAACGTTGTATGTCGTTATCATTACAATCAATGGACACATGCTTTTCATGCATTGTTATCTTGGGTCCATTTATGGGGGGGCTTTCAAATTTAGCTCTCAAGAAGCCCAAGTTACAATCCCTAAATCCGATATCACAATGGTATTCCACTTTAACGCTTGGTGCAGGAAACAACATTATTTCTTTTCCCTGTAAAAGGATGTTTCAAATGCAGAGAATTCAGAGCTTTGGCAATTTGTTAGTACCCAAAAGAGGCATCATAAATGAATGTGGGCAGCCAACACAGCTCCTATGACATCCCAAATATATACAAATAGGAAAAAATACTAATCCTTTATGCTACAGATTTCTTTGGACAAAAACATCACCTTGTATATAATTTCTGTCATACCAGAAGCATCTATAATGATTTCATCCTGTAAATATTCTTAGTTGGTGCAATTCCTCATGGTGACAAGAAAACTCCCAGATAACTCTTAGGCCAGAGTTGTGATGTGCCTCTACGACTGTTGACCCCAATTAGAAATTCCAACACATCAGCAAAAAACAAATAATGAAACCCAGCCATCAAAATTATTCCTGAATGGACGACTGAGATCCCAAATGTTGACTCAGAAATTCACTCATTTCCATCTTTTACTTCTGCAGGAAATAGAATGCAGCTATTACCTTATAAGACCAGGCTGACTTTGTACTCTCTCTAGTCTACCCACAGTGCTAATGTACAAAAGGGCACCAGCAGCATTTTGAGAACATTATTGGAATAGAATTAGCTAAGTACTTCACTGTCTATGTATCTCACTTCTGTTAAAGGGGAACATTTTCCTCCCATTCTATATCCTGGAAAAGAGAAAAAAAAATTGGATAATACACTCCATGGTAAAATAATGCAGCATGAACATAAACAAACATTCCTTTAATCTGGTACTCCTCTAAATAATGAAAAACTTTTACATTTCTTCTTCTGTAACTTCTTCTTTGTGCATCTTTCAAGTAGATTGTGCAGTTGGTATTTTCATACCCTCAAACCCTGACGTAAGTATAATTCAGTAGTGCCTAACGCCCTGCACCTCAGGCATTTCTGAATTTTCAAGCGGTTGGCCCTAAACCAAACAGGTCATTGGTGTGCTCCCCCTTGATGGATTAAAGCACTTGTATGGATGACAAGACATTTCTGAGCCAATATTTCTAAATCAGTTCCAAGTGGTGTGGATCAGAATTAAAATTGTTTAAAATAGGAAGACTTGCTCTATATTACACCTTTCAAGGCCTAAAGTTGCTTCAGAACACTTTACAACCAATTAAGTACTTTTGAAGTGTAATCACTGTTGTAATGCAGAGAAACACAACACCCTTTTGCACACAGCAAAATCCCACAGCAATATGATAATTATCAGAAAATCAGTTTTTGTGGTGTTCAGTAAAATTAGCAAAGACACTGGGGACATGCCTGTTCCTTCTCAAAATAATTCTTCAGAATATTTTATAGTCTCCTGAGAGCGCGGACAGGGCATCAGCTTAATATTTCATCCATAGAAATGTGCTACAATTGGACAATTCAGTTCTCTTTTTAGGTAGGTTACCTTCAGATGCTAATAGCGTACTTATTTACAGGGTAGTGGTGTTATTTTATACTATCATCTCTTAGCTTATGTATTTAGAGTGCCGTTAAAACTTTCAGTGGACTTTTTTTAAAGCTTCTACTGGCTCATTAATAATGTAATTTGGGCTGATTTTTAAAAGAGGTGCAAAACTGGTCATTTTCATGGAATCTGCAGTATGAAAATAAATGATTTAGTTGCTAAAAACAGTAACAATGCAGTTGGCTTATGCTTTCTAAATTGGCATTAAATCTTCATTTCTGTAGACAGTACATGGTACTGACTATCAGACTGGCTCCTTGGATTCCATCCAGACCTCTGATCGATCAAGAACCATTATTTCAGCACTACTCTCTGACTTTGACATACCTAAAGATACAATTGCAGCTAATACTATTTCATCGACTCCTATCAAATCAAGACGACAAAACAGTGGCCAACAAGCTAAGTCTCCTGGTAAGAAAATTTTAATTAAATATAAATTCAAAGCTCTGCACAGACATGTCAGGCCTCTGATTTTTTTTTTAAGTTTTCTGTAATTTTTAAAGAAGGTAAGGTATTAATATAAAAATATCGTTACAGAATTAATGAAGATTTGTTTCTTTAAGTTTCATGATTAAGTCTAGGAAGAGGAGATATTTATCATTAAAATAGCTACTTATACATTTATAAGTATGAGTGCATTGTGATCAATTACTGGACATTGTATCAATGAGCTGCATGACTAACTATTTTTGTGTTTATGTATTGGTCTCCTTTGTTTTTTTTTACTTGGTATTAATCACAGATGCTTCAAACAAAACTACGAAATTTGATTGTGCTGTTATTGGGTTAAAACTCAATGTGGTTTGCTGTTGGTGGGCCTGGGTTGAATTATATAATATTCCACATACTGTAGTGAGTTTATGGTTTTATCTATATCACCAGATTATTATAAAAAGTGTCTTCAAATGGACATCCAACATATTCACAACTATGCAGTGGTGGTCATTAAACATTGGTAAGCCGATGTATTTAGCTACATGCTTAGTTAGCTGTTAGTGACAGGTAATCTCCTGGGATAGATAAAAACATCTGATGTTCCTCTATTCAAATTTGGCCAATAAGCAGTCCTGAGTCACAAACTCCATAGTTCACGTATTGATATTTCCTTACGACATTGAATGATGCTGTTCAGCCCGGCAAGTCCATGCCAGCTCTCAAAGCAATCCCACTCCTCCATTTATTTCCACTTACCTCACATGCCCGTTAACTCCCCACCTACCTGCACTAGGGGCCAATTAACTGACCTACCAGCACGTCTTTGGCAGGTGGGAGGAAACCAGAGCATACAGAGAACCCATATAATCACAAGGTAAACATGCAAGCTCCGCACAGACAGCACCAGTGCTCAGGATTGATCCTAGATCACTGGAGTTATAAGGCAGCAGCACTACTGTGCCATCCCAGTACTCTGAAGCACTCCATCAAAAGTATTTAAATAAAGCTACAAAGACACATATACATAATTTAGCCATGATTGGCTGTACTAGTACATAAAAGCCAGAATCCCTTTACCACTGTATTTACCACTGTATACCACTATACCACTGTTACCACTTTACCACAGTGCTGGCATTGAAGCCAGGTCAATATGTTACAGTAAGTCAGGGAGTAAAGGGAGAGAAATGGTCAAATGCTATTACTAAATCAGTGGAATTGAAAATAGAATGTGCTTTTTTGCAATGGATGTTGGATCCATAAGATAAGATAAGATAAGATCTCTTTACTAGTCACATGAACATCGAAACACACAGTGAAATGCATCTTTTGCGTAGAGTGTTCTGGGAGCAGCCCGCAATTGTCGCCACGCTTCTGGTGCCAACATAGCATGCCCACAACTTCCTAACCCATACGTATTTGGAATGTGGGAGGAAACCGAAGCACCCAGAGGAAACCCATGCAGACACGGGGAGAACGTACAAACTCCTTACTGACAGTGGCTGGAATTGAACCCGGGTCGCTGGCGCTGTAATAGTGTCACGCTAACTGCTACACTACCGTGCCTGCCCTGGGACTAATATCAGTCTCGGACTGCAGCATTCAAATCTGGTGACCCTAACCTTTACAAGAAATCAAGATATGACCTCTGTAAAGCTATCAGAGATGCCAAGAGACAGTATCAGTCTAAAATCAAGTTGCAGACCAGCCGTCAATTGTGGCAGGGTTTACATGCTGTAACAGCTACAAAATGAAGTCGGGCAGCAACGTCAACAACAGTGCATCCCTTTCCAATGAGCTTAACACACTCTATGCAAGCTTTGAACAGAAGGGGATTGGTATGGCACCACCCACCCTGACAGCCTCCAATGAACCTGAACCCATGGTCACCTTGAGGACATAAGATCAGTCTTCCAGAGAGTGAACCCACAGAAAGCACCTGGCCCAGATGGTGTCCCTGGCCGTGTCCTCAGATCCTGTGCAGATCAGCTGGCGGGGGTATTTGCAGACATTTTTAACCTCTCCCTGCTTCAATCTGAAGTCCCTACCTGCTTCAAGAAGACCAATATCACCCCAGTACCTAAGAAAAACAAGGTAACATGCCTTAATGAGTACCGCCCAGTGGCTCTGACATCCACCATCATGAAGTGCTTTGACAGGCTGGTCAATACACGCATTACCTCTAGACTCCCAGAAAGCCTCGACCCACTGCAATTTGCCTACTGTCGAAACAGGTCTATAGCAGACACCATCTCCTTGGCCCTACACTCATCTCTGGAGCATCTAGACAGTAAAGACACCTACGTTAGAATATTGTTTATTAACTACACCTCTGCCTTCCATACTATAATTCCAAGCAAACTCATCACCAAACTCCAAGACCTGGGACTCAACACCTCCCTCTGCAACTGGATCCTGACCAACAGACTGCATTCAGTAAGGATAGGCAGCACCTTCGACACGATTATTCTCAACATTGGTGCCCCACAAGGCTGTGTCCTCAGCCCCCTACTCTACTCCCTATATACTCATGATTGCGTGGCCAGATTCTGCTCTAACGCCATCTACAAGGTTGTAGATATTACCACCATAGTGGGCTATATCTCAAGTAATCATGAGTCGGAGTACAGGAAGGAGATAGAGAGCTTAGTGACCTGGTGTCATGACAACAACCTTTCCCTCAATGTCAGCAAAACAAAAGAGCTGGTCATTGACTTCAGGAAGGGGGGCGGTGGGCATGCACCTGACTACATCAACGGTGCTGAGGTCAAGACGGTTGAAAGCTTCAAGTTCCTAGGAGTGAACGTCACCAATAGCCTGTTCTGCTCCAACCACGTAGACACTACGGCCAAGAAAGCTCACCAGCACCTCTGCTTCCTCAGGAGGCTAGAGAAATTTGGCATGTTCCCCTTGACACTCACCAACTTTTACTGATGCACCATAGAAAGCATCCTATCTGGATGCATCATGGATTTGTATGGCAACTGCTCTGTACAGGACCACAAGAAACTGCAAAGAGTTGTGGACACGGCTCAGCACATCACATAAACCAGCCTCCCCTCCATGGACTCTGTCTATACTTCTTGCTGTCTCAGTAAATCAGCCAGCATAATCAAAGACCTCACCCACCTGGGACATTCTCTCTTATCCCCTCACCCATCAAGCAGAAGATACAAAAGCCTGAAAGCACGTACCACCAGGCTCAAGGGCAGCTTCTATCCCACTGTTAAAAGACTGTTGAACAGTTCCCTAGTATGATAAGATGGACTCTTGACCTCACAATCTACCTTATTATGGCCTTGCACCTTATTGTCTACCTTCAATGCACTTTCTCTGTAGCTGTGACACTTTACCTCAATGCACTGTGTAGTAAATTGATCTACATGAATGGTATGCAAGACAAGTGACAATAATAAACCAATTCCAATTCCAATTCCAGTTTCACAGACTGGTAACAATTTGAAAATCCCCATTTTACTCCAGTGCATAAGGCTGTGTTTGTGCAAACCTCTCAAGTGAAGCAGTTTGTCAATTTGCATTATGTTAAAGTGAAATTTAACATGATGAAATTTGATTTAACATAATGAAATGGAGCTCCCAGTGAAAGCAAAGTGAAAACACAACAAAAATTGAAGGGACTGAAGCCAGGTCAGAAATTATGTTACTGGATGGTGAATGCTCATTGTTGCTTTCTTACCAGATTGTACATACATGTGTGCATGCAAGCACATACAATTAAAGATACTTACTTATTTATGTATGCCCTTAACTTGGTATAAAGGGAGATCCACTGTTACCCTCCCCTTGATTAATGCCACAACCACAGTTACCATTGATGGTGGGGTTCACCAGATAGTGACTACACAAAGTACTGTCCCAGAGGAGACAAATAGAACAACAATTAGAAAGCATGCATGAGAAACCTATGCACTGAAATTGTTGATGTGTTGTCAGCTGACTAAAGGCAGGCAATGATAAAGAGCATCTAGGAGTCTATCTCCCAACTAATGCAGAGTAACAAAAACATCATGGCCAGTTTAGAGGCGGCATGCACTTCTGTAGAAGTGGACCAATAATCCCATCACAAACTGGTTCTGGGTCAGGAGACAGCTTCCATGGAGACTGAGGCTTAACACCTTCAAGTATGCAACCTAACCCAAGTAGAGTCTTGAACTTTGCCACCTGCAACGAGGATCTTGCTGTTCAGGAACAGTGAAATCTGAGACACCACTGATCAATAGCTTGCTGACCTCGTTTAGCAGAACAATACCACCCATGAGCAGATTGGCATCATGTTGGAAAAGAGATATGCCACTCTTGACCTCATCTCCCTTATCCAGGAACAAAGAGATCCTCGTTGTCTTCAAAAGCTCCTCCATCAGGAGTAGTCCTGCTCAGAATGAGCCATGAACTGGCTACTGGGAAAAGATTGAAGAAAACAGGGAGATGACAGCAGTGAGTTAGAATGTGTCAGTATCCAGTGGCATCTTTTCATTTATTCCTTTGTCAGGATATGGATATTGCTGATAAAGCTATCAATCAATGCTCATTCCTAATTACCCCTGAGAAGTTGGTGTTGAGCCATCTTCTTGAACTGTTGCAGTCCTCCTGGTAAAGGTATTCCCACAGGAGTGTGTTCCAGGATTTAGATCCACCACCGAGGTTGGAACAGATATATATTTCCCAGTTGGGATGGTATGTGACTTCTCATAGCACTTAGGAGACCATTTGGTACATTAGGTTCATGCCAGATTTTAGAGCAATCCCATCAATCCCATTTCCCCACTTACTTTCCCTGTAACCTCTCACACATACCTGTCAACTCCCCCCCACCCCCCGATTTTCCTGCCATCCACCCACCAACTGGGGGTAATTTACAGTAACCAATTAACCTACCACCATTTCTTTAGGATGTGCGTGGTAACGAGGAGGAATACAGGAGTGAGATAGATCAGCTGGTTGAGTGGTATCATAACAACAACTTTGCGCTCAACATCAGCAAAACCAAGGAACTGATTGTAAACTTCAGGAAGGGGAAGCTAGGTGAACAAGCACCAATCCTCATTGAAGGGTCAGCGGTGGAAAGGAAGAGCTGCTTCAGGTTCCTGGGTGTCAACATCTTGGAGGATCTATCCTGAGCCCAGCACATAGATGCACCCATGAAAAAGGCCCAGCAGTGTCTCTACTTTCAAAGAAGTTTAAGGAGATTCCACATCATAAGATCACAAGATCACAAGACAAGGGAGCAGAAGTAGGCCATTCGGCCCATCGAGTCTGCTCCATGAGCTAAGGAAAAGAAAAAAAGAAAAAGAGAAAAGAAAGGGAAAAAGAAAAAGAAAAAAGAAAGGGGGGAAAAGAGAAAGGAAAGGGAGAAGAAGAAAAAAAGAAAGGGAATATATCATCGAAGACTCTGACAAACTTCTACAGATGAACAGTGAAAAGCGTTCTGACTGGTTGCATCAAAGCCTGGTATGGGAACTCCAATGCACAGGAATTGAAAGGGCTACAGAGAGTGGCAGACGCAGCCAGTTCCATCACAGGTACAACTCTTCCCACTGTCAAGGACATCTATAAGAGGCGATGTCTCAGGAAAGCATCATCCATCATTAAGGACCCTCACGTCTGGGCCAGGTCCTTCTTGATGCTGCCATCAGGCACGAGGTACAGGAGCCTGAAGACCCACACCTCAAGGTTCAACAACAGCTTCTTCCCCACTGCCATCAGGATCTTGAACCAACCTGATAAAACTCCTAACACTACTTTGGACTATATTTCATTTTTTCTCTCAACTTGTACCAATGTCATTATGTTTATTTTTATTTATTTTGTTGTGTAAGTTATGTATAATTTAGGTTAATTTAAATCTATGTTAACTTAAGTTTGTAATGTGCTGTACTGCTGCTGTAAAAAGCTGACTTTCACAGCATCTGTACCCTGGGTATATATGTCTATGACAATAAACTTAAACTTGAAACTTGGGAGGAAACTGGAGCACCCAGGCAGTCACATGGAGAACACACCAGAGCTCTGGATTGAACTCAAGTTGTGAAATATCAGCATTACCTGCTGAGGGACAATGCTGACCTGAAGGGGCAATATGAAGGGTGGTGCTCCCATGTGCTTGCATGAGGTCATAGGCATGGAAAGTGCTGTCAAAGTGGCCTAGGAGAGTATGCTGTGCATTTTGTAGATGGTGCATTGGTGTTAATATTTGGAGTGGTGGATAGGGTGTCAATCAGGTGGTCTGCTTTTTCTTGGATGATGTTGAGCTTGTTGACCCTTGTTTGTGCAGCACTCATCTAGGCAAGTGAAGTCCAAACATGCCTTGTAAATGATATTAAAGGTGGTGATTCATTTGCTACAGAGTACCAGTCTCTGACCTGTTCCTGTTGCCACAGCACTTATGTAGCTAATCCAGTTGAGTTTTGGTCAATGATAACCTATAGGATAATGGGGGACTTAGCAATTGTAATGCCATTGAATGTCAAGGTCGGCGGTTAGAACCTCTCAGTGGAGATGGTCACCATCAGGCACTTTTGTGGTACAAATGTTACCTGCCACTTATCAGCCCATACTTGAATGTTACCTAGGTTATAAGAACATAAGAACAGGAGTAGAATAGAGCAATCATCCCCCAAGACCCACTGTTCAACAAAATCACAGTTGACCTTCAACTTAAACATATTCCTTGATTCCTTCAATATCCAAAAATATATTGATCTCTGTTTTGATTACAGTTAGACTGAGCCTTCATAGACCTTGGGGCCAGAGAATTCCGAAGATTCGCCACCTTTGAATGAAGAAATTTCATTCCCAAGTATATTACCCCTTCGCCAGGGGAAACATCCTCCCCAAATGTGCCCTCAAAGAATTTTGTGTGTTTCAATGAACTCACCTCTCATTCTTCTAGAGAATAGGAAGCCTACTCACTCTCTCCTCAAATGACAAACCTGTTATCCCAGGAACTGACCCTGCTCAATCATTATTATTATTATTATTATTATTATTATAAGTGTCTTGATATCATATTCATTGTAGATTTCACCATTTTCTTAATCATCAATGTCAGACTAACAGGTCAGTAGTTCCCTGTTTTCTCTCTCACTCTTTTTTTAAATGGGTCACATTTGCTACCTTCCAATAGGCAGGAACCAATGTTACCAGTGGATATGGTGTGCTTGGATTTTTCTGAGAGCTTCTGATAACGTTCCATATCAGCTGGTGAACTAGGTTAAAGCACATAGAATTAGGTGTAATCAGCACGGATTGAGAGTTGTTTAATAGCTGGAAAACAAGGTACAGGAATGAATGAATTCCTCTCAAAATCGATAGAATTATGGAAGATAATAAACAGAGCATCTATTATCTCTAGCCACCTCTTTCAAAACTCTGGGTTATAGATCACCTGGTCCTCATTAACTTCTCCAGTGGTCTTCCTTCATCAGAACTTAATTCTTTCACTTCATTATTTGCACTGGATTCTTAGTTCTCCACTGTGTCTCAAAGTTTTTTTGTGCCTTCTTCTGTAAAAAACAGGCATTTGGTTAACTTTTCTGTCATTTCCTTATTTCCCATCGTAAGTTCTCTTGTCATTGTTTAAGGGACACACATTTGCCCTCACTTGTCTTTTCCTTTTTACATATCCATCAAAGCTTATAGTCTGTTTTTAAGTTTCTACTGGTTTACTACATATTCTTTTTCCCTTCCTATATCGATTTCTTGATCAATGTTTATTGAATTCTAAAATATTCTATATCCTTGGTGTTACTGCTTTCTCTGGCATCTTTTTAATCTGTTTTCTTAGATATCTATAGTTTCTCCTGTGGCCCATGGTTGGACCACTTTTCCTGTTGTTATTTTGTGCCTTAAAGGAATATATGTTTGTTGAAAATTATGCATTATTTCTTCAAATTCTAACCTTTGCCTCTCCACTGTCATATCCTTTAATGTAGTTTCCCAACTTGTCCCTTCTAATCAAAGTCTTACTGGATACAATCATGGACTGTTCTTTTGCTCAGGAGCTGCAAATTGAGTTGAGCATTGCACAATTATCGATAATCAACCTCATTTCTGACTATTGATGTAAGGGAGTTCAGTGTTGAAGCAGCTGAACCTGGGACATTGCCATGAGTAACATATTCTTAGAACTATTTGAAACAGCACTGAAGAGATTGCTAACACCATTTAAACACTGGGAAATGGCACAGACAAATTTCTATCCTTGTTTCAATTAATTGGTAATTGGTTTATTATTGTCACATGTGCTGATGTACATTGAAAAGCTTTGTTTTGCATGCCATCAGTACAGATCATTTCATCAGATCAGTACATCAAGGTAGCACAAGGGAAAAGCAATAATAGGATATACTGTTACAGTTACAAAGAAAGTGCAGTGCAGGCAGACAATAAGGTGCAACGCCATGACAAGATAGATTGTGAGGTCAAGCGTTCATCTTATTGTACAAGAGATCTGTTCAATAGTCTTATAACAGTGAGATAGAAGCTGTCCATAGTTTAAAATTTTGGATTGTCATCTGTGAAGGGTTATGATTTGCTTAAATCCTTTTCCTATATGCAAACTTTTCTTAAGGTGTATGTAGACCTTATAATGTATTAAAAAAATCTACAGTGCTGAAAAGATGCATTCTCCCTTCTGTTGTTGATCTACCTCTTAGAGAGGCACAGACTGATACAGCATAGAAACAGGCCTTTCGGCCCAAGTTGTCCTTGTTGACCAGGTTACCTGTCAGAGCTAGTCGTGGAATCTCCCGGTGGCCAGCAACTTCAATTCCACTTCCCATTCCCACACCGACATGTCTGTCCCTGGCCTCCTCCACTGCTAGGTCACGGCAAATGAAAATTAGAGGAACAACACCTCATATTCCACCTGAGCAGTCTCCAACCTAGTGGTATGAACATCAACTTCTTAAACTTCCAGTGAACACTCCCCCCTGTCCCTTTTGCCCTATTTTTCTTTTTCCACCCTCTCCTCCCCACCTCCTTTATTCCACCATCCTCTCCTATCAGATTCCATTATCTTCATCCCTATTACCTCCCAGCTTCTGACATCATTCCCACCCTCACCTGCCTATCATTCCCCCCACCCCTTTAGCTGGCTCCACCTATCACCTGCCAGCTCTTGCTCCACCCCTTCCCTCCACCTTTTTATACTGGCTGTCTCCCCTCTTTCTTTCCAGTCTAGATGAAGGGTCTCGACCCGACTGTCCAATTCCTTCCATTAATGCTGTCTGACCCGCTGGGTTCCTCCAGCATTTTTTGTGTGGCTCCAGATTCCAGTATCTGCAGTCTCTAGTGTCTCTAGTCCTATTTGCCTGTGTTCGGCCCATACCCATCTAAGCCTTCCTTATCCATGTACCTGGCTAAATATCTTTTAAATGTTTTAATTGTAGCCAACAGCTACAACACTTTTCAGGGCCCTGCCATTTACAGTGTAACTCCTGCTGTGGTTTAACTTCCCAAAATGAAACACTTTGCATTTGTCTGAGTTAAATTCCAATTGCCATTCCTTGGTCCACTTTCCTAGATGACCTATATCCTGTTGTAATCTTATATAACCTTCTTTTGTGTTCACTATGCCATCATTTTTGGTGTCATCCGCAAACTTACCAACTGTGCCAACTACACTCTCATCCACATCGTTGATACAGATGATAAAAAACAGGGGACCCAGTATCAATTCCTGCAATACACCACTGGTCACAGACCTCCAATTTGAAAGACAACCCTCCACTACCACCCTCTAACTCCTACCACCAAGCCAATTGTGTATCCAATTGGCTAGCTCACCCTGGATCCCATGTGATCTAACTTAACGGGCCAGCCTAGTCAAAGGCCTTGCTAAAGTCCATGTAATAACATCTACTGCCCTGCCCTCGTCAATCCTCTTGGTCATCTCTTCAAAAAACTCAATCAAGTTTGTGAGACATAATTTCCCATGCACAAAGCCATACTGACTATCCATAATCATTCCTTGACTTTCCAAATGTACTTAGATCCTGTCTCTTAGAATCCCCTCCAGTAACTTTCACACCACTGATGTTACATGCAAAAAATGTTGTAAAAGCCAGTTTATTTAATGACTGCAATATGTTGACATGCTTTTTAAATTTAGTTTGCAGATCGGATCATTTGTTTCCCAGGGTAGCAAGTCTATGGCACCAATTTGTCCCAGGTATTCAAGTGTTGACCAGGCTTGAGCCTGCTTGGCTGAGTATTCAGAGACTACAAAATGAACACTGGTCCATTGCTTCCCAGAAATCCAGCTAAAGCAAACAACATTTGATTCCACCCTCTCCAGGAGATTGATAAAATACTTAACTATCACAGCACTTAACTTTGAAGGAGACTTAAGGTGATATGACAGCCAAAATGGATAAATAACTCATCAAACTCTAAGATACTATGAGAAATACAGACCTATCAATTGTTCCCCTAAGCAGGAATAATTCCTAGACCTTTTAGCCAATATGCCTCTCTCTCCAATGACCAAAGTTATGAAACTGGGTTATTATACTAGAGTTTGTAACTATGCTAAGAAACTTATTTCTTCATTGTATAACAGTACAAATGCTGTGAAAGTAAATTGTATAACTAAACAGTTTATAAACACGTATAAAAATACTGCATTAAAAATATTTGATGCACTAGTTTTATGTTGTAACCATGTATTTTGACACTTCTAAATGGTTTAATAATTAGGATTTTTGTTTTCAATTAGATCTTCATCTTCTAGTAGATGTGGCCTGTAATCAGGATCACTTTCAAAAAGAAGAGGATATTTGCGTTTGGGAGACAGAAGCCAACCATTCTCCTCAGCTATCACCTTAGCCATTTAACTACTACAAGTGGCCTGAAAGTTATACTTTCTACATTAAAATATTAGCATTTAGTATTCTGCTTTCTAATTTACTTTACTTTCTTGTATTATTTCAGAAACAATGTTTTATATTTTCAGCTAATATTTAAAAGTTAAATGGTAGAGAAATAATATTTAGTTAAACTCTTCAAATACAATATTTTAATATTACATTAATACAATTATTATTTGTAGTTTATGTTGAAAGACAATCTCTAATTTCTATAGTAAATGTCCTCTTTCTTAAATCCTGCATTATAGTCATGTAAAGTATAGCCAGAAACTGGAAGGAGAATTTGATTTGTGCACTCTTTTTTGCTATCAGTGTGAAATGCTATACTGTAACTTTGCATTCCATCACATAAAATAATTTTACACAAAGAAATTTGTGTATCTTAAATATGAATTAATGTTGCAACATTGCATTTTCCAATGGGAATAAAAGTGATCTCAACTGAAGTACTAACTGGTTAATCTCCCTTAGGCCAAAGCAGACTGAGTAAAATATATTTGCTTCATAATTTCAGGGAAATGTGCATTATATTTGATTTGTCACATCCACATTTTGAATATTTCTCAGAAGTTTCTTACAAAATGTAATTACATAATTATTAGGGAGAGCCAAACTTTATCACTTACAAAATAGCAGCCAACAGAGTAGTTATTAGTGCTAGTGGGTGAAGCACCTTCTCGTTTTGAGTTCATTTATAACTCACTGGACCTTTATACGCATTGAAAATAGAAAGTGGAAAAATAAAATTATTTTTGAAAATTTCTTTAAAGAAATTTTTCCATAGGTATTTTTTCCAAAAATACATTACATTTTCGATTGCAGTGAACTTATTCTGCCTGCCAGTTTTTGCTGTAATGTTTATTATTAGAACTAACTTTAATGCTATAAATAAATTATATCAACTGCTAGTTGGAGAAGTAAAGGAAGCACAACTTGCACATACCAATATTTTTAGCTACAAGTTTTAAAAGACTGCAAAAATATACCTTATTCAAATGATTTTAGTATTACAAAGCTGGGTACCCTCTCAGCAGCAACATCATTATCATGTAATAACATTTTGTATAAATGATTTCTGGTTTGAGTAGTTTGAAATATAGAAGCAATGGATTGCTTGCATTCTGAATGACAATCTGAAGTTTTATTGTGCAAAAGCACAACTGGCTACATGGAAATTTGACCAATAGAGATATTTAGCCAGATTTTTCACTCATATAAGCAGAATATGGCCAAATTTATCTCTTATTATCATTGGGAGCAAAGATTAAAGATGTTTTGCTTTCCATCATCATCTCTCACCTCTACCAGGCAGTTCACTGCATTAAATATTAATTAAAAAAACAGGATGACTGCTTTTTCTATGAACTGCAATGATGAAGAATAGAACCATTCAGATTGGGCATTATCATTTCAATTTCTTCATAAATGTTTTGTTTTTGTATAATTGCTTTGTTTTCATCTATTTAATATAAAGTATGTATCTAATAGGTCAATTTTAGAATGCTGTTTCATTACATACTGCACATGATATATATATTTCTCTGTAATTGGCAGCATATTAAAATGTTTTGGTTGTTTATCTTGTACTTCTTTTGGCTTTTTAATACACATTTATCAGATCATCTGATAACAAAGTCTACTTATTTAATCTGGATGGAATATTTTTGAAAACCATTATGTTTTACAAATTTTGTTAGCTAGGGAGAGTAGTTCATAGCAAATAATTGAACATGCTATTTAGAATAATAGAAAAGTCCAAGACAGTTGACCCATTGAGTCTGCATTGTATAATTTGAAATGCAGTCTAGTTAGTCCCAGCTCTTTCTCTAAATCTCTGCAATTTTACTCCAACTACTATAGTTATTAAATTCTATTTTGAAAACTATCACTATTATTAGGCCACGAATTCCAAATGGTAACACTTTCTGGGCTTTATAAAAAAATCACTTTTTGCCAATCATGAATCTGTGCTTTCTGGTTATTGAAAATAATGGGAAACTCAACCAATAATGATTTTAAACACTGCTATCAAATCTCTTCTTAACCTCGTTGACAATTACTTGCCTATCAAAATAATTATTATCCCTTGGTCTAGTAATGCTTCATGTAAATCTCTCCCGTACACTCCATAAGCGTACATGTCCTTCTTGAAAGGTATAATGCTAAAAGTTGGATACTATATACCAGTTGGGTCCAAACCAGTGTCATATAAATATATATATATATATATATATATATATATACATACTATAGAAACTTGCATTCTTTTCCCCAAATAGTAAAGTCCAGGATCATTTATTCTTTGTTAGTTGCTCTGTTAAACTGTCCCAAGCTTTTGTTTCATTGAATTTCATCATCCAACTGTCCATTTAATCACCTTGTCTGAATCCTCTTGAAGTCTTTACTATCTTACACTTCCAAGTTTCATTTCAACTTCAAGTTTTGAAGTTATGCCCTGCAACCAAGATAATTAACAAGTTTCAAGATAGTTCTCTCAAGCATTAATACATTGTTAATTTTAACAGAAGTTAATTTAGCAAATAAAATGCCTAACTCCATTCATGTGCTTCAGAATAGTCCAGATTCAGAAAATACAGCCATAAAACAAAATAAAGACATAAATGTGCCATTAGCATTGGCAAACAAATCAGTTAAATCATATGAATAAGCTCATAATCATCCATTTAGACTTATGGGGTGTGGTTATGGAATAAAATATCAAATTGATTTTTTTCTTAATATAAATTTCATTACACAAAAAGTAAAAAGAACAGTGTGCTATGATATCACAAAATCAGAGTGTTTTAATTGCTTCAAAATCCTTAATTATTACTTTTTATTCATAATATTCTCTGAGCCCCAAAAATGCTTCTCCCCCATTTTCAGTTTACTTTGTAGCCTGTTTAATTGACCATTCTTCAACTGGAAAAAACGGGAGGATTACGTCTTTGTAATACATTATCAATTCATAGAAATACAGCTCTTACTGTCCATCCCAGAATGCCCTTGAGAATGTAATGGTGATCCACCTTCATAAACCATAGCAGTTCATGTGATGAAGTTACAGTGTGGTTATGGAGAAACTTCAAGGATATTGATCCAGTGATGATATAAAAATCTATTTATTGTCAAGATAGTATTTGACTGAGAAGAGAACTTGGAGATATTTCCATTCCCATTCATTTGCTCTCCATGTCTTTCCAAGTGAAAGAGTTTGCTACTTAGGAAGAGATTTTGAAAAAGCCTTGATGACAAATTGCTGCATCTAATTGGTGGCACACACTGCAGCTGAAGTGCATCAGTAATGGAATGAGCGACAGTATAAATAGGATAATCACCAAGGCTGATTTGGCCTGGAAGGTATTAAGTTTTTTGGCTCTTATTGCAACTTGTTCATCCAGGAAAGTGAAAGGTATTGCATTCCATTCCTGATTTGTACCTTGTAAGTGGTAGAAAGTGCTTTGTGGAGCTAAGCAGAAAATCACATGCCACAGAATACAAAGCCTGTAAAAGCTATTGTCTTTGTGGGGCTAGTCAGTGATAACTTGAGGGATGTTGAGAATTAAGAATTTAACAATGGTTGTGATGGGAAAGTCATTTGAGTTTTTCATTGGAGATGGTTATTGCCTTCAACTTTTGTGGCATGAGTACTACTTGTCCCTTATGAACCAAGTAATATCCATACTGAAGGCAGGCATGGACTGTTTCACTTTCTGGGTTCTGAATTAAATTGAATACTTCAATAATGAATGAACATCTTTATGTGAAGGACTTATGATGCTGCTAAAAGGAAACCATGCAGCAGTGTCCTGAGACTGAGAACACTGGCTGTTAATAACCACTAACAACATCCTTTATCAGATCAGATCAGATTAGTCTATTGTCATATACACCATGATGCAATGAAATTCCTCGCTCACTTAAAGCTCAGACTGAAGTAGTGCAACAAGAAATGCGGAAGTAACAATAACAAAAGAGGTAGAGTTAAGAGTTTGAGAATGTGGCAGCACCCCGGGAAGGGGATATGAAAGAGGTGATGATGATAGTGAGGAAGAAGCTGTTCTTGAGTCTGGTTCTCCAAACTTTCAAGCTCCTGTATCTTCTCCCAGAAGGTAGAAGAGAGAAAAGGGAAGGCCAGGGTGGCAGGCATCCTCAATTATACTAGTAGCCTTCCTGATGCAAAGTGCCATGATTCCCTCCAGCAAGGAGGGTTTTCCCTATGATTCAAGTTGGATTCAGTTTTAATCTGTGCTGTATCTTGTCAAAACTTTAAGCTTTAGCTCAGAGGCAATCTTTCTCACCTCACCTCTGCCCATCAGCTTCTTCACATCTCTGACCATGGTTTCTTGTAGAACCCCACCCACCTTGCCATAACATTGATAACCATGCTTTCACCTGCCATGGCCCCAGACTCTGCAATTCCCTTTCTACCTCCTTCTCATCCTTTCACAACAATAACAACTTGCATTTATATATCACACTTAACATAGCAAACTATCCTAAGGAGTTTCATAGGAGTGTTAACAAATAAATTTGATACTAAGCCACATAAGGAAATATCAGGAGCAAAGGATAAAAAACATAAGGAAAAGGTTGGGTTTTAAGGAATATCTTAAGTAAAGGAATGTGAGAGTTAAAGAGGTTTAGGGAGGGAATTCCATAATTTGGGACCATAACAAGGCCCTGAATGAACAACACAAGGATGATTTGATCCATTGGAAATTGGATTACGGCCAGAATTATTTCAGATGACCCCTTAGCATGACCATTTTTGGCTTTGTTTCAATTTTATCCTCGTCTAAAGACTTGAAATATTTTTTACATCGAAGAAAGAACAGCATTTTCACGTTTCCTTATGTAATGCCATGCTGAAACTGAATCTGTTGGTTTCGGCATGACACTCCATATTGATGCATCGCAAGTTCTTTGAGATATCAGCAGTTATCCCCGAGATAGGATCCTTGCATCCATCTTTTAAAAAAACATACCACAATGCAAGAAACCCTCTTCCAGTCAGAGGGTAATGTGCTACAGAAGGAATGAAAGCTATAATGATTGGTGGAGGTGAGGTGGTGGAAGAGAACTTTTGAGGGATCGCAGAGCTGATGAAGAACAAAGTCTGCAGGCAATGATAGCATGTAATTGCCAGGATGGAGTGAATTCTTTGAGTGGCTGCCTGCAGCAAAGTTCCTGTGCCCATTCTGGATGCTGGTCTGGACTGAAGAAAAAGTAGGTAAATTCTTCTTTTCTTGAGTATGGAGCTGGATTTTGCTCCCTAATGAAACAGTGACTAGAAAACTGTAAAATGTGGCAAAGGTCAGCAGCAGCAGACTAGGCTAATCTTCCTTACTTATTACAACACAGGAGGCCCATCAGATCTGTGCTGGCATCTAGCAGATCTATCCCATCAGTCCCAATCTCCCTCCTTATTTTCCTGTACCCCTGCAACTTACTCTCACACACATAAATTGAGCTCAGTACAACAATTTCATAAGCTTTTCATCTTGGTGCCTCTACTTTCACCCTGCCTCATATCCTTTCCTCCACTGACTCCCTGTGGGCACTGGGTCTACCTGCTGCTCCTTTTGAAGTTCCAAGATCATTGCTTCTGACTTTCCCTTTCTGAACTGTCTCCAGTTCTGCCATGACCAATGTCAGGCTTCACTGTATCGATCTGACATCAGCAGAAACATACCTGCTAAAGAATCTCTCGTAGAATCTTTAGAACTTTTCAACCACCTCTGCAATGCCTCTTAATACATCCAATTCAATCTGTGCTTCATTCAGCCCATTCAACATATCTGTAGTTCTTCATCAAAACATGCAGTCTCATCTCATCTGTGCCGGGGTCAGCTGAAGTGACCATGTGACTGTGCTCCATTCCATGATTTTTGGTCTCCACATTACCTGTGCATTCTCATAATGGCACAGCCCTCATTTTGAAGCTACTGTGCACCAGTACATAGTCTGTGCAAACAGGTGACAGACTCTCCCCTGAACTGCTTGCTATTGAGGTAAGTGAATTTTTCCTTTGGTCTGAAAATGCTAATTCACTGCCCAAGTGTTTTTCTGGGTTTAGACAACTTATAATTGATTGTCCTTCAGTCTGGGAGATCTCTCCCCGATCTAATTATCTATCTCATTTTTACTTTGCTCCACAGATTTCATTTCAATCTCACAATGGCCTTCACAGACCCACATTAGAGGGTATGAGCTATAAGGAGAGGTTGGACAAACTTGAGTTGGTTTCCATGGAGTGTCAGAGGCTGAGGGGAGACCTGATAGGTTTATAAAATTATGAGAGGCATAGATAGGGTTGAGGGTCAGAAACTTTTTCCCAGGGTGGAAATATCAAATACTAGAGGACATGTATTTAAGGTGAGAGGGGAAAGTTTAAAGGAGATGTGCAGGACAAGTTTTTTTTACACAGAGAGTGGTAGGTGCCTGGAACGAGCTGCCAGGGGTAGTGGTGGAAGCAGATATGATAGTGGTGTTTAAGATGCTGTTAGGTAGACACATGAATATGCAGGGAATGGAGGGATATGGATCACGTGCAGGCAGAAGAGATTTACTTTAATTTGGCATTGTGTTTCGCACAGACATCATGAGCTGAGGGCCTGTCCTGTGCTGTACTGTTCTATGTTCTATGTTGTATCCGCAAGCCCCAGCTGCCATCTGGGATTTGGACTCATGACTCTTTGGGTCAAGGTTCCAGAATTCGGGCTGCTGGTCCAGTGACCGACTCACTCCATTACCAGGATAATTGTGTTCTATCATAATGGCATTAAACTTATCAGCTGAACTGCCACCTAATCCCGAAAAGCCCATTCCCCTCTGCATGGAGCTCAAACAACTGGAATAAGATTGCGCTTCACTACAGGACTGGTCAGTGGAAATGTTGATTCAAGCAAGGCATTAGATGCTCAAGCACTGTGAAAATAGACCCCAACCTATTATTACCAAGCAAGGTTATCACACTCACCTTATAGAAAATGCCCAATACTTTCATGATATCATGACAAAGGAAAGGTTAATATTTACTTCTGTTAGAGAAATTTATTCTATGGTGTCTGCTGCATGTTTACAATATGTTATTGTTAAAATGTAACACTAATAGAAATACCACCACCTACAAGGTCTTCAAGGTCCTATTGAGTTGAGACCAAGCTCAAGGAACCATTTGGCCAATTACTGCTACAGTTTAATCATTTTCCTCTTTTGGTCACTGGAAAACTAACCGTGAAAGAACTAGAGACACAAGAGACTGCAGATGCTGGAATCTGGAGCAACAAACAACCTGCTGGAGGAACAGGAGGACTGGGAATATCTGTGGAGGAAGAGGGACAGTTTTATTGTTTGTAAAATAACTACAATGTTATTAAGCAAATTATTCGGCAGACAACAGTGTGTTGTTTAAATGGCTATATTGCAAGATTAGTAATAACAGGGAACTTAGTTAATAATCCAGAAAACACATTTTCAAGTTAAATTTAAATTAGTTCAAAGGGTCAGTAAGATCTTAGAGAAATATTTGTGCTACACTCAGGGAAGGCAGCATCAGAGGATAGACATTTGGCATGGTGCAACAAGACACACACAGCTACATAAAGCATGTTGCAGGGAAGTAAAACATTATAATAAAATAATTACCTTGCGTTTATTTTATAAAATTCACTGTCACCCCTCTGACTTTGAGACTGTGCTATAGGGAAATACATTCCTCAGTCTATGGGCAATATGCTTCTCTGCTGCCATCCAGTGGTATGTGATGCATCTGCATTCTGATGATGTGCTCAACGAGTCAGGTAGAAAAACTACACACTGAACCTTTATCAGTTCCTGTGAAAGATCAGTGATCCGAAATGTTAACTTTATTTCACTCTCAATAAATTTTGTTTATCCTGCCGAGTGTTTACTGCATATTCAGTCCTTAATTGGATTTTCAAGATCCACAGTATTTTTGCTTTGCTTATGTACATGTTGCTCTCAAAGCTAAAATGCAGGATCACCAATCTGCAGCTCATCCTATCTGCATGGTCCTTTACCTCCAGATATGATGATCATAACATTGCCCAGAAAAATTACAGGCACTGCCAATGAACATTGACTCACAGTGAAAGGGACTAAACAGAAGTTTCCAATGTAATGAATGAAAATAATTTGTTTAAAATGTTTAAATAACAATGAAAGGTTTTGATTGGGTAAACAAAGAATAAACAGAAGGGGATGAATGGTTACAGCACAGAATGAGGCCATATGGCCCATCAAGCCAATATTGGTTCCACGTAAAAGCAATCCAGCAAGTCCCACTTTCCCCATAATCCCGCAATTTCTATTTTTTCAGACAATTATTCAGCTCCCTTTTGAATGCTACGGGTGAATCTATCACCACTCCCACCCCTACCAGTGCATTCCAGAGCCTAACTATTCATTCAATAGAAAAGTTGTTCCTTACATCACTTCCAGTTCTTTTAAGAATCACCTTAATTCTATGTGCCCTGGTTCTTGACCAATGGGAGCGGTTTGTGTCCATCTTTTGTTAATTCTGAAAACGCCCTAAAGATGTCAATGAAAGTCCAATGTTTGGATCCATATTTCCACAAATGTGTACCGATCAACGACCATGCTCAGAGAGTTGGTATGAATATTACCAAAGGCAAAGAGTTAACTGGGTGCACAAAAATCAACTGTGCACCTGTCAGGAACCGTTGTCACAGCAAAAACAGGGAGGGTGACTGAGTAATATACCAGATCCTGCTGGTGGTTGCCAGTAATTTCAAATGGAACTTAGTTTTTTTTACTTTTCAGTAATTTCAAATGGAACTTAAGGATAATTTATTTTTCAGGTTGTGGGCATCACTGGCAAGGCCAACACTTATTGCCCATCCCTAATTACCCTCAAGCCCTCAAGAAGGTAGTGGTGAACCACCTTCTTTCAACACTGTTGCCCTTTACAGTGAAGGTTCTCCCTCAATGCTGTTGGGGAGAAAGTTCCAGGATTTGGACCCAGCGGTGATGAAGGACCAGTGATATACTTCCTGGTCAGGATGGTGTGCAGTTTAGAAGGGAACCTGCAGGTGATGGTTTTGCAGTGCACCCTTGTACTTCTTGGTGGTAGAGCTATCAGGTTTGGGAGGTGCTGTCAGCTAGCCTATGTGAGTAACTACACTGTATTTTGTAGATGAACACATTTCAGCCACAGTGCAATGATAGTGGAGGGATTGTCTGCTTAGAGTAATGGATGGGCGGCCAGTCAAGCGGGCTACTTGGATGTCTTGAAAGATGATGGAGCTGTTTTCATCCAGGGAAGTGGAGAGTTTTCCATCAAGCTCCTGACTTGTACAAATGGTGGAAATGCTTTAGAGTGTCAGATGAGTCAGACGCAGCATACCCTCCTAACCAGGAGTGTCTGGGGGCCATCACCTCCTCACTGCACCAACACAGGTCCTCAGACCATTCCTCTCGACTCCAAGCAATATCACCAAAACAACAGGTTAATTGATTACTTTGTCTGTGTACTTGCTGATTGTACTCGGTTTGCCTGCATAACGTGAGCTGCATTTTAATAATACGCTGGGTGTGAAGTGGCTACTACATCTTGGGGAACGTAATAAAAATTGATTTTCTTTTATTTTGATTGGAAGCTGAACTTACAAAGTTTAAGGGATCTTTATCAGATCATCTCTGGGTATGGTGGAGCAGTTAATTTAGTAATCCAGTAACCCAAGGTCACATCCCACAACAGCTGCTGTAGACTTTAAATTCAGCTAATAATCTGAAAGTTGGAAAATAAAACATCAATTCGTTTGAGCAGTGATGACCATGAAAACTACCGGACTGTTGTAAAACCCCATCTGGTTCATGAATGTTATTCAGGGAAGCAAATCTGACATCCTTACCCCATTTAGCCTACATGTGACTTCAGAGCCACCCCATGTGGTTAACGCAGCTACCCTCTGAAGTGGCCAAAGTCGGTGATGTTGTGGATAACGAGGAAGGTTGTCTAAGTCTACAGCAGGATACAGATGAGTTGGAAAGTTGCGTGAAATTTAATTCCAACAAGTGCAAGGTGATGCGTTTTGAGAAGTCACATAGGGGTAGGACATAGACAGTACATGGTAGGGCACTAAGGAATGTTGATGAAGAGAGGGACCTTGGGGTTCAAGTCTATAATTCCCTCGAGGTGGTAAAACAGGTAGATAGGGTGGTGAAGGCATATGGCATGCGTGCCTTCATAGGTCAGGGTGATAAAGTATAAACATTGGGAGGTTATGTTGCAACTTTACAAAACAATGGTTAGACTGCACTTGGAGTATTGTGTGCAGTTCTGGTTGCCACACTATAGGAAAGATGTGGTTGCACTGCAGAGAGTGCAGAGGAGATTCACCAGGATGTTGCCTGGATTGGAGGACTTTATGCGAGAGATTGGACAGGCTGGGCCTGCTTATCATGGAGCGAAGGAACCTGAGGGGTGACCTAATTGAGGTTTGTAAATTTATGACATAGAGTAGATAGTCAGAACCATTTCCCCACAGTAGGGTTGTCAAAAACAAGAGGGCATGGGTTTAAAGCGACAGGAAGGAATTTTAAAGGCGATCTGAAAGGGTAAGCTTTTTACGCAGAGAGAGGTTGATATCTGGAACACACTGCCAGAAGAGGTGATGGAATCAGATACAATTGCCATGTTTAAGAGACATATAGACAGGCACTTGAATAGGCAAACTGTAGAAGAATACAGACATAATGCAGGCATGTGGGATTAGTGAAGACGGACGAAAAGGTCAGCATGGACGTAGTGGGCTGAGGGGCCTGTTTCTGTGCCGTACATCACCTTGACTCCATGACTCTATGAAACAGCCCACTTAATAGGCACTACAACCATCTGAAAGCTGCAATGTTTTTATCGACAAAATGCATTGCAGTTACTCACCCAAGGTACCCTGACAGAACCTCCCAAACCCTAGACCACTATCACCCAGAAGAACAAGAGCAGAAGTTGTATAGGTTCACCACCACCTACAGGTTCCCTTCCAACCAGCACATCATCCTGACTTGGAAATATACTGTCAATCCTTCATCACTGGGTCCAAATCCCCAAACTCTCTCCCCAACAGCATTGTGAGAGCACTTTCACCAGAAGGACTGTAGCAGTTCAAGAAGATGGCTCTCCAACACCTTCTCAAGGGCGTTTAGGGATGTGTATTAAATGCTGGGCTTGCCAACAATACCTAGATCCTGAACATTAATCTAATAAAATGGTGATTTGAATTCACAGTGAGAATTGATTGTACAATGCTGCCTGCCAAAAAAATGGCCAAAACATGATTCTCAGACACAACATCTTGTGAACCACTGACTGCAGGCACGTGGTCACCTTGGATACTGACTGAATAAAAGTGTTTATTGTCATAAAATGTAAAGAAAATTGATGTCTAGATGCCATTCTGATACCCATTTTGACTGCAGACACGTTTGCAAATGCTTTCAATGCCTTTCCATTCATTGCTTAACTTTTCACAATCCTACACAGGTGCTACACCTGGAAACTGGCTTTTGAGAAAGTGTCATGTTGTCGGTGAGAATCTATTTTCAGCTGTTGAATGTTGCTTCATTCCTTTCATTTGATTTTCATAGGAGATAAGAATTTATTGCCTGAAGCCTTGGATCGTAATTCCACACCCTTCTGTGCAGTAAAATCCAGAGAAAGGTTACCTGCAGACACTTTACAAAGTTAAGTGCAATTTGGGGTTTAGACGACAAAGATTAATTTTTATTTATATTCCTTCACGCAATGTGGGTGAAGCTGGCAAAGCTCGCATTTATTGTCCTTCCATAATTGCCCTTGGATGGAGGAGGTAGTTATGACTCAACCACATTGGTGAGTTTGGAGTGACATATAGACCAGAACAGGTAAGGACAGCAGATTTTCTTCCCGATGGACATTAGTGAATCATGTGTTTCTTTTATGACAATCCAGTAGTTTCATAGTTACCATTACTGAGACTATATTTTATATATAGATTCCAGATTTATTAATTACATGTATTTAACTTCCCCACCTGGGATTTGAATTCACATCAATGGTCTTGTCTACTAGTCTAATAACTTCTCTCCTCAGCAATTCAGTGGCATAGAAGTTAAGAACTTCTCTATGTGGCAATATTATATATGGCTTCCCTGAAGAGCTTCAATGTGATTTCTTTCCAAAAGAGTACACTTAAAACTTCACCGGAAACACAGACTCGCCAAAATCTTCAGCCACAAACCAGCAGTGTTGTTAAATGGAAAAGAAAAAGGAAGTTCAGTAACTATCACTCTAATTACTTCCTTACGGTCTTTATATTTGTCTGCTAATTTTTTATTATTCCTTTGTCTCTCCAAATGTCTATTTTTTTCATCTCTTCCCCCTGTACTCATTTTCATATTTCCCTCCATGAGAAAAATAAGGAAATGTTCCTTTATGAAGAAATCTCGCCCTAAGTAACAAATGCAATGGCTCTTGGCACTTTAGCAAAGATTTTTATGACAAATGTGTACAACAACCAATAAATGTTACCTTACCTGTTTTCATTGTTAGATCTGTTCCCCAACACTCATGTTAGATAACTTGCTGCTAATTGAGCCATGGGTGGAAGGTGGACATTTTCATTTTGTTTTGAATTTATGTGGGAAAGGAGTGATTGGAACAACGGGGCATGGGGTTCGTTTCCTTGTCTCTCCAATTAACCTAGGCTGAACTACCAAGATATTCTTCACTTCTCCCTGGTGACTGCTCTTTTCATGGAATTTCCAATTTCTGCAGGTATTTTTGTGTTTTTATTTGTCATTATATATCAAAATCTCTAAATTATTCCCAAAAAAAACACAACTAATGGCAAGATCTTTCCTCCTGTCATCAATCACAGTTCACTACATATAATTTTAAGTCACATTATTGGACTACACAATATTAAGCTCCATTTTAAAATGGAGCTTCAAGATTTTATACTTTGGACAAATCATAGAATCATAGAACAGTATAGCACAATACAGGCCCTTCGGTCCATAAAGTTGTGCTGACCTTTAAACCTCACCTAAGACTATCTAACCCCTTCCTCCCACATATCCCTCTATTTCAAATTCCTCCATATGCTTATCTAGTAATCTCTTGAATTTGACCAATGTACCTGCCTCCACCACTGCCCCAGGCAGCGCATTCCATGCCCCAACCACTCTCTGGGTAAAAAACCTTCCTCTGATATATCCCTTGAACTTCCCAACCATTACTTTAAAGCCATGCCCTCTTGTATTGAGCATTGATGTCTAGGGTAAAGGCACCAAAGCTCATGTCTAGGGTAAAGGCATCAAAGGTATGATTACTAAAATTTGCTGATGATACAGAGATAGGTATGAAAGTAAGCAATGAGGAGGCTACCAGAAGATATAGTTAGGTTAAGTAGGTGGGCGAAGATCTGGCAGATGGAGTATAATTTCAAAAAAATGAAATTGTCCTTTTGGACAGGGAAAAGAAAGATATATTATGTAAATGACAAGAGATTAATGAATGGTGACCTGAAACATTAACTTTGTTTCTATCTCCACAGATGCTGCCTGACCTGATGAGTTTTTCCATATTTTCTATTTGCATCCAGACAGCCTGTCTGCCATT
Source organism: Pristis pectinata (assembly GCF_009764475.1). Classification (NCBI taxonomy): domain Eukaryota; kingdom Metazoa; phylum Chordata; class Chondrichthyes; order Rhinopristiformes; family Pristidae; genus Pristis; species Pristis pectinata. The sequence goes on from NC_067425.1 coordinate 25,660,492, forward strand.
AACAAGCCTTCCTCAGCCTCTCTCAGCCAGCACCATCACTACTTATGTCATCCAGTCTCTCTCGGTCTCCACAGGCATTGTTTGCATCCTTCACCCCCATCCTTTTTCGCAACTTAAAACGTGTTTTGCTTCTACCTTTTTTAAGTGCCAATGACAGATCGTTGATGTAAAGAGTTTCTCTCTCTAGATTCTGCCAATCCTGCTACTTCCAGGTGGAAGTCTTTGGTAAGGCTTCTGCTAAAGAAGTCTTAGTGGAGTCAGCAGGAATGTTTCATTTCTTCAAGGAGGCTGTGAGCCTCTGTCTGCTTGGTGATCTCTTCCTGTGGCAGAGCTCGGAATAGTGTGTCTAATTTTGGAGTCCGGTGGTGGATATGTGAACAATGTGGTCTGCCCAACTGAGCTAATTGAGTGTAATGAGGACCTCAACACTGGTTCGCTAATCCTTCCAGTAAATTTGGAGGATTTTACAGAGAGAATATTCATGGTATCTTTCCAGTGTCTTGATTTGTCTGCTGTAAATAATCCTGGTCTGACAAGCATATAGGAAGGCAGTGATCACCGCTACACAGTAGACCATGAGTTAGTATCAGGTCTGACCATTGTTTTCTTCTCAACCATACATAAGCTCAAATACTTGGGCTACGTAATTAATGAGGATGTTGCATCAGTAGATTTACAGAGCACTAAGGAGTCAAAATAATAAGAGTTGGATCGGGATTAGTTATTCTCCCAATGACTGTTGATGGAATGGGAGTTACAGGTACTTGCTGAAAAACACAACAGTTGAGGAATATTACATGTTAGATTCAGATGTCTACCTCAGAGGATTTACAGCAACAGAAAGCAATTGCTCTAGAATTTCCAGTTCTAAGCAGTGGCATCAGGTAAGCTTTTACTTTTTTGCCTTCATCAATGGAGTACATGGAGAATGCACTGGAATCTGCCGTGATCCCAACCTGCAAAACAGCCAAGTAGTGGGAGACAGAGTAGACCATACCAGTGTACCAGCTTACAGACTGGTGCAATTGTTGCTCTGTGCTGCCCTTAAATCAGGGGCATAGATCCAAAGGGCCATTGGCTGGCTGCATCTCTCAGGACAGTCGCAAGTGCCAGGTTTCCATCATTCCTCTTTAAATGGGATGTTTGAGGGGGAACCATGTTGCTTAAGAACAATCTCCAGCGATGGAGCTAGTGGTGGCTACCTCATTGAGGGAAGATCCATCATGGTCCTACAACTCTCCTATGTATATGAGCACTGACCATCCCTCGCAATAATGGCCCTCAGGTTGCCTCAAGAGCAAGAATAGATGAGTTTGAGCTTATTGTCATTGTCATATGCACAAGTACATGTACAGGTGCAATGAAAAACTTACTTGCAGCAGCATCACAGGCACATAGATGAATGAAAGGCACTTTTAGAAGTCTCAGGAATGGGAAGAACAATGTTAAACCAGCTTGAGATCACTTGGGAGCTTGTTATATTAAAATGAATACCATGTTTTGTTACTCATGAAGGTCAAAGTCATACATAAAAGGTTGGAATTCCTCAGCACTGACATTCACTGAACTGACAATTGTTAGTGTGACCACGTATAAGCAGATAGTGCAGAAACATTGCCGTGTTCTAGAATAAGAACACAAAAAAATAAGAGCAGGAGTAGGCTACCAGTCTCCTCAACCCTGCCCCACCGTTTAACATGTTCATGGCTGATCTGCCTCAGGCCTCAACTTCTGTGCCAGTTCCCCTTAGCCTTCAGCCTCCAAAGAAAACAGACCCAAACTGTTCAGCCTCTCCTGACAGGACAAGACGGAATATGCAATGGATTGACAGACTGATCCCCTATTTGAAGATGGGAGAGGAGAGGTAAGAAAATGACGACCGACCCGACCTGTCGAAACACTTAAACTTTTATTACCTCAATGGTCTTTTTAACAATGGAACACTTACCTAATTCAACTATGTCTCCATCGCTTTTAGACCACTTCTGGTGTAATCATTTCTACAGTAGAAAGTCAGTGTTGCCCACTACATGTACACTGATGTGAATGTTCCTTGTAAGTATAATGGAGAAGACTGATGAATGTGATGTGTCAAGTTCCTTTCCATCTGTTTTTTGGGCTACTTTGTACATTGTCAGGAACCTACCCACTGAGGCTGTGGAAGGATTGTCTGTAACAAGGCGAATGCTGCCTATTGTTCCTGGAAGTTGGGAGATGACCTGAATGACCTCCCCACTGCTTCTGTGCGGTGACATTTAAGGTTAAGTGTCGCCCAGCTCTGCTGTAACATGGTATAGAGAAGCATTCCAGAACTAACGATACCTCCAGCCAACTACTCTGGTGCTGGTCCATGACGCCTACCTCCCCAACAATGTAGAAATTCTCCAGAGCAGAACCAACCGGTGGCCTTTGCCTCTGAGGTGATGGTGTACTAGTTTCCTCATTCCTCTGGCCTAACTGCAGTGTTAGTGTCAACTGTCTCTCCCAATATTACAGGTGCCACACCCGATATCCAAGCCACCGCTTTCTGGAGTTAAACAAATACCAGTGTCCTCTTCCTCTGTGAAGTGGTATCCTGCATCAGTCAATGGAGTGCTGGGCATGTGATACACCTGGGCATGTGATACTCCTGGGATACTCCCATAAGAAAGGTATGGTGATAGTTATTGCATGGTGCTCCTTGAGAAAATCTCCTGTAGACATGCAGATAAACATAGACAGAACATTCATTGCCACAAGAGAAAGAGGCAAGGTAAAGGTCTTGTAGATACTTGCACACCTCGCGTGCCTGTGACATCCTCAGCTCCAGCATGGATACAGCCTCTGTGATTGCAATGCCATCAGAGAATCCATCCCTCCAGGCTGCTGAGCCTGGAAGGGTTCTCCTCCAGTTGTTGAACCAGCCAACTGTTGGGCATGCATGCATGGTGTGGAATTTCTTCCTGCACCGTTACCACTTGCATGGTGAATGACTGGGGGAATCTTATCTCAGAAGTAACCATGTCTGTTCTGCTCAACATTATTCACCAGTACATGCAAGTGGGAGTCAGTGAAGTGGGGAGCACATTCACTTCCCTGCAGGATCTCCCTTATATCCACCTCAGCAGACAACAGCTACATGTATGTTTCCAGCATGCTGTAGAATAGTGGTGTGTACCCTCACACCATTAGCGCCCTAATGTCAATTAGTCCAGGAATGGACTGGCAGGGATGCAGTATAGAGTCACTAATGGCAGTAAGAGACACATTAAGATAAAGGTGGTGTTGCAGACTCAAAAGGTGCATGGACATTTGCATGCCAATCCCTAACTCACACTGACATAGATCAGTGCAGTTAACCATGCAGCAAAGGTTAGCACGCATATTTTGCAACAATCCAATTTCTAAACAAAAGCCTCTTTTATCAGATGGGAGATAGCAGGACTTAAAAAAGGAATGAAGAGTAATTATGAATTTATTTCCCTGAGTCTTTTGATGTCTTTCAACTTGTCAAGCACTTATGTAAGAAAAGATGTGCTGGAATACGAGCTGCTTGTAAAACGATTACCAGATAATAAAGGGTTAGCTGCAAAGATATTTTGCAATTTAGCCATGACAAATAACATTCCATTCAGTGACATGATTTGCTAATTAGAATACTTATTTCCATGTACCAAGTTTCATTGTAAACAGAAGCAGAAAATACTGGGAGCACCGAGCAGGTCAAGCAGCATCTGTAGGGAAAGAAACAAGAGTGGGTGTTTCAAGTCGAGGAACCTTCGTCAGAACTGTAAAATTAAGAAAATAAATGTGCTTTGAGTTGCAGAGAGGGGGTGGGTAACAGGCAAAATTTCTGTGATCGGGTGTGGACCAAAGTTGTAGAGACAATGGAGACACAAGAGACCGCAGATGCCGGAACCTGGAGCAAAAAATAAACCGCTGGAGGAACTCAATGGGTCGAGCAGCATCAGGAGGGAAAGGAATTGTCAAGGTTTCAGGTTGAGACCCTGCATCAGGACAGAGAGTGGGGAGGGAAGGTAGCTGGTATAGTGAGGGGAAGGGGAGGGGTGGGACAGGGGCCAGTAAGTGATTGGTGGACCGAGGAGGGGGAAGGATGATGGGCGGATGGAACCAGGTGGGGGGGGGGCAGGAGTTGGGAGACAGAGGCAGGTGGGTGAAAGGTGGAAGCGGGTAAGGGAATAAAAAGGGAAAAGAGACACAAAGGCTACGGTGCTGGGATCTGATAAGGAAGGTGATAATGGGAACCAAGCAAGGGAGAGATGGGCAGTTGGAATCAGATGGGGAAGGGGATCCAGTGGCCAAAGTGCGTGGGTAATAGGTGGATGGAACCAGGAGTGGAAGGGGATAGAAAATGGGTGATGGGGAGCTGGAAGAGGGTATGGAAAAGGGGGAAAAACTGGCAAAGTTGGCATCGGGGCCGTAGTCAACCACAGAAAGACCAAGGCCAGGTTCTTCGGCATCTGGCCCAACCATTTCTCCGTCCCATTCACTGTCAGGCCTGACTACCTGAAGGTGCTGTGGATCTGGTTCAGAGGGCCCGAGGCATGTAAGAAAACTTGGCTGGAGCAGACAGACAAGGCTATATAAAAATTGGGATTGTGGGAGGAGCAGTCCCTCTCAATAACTGGTAAGAACCTAGTCATCAGCTGAGAGGCGCTCTAGCTGCTGGTGCTCGTGGCGCAGGCATGGCCCATTCCCCGCTGCTCCGCCCTGGCAGATACCTGACTTCATCTGGGGATTCAAGATGGAATGGGTCCAATGACTCACAACGCACAAGTCCCCGGACAATGGCAGGAAAAGCGTATCCGACATTGCCCTCATCCTGATGTGTGTCACTGTGTCAGGCTGTGCCTGGAGCCAAAGTGCCCAGGCACCAAGTGTAACTGTGTGCTGAGGTTCTATCTGTCCCTGGTGTTACAAAAGAAATTGATTAGGGATAGTCAGTGTGGCTTAATGTGTGGGAAATCATGGCTCATGTATTTGATGGAATTTTTTTCAAGAGGTGACCAAGAGGATAGATGAGGTCAGGGCAGTAGATGTTGTCTACATTGACCTCAGCAAGGCCTTTTGCCAAGGTCCCATGTGGTAGCCTGATCCAGAAGGTTAAATCACATAGGATCTGGGGTGAGCTCGTCAATTGGATACAAGATTGGCTTGGTGGTAGAAATAAGAGAGTGGTAGTAGAGAATTGTTTATCACATTGGAGGCCTGTGACCAGTGATGTGCCACAGGAATCGGTGCTGGGTCCACTGTTGTTCATGATCTATATTAACAATTTGGATATGAGTGTAGTTGGTATGGTTAGTAAATTTGTGGATGATACTAAAATTGGTGGTATAGTGGACAGTGAAGAAGGTTACCTAGGGTAACAACAGATCATCTGGGAAAGTGGGCCAAGAAATGGTGAATGGAATTTAACTTGGACAAGTGCAAACTTTTGAATTATAGGAAGTTAAACCAGGACAGTGGCAAGGCCCTGGAGAGTGTTGTAGATCAGAGACACCTAGCAGTACAAGTATATCATTTCCTGAAAGTGGTGACATAAATAGATATCTTTATTAGTCACATGTACATCTGAACACACAGTGAAATGCATTTTTTGTGTAGACTATTCTGGGAACAGCCCACAAGTGTCGCCACGCTTCCGGCGCCAACACAGCACGCCCACGACTTCCTAACCCGTACGTCTTTGGAGTGTGGGAGGAAACTGGAGCACCCGGAGGAAACCCACGCAGACACGGGGAGAACGTACAAACTCCTTACAGACAGTGGCCGGAACTGTGGCCGGGTCGCTGGCGTTGTAATAGCGTTACGCTAACCGCTACACTACCGCAATGGTGAAGAAGGCATTTGCCATGCTTGCCTTCATCAGTCAGGGCACTGAGTACAAGAGTTGGGATGTCACGTTACAACTGTAAAAGACGTTGGTGAGACTCACTTGGAGTATTGTGTGCAGTTCTGGTTGCCTAGCTCCAGGAAAGATATCATTAAGCTGGAAATGGTGCAGAAAAGATTACAATAATGTTTCCAGGACTGGAGGGCTTGAGTTATAGGGAGAGGCCGAGTCTTTTTTCCCTGGAGCGTAGGAGGCTGAGAGGTGACCTTATAGAGGTATAAAAAACACAAGGGGCTTAGGTAAGGTGAATGGTCACAATCTTTCTCCCAGGGTAGCGGAGTCTAAACCGAATGGGCATAGGTTTAAGGTGAGCTGGGAATATTTAAAGGGCACCTGAGGAGCAAGATTTTCACACAGATGGTGGTGGCTATGTGGAACAATCTGCCAGAGGAAGTGGTTGAGGCAGATACAATTACAATGTTTAAGAGATATTTGGACAAGAAAGTGGATTAAAAAAAGTTTAGAGCAATATGGGCCAAATGCAGGCAAATGGGACTAGCTCAAAAAGGCAACTTGATCGGCACGGACACATAGGGCCCCATCACTATGCAATGTCCCAGTTAGTTGGGCAATGCCACACCACCTGTCCTTTGTGGAAAAGTTCTTTCAAACAAACACCTTTGACCACAATCCATCAGGTAGTGGTCAGCATGGAACGTCCTGCAGGCTCTGTGGGACAAAAACACCATGGATCCTGTGAGGTGGTTCCCTGAGAAGACTGTCCAGATTATCTGGCAGAATGCCTCCTCGCCAGAACTCACCAAGCACCATGACCTCACTTGGCTAGCAGTGAGAGGGACCCACCCAGTCAGATCCTTCCTGTATGGTTGGAATATCACATCCAACGCATGCTGCCCACAGGATGGTTGCAACAAGGATGGGACAGTCACCCACTTCTCTGCGGACTGTGTATTTGCAAAGTAGGTCTGGAGAAGGATGCAATGGTCCTTGCTGCGGTTCATCCCAAGCAGCTGCATAACAGAGGACTCTCTGATCTACAGGCTGTTCCCAGGGACACACAAGATGGACATCAAGTGCTGCTGGAATATCATCAGCTGGGTGAAAGACATACTTTGGTCTGCCCAAAGCTTGTTGGTCTTCCAGCACAATGAAATGCCTGTAAGGGAATGCCGCCAAATGCCAAATTCCAGGCTACAGGAGATTGTGCTGAAGGATGCATTGAAGCTCGGTGCAGCCAATCCAAAGGCTTTGTGGGGAAGGACTGCAGTCTAAGGTCCCTCTGCCATGAGACACTGAGGGGCTAAGCCCTGTGTAAAAACCTGTCAAACACTTGAAGCTGGTATCATCCCAGGAGGCCACGTGGATTTCCAGAAGACATTCAATAAGGTGCCATATAAAAGACTTATCCATAAGGTAAGGATGCATGGAGTTGGGGGTAATGCATTAGCATGGATAGAGGATCGGTTAACCAATAGAAGGCAAAGAGTTGGGATAAATGGGTGTTTCTCTGGTTGACAATCAGTGGTGAGCGGGGTGCCGCAGGGGTTGGTGCTGGGCCTGCAATTGTTCACGATATTCATTAACGATTTGGAAGAGGGGACAGAGTGCAGCGTATCTAAGTTTGCTGATGACACTAAATTGAGTGGAAAAGCAAATTGTGCAGAGGATGCGGAGAGTCTGCAGATGGGTTAAGTGAGTGGGCAAGGGTCCGGCAGATGGAGTACAACGTTGATAAATGTGAGGTCGTCCACTTTAGAAGGAAAAAATAGAAGATCAGATTATTATTTAAATGGTGAAAGATAACAGCATGCTGTTGTGCAGTGGGACTTGGGAGTGCTTGTGCATAAATCACAGAAGTTTGGTTGGCAGGTACAACAGGTTAGCAAGAAGCCAAATGGAATGTTGACCTTCATTGCTAGAAGGATTGAATTTAAGAGCGGGGAGGTTATGCTGCAACTGTGCAGGGTACTGGTGAGGCCGCACCTGGAGTACTGCATGCAGTTCTGGTCTCCTTACTTGAGGACAGATATACTGGCTTTGGAGGCAGTGCAGAGGAGGTTCACCAGGTTGATTCCAGAGATGAGGAGGTTGGCCTATGAGGAGAGATTGAGTCGCCTGGGACTATACTCGCTGGAATTCAGAAGAATGAGAAGGATCTTATAGAAACATATAAAATTATGAAAGGGATAGATAAGATAGAGGCAGGAAAGTTGGTTCCACTGGTAGGTGAGACTTGAACTATGGGACATAGCCTCAAGATTCAGGAAAGTAGATTTAGGATGGAGGAGAAACTGCTTTTCCCAGAGAGTAGTGAATCTGTGGAATTCTCTGCCCAGGGAAGCAGTAGAGGTGACCTCATTAAATATATTTAACACACAGATAGATTTTTGCATAGTAGGGGAATTAAGGATTATGGGGAAAAGGCAGGTGGGTAGAGTTGAGTCCACGGCCAGATCAGCCATGATCTTATTGAATGGTGGAGCAGGCTCGACGGGCCAGATGGCCTACTCCTGCTCCTATTTCTTGTGTGTGGCAATGGTGCCACGTACGCAAAATGTGCTGACATTACCAATGTATAGGACTGATAACACTGTGAATGTTAGACTGAATGGCACTACAAATGTAAAGACAGACATGCACTGTGTTTTTGTACTTATATATTTTTTTAAGAATAAAGTTTATTCTTGGGGGAAAAATCCTTTTCATCCACAGAAGCTGTATGATCCACTGAGTTCCTCCAGCAATTTGTTTTTTGTCAAGACAATGATTACTCTTTAAGAAATGGCAGCTAGAGCAGAAGGAAGAAGGAAATAAACTGAAAAAATTATACAACCACATCTTCAGAGAGCACAAAGGGTGATTACCTCAAATCATTATGTTCCTAGGGCTGTAATTTACCCAAATGGAAGATGAGCTGCTGTTCCTCAGAATTACATTAGGCATTGTTGGAGCAATGTAGGAGATGAGAGACAGAGAGATCAGAGTGGGAATGGAACAGAGAATTAACGTGACTGAAAGTTCAGGTAACTCTTGCAAACTGATTTTGTATTTGAATGTGTTTTAGTTTTGCATTACCGGCACCTGCAATTTTTGCTCCATTGTACTCTTCATTTGCATATTCCGTTCTGCCAATGTTAAAAAACAGGTTCCTATTTCAATAATGATTGGCTAAAATAACTAATCTCATGGAGTAAAGAATTTCCACCTCTATTGAGTCTGAGGTATATCCTCGGACTTTGCTGAACATTTTGAATACATCAAATGATACTTAAGTCTTTGGAGACCTGATAATAGACTCCTTCTCAACTTAAATGCATGAATATAAATTGTGGCAAAAGTTGTTTATTGCATTAATCACACATCAAGATTATAATTCTTTTTCATACTGCAGAAATGTTTTGCACTTTTCTCTAGTGATCACACATCTTTTATTATTTACAGTTAAGCATCAAAACATATAGTGGCCTAAATGTCCAGGGGGATCCTTTGAATTGCTAGGTGTGCAGAGAGGTCCAGATTTTACCACCAACATTCAGAGAGATGTGCCAAAGATCTTAGCATTGAATACATGCAATTCTACTGGGGACAAGGGCCTGAGTCCTACTGGCATCAGGTCTGGTGGTCAACTGTTTCCTCATGAGACTGGTGCTCTTGTAAACCCAAGTTACAAGATTGTTTTGTAGGTGGAAATGTTGACCTTGACACAGCAGTTGTTTGTCTCTGCCTGCAATGTAATGCAATCCTCCAACCTATCATCCAATCCGCCATCTTAAATTCAGCAGTCAAAAGATAATGGCCTAGAACTTCTGATGAGAGGCCAGCGATAGGCTGGGATCTTCTCCACAGATGCCCAGGTTTCCAGCACTGCTATGGTCCTAAGCCAGCAGCAGAATCTTCAGCTCTGTCTCTCCAGCTGCTGACTGACTCTGCACTGCATTGGGAGACCTCTCAGAGTGAACCAGGAACCTGCCTGTTGACCTGGACAATGGTCCCAATGAATTGAATGGGAGAATCCAGCTGCCTGGATGAAGGCAGGTAGGGCAATATATTTAATAATTTACTTCCTACAAAATGCATCAACTTTATAGCACAAGGAACTCAATAAATTTGATTAGCCTTCTACATCACAAGCCCAGGTAGCAGTTAGTATTGGAACAGAATGGAGGAAAAGCCATACTAATCACAGGAATATGCACGATAAACATCCACATAAACTTTCTTCATGTAACTATATTACTACAAATTTTGATACAAGGTAATGATCTTATGGGAAATGGGTGTCATGCTGATATGAGCTCAGGATTAGGATGTGACGGCTACCTGCAGTCAGCTGAGAGAAAAGACTGATGCTGGTATCTGTTTAGGATACATCCATGAAAGTGTCCCAAATGTGCTTGGTGCTTGATTGTCTAACAACTGTACTTATTCATTGGTCTGGTATTTCATAAGTCATTATCAAGCCCTCTGGGAATTCTAATTTACTTGACCTGACTACATAGAAATGAAGTACACAGCACACTCCTACCATATGCAAGAGGATAGTTAACGCATTCCATACAGCATCCCCAATCAAATGCTTGCTCAATTCCAATCACTTGTTCAGTCTGTGTTTGACTGTTGTATTCTCCTGTAGCAACTCGTGGTTGTGCAGAATAGCAACTTCAGCTAAGGGAGCAGTAAGGCTTCCTCCAGTTGATGCTCAATGGATTCTCATCCAAGTCCATCATAGAGGAGAAAGGAGGAGCTCAAACAAAGTTTATTCAAGGGCTCCCTACACACTATCTCTTTCTATAAATATTATTGAAGATCAGAGAGCAGTTGGCCATTTGACAGTCCTTAAAGAGGTAGCAGCCTTAAAATAACTGTCATTGCTCACCATCGATATTCTGCATTCCACATCTTGTGATCCTACAACCATCCTATCATTGACTCTGTTGCTGAAGTGAATCTGGAACACTGGACAGGCAAAATGGCATCATGAGTGAGCACACAGAAATTGGACGTCAAAAAAAAATTGCCCATTCTTTGTGAATGGACACAAACCTCAAGTGTGACTTCAGTAAGGGTACAATAACACAGCTGGTGGACATCCCAAAGACTGGATAAATAGTAACGCACAAAAAATGCTGGAGGAACTCAGCAGGTCAGGCAGAATAACTTGATTTATCCCTAGATGCAGGAGAATTTAATTAAATCAATCTGCAATAAAGTGCTTGACCATAAAACAATCAGGTCATGGTGAAACCCATGACAGACTGCAGATGCTGGAAAGCTGAAGTAAAAATTGAAAATGCTGGAAGTATTCAGCAAGTCTCCGGAAAGAGAAATAAGGTTAACATTTTAAACTGAGGAACTTCCACCAGAAAGTTACCATACAGGCATGACTGAAGTTGCAGAGAAGGTGGGTGGCGTGAAGGGGGTCTCTGACCGACAGGATTCCAGATTGAATTGTGCAAATAGTGATGGTGCACAATCATCCTGAGAGAGGATGATGAAGGTTTGTTAATCACAGTTGACCTGTCTGCAGGTGCAAATTTGGGGAAGATAAGTGAAGCTGGGGATAAACGAGAACACAATGCTAGAACAGTGAGACGGAGGACTCAGCACTTACTGGAAATCTGAAGTGAGCAGAAAGCTGTGAATACTTAGCAGTTCAGACGTCATCTGTGGAGGGAGAAAAACTGGTTGAAGAACTTTCATCTAGAACTGGCCAGTTCTGAAACAAACTGGCAAGGCTGGTTATCTGAAGTTAAATTCAGGGTTGAGTCCCGTGAGCTGTAACATATCTAGGCGGAAGATGAGATGCCATTCCTGCCCCCAGCTCATCCAATATCCATCTGGTTCATTTATGTTTCAGGAGAGAAATGATGCCTGCCTTATTCGGTCTGGCCTACAGCTGGAAGGATAAATGTCAATGGCAATTAGGGATGAACAATAAATGCTGGCCTTGCCAGTAGTGCCAATAAATGTAATAAACAGTATATCCCACCAATTACCCCTGTGATATCATGGTCCAGAATTAAATGGGCTTTTGGGAAAGTTGAATTTAGAACAAATGGCATCAGTTTTTCCCTCTCTCTCAATTTTTAAACATAGTCACTTCTCACATTCTTGCTGAAACTTGCCAGAATTTTGAACATCGTGATCTTTGCGGTGGAATTCCAAACCTTTGTCAAATCCCTCCCCCCCCCCACCTCCACTTTTAGACTTTGACCACACACACACACACACACACACACACACACACACACACACACACACACACACACACACACACACACACAGTCAAGAATTTCAGAACCTCTGCCTCGCAAGCATGACATAATAGAAAACCGAGCAGATTTATAAAGGAAACTTAATACCAAGCTGTATTTTCCATTGTCCCTTCAATAACCCAACCAATCTGTAACATTAGAGTTTCTGAAATAGTAGAAGGTACATTCACAAACATACTTCAAATGACTGTATTTCCTGGGACCTTTACAAGTCCTTTCATTCCTTAATTCACTGCCAAAGAATCATTCACATCCTTCAGTGAGTTGCTGTGGCAAGTACTCTGATCTTTCCCCTACAGAATAAACAGGAACTTCATACATTTATGTAATGTGTAATGTTACCTTCCTGAATAAACAAATGCTTGTACAAGTCCACAGTGAATGACCATGGCCCTCAAAAGTACACAGGAATTCAACAGTTACACAGTGAGTGACCCTTAACCTTGCTGGAGAAAAAAGAACTTTATATAGTTGCACAGTGAATAACCCTTAAACTCCAAAAAGATCAAGAGCACTCCATTGGTACACAGCGATTGACCCTTACTCTGAAGAATAAATAGAATTTAATTATCAACAACCCAAGCATCATTTTCCAAGTTTTTCAGAGCTCTTTCTCCATATAAGGAGGGCAGCATAGAGCTGCAGCAGGTAGAGCTGCTGCCTCACAGCTCCAGTGACTGATGTTCAACCCTGTCCCCTGGTGCTGTGTGGATTTTGTACATTCTCCTTGTGACTGTAAAGGTTTCCCCCAGGTGCTCCAGTTTCCTCCCATATGGAAAAGATTTGCTGGTTGGTGGGTTAACCAACTACTGAACATTACACCTTGCGTAGATGGGTGGTAGGGAGAAAGAATAGATTACAGGGAAATGCTGGGAAGCAGCATTGATAGGATTGTTCTGAGAGCCAGCATAAATTTGATGGGCTGAATAGCCACCTTCTCTTTTTGTAAGAGCATATGACAATAAAAGCTGGCAACCAATGCTTTCTGGTCCCTATACAAATTGATTATATCATCTCTACATGTTACATCTGCTCGACCTAACCATCTGTTCAAATCCACCTTCACCTCCTAAACTGTAAACATCAAATTTCATCCTTAGGATGAAACACTGAAGTGAGGCCCCATCTGACTGTTCAAGTGGCCTTGTAGGGATCCCCAACAATATCCAAAGTAAAGAGTTCTGTCGTTGGCTTTTCTCAACCAAAACATCAAAATGCTACACATTCTGCCCATTTTTCAGGCAGAGCAATGTTGGTCCCAGTACAATTAATGGGGCACGTGTTTTCAGCATTTTAGATGGACATATAAATTAGGTGTTAGTTCCCTTGAATGGATTAATGAGAACCCTGCTGAAGTCCTCTATGACTACATTACTTACCAGCAAAGCTTCTTATAAGGCCTTTAAAAATTATAATGGCAGATACTGAAAATCTTAAATAAAAATGGAAAATGCGAATAGTCTAGACAGCATCTGAGGAAAGAGAGACAAAGTTAACATTTCAGGTCGAGGCCCTTTATCACATTTGGAAATTTGAGAAGACACGTTAGTTTTAAATTGCAGAGGAGGTGGGATGGGGGGGTGGGGAGGGGGGGTTGGTGAAGACAGGCAGAATACCTCTGATAGGGTGAAGGTGGGGTTGCCACGGTAATATGCTAATTGTGTTGATAGCTCAATGAGGGCAATTAGACAGAGAAAACAAACAAAGGAACATGTAAAAGGTGTGAAGTCCAGATCAGAGCTGTTGTAGAGAATTGAAACCCAAAGGGAGGATGTTGGAAATGCCCAGCAGACCAGGCAGTGTCGGTTTAGAGAGAAAAACTGAGTTAATGTAAAGAGATGGATTGCCTTACAGCAATAACAAACAGAGAAAAAGATTTACCTGAAATTATTGAATTTGATATTGGGAGTGAAGGCTGCAACATGTCCAGACAGAAGGTGTTCCTCAGCTTACATTGGACCCGACTGGAAAAGCACAGGTAGGTCAGAGTTGGAGTGGTGTGGAGAAATAAAGTGACATCCTGGCTACTGAACAAAGGTGCTCCAAAAAAATGCCCCCTTCACAATTTCCCACTTGCAACAGATTCTGTCACCAGACACAGATTCATCTCTCCTTTTAGCCTCCAAAGGGACCATTCCCTTTGTGACTCCTTATCCCACTCTTCCATCCCCACTAACCATACCCCTTCTCATGGCACCTCCCCACGCAACCTCAAGAGATGCAACACCTGCCCTTTGTCATCATCGCTTCCCATCATCCAAGGACCCCAACCATTCCTCCAGGTGAAGCAGTGATTGACTTCAACTATGAGATGAAATGTGATCTCTGCAATGAAGAAACCAAATGCTTTGTGGCGTGCCTTCATTCGGTACATAGGAATGTCCCCGAGCTTCCAGTTGTCTGTCACTTTAATTCTCCATCCCACGCTGTCTACATTACTCCAAACAATGCCCAATGCAAGCTCGAAGAACAATGCCCAATGCAAGCTCGAGCTCAAGCATCTGCCGTCCAAGCTCAATTCAGTCTTTCAGTCGCAATATCAACTCAATGACTTCAGGTAAATCATTTACTCTGTCGCAGCCAGTCCTGCTGTGGTTATCCATATGTAAATATTAACTCAGTTTTTTCTCTCCACAGACACTGCCTGATCTACTGGACATTTCCAACATTCGCCGACTGATTTTAATTTCCTGCAACCATTCTGAGCTGCACTTCACAGCTTTTACAAATCCATTTGCTTGTTTAATCCATCTTCCCTCAGTAATCTATTACCAAAGGGCTCCGTAAACAGCAAACCACCAAGGCTACGCTGTACTCCCCTACCAGAGATATTCCTTTTCTTCTATCCGCTCCTCTAACTTGTTTTCCCACTTTTCCATTTCTGATGAAGGGACTCGACCTGAAACGTTAACTTTGTTTTTCTTTCCACAGTTGCTGCCTGGCCTGCTGAAAGTTTCCAGAATTTTCTATTTTCATTCTTATGTAGCCTACCTAACTCAGAATTCTGGAGCAGCATCCTTCTTTTCCCTAAACATCTCCCCTAACCCAATCCCATTCTCACAGCACCTGCTGGTAAGTTTAATGTTAAACCCTTCCAGTGAAGCCAGGAGAAAGAGACAACCCCCAACTCCCAGACTTTGTTACAAAATTCCTCCCTGGACTTCTCCCAGGATGTGCCAAGATGCTAAATCAGTGTAATTTTGTTCTATCTTCTTACTTTAGTACTACAGCCAAAGGCAGAATTATGTTTAATTTTACAGATACACAGCACATCTTAAATGTTATTAATCCTTGATCGTAACATCCTCTGTTTAATCTATTTGCTATTTTGACTGTAATGGGTTATTTTCTCCGCTGGACTTTGCCCTGACAACAATGTCTTTAAAATGTGTTTGACTGAGGTAGTAGCAGTAATTCCAACCACAGATGGAAGTTTTGCCAGAACTTCAGAATTAATTCACAGGATTACCTGCTTCTGTGCTTCCCAGGAAGTTCCATCCAAGAGTTGCACGGACAGGCATATAGAGATGGAATCGGTGGCAGAATCAGCTCCTCTGCAGTAGCTGGGAACAAGTTACTGTTGTGCCTTTGCAGCAGATTAGACAATTACTTTCCTGACAACTCAAAGGTCCCAAAGCTTGGAATGGTTTTCAGGATTGGATAGCCACATTTAAACTGGGTTAGTCGCTGATCCATGCTGACACAGATCCAGGGTCCAGCAAAAGAGTGTCGGCTTGTGGGTGCCAATTCTTAGGCACCTGATCTTCACCTCCTCAAAGCACCATTGGTGACGTGCAGGCAGCATCACGGCACAGTCGAAGTGTAGACCCTGGAAAAACTTCCAGCAGCAGTTCACCAAGGAGCAAGGTGAAGAGAAGCAGAAGAACAGATCCAATCCTACGTTTTCTATAGCAATAAGAACAGCCTCTCCAACCACTGGCCCTCAATTTGCACCCATGAGTAATACTAGATGTGAAAGGGTGACACATTTAGACACCCAGGAAAGCATGGCTCTCTCCCTACAGATGGGGAGATGTAGTCAACAACCCAATGGCATGAATATTGAGTTTTCCAATTTTAGATAATCCCCCCCCTTCCCTTTTTTATACCCCCCACTCCCCAGACTTCTGATCCTCCAGTCCTCCCCTTTTTTGTCCCCTTCCCCCTCCTGGCTCCATCCATCCACTTCCCACCCCCACCTGGTTCCTCCTGCCGTACACCCCTCCCCCACTGATTCACATTCTCACCTCCTTTACTTAACCAAATCCAGCTCTGGTAGCCCTTTGTGTTCCTGTTTATCTTCCTCCAGCAGCCGTCTCCCATCTTCACCCTCCCCTCCCCTCCCACCACCTTGCTCCATCTGTTTTTTCTCTTTTGCTTCTCTCTGTCTGCCTCCACCTATCATTCACCTGCCACTGTCTTCCAACTCCACATCCCCTACCTGGAACTACCTGCCACTCATTGTACACCCCTCCTCAGTCCACCAATCACCTCGAATCCTTTCTCACCACTCCCCTTCCCCTCTTTATGCCAGCCATCTTGCCTCTCCACTCTCAGTCCTGATGCAGGGTTTCGACCCAAAACATCGACAATTCCTTTCCTCCCACAAATGCTGCTTGACCCGTTGAGATCCCCCAGCACATTATTTGTCACTCCCGACAGCCCTGGATCAATCCCACGTTAACCCCACCATCCCGCACTCTCCCCACAGCCCTGGATCAATCCCACGATAACCCCACCGTCCCGCACTCTCCCCACAGCCCTGGATCAATCCCACGATAACCCCACCGTCCTGCACTCTCCCCACAGCCCTCGATCAATCCCACGTTAACCCCACTGTCCCGCACTCTCCCCACAGCCCTGTATCAATCCCACATTAACCCTACTGTCCCACACTCTCCCCACAGCCCTGGATCACTCCCACGTCAATCCCCCTGCCTTGCTCTCTTCCCAAAGCCCTGTATCAATCCCACTGCCCCGCTCCCATCCCAGAGCCCTGTACGAATCCCCAGACATTTAATAGCCATTTCAAAATCATTGCACTTAAAAAAAGTTGTGTATGTATGTTGTTCCTAATCATTCATACAGTCTGTAGATATAAAAGAAAGAGTTCACTTATTTAGTGCCGCTCCCATTGCATCATTCTGCTCAAGTTTATAATGCAATAGATATTATCATCATTCAAAAATGAAGTGTGCTTACCTATTGCCACACAGTCTGTTTGAAGTTTCCAGTGCTTTAGTAAATAATGAACTGAACTTTGTACTTCACTGCCGTTGGCACGGTCCCCAATACAAGTGTAAAGCAGCTGCCTGGAGTCTTTGCTGGAGAGTAGAAAGGTATCCATGTCTCCCTCCCCTCCCCACCCCCATTCATTTCAGTATTTTAAATACATTCACATGGTCACAGTCATGTACACAGTGAAGGAGTTTAAGCCTTTGAAAGACAAGTCACCAGAAAAAAAATTCAAGTGAATAATTGCTGATAACATGGAAAGGCACTCATTCACATTCCCCGCCTTTTCCCAAAGAGTGCTGCCTCTCATGCTGGGACCCACTTCTGGGCACTGACCATCCAAATGACCTACCTGAAATTCTAAACAGGATGTTAAAGGCAGCAAGCTATTTGCTCATGCTCACCACAGAGCCAAGTGCTCACACATGTGCTCCCTCTTTTAAGCAGATAACAGTTAAGAAGACTGGAAGTCCTGTGTGATTTATTCCCCCCTGCTAGTGGAAATGTGACAGAGCTGACACACCAGTCCCGCCATTCCTGGAATCAAACCCAAGTCCTTCTGGTCTTTATTGCTCAGTTGCAGGTATTCTTTAGATGTCTCAGAAGTTACCATGGAGAATATTAACAAAATAACAGCTTTAAAGCCACTTATTTAAAAATTATTATTTATTGATTTGGTGGACTATCCTCCAAGCATGCTACAGGTTTCATCCACTAAAACTATCAGCAGTAATTTTCAGCAACAGATTTATTTTCAATCCCCTTGGGCTATGAATTCGAATGCCCAGCAAGATTTATTTGCCGAAACCTTTGCACAAATATAAATGAACACCTTCTCCTCAGTAACATAAATGTGCTATTGATAGTTTTCACTATAGACCTCATATCCCATTTGGTCCAACCTGCAGCTCCCATGTAAATTTTGGCAAAAAAAATCTCCTTTTTGTATGTTTTCTTTCCACTCAAACTCACATCCATTATACAATAAAAACAGAAAGTGCTAGAAATATTCAGGCAATACGTGGTGAGACAGATAATGACTTTACATCAGAACTCTATTATCAATGCTAGATTTTTCATTAAATGATAGAGCAACCTTTTTAAATCTAATTATTTTATACTTTGTTTTAAATATATCTTGATATCTTTAAGGTACCTTTGTAAAGTTTGACAATTAAATTTAAAAATCGGGTTCAATTACAAAAATAAGCACTGTAAATGTCAACCCACCCAATTGTCTGAAAAGGAAGAAAGACAAGAGGTTTGGTGTGAAAGTTCCTGAAAGGATTGATAATGGCTCAAACAAAGTCATATTCTAGTCGGCAGTTTGAAAATCTCTAACGTCTACATCACCAACGACTTGTCCTGGTCCAGCCACGTAGACGCTATGGCCAAGAAAGCACACCAGCGCTTCTACTTTCTCAGAAGGTGAAGGAAATTCAGCACGTCCCAATGGCCCTCATCAATTTTTACAGATGCACCATAGAAACCACCCTATCCAGATACATCACAGCTTGGTATGGCAATTGCGCTGTCCAAGACCGCAAGAAATTGCAAAGAATTGTGAACACAGCCTCCCCTCCATTGACTCTGCCTACACTTCCCGCTGCCTCAGGAAAGCAGCCAACATAATGAAGGACCCTTCCCACCCCTTCTCTCTTCTTCCCCCTTCCATCAGGCAGAAGATACAATTCTTGAGAGCACATACCACCAGGCTCAAGGATAGCTTCTACTCTGCTGGAACAAGACTCTTGAACGGACCTCTTATATGATAAAGGTGAACTCTTGATCTCACAGTCTGCCTCGTCATGGTCCTTGCACCTTATTTCTCTACTTGCACTGCACTTTCCCTGTAACTGTAACACTATATTCTGCATTCTGTTATTTTCCTTTTGTACTACCTCGATGTACTTACGTATGGAATGGTCTGTCTGAATGGCATGCAAACGGAGCTTTTCACTGTATCTCAGTACATGTGACAATAATAAACCAATGACCAATTACCCACTACTAATTCTTGCTTGCAAAAAATCCAACATAATTTTTGGAGCTGCCTCCTGAAGGGGCCACAAACAAATGCAATCAGTGGAGACTCCAGCACAAACAAGCACATTTATATGTAGCATCCTGTCCTTGATGCACTACTCCCTGGCAAACAAATCACGGCATCTTTAACACACTTTGCTAAACTAGTGATGTGTTCCACTGTTTTATCACAGTTCAGCCAACACCTTCCTTTCAAATATATTTGGCTCCTGAAGATCATTTTTCCCCAAATGCCATGGAATCCCTTTGAGATCAAATTTCCAGTTAGCCCTAAGCTTACAGGTCCATTAATGTTGGTTGGGATGTAACCATCACCAGCAGGTCAATTTCCTGTTCTAGAAACTCTTATTTAAATCTAGAAAGGATGGTCAAGAATTATTACCTGGTCAGTTGTTAGTATTTAATTTCAAAACTAAAAGATAAAATCTGAGCAGGTTTTCTTTTCCATTTCATTAATAAAATGCTCCAGATGGGGAGCACTTCTTTCCAGTGGGGGTGAGGGGGAATCCAGTTGTCCTATTTCTCTACAATGAACAAGTTTACCATTGTATAGACCAAGTTGCTTTGTAAAATGGAGTGGTGTCAGACAGGTCAGAGGTAATTGATTCAGGGACCCCAAACACTTCCCGATTGGCGCTTTGAAGGGGTAAAGGGTACGATTTCCAAAGATTGGGCCCCAGTCAGCGATGGTGGAGCAAAGGAAGATCCCAGGCTTGGAAAGGCATGGAATTCTCAGATTGCAGAGCTCAGAGATAAACTGGGGAGGCCAAGTCCCATGCAAAGATCACAATTTGGAAGTCAATGCAAGGACAGGCAGCTAACGCGAGTCTATTGCTCTTAATTGAACATGGAGATTCACTGGCCCTGGGTAGAGTACACCAGAAGAAGGAGCTGTTAGTAAACCAATGCCAAGTGTTCATTCTCACTGCTCCAATATTCCCCATGAAATTGGGTATATTAAGAGCACTTTTGTCTTGCTTTAATTTCCATTGTTTAGGTAAGTGAA
This sequence comes from Pristis pectinata, assembly GCF_009764475.1. Lineage (NCBI taxonomy): Eukaryota > Metazoa > Chordata > Chondrichthyes > Rhinopristiformes > Pristidae > Pristis > Pristis pectinata. Next base: position 25,680,911 of record NC_067425.1, read on the forward strand.
AACGTAGTACGTTTACTTGCTTTTCCCCGTCACCTTCCCCAATTGCTTCTCACCCCTAAGACATCCCTTTCCCTCTGAAAGTCTTATAAAGTGACTGTCATAGTGACTTGCTTTTAAAACGTGTCAGGCACCTCACCCTCAATCGCTTATAATTACTCCTGACGCTGCTCCTCACGCCTGCACTTGCATAGTTCCGCCACGGGACGACACCCTCGAGCCTTCGGATCTCTGACAAGGGAACAACATCAGAGCACCCAAGGAAACATTGTCCTGATTGTTAATATACGCTGCTGCAGGATATTCAATATTTTCTTATTAAACGGAAAGTATTAACAATTTAAATTCATTAATATTTTGCTTTTACATGTTACATTTCTTACGCAACGTTGAAATTAAACATTATATTAAATAGCAAGTTTCAAAACTGAATTGTAAGTGGTTTTTAAAAATATTCGAGCTCACAGACTGACTGACTACATGTTTGCAACAGGCCTAAATAAACCTTGGGAAACGAATCAAGGTATTGCTTCGTTGAAAATTTCTTATTAAAAGAAGCGGATCAATTGTTTTATTGGTGATCTCAGCCGTGGAAGGAGCCGTGCATTAAAGAAAGGGTCTGCCCTCCAATTGCGGAAATTAAATAAAATCTCAAAATGCAATCCCTTAAGACGTACCTGCATAGAAACCAGGACGGCATGCCAGCTTGGCATGATTTCTGTGATGCGATTCACAGACCACCCCCATGTGTAACCAATGTGTCACGTTTACTGAGGGAGGGAGGACGCACGAACCGGGTGATAGCGAATGACCAACCCAGTTCACAACTCGCCAGCTTTCATTTTCCATCGCGGCAGAACAGGAAACCATTTCTCCCGTGGAATGGCTAATTAGGAATGTGACAAAAATATTTTCAAAGGATCGCAACAAAGGGACTGGAAGTAGAGTTTGCGGACAATGCATGCCGCGGGAGAAGTTTTGTAATGAATTTTGTATCATTTTGCAACTTTAGTCTGATTTTTAAAATTTCAGTTATAGATATATATATATACAAAAAGAATAAACGCAATGCAAAACTCTTTACATTCTTGGTGTCATAGGGTCAATAGGTTCAATATATTGATAAATTCGCGTCAGCAAAGCAATGTGTCAACCTGTCGCTATCTCAGTCACACCCATTGCAAGGATATCAAATGCCAATGCTCCCTTTGACCTGCCCCGCTGCATAGGGACGCGTGCATTACAACACCCACACCGCACACCGACGCTTTGAACACCTGGTGCTCATGTACAAATATCCAAACTCTACGTCAGAAACTCGCACTAACGTGTTCACGTCTGGAGAAGGTTCCTGCCGCTTGTTTCACGCTCCAGTAACAGCCACTCCTTACGAACTGGAGCTGAGAAAAAAAATATTTAACTGTAAGTGACTGGTTTTCCCAATGGTTGATTTTAGGATTATAAACTCCCGTGTTCTCGTTTTTTTTTCCTCTCATCTTCTTAGGCTATTGAATCTTGCGGCGACGAGTCACCGATTCCCAGTAGCTCTTTCATTTATTGTCCAAGTAGCCAGCTTCCCAGGATGTGGATCACTGCAGGGTACCACTACATGATGTCTCCAGACAACCTTCATCAGTGTCGACACACTGAAACTCTGCTTGCATTTTCTTCTCCTGACCCGGGGTGCTGGGACCTGCGGCACCCACCTTGTTTCTGGACAAGTTTTCTCATACGCAGTGGGAATCCGGCGTAGAATTCCGGCCTGCTCGCCTCGCTGGTCACCAGGGGAATCCAGACCATGTTTTATGGGTACTCTCTTTAAAGCAAAAAGCGAGCTGCTGAAGGAATTCAGCGGGTCAGGCAGCATCTGTGGAGGGAAATGGACAGTCGAGACCCTTCATAATTTGATGTTCGTTTTCTTTCCCAACAAATATGTTGTTATTTTCATTAACCTGAGTTCCAAATTCTTTTGACTTCTGTACAGAATGAACTCAATTTAAGCTTTGGCACTCTGGGAAAAATATAAAAAAACAAGTATTAGCTTCATTAGATTTTGCTAACATCTGTAGCTCTGTTTTAAATATTGTGGATAATTTAATTGGTTATGACCCATGTTGAGACATCCCCAATTCCCTTAAAAAGCAGGGCTCTCAGATCAATATTCAATATATCATCTGCTGCAAACTCTAATAAAGCCAGACACTGAATGGAGGACAATATCTAGCTGGCAGTGAGTTGCTAGATGGTAATTAAATCATGTCCCAGCAGGGAATCTGATTGAAGCCAGTGAATGCCAGAGGGCAGTCAGTGAGATGGTCTGTCTTACTGGCTCTTTTTAACCACCTATCACACTAAAATTACTTTGTCAGTTTCTTCATTTTCTTGGTGGTCCATGAGAAATTCCCTCTTTGAATCTTCACATGCCCTCACACTGCATACATTCTCAGTACAGCCACCAGCGTACATTGATGATGCACGTTCAGCATGTTATGACCCATTACAGACAGAGTGGAGGAGCATGTGGACTGAAGGAGGCCACTCAGCCCATTGAGTCTGTTCTACCATTCAATTATATCATGGCTGCTCCATACCTCAGCTCCGCTCCCCTCCCTCGGTTCTGTACCCCTCAGTACCCTCGCCAAACAGGAATCTTTGAATTTTGCAATTAAACCTGTCTCTGCTCTGATTGGAGGGAGTTGCAGATTTCATCCATCCTTACACTTCTGGAATCTGGACAGCCACATTCAATTTTAATTCTGCGGCTCACCCACCCCTTTCCAACCTCTATATTCCTTTTTGGACTACCCTGCTGGAGAAAATGGTTTCCATCAAATTCTTTAATGATTATAAATACCATCTTTTAATATTCCCTACTCAGTGAATTATAAGGCTGGTTTATGCAACCTAACATTTTAAGTTGCTGCTTTTGGTACTGTGATCAGCTTGGTGATTCTGCGCTCCCTTCCTCCAAAACCAATGCATCCTTCCTGCAGCAAAACACCCGGCAATGAAGGCGATACGCAAAGTGGAGTCAAGGCAGAGCTTTATTTGACTGTGGCTTGACCTCTGCCCTCTTTGTGTTCTAGCCGCTTTGAGTTAATTATCAACGTTCCATTAGACTTTTTAATTACTTGTTTGTACCTATGCTCCAACGCAGGGCCCTTAAACCTTCCTATATCAGCACCCTCAAACAATGACTCTCAGCCTCCTCAAACCCAGCTGATGTTTGAGAATGAGTTTTTCAGCCCTGTTCTTGGCAAATTTCTAAACCTATTGGTTGTCTTTCAAGTTTTCAGTGATGACATCCATTCACTGCACTGGTACTGTGAGCAGTTATTAGATATTTTAGCTGCTTTAAGCACTGTATCCATTGCAGATAATTCATTTGGGATTTAGTTAAACATGTGAGAACTCCATCTGAATGTAGAATATAAGCATAAAATGCTGGAGCTACTCGGCAGGTCAGGACACATCTGTGGGTAGAGTTAATGTTTCAGGTCAAAGAAACGTCATCTTCACCTTTCTTCCCACAGATGTAGCCTGACCTGCTGAGTATTTCCAGTATTTTCTGTTTTTATGTTAGATTTCAAGCATCTGCAGTTTTTTTTATTTCCATCTGAATGTAAACCTGCAAGGAGTGGGTCAGCAGGAACAGGATTACCAAACCTTGGACCATGCAAGTAAAACAAATTTTAGATATTAAAAAAAAGCAATATGGTATCAGGACAAAGTTCCTGCACACAGGTGCACACTCACTCACTCACACACACAATCACACTCTTCCCAAGGCCCACTCCCTCAGCCCCTCCCCAATTCCCTCTCCCAATCCAACAATCCCATTCTCCCTGTCCTCCTTCCCCTTTTATCCCTTTTCCCCTTCAACTCCTTTCTTTTCCTTTTCAAAACTTTCTCTCTTTCTCCCCATCTCTTTCTCACCCCACTTGTGCCTTTGATGCTCTACTTTTCCTCTTTCTCTGCTTTCCCTTTCTGCCCTCTCTCGTACTCACTCTCCTTCATTCTTCTTTCCTCTTCCCCCTCTCTCTCCTGCTACCTGTTCTTCTGCCCCATTCCCTCACTCCACACTTCCACTATCCCCTCTACAGTCCTCTCATTCTTGCCATCCAATACTATCCGGTGAGGTAGTATTCTACAGGTAAAACACAGGTAGTAATCTACAGGTAGTAATCTACCTGGTGAGGTAGTAATCTACAGGTACCACTTTTGAGCTGGTACTGAGATTGGTCCATTATTTAAGAAGTGTGAAGGAGTTAACCTGTGAAATTATGTCTATTAGCTTAAAATAGTTCAGGAAGAATTAATGGGATCTCTTATTGACAACACACTGAGCATTTAAACAAATGTTAACTAATTGAATAGGTTTGTAAAGCATAAATTACGTCCAATGAACCTATTTGAGTTTTTTGAGGAATAACAACATATACCAAGAATTCAAACATAATAGCCTTATACAAATGGAACTTTTTCAGCAGAGTGAAATGAGATTACAGTCATTCCAGAGTCATTTCCTGTCACTCTGGAAGTTTGACTGGATATTTGCTGGGGTGTGTTGTGGTGTGTTTCCAGTGCTGGATACCAACCTAATGATATCAACCATCATGTAATGTCACTCACAAAGCACCACGTTTTCATAATGCTGTTTGCAATATAGCCAAGGTTTTTAAAGGGTTGTTCATACTCATTTGAAACCACTGCAATCTTCTCAGCAACATTTTGTTGTCTGCCTGTTCATTGTAAGACCTGCTCCAGGTCTAAAAGACTAACATTTAGTTAGCATCAAAATTTGTGATGTTCTGTGGCCTCGGGCAGAGCCTCACACCTGTGCCTGACAGTTCTGACAGTTGAGGTCAAGGTCACTTTCAAATTAGAGTCATAGATTTACACAGCACGGAAATAAGCCCTTCAGCCCAACTCATTCATGCCGCCCAAGGTGCCTTTCTGAACTAGTCCCATTTGCCTGCATTTTGCCCAGGTCCACCTGACCCTAAAATTTAACTTCCTAGCATCAGGATCATGAGGTGACTGTCCTATATTCCAGGAGAACTTGACATTTCCTACAGCCCAGTCTACACTTCAGAGCATCTGGTGGGATTTCCCAGCATTCCTGGTTCCCCTGAGGTTCATAGACTGCAGTCAGGTGGCATTTTGGGCATTCCTTCAGGACCTGGAGCTCTTTGGAAGAGAGAAGCTTTCATTTGCTAAATGTTCAGATAATGGTCGACCATCAAGGTACTTTCTCATGTCAATACAATCCTGGGAGCTCATGTGACTCCTTAACTCTGCAGGGGTTGCAGCTGCCTAACATCTCTCAGCGCCCATGCTATGCTGATGGATGGATTTGCAGGATAAGGGATATCCCTTCATTACAAGGCTTGTATACATGCCCCAGGCACTGCACTGAGCACTGCTATAATGATAACCATGGCAGCACAAGGCACATATTAAAGACTACCGCTAGCCTCCTCTGGGAGTGTCCTCCTTTACTAAACAAGAGTTTCTACTTCATTCAAGTCTGCTGCTTATTACATATTCTAGCAAGCAGTGGAGCTGAGCCAAAGCCAGAGAGCATCCACCAAGTGGAGTGGTAGCAGGGCCCACAGGAAGACCAGGAAGAGGTGGACAAAGGGGAGCCACCTTCACCCACACGGGGGATTGGAAAGTGTGATCTGTTGGCAACTTTTAAAACCAGTCCAAGTGCTCAACACCATTTTGACTCTCTGATTTTGTAGCTATTACATTTCTAGGGCAACCTAGTCATTGGACACCCCATACTCAGTAAAATCATGGCTGATCCATTGGCTTGCTTCCCCTTCCTGCCCAATTCCCATATCTTCTGATTCACATAGGATCCAATAATCCAACAATCTCATTCTTAAAGTATATGTAGCTACTGAGCATCCACAGCCCTCTGATGTAAACAATTGCAAAGCATTGCAGTGCTCTACATAAAGAAATGTCTCATTATCTCAGTCCTATATACCTTAACCCTTTTCTTGAGGCTATTCCCCCTGGTTCTAGACTCTCCAGCTAAAGGAAGTAGTCCCTCTATATCTGCCTTCTCAAAATTTTGTAGGTCTCGTGAGGTCACCTTTCGTTTGGCTAATCTTACTCAACCTCTATTCATCAATCAACCCCTCATTTCAGACATCAACCTGGTGAATCTACACTGTACTAATCCAAAACAAGTAAGCCCTTCTTTAGATTCAGAGATCAAAATTAAATATAACACTCCAAATGGTCTTATTAAAGCCATGAGCAATTTTAGCAAGACTTTCTTATTTTTATATTCCAACCCCCTTGCAATAAAGTCCCAGATTCTATCTGCCTTCTAAATTGCTTGCTATATCTATGTGCCCATTTTCTGTGTCTCATGAACTAGCACCAAGATCGCTTTGCTCACAACATTTCTCAACATTTAAAACGTAATCTGATTTTTGTTCTAACAACCAAAGTGAATAACCCCTCATTATAACCCATCTACCACTTTCTGTACTCACTATGCCCCCTTACAGACTTTTGCATCCTCCTCATTGTTCACTTCCTCATTAGAAAACTTGGCTACATCATGATCGAGTGGACAGTCAGAGACTTTTTCCCAGGGTGACAATGGCTAACATGAGGGTACATAATTTTAAGGTGATTGGAGGCAGGTATAAGGGGGATGTCAGGGGTAAGTTTTTACACAGAGAGTGGTGGGTGCATGGAGCACACTGCCTGCAGAGGTTGTGGGGGCAGATACATGAGGGACATTCAAGAGACTCTTAGATAGACTCATGAATGATAGAAAAATAGGGGGCAATGTGGGAGGGAAGGGTAAAATGGATCTTACAGCAGGATAAAATGTCGGCACAACATTGTGGGCCAAAGGGCCTGTTCTGTGCTGTAGTGTTCTATGTTCTATGTTATATGGTTTGGAGAATGAGATGTGTAAGTCCACTCAGTAGTCTGGATGTTCTGCACCTTGATCACCTGAAAGCAAATACAGCAGTAGTTAGGGTGTAGAGAAACAAATTGCCACCGGGTCTCCCTGCTCAAGCAGTTATCCCCTTGGTTTTCCAATTTGTCCCCCACCATCCAATCCAATATAAACAATGTGCTGGAAGTACTGGCATAAATCATGCGTTGATATGGCAGTGAAGGTGAGAAGCTAACGCAGTGCCATCCACAACACTTCCATCAACCCTCCTACCATGTTGTGGGCCCATAACCCAGGGTTGCAGAATGGGCAATTCGGGCTATTGGAATAACACAAAGAGGAGTGGCTATTTGAAGATGGCAAACACAAGTACGTCTAACACAAAGTGAGATTTCTGCATACTGTTGAGACAATGATCATAGCAGCACCTATCAATTCAGATTTTGAGCTTCCGGGATAGTTTTACCATTCATGAAATCCAGGATCTAGCTTGGTGAGTAAGATTCACTTCCAAGGCAAGCACAGTTAGGGGGAGTTCTCAGCTATGTCTTAAAAGGGAATTTCCTTGTAGGTGGCCGGTAATCCCCAGGAATAATTTCAGTATTGGCTTTATTTGAGATGAAGAACAGGGACCAAGGAAGAGTCCAACTACTTTGAAGAAAAATGAGGAAGACCAGGAGTCACCAGGCTGCTGAATTATGCAGAGCACGCAACATTCCAACTGTCTTGGTTGACTGACATTGGTTTCCTAATAAACCACATAAGGGATATTAATCAAGGAGAAGCAGATGATTTTTCAACATTCCCTCTTCCCCTATCCACCAGTTTAACTCCTCGATAAAGAGTCATCTGGAAAGATATAGCTGCCATGAATAGGGAACTATCAGGTGCATTGAATTGGTTGTACAAACCACCTCACAATAACTAGTCTGGTTATTCTTAGATTAACATTACCGACACCCTCTTAAGAAACATATAAATTACTGAGTAAATATGTTAATCTTTGTTTATCACTGCCTTCAGAAAAGTAAGTTGGGCATGAGATTGTGAACTAACATTTACTAATATGCTTAGAATAATACTTTCGATACCATTTAGCATTAAACAGTAATAGAAATGCAAGGAACTCAGTATTAACAAGCGAATTAATTCCTTAAATATGTCACAATCAATATCTTTACACTGTACATTATAGATTAACTATACGCTTAACTTACAAGAAAGTCAGCACAGCTTCTTTAGATGTAAAATACTGCAGATGAGGGAAATCAGATTAACACAGAAATTGTTGGAAATACACAGCAGAACAGGCAACACCTGTGAAGAGAGAAACGGTATTAACATTTCAGATTGATGACCTTCCATCTGAACCACTGGTGAGATCATCAACCTGAAGCATTAACCCTGTTTATCTCTCCTTGGTGCTGGCAGAACTGTTGAGCATTTCCTGCATTTTCCAGTTTATTCAAGGTTTGTTTAGATTTGACTCAGTTGGAGCTGACAGTTTGACAGCCTTGAATAATTGCTCCTTCTGAATCAGGGCAGTGGAATGGGTTGTCCTGATTTCTTCTGTGATGGTTAGGTTAGAGCTCAGATTCTGGCACAATGAATCTCAACTTGTCTCTAACCTTGCCTTTATTTTCAGGATCTTAATGTTTACATACACAGTTCGAGAAGCAATGCCAACTCTTTCATTTGTATGCTTTATAGCCTTTTGGGTTTATTACAAGGTTTAATAACTTTGAATCATAAGCCCTGCTCCCAATCTTTGGACTCGCTGTTACTGGTAATGACTCTGCTGTCCCTGTCTGCAGCTTCTCTGAAAACATGTTTTGTTTTTTTTCCACCACTTCCTTTGTCACCATCTTGCCTTTAACTGTTGAATCTCTGGTGTATTCTGCTCCATCGTAGATCTTCCCGTTTCCTTCCTCCCTTTCCCTGTTTCTGAACTGTACATGCTTAAAACTTTCTTCAGTTCTGATGAAAGGTCGTTAACTTGGAACATCAGTACTTGTTTCTCTCTCCAGAGTAGAGCTGCTGAGTATTTCCAGCATTTTCTATTTTATTCCCATTGCCTACAGCATTTTGTTTTTAAACATCTTTCTATTCCTACACTTTTGAACTACTGTAACTTTCTTTCCAGAAGTATCTTACCTTTCCAGATCTTTTCTGTTTGACTATCATTCTGCTGAATGGGACTTTATAATACTTCTAATCCTTTCCATTAAAAATTGCATTTTTAAATATATTTGATTTTCAACACGTTGTTCTAATCGATCTCTACAGTTCACACCTTTCCTTTGAAATACTAGCCAAATTGATTTTTACAGTTTGTAATCAAAACTTTGCTTATTTGCTGACAAACATTTCAATTCAGGCAAATGTCACCCAAACATTCCTTACTATTGAGGAAAACAGCCAGTTCGACAAATTAGCTGGGCCATAAGTACATGGACTATGATTCCTTAACTATGATTTGGATCCTATGGGCCCTTTGTGAGGATTCTTGTCACATTGTTTTAACAGAGAAGGATACAGTCCTAATGCAGGCAACTAAGATTGGTATAGATGGACAAAAGGGTCAGCATGGACATGGTGGGCCAAAGGGCCTGTTTCTGTGCTGTATGACTCTGAGTCTATAATCACATAACAAATGTTGAGATGAGGTAAAGGAGGAAAACATGATCATCAGACATAATCCTTCCTTTCTCTTAATGAGCATAGGTGCTTTAGGTTGTTTCTGCTAATTGGGACCAGTTTTTCCCATGTTTCATTGCTATTGCAAAGGTGAATAGCTGTATAGAACAGTGCATAACGATCACACCACCTTTACCTTCAGGTTACTGGAATAACTTTCACTAAATATCACGGCATTTTCTGTAGGTCCGAAAGCATCCATGGTGCTGACATGTATCAGCGTTCTTGCAGCCTGATGACCATTGCAACATGTTGGTGTCTATGGTCTACCATTAAACTGTGCCAGCAGCCTTTGGCTATCTGAGGAAAAAAAAAGTGCGTGAAGACCAAGATCTCAAACATGGCACAGAACCAATGTTCTACTGGACTGCATTGTTCCCTGTAATTCTCTACACTCCTGAGACTTCAAGAGCATAGAGGAGTCAAGCATAAATGCAAGAAGGAGCACAATATCTCCCAAACTATATACCCAACAGCCTCTGTTAAGTACCTCCTCCCCCACCAATGATAGAGTCTACAGACCCCATATTAGCTTTAGCAGCCAACCCAGAAAGCTGGAGTGGAAGCAAATCCTCATTGATCAGAGGGACTGCTAAATAAGGAGAAGAAAATTAGATTGATGTACTTTCCCTTAGAGCTGGTCAATTCATTTCAATCCATTTTATTCACTCTGTTAACATTAAAGGTAACTGGGAATTCTCAGAGTGGAAGAGTACTCTAGGGTACAAGCAACTACATCAATGTGTTACTGATTTTACATTTAAAAAATGAAGTGTTTTAAAATGCTGGAAGAAATAAACACACACAAAGACTATGGGAAGCTGCCGAGCATACTGTTGTACATTACAGGAGTGGGCCATTTGGCCCATTGTGTCTCTATCACCTCATTGAAATCAATTAGTCCCTTTTGTACCTGCTTACAACATAGAAGGAGATCATTTGATCCATCCATGCAGCTCTCAGAACAGTCCCATCCCCCACTTATTTCCCTAGTTTCTTTTATATACCCATCAATTCCCCCCAGTTCTCTTTCCTACACTAGGACAAATTACAGTAGCCAATTAAGCCCGCTGTGGTGCTATGTTACAGTACAACTATAACTATTGCAGGAGATTCCTACATAAATCTTAGTGTTGGTATTGGTGAAGTTGGAGATAATTCTTCTTCGATTTAAAGCATTTTACCTGCTGCCACTTTCTTATAAATAACTACTTTCTTTTGAGTCCTGTAACTATCCATCAGTTTCTCTTCTCATTGGTTAATGTAGCCAGCAAAACATCCCCCAAAGGGGTGACCTTCAGCCATCTATGTCTATGTCATGACCATTGGCCAGGCAAAATCATGTCCCCTGCACCTCACCTAGAGGAACAGAAATGGAGGTAATCCTGGCCAATGATTTCTTTCAGTGCAGGAAACTTACGGAGATGTGACTTGATCCAACAAGGAGATTGCCGTGAGTGGGATCAACTTTTCTGTACAGAGCTCTAGACCTTACAATTTTTAACAACGAATGCTAAACCCCTATTCCATCTATGTTAGAGATTTGTTTCATTTATCAGTTCCCCAGATTCACAGAGGAAAATTACAGGACTGAATCTGGTCACTTCATTCCTATATTCATTGATTCTGGCCGGCTTGGACCATTATTTCAGACCAGCCTTATAGGATAGTATTCGAGAGAGAAATATCTTGAATTTATCTAGCATTTTCGATAATTTCTTGACATCCCAATGTACTGGGTTTTGTTATAAGATCTAAGAAGACAGGTGAAGTCTTAGGTTAATGTCTCATGCAAAAAATAGCAACTTTACAGTGCATCTCTCCTTCAGTACTACAATGAACAACCTAGATTATGTATTGAAGTCTACAGAGTGGAGATGAAACCTGACTCTGAGGTGCTTATGCTATTGGGACAATCATGTATCCAGTTATGTGTCCTGATGTACCGAGGTCTTTTGCAATGAGACATTAAACTAAGACTTCACCTGTCTTCTCAGATCTTACAACAAAACCCAGTACATTGAGATGTCATGAACTTATCAAAAATGCTAGATAAATTCAATATTTCTCTCTCTAATACCATCCTATAAGGCTGGTCTAAAATAATAGTCCAAGCCGGCCGGCATCAATGCATGTAGGAGCGAAGTGACCAGATTCAGACCTGTAATTTTCCTCTGTGAATCTGGGGAACTGATAAATGAAACAAATCTCTAACGTAGATGGAATAGGGATTTAGCATTCATTGTTAAAAATTGTAAGATGATACAATTCAAGACTTGGGTAAATGTGATATATACCACATCAGTTTGGTCTTTCCTCCAGTTCCTTCCTCACTCAATGTTGGTTCTGTTTATGGCTTCAACTGAGTTTTTGCTTGGTAGAGTATGAACATTCCAGTATCAGGGTCTCTTCTCACACATAAGCAGGAGGTGGGCAGCTCTCATTGCCTCTCCTGAAGAGATTATTTCTGGCCCCACCAAATCTGTTGTGTCCCCTTGCGCTACCTTTCTGAAACGTTTTAATACTCGTACCTGATTCAGACCATCTGGTTTATCAACCCTTCAACACCAACATGAGAAGCTTTGGATTATTTTACCCACTTTCGAGCTCAAGTGTTAAAGCTGCTCTGATAAATCAATGTGTCATTGCAAATGTAAGTAATCGATTTTCTGGTCACTTTAACTCATTGTGAGACTTTGCGAAACAGCTTCACATAAAGTTCTGATGAAAGATCATCGACCTGAAACGAGTGACTTCATTTCAGAAATAAGTATTCGACTGTGAACCACTTTAGAAAAAAACCTGAGGAAAAAAGTGATTATTTTAAAGCAAATAATTTACTCTTTTTTTATAATAATCTCGAACTCAGAACAACAAATCTTGCTCTTCTAGCTTTACATCTTGCACCATATGACACAAATAAGAATATTTGGAACTTTATGCAGAGAATTTTGGAAAGAAAATGAGTTTTGTCTTAACTTACACTCATGCAATTTCCCAGGAATAAATTTCCAAAGTTTAAAAGTTATTGGTTTGGAACTATTGTTATGATGCAGGATTTTCCCCGTCTCTCCTTTACGGGACGTTCACAAGATGTCTATAAGGGCAATGGAAGCAAAGTCGCAGAGCTGCAGGGCGGATTACCGCTCCGCTTGGGTTCCTCCCACAGCCCTGTCCATCACAGTCCATCACAGCCCTACAGGTCGACAGGGCTGTCGCTCCCAACACTTGGCTGATGCTCCACCAGTCCTAGTTGATCACTCCATCCCTATGCCCTTTTGATCACTTCTATTGGCTCTTCCACTTATTGCCCCGCCCCTCAGGCTGCCAATCAGCATCCCCAGCCCCGCCCCTTCCAGCAGCACCTTGGCTCCGTCCCTCCAGCTGTCAACCTCCTTTGCTCCGCCCCGCAAACGGCTCGATAGCGCCCCCTGCCCGCACCCCCCCCCCCCCCACACCACCACCACCAATTCCCGAGGAGCGGTCCGCTCCCCTTCGCCCCGCCCCTCGGGCTGTCAGTCAGCGTGGCCGCCCCACCCTCTGTGGACTGTGTGAGTAAGTGGGTGAGTGAGAGCCCCGGGCGGGCGGACGGTCGGTCAGTGCGGCGGAGCAGTGCGTGAGAGGCGGCGTGTGATACAGGCATCGTGAGCCGGCGGGGAGTCCGATCTCGGCCGGTGCATCCCAGCGGGCTGTCAGCCCGCCAGCGGCGGTCGCCTGCCGCCAGGTGACCCGGTGCGGGTGAGAGCGTGTCCCCCCGGGTCGGGGTGCAGCATGCCCGCAGCGGGGCCCCCGCTCCAGCCCCAGCCCACATCATGAGGAGCGCAGCGCTGCTGTTGGCTGTGCAATGGCTGTGGAGCACGGCGCTGGCGGCGACGAGCCACGACTCGGAGTCGGTCCTTTCGGCGGAGACAGAGGCGGAGATCGAGGTGGTTCAGTATCGGCAGGGTCAGGACGGCGTGGTGGCGAGCAACAGCACCCTCCGCCTCCTGGGACACTTCGCCGGAGCTGGGATGAGAGTGGCGGCCGAGGGCAAGTTGCTGCAGGTAAATAAGAGGCGGCACTTTGTGCAGAACGTGGTGCAGGTAACAGAGCGACTGAGAGAGCTGCGGGCAACGAGAGATTCACAGTGAGCAGAATGGGGAGACAACTAGCAAATTCAATGTAGTAGAGAGAAGTGTGACTATAAAATGCTGGCAATATAGATCAGAATGAGCTGCATGACTGGGGTGAGAAATAGAGTTTCAGGTCGATGATCCTTCATCAAAACTTTTTGTGATATAATACACTTTGTCGGAAAGAGTAATAGAGGTAGTATGGACTAAATAGCGCAGTTCTAAACGGTTTAGAAGCAGAACCCAGACTTGTGTGTGCGTAAATCGCTGAATTTGGCAGGGTGTGTGGTGAGACTGGTTAGTAAAGCATATGGGATCCTGGGATTCATAGGTAGAGGAAGAAAATGTGAAACAAGCGATTCCGGAGGTTGGAATCTGGATTTAAAAAAAATAAACTGCAGGAAGAAATCAGGTGGTCGAGCAACATCCGTGGAGGTAGAGGGATGATTGACCTGCATCGATGAAGTTGTGTTGAATCTTTACAAAGCACTTGTTGGGCCATAGTTGCAGTATTTTATCCAGGATCAGTCATCTATCCAGGAAAGATGCAATGATCTGAGAGAGGGTGCAGAAAAGCTTTACTAGAGTTGTTCCAGGGATAAGGGATTTCAGACTTGAGAGAGATGATGGCCCTCTCCTTGAAGCAAAGAGGAGTGAGAGGAGTGTTGATAGAGATGTCCGAGATCATGGCTGCTTTAGGGTAAAACAGTTGGAAGCTGTACCCATTGGCAGATGGATTGAAGACCATGGATGCAGCATTAAAAGGTGCAGAAGAGATGTAAATGAGAAGCATTTTACCCAGAGCATTTACTGCCTTTAGAGTTGTTGGAAACAAAATCATTCTGTGCCTTCAAAAGTAAATTTGACAGACACTTAAGAGAATAATTTGCAGGTCTGTGGGGAAAGAGCAGAGATTAAAGGATTTCTGTGATCGGAACCTGCTTAGACGATGGGCCTATTCATAACAATTTTGTGCTTCTATGAAAACGCTGCGGGTGGAAGGAGAGACTGAGAGGGAGCTGCGGTGGGAGCAAGGGACAAAACTCTGTTACTCCACCTGAAGAATTCAGGTGCCACAGAGTGAAATTCTTTGTATTGTGGTGACTGAGAAATTCTGTGGTAAAGTTACCAATTTACCTTTAAGAATATGAAAATTGTAAAGGCAAATGGTGCTTTGAGAAAGTGCTGGGGAATGGAAACAACAATGCAGGGAGTGGAGACTGAGAAAAGGTTCCATGTATATTGACTGATGTTTGTGAACCCTCTGCTAATCTTTCCATAATAATTAGCTATGTGGTCTATTGAAAGGGAAACCTGCTTGTAAAATGGTGAGCAATTTCTAAGATGTACATTGCCAATTCCAAACAATCTGTTGGTCATGGTATGTACGAGAAGCTGCTCATCCAGGAAGAAGACAGTATTTTTTTGGAAACTGCTTCCACTATCGATTAATTGTAATTTCTGGTATCACTGGATACAGTACATGTGGAATCAAAATAATATTAGGAAGGTATGGAGACCTATTATTGCATAGTTAAATGTACTATTACTGTAACTGGACAGAAGCATACACTGCAGATGGGGAGTAGAGTGAAAACTCTGGTAAATCTATCAATCTCATTTGCTGTTGATGTGCTTTGTTGCAGCCACCATCTAAGAAAACAACACTAGTTGAGTTTCTTCTGTGTTCTAAGTTAAAACTTATGTAATGCATGTGTGTGTAGTTGCATGCTGAGTACAGGATTTAGGTCAGTTTTGATACCCCAAATATTTACAGGATAATTTTTGGTTGCTTCATTGGGAACAGTTGTCTGTTTAGTGAAGTGTTTGTAGTTGTTATATTTCCATATACTTGGATACAGTTATATGTGGATAGCTATCATTTTGCCTTTTTGCAGATGTTTCATCTGACTTTGGACAATGAGTCTTTCATTCTCTGGGCATTGCTGTATGGAATAAGGCATGGAGCTTTAAGAAGGTCCCTACATTAGTCGTGATATAAATGTTCTGCCCATGGACACCTATGCTCCTTGTAATGATTGAGTTTTTACTGATCTTTATTTCTCGGGTCCGTTAGAAGATGAGTTTTCCTCTTGGAACCTGGGGATTCAGAGTACTTGCCAAGCTTCTACTCTTGGGTTGTTCTTTAGCTGTTAATATTTTGTGTAGTTCTTTGCTAGTTACATTTAATATAATCTGACTTCATACGTGGAATCCCTGGATTATATATCTTATTGTTTACTAGTATTGGCAGTTACATGTTGTTTACTACAGGCAGCTCTTAACATGGGGAATAACAGTTAATGGCTTGTTCTCAGTAAATCTGTGGAATATTGTAGGTGTTCTGTTTTATCAGATGATCCCGCATTGGTGTATTATGGACCAAGAGCTGCTTAATAGCAATCGAGAGCTACTCCTTCTCGCAGTGAGACCATTGTTGCCTCAGTTGGGGTCAACTAATTTGCCATAAGCCAGGTTGTACACAGAAAGTTTTGTGCTTTGTGTGGTTCCGTTGCCCCAGACCATGGGTTGCTTATACCCACGGAGTTGTGTTAAGCCTTTCATTTGTACAGTTTGGTGACTGAAGATCCTTTATTATTCATAAAGTTCTGGGTCATTCAGAAACTATGGAAATGTGAATTGTTTACCAAAACAAGTTTTTGGTGGAAAATAAATAGCTGAAATTAATTTAGTTACTATGCTATAAAATGCACTGCAGAGAAGGAATCACCATTAAATATCGCTGTATAGTGTACTTTGAATTATTGTGCAGTGTCGTAAAAAGTAAATTGTCAAGGCGGCTCTTTGAAATGGACTCTACTCCAACTGTAGCAAATTCTTGTGTGTTACATCCTGCAAGTTTGTTACTAACTAGGGACGTGTGGGAGTATCGAGCACAAAACTTACACTAGATCTTCAGTATCTATCACTAAAAATGTCTCTATCCAAAGATATGGCTGAATTAATTTTGTATCAACCACACATCTGAATGATCAGCAAATTAACTGGACATTCAGATAAATCATTTGATGTTTATGGTGCTAAGTGTGCAAACCTCAAAAGACTGTAGTTAAAATAATTTATTGATTTGTGAAGCATCTTGAAGTACTCTGTGGGTGTAAATTCTTTGTCAAGTTCTTTGCTCAGGGATCTGTGCACAATGCTAAAAGATTGGTTGTAGCAGCCACTCCTTAGGCTGAATACAGGATGTATGTAATGGACTATCTAGTATATTATATGTCTGTAACTTGTTTCTTCGCGGAAAATGGGTACTCTAGTTGATCAGCCACTGGTGTTTGGAATCTATAAACTGGGTTCAAATCTCACTTAAACTGCTAGGATGAAATTCTGCTCTGTTTACAAGTTGTTGAGATCCATTGTGAAATGATCTTCAGTGGTTAGGTTAAATCTGATTTCTAAAGGACCTGAGTTTGCTCTGCTAAATAGCCCTAATTTGGCACTGTCTGGTAAACTCATCAAGATCCTAAAGGATAGTAAGTGCAGGAAATGAAGAAACTGTCAGCGGTTATGAGAGGTGTTGTGAGTGACAGGCCCTTCTGATGTATGGCAGAGGCTGTATTTTGATCTGATTGTGCTGTAACTGCTCAGGGACTGCATGATGTTGACATTAAATTACTGAAATAAGAAGAGTTTCAGCTCTCATCCTTCACTTTGAGAGCAAAACATGGTTGCTGTTAAATAGGGTCTGCTTTTTACATTGAGGATCCATACTTGCAAAACGTTGTTAGGACAAGGAGTCTGAACTAGGTAATTCCCAAAGCCCAAGGGATTTGAATTGCTCAGGTGAAGATTGAAAGTTTACACCATTTGTACAGACAATGCACCCTGATTGTAACTTGTTGAGGCAGTATGGTAAATTGATGCGAGTTTCTTACACAAGCCCACATATGATGGTAGAGGGCTCTCCATCTCACGTTACCATCTTCGTAAACAGTCACATACGGTTGCAGTATTTCATACAGAGTACTTTTCAATCTCATGTCGCCCAAGTGGATGTTGATTTACAGCTTGCTCTCCTGTGAACAGAATTCGCTCAATCTGTGACACAATAACATCTTAACTGGATACTGCGCTGGACCTAATCTTGTCTTTTTGAAACACATCAAGCATGTTAGGGAATGTTAACAGCTTTGAGAAAATTTGGCTTTCCTGTATATATACATATTATATATTATGTATAACTCTAGTAGTTCTAGGAATATTCCTGCTGAGGTTTGCAGGGTTGCAGCTGTATATCTGCGTGTATTGTACCTGCACAGCATGTGTCCCCATGAGGCATGACTGTAACTTCCAGAAGCATGACTCTCTTTATTTCCTTTATCCCTTTCTGTATCTGTTTGTCTTTTTAAATGATAGTCAGCACCAACTGCGTGCACTAAGGATGATTAAAATTATAATCTGATTGAAATTCTGGCAATAATATAAGAATTAGGAAGCTCAGTGGCACAGCTAGTAGAGCTGCTGTCTCACAGCTCCAGTGATCTACGGTCAATCCTCACCTCTGGTGCTGTCTGTGTGGAGTCTGCATGTTCTCCCTCTGACTGTGTGGATTTCCTTGGTGGGAGGGGGGTCCGATTTCCTCCATTGTCCCAAAGACTTTGTAGGTTGGTAAACTAATTGGCCCCTGTAAATTGTCCCTTGTGTGTAGGTGGGTGGTTGGATTGAAAGGGGCTAATGAGAATGCGGGAAGAACAAAATAGGATTAGTGTAATTTTTAATGGTCACTGTGGTCTCATGACCTGAAGGACTCTTATCATTTCTGTGACTTGAATTCCTAGTTCTGCTGGGTTCTGCTTCACAATGCACTGTAAGCTATATTACCTATAATGTAAAGTGTTTTATGAACTGTAATGAAATCCAGTTTTTCAAATAATTTTTATTACAAACCTTGCAATCAAGTTGTCTGTCTTCATTTTATTGACATACTGTCTGCATCATCAGGGAAAAAACATGAGATGGTTATAGTACAGTTTGGGATGGAGATGAGTCAGCGCAGTAGGAGTCAGTTGGTGGTTATTGTTCTTGGAGATGGGGCTTATGAAGTGGTAGAGTGGTTGGGTGCAGCAGGGTGGGTAAAGAGTCATGTTAGTCCACTCATGGCTTTGACACAATCCACTTTGAGTGGCTTTGTGATTAATCAGGATTGTATCAAGTGGGGTTTCCTCAAAATGAGTGTGGGAGTTCTCGGACAGTTGTAGCCGTATAAATTGGAGTGCTATCGATAAATGGGGGATTGTTTGGAATTGTGTAATGGGCCAGATGGGAGTTTGGCACAGTTTCTGTCTGTCTAGTGAAGCTTTTGTGAGGGGATGTACAGTTGGTGCAGGTTGTATATCATTTTTGTCCAAGGATGATCTGCCCAGTGGGAGATTGGTGTGGGTCATATATTGGGCCATTAGCAAGCTGTTGCACGCTGTGTATTGGATGAGTGTGAAGGTGAACTGGGCCATTGGGAAGGTCGGTAGAGGTTGTACATTGGGCCAGAGTATTTCAGGCCATTGAGAGGGTGGTAGAAATGGTGCTGCTGAAAGCTTGTATTTGTGACAGTGATGATGGTAATGACATTGAATGACATTTTTCCACAAGGGAAGGGAGAACATTTATATAATAAACATATAGAAAAGGCCTTATCTTCTTGAGCATTCATAAACTTGGGGTGTTTTATCTCTGTTTGGGACCAAATTGTTTTGAATAGATTGATCACAGCTAGTACTGCAGAGAGAATCTTTAAACAGTCAAATTCTTCTGAATTTATCAATTCAAGTGCCTTGATAATTTGTACTTAGTGGTACAGTAAATGTCTTTGTAGCAGTGCCATCAATGTATACTGAGTTACTTGTTGCAAAGTTTCCAATGTCCCGCCACTATTGGATTAGTGAATAGTTTTTATGTGATGCTTGATCTCGATCTAAAAGCAATGCTTTTGTTTCCACCCACACGCCCCATAACAAACTACCCCCACACCCCCAACCATACTTGGTTATGGAGGAATTTATCTTGTGGCATTAACGCTTCCATTGCCAGATATCTCCTTTTCTAGGTCACCGTGCGAGCACTTGTCTTTGTGTTGGCAGAACCTTGATACTGAATGGATGGTGTTGCTGAAACAAGGAGTTGGTGTTTTAGTTTGAAGCATTTTCACGTCAATGGATGGTAGTTGTGCTTTTTATTCAATGGCTGTTCAAGCAGATCAGGATCAAAACCATCCTGTATGAATGCCTGTAATTCATTTCCAGTGTAGGGTTAACCCAGCCTGTTTCTAAAAAGAACATTTATCTCTGGAAATCTGTTACTTTAATGGAATGCATTGGGCAGAGTGAGAGCAGTGAAATTGATAGGGATCTGCTGTATTTTTAATTCTTTTTAATCTTCATGGCTGATAAAATGAATACATTAAGTAGATGAAAGGCTGGGTTCTGACTGAGGAGGTGTTTATTGAGTAGAGAATTGTAGCCCAGCCCTAAGTACAGCTAAAACAAGCCAAATGCAAACATAAGAGATTTGTTTATCTGAGTACTTCAAAGCGTTTTTTTTCTCAGATCACCTGATAACCAGTCCTAAAGTCACACTGACTCTAATAAAGATGACGATAAAGAATTCTTTATCACTGAGCCACATCTCTGTAGCCTTGTCTGCAGTGTGGAGCCTGCTTTGGACAACAGTTAGAAACTTATTAAATGTGTCCAAAAAGAGAATCTAAGGGATCCCACCTGTGTGCGTATCATATTAAGTTTAGCTTCTGGGTTTCTAATGGGACCTGTTTGATTCTGACGAGTCACCTTGGCTCTAGGTGCATGCATTGGCATGATACTACAGCAAAGGTTATGCTTTTTTTTGTGAAAGCACTGACCTACATGATTTGATTTCCCATGCATGCACCAACTGTCTCTTTTTTTCATTTGATCCATATACTATGGCTGGGAGGGTTACAAGACCATTAAAAAATAGTATTTAATGTTATGCTACATTTACTGCTGTGATAGGGCATCTCGCCCCGTTTCTGATCTTGCCTTTGCTTGGTGACCACACACTGGAGTCAGTGGATGTTGACTGAGGACAGGAATCTCAGTTGATATTTATGTTTCCAAGCCCAAGGGCATTGAAGGCAGTTACACTGTCTTACCGCCAGTCAGCTGAGATCTGTAAACAATGCTCTTGAGAGTTGTCAAAGTAAAGCCATTTTAGCAAAAAAACAAACAGCTGGAGCAACTCGGCATCTGTGGAGGCAAAAGGAATTGTCGATGTTTTGGGGTGAAACCCTGCATCAGGACTGTTTTACCATTTCTGTCTATGTGCACAATATTGTACCAGCCAACATGTTCTTTAACTGAGCCAATGTGAATTTTGGAGCTTAGTATTTTCTTGCTGCTCCATCACATCCTTTGGCTTTTTAAAAATAGTTTTCTGATTAGTCTACTGAAAGTTTATTTTTGATGCATCTCCATTCTCCATTGTTCAGCAACCTAGATGTTGATTTGCATTTGATTTCAAAAGCAGTATCATTGATTAAAATTGGTTGAAGTTCTTTTGTGAAGTTGAGACCAGTGACTTGACCTGGAAAATACAATTAGAAATTGACTATATCTGCACTACATTTGCGAAACTCAGTAGTTGACAGGAGAATTTGAATGAGCAGATTGAATTCCAGGTCTGCTGAACTAGACTGATTTCAGCTGATGCAGCAATATTACAACTGACCTTAGAACCCCTGACCACAAATGGGAAAATCAGTCACTGTTCACCCACTAGTCCTGATTGCTAGTAACAGATACTGTCAAGTCTCCTTGTGCAGATGTTGGGACGTGATCTGACTTGCATGGCTCCTTGGTTGGCCTGAAGAATATGTTCTGGGGTGAGGAGCTTCAGAGTAAGGACCCAGCACAGTATGCAGCTGCAGCAAAGGAGGATTATTTGACAATACGAGGGCAGCACCATAATCAAATAAAAACTTTGCAGGCAGTGACTTTGACCAACACAGGCAAGACTTCACCATGAAGTTCATCACCAAAGCATATTTGCACAATTTATCAGTTTCACCTTGTGTAACCAACAATAAAATATAATTAAACTGAATTGGAGGGAAAAGATAAAGTCTTTTGTTTCTTTTTGTTCAAGATGCATACAATGAACAGATTAATCCACCAAATAGACACTCTGGAAAGGAACAGTAGGCAGCTTTGGGACAGTATTGTTGGCTTTTTCTTCAAGGCACCTGGAACGTGTACAAGTTTTGTTTTGTTTTGTAGGGAAATGCAGGATCGCTCCACTACCAATAAAAATGGCTAATCAGGCACTTGAGTTGAGTGAACTTCCTGAGATATTGAGATCAATGTACATGAGAGTGCTCCTTAAAAAGAGCAAAGATCCACTTCTGTTGGCATAACTTCTGTTATCAGATGTGGCTAAAAGATAGCTAAACATTGCTACTTGCCTCAAAGGGATCTTATCATGTCTGATTCAGAATCAGGTTTATTATCACTGACATATTTTGTGAAATTTGTTGTTTTACAGCAGCAGTACAGTGCAAGACAAAAGACATAAATTACTATAAGTTACAAAAATAAATAAATAGTGCAAAAGAGGAATAACGGGGTAGTGTTCATGGACAGTTCAGAAATCTGATGGTGGAAGGGAAGAAGCTGTTCCTGAAACGTTGTGTGGGTCTTCAGGCTCCTGTACCTCCTCCCCGATGGTAGCAACACGAAGAGGGCATGTCCCGGGTGGTTAGGGTCCTTAATGATGGATGCCACCTTCTTGAGGCACCACCTGTTGAAAATGTCCTCTATGAGGAGGGTTGTGTCCATGTTGGAGCTGGCTGAGTCTATAACCCTCTGCAGTCTCCTTCAATCCTGCACATTGGAGCCTCCATACCAGGCCGTGATGCAACCAGTCAGAATGCTCTCCACCTTACATCTGTAGAAATCTGCAAGAGTCTTTGGTGACGTACCAAATCTCCTCAAACTCCTGATGAAGTAGAGCGTGATTGCATCAATGTGTTAGGCCCAAGAAAGATCCTCGGAGATGTTGATGCCCAGGAACTTGAAGCTGCACCACCACCATTCATGGGGTCATGCTGGATTTTTGTGAAGAAGGTTGCTCATTTACACTACTGCTATTTTATTGCAGGTTTGGAACACTTACTCTTGCCAGTTTTGAATGATACATTCTGCAATTTGGCCACAACTTTCTCAATTTTGCATGCCTGCATTTGCTGAATTACTGATATACCTTTTGCATCGTGGGTAGGGGCTGTTCTTCCAAGGGAAGCTGAGTGATTGGCAGCCTTTTTGACCAATCAAGAAGATCACAGTCAATGGAAGTGTTGGAAACCTGTGAGCAAAACTAAGTGTTACGGGTGGGCTTGCGGTGGGCAGATCATGGCATTCTTCCGAATTGTACAGGCTCAAGAAGTAGCAGATAAATATCTTACACCTATTGACATTGCATCTGGAATGTTCTCTTTGGTGTTGCATTTTTATAGATATTTGCCCAGTTATAAGAGGGAGTGCAGAGAATGGCTGGATATTGAGGTCAGTTACCCTGAGATGAATACCTGCAGAGGAAGGGTTGCAGTGAATAACTGGGGGGGAGGGGGGGGTGGAGTGAGGTGCAGGATGTGGATAAACTTTAATAACAGCCTTGTAATATTTCCATGGATGTGAAGGCTTTGAATCAGTAAACTTATTGTATTAAGTGGAGAATTTGAGGAAACAACAATGCCGGAAACACTGAATCAATCTGGTATCGTCTGTAGGGAAAATGTTTCAGGTTGAAGACTGATTAGAATCTATATCTGTAGTCTTTTGATTTTCATTTACTGGAGGATTTGAGGAGGAGGGTTGCAGTTTAAAGTTAAGGTCATTGAATGAGAGAAAATGTAGGCAACATTTTCTTCCAACCAAATGGTAAAATTGTGCAATAAAATCCCAAAGCAGGAGACCAGCAGCTCTATTTCGTAAGGAGTTTGAGGAGATTTGGTATGCTACTAAAGACTTGTAAATTTCTTCAGATGTACAGTGGAGAGCATTCTGACTGGTTGCATCACCACCTGGTATGGAGGCTCCAATGTGCAGGATCGAAAGAAGCTGCAGAGGGTTGTAGACTCAGCCAGCTCCATCATGGGCACAACCCTCCCTGCCATCAATGACATCTTCAAGAGGTGGTGCCTCAAGAATGTGGCATCCATCATTAAGGACCCTCACCATCTGGGCCATACTCCCTTCTCAATACTCCAATCGGGGAGGAGGTGCAGGAGCCTGAAGAGAGGCGGTAACGTTTAAAGAACAGCTTCTTCCCCTCCGACATCAGATTTCTGAACAGTCCATGAACACTACCTTGCTATTCCTCTTTTCGCACTTTTTGTTTTGGTAGCTTATAGTAGTTTTTAATCTCTTGCACTGTAGTGCTGCTGCAAAATAACAGATTTCTTGACATGTCAGTGATAATAAACCAGATTCTGACAGAAATTCAGGGCAGGAATTTTCAAAAGTATGCATGAATTCCTTTTGGAGAATGGGACACAGATCCATTAGTTCAAAGTAGGGAAGAGGCTTGGACCAAAAGGGAGATTGACCAATCACCTTAAAGTTTCTCCAAATATAACTACATTATCATAAGCCAATCAAATATCAAACTCTGGGAACCCCAGGAAAAAGGTAAAGACTGAAAAAGGAAGACCCAAGGAAGTGGATCCAAGCCATATTGAGCTATGCTAAGCTGGACTAGATCCCCAAGGAAAAGTGAACAGCAGCAGATTTTAAAAAAACACCATTGTCCTTTCTACATTGAGTTTAATTTGAAGTACGTCAACTGATGCATTTGGGTAATGACTTAAAAGTATTATTGTTCAGCATTTGGCATTCAATAGATGACTGTATTAATTTTAGTTGGTGACTGCATAGAACTGGCCTGGAAAAGGTTGTTCTGTTGCAGGCGATGTGTTGATCTATTTAACATGCTCTGCTGTTGATTCCTTTTTGGGATGCATACCTTCTTAAAATCTGTGGCAATGTAAAACAAGAAAGGCCTTCATATGTCCTCCTTTTAATAGCATGTTCTGTTGATGAAGGGGCATGGCTCCTTTTATTTAAGGTATATCCAGAAGGAATGGGACTCTGGTTTCTTAACAAACAGTGTTCACTGAGCCCACAACTTTTTGCATTTGGAGTGATCCAGGGCCGCCTATCTTGGTAGACAACATGAATTGTGATAAATTGAGAAAATATTATTCGATGGTTGCAAGAATTATTAGATACTGAAGGAAATACACATTCTTTAGATGGTAATTGAGAAACATTTAGGGGATTAGTTGAAAGAGTGGGACAGTTTTTTTTCCATGGAAGTGTTCTTTTCTGACTGCCAAGATGCTTGGTTGCTGTATGTTGCTAGTTTCCTTTGATGGGTTTAGTGTAAAATCCTTAAGATTTTACAGTAATATAATCTCGGATTTAAAGCAGATGAAAGAATGCAACAGTGAACACTTAGTTAATCCCTGCACAATTAAGTAAACGTGACCCCAGAAATGATGCTACAAAGCCCACCCTGTTGTCAGTAGGAACTTGGCCAAAGGCTGGAGATTGGAGGGAAAGGAAGGACTGTTATCTTCAGAAAGTGTTAGTGAGAAATTTCTGCAGAACATCCAGTGTGAATTAGATTGGAGACTGTGTGTCTTTGTCATCATACCTGAGCCTACCTTTTTCCAATAGTACTAGCTTTCAGATGCTGTAACTGTGAGTGTTATTTTGTCATATACTTTTAACTCCTCTTCATTTGCTCAGTTTTTGGAAGAGGAAAGAATCTAATTAAAATACTCATGCAATACAGAAAATTACAGTATTTCCAGAAACTCCTTTGATCTACAGGAATGTAAATTTTATTGCTGTATTTGATTTAGTTGCTAACTTCTGTATTGTAAGATTGTTAACTTCCTGAATTATTTCCTCATTTGCATGCTCCCCTTTGGCTACATCATTCAAAACTATGGGGTTATCTTCCACAAGTGAGCTCTACCTCTCTGTCATCTTGATTTATTCCTTCACTGCCTCTGGTGTTGACAGCTTGCTTGCCCTTTTGTACTTTCTATAGCAGAGCATTGAGCTGAATGAAGCCATCGTCTCAGACTGAAACCCTGATTTATGGATACCTACTCCTGCAGTCTCCCTTGCCCTTCATAACCCCATTGCTCATATTCTGTCCCATGCCAAATTGCCCATTGAACCCGTTCTCTGGATCTGAACTCCTAGATATCTAAAGTATCAAAATATTCCTCATGTACATCAATGTCTGTCTGGCCTTGCCTTATCCAAATGATTTAACCCACAATAGCCCTCTTACTGCCCCATTGCCTGCTCAATGCACTTGTGTACTTGCATTTGCTCCCCTACTCCTCCATGCCCCATTATTGGGATTTGGGACATCCTACTATTGTGAAGTGTTGTTGTGAATGGTGCTATTTAAATGAAATTTTGCTTTTCTTTCTATGTTTAGGTGCACTAATCTTGCACAAGATGAATGCAGCAGATTTGCAGTACTTAAATTATTAAGTTTTCAGTAAATCAACATTTTTTTTGTCTAATGATCTTGATCAGATGTCCTGAGCATCTGAACCACCGATTTAACATGGACTGTTTCTATGTACAGGGCATCACTTGTCTAATACTAGAGGGCATGCATTTAGGGTGAAAGGAGGAGAGTTAAAGGAGATGTGCGGGGTGAATTTTTTTTTTACACAGAGTGGTGGGTGCGTGAAATATGCTGCCAAGGTTGGTGGTGGAAGCAGATATGACAGAGGGATTTAAGAAGCTCTTAAATGGGCACATGACTATGCTAAGAATGGAGGGATATGGACCATGTGCAGGCAGAAGGGATTAGTTTAATTAGCCATCCTAAATAGTTTGACACAACATCATGGGTCGAAGGGCCTGTTCCCGTGCTGTCCTGTTCTAAGATTGACTACGTGCTCATTATATAACCTTTCTTGAATAAGAACTGGCTGACTTTTAGGAAAAGCTATGTCAGCTTCTCATCACCATTTTTTATTTTCCATGCTGCTTGTCACAACCTTACTTGAAACTCTGCAACCCACATCTCAACTCATCGTGTCCCTTTCAGCTCTCACGCCTCTGGTTTACTGACATATTTCAGAAGAATGTTAGATATAAAATTCTAGTTTTTATTTTCATTATACTTCTGTTGTCTCAATTCTTCTCAAATCTGTTAGTCAAATAGCCAGTTATATTTGGAGATGTCAGTTCTCCACCAATATTTTGGTCTGTTCTTTTACAATGGCAGCTGTGCTTTTATCTTTCTGGGTTCCAGGTTCCAGAATTCCTTCAGCAAACCCTTTATTTTGCTGTTCTTCCTTTTTAAGATGATTTTTATAGCCTCTTTCTCATCAAGCCTTTGATGTCAAATTTTGGCTGATGCAGTCTCATGAAGCACCTTGGAATATTTTACTGTGATGTTGCTTCACTGATGACTGGCCTGGCAAAGTCAAAAATTAAGTTATTGATCAATCTAACCTCATTTACCCTGGAAAATTGGCTTCACCTCAACCTGAAGGTCTTCATTCTTTTCCACATTCCAATCTTCTTTAACTGTGCAGATTGTACTAAAAGGATGAAAAGTAAACTGCCTTTCTGTACGCATAGATCAAAGTCACCTCTTTTGTAAATTGCAACATGCAATGCTTAGATGGAGAGGCAATATTCCAGTCACATTAAATATAATCCAGCCAGTACATAAGCCATTTACATGAGCATAACTGGATAACATCTATACTCCAAGGCTTCTGCTTTCAACAGATCTTGTGTTTTTCATGGTTTGGGGCTGAACATCAAAAAGGGATTTGAATTTTTGGCAATTATTCTTATTATCAGCTCCGGATCAAAAATCCACATTTCTTCTGGTTGATTGTGAATGACAATAAGAAAGAAGTGTGGCAATGCTGTTGGCCCCATCGACCTTCTCTCTCCTCACAGACTGTGCAGAATCTATCTCATTGTGAGTTCACAGGCCCTTTTAATCAAAGAGGTTCTGTGATGACTTTGCTTACTATCTCTCAATCTTTTCTTAACATGAACTATTTTTGTTGTCAATTTCTACCTTGTAGCCTCCCTGAGGAAGTGTGCATTGTAAGCAGTGAAGCACTTTAGTTTTAAATTTGTTTTGACCCTGTCTTTTGGTGGTGGGGATCATGGTGTTCTGTGAGGATCACGTTGAATATCCTCAATGTTGTTTCCCTGAAGCACAGTCTCATTTGGAGGTAACGTTGTGGGTGGGGTGGTAGACTGTTTGTAGTTGCACACTAACCCCATGTAACTGACTAATAATGAGTCTGTTTGGATTATGTTTTCCTGTTCCTGAAATCCCTAGTCTTGGTTTCCTGCCATCACTGAAAACCTGTTTATACTTAAAATACCAACTTAATTCACATCTAGAAGATATAAATAAAATCTTAAAATTTGGATGACGTTACAATTTAAAGAATGACTGATCTTTGGCTGGGTGTGTTCATACCTGTTGTGAAATGATTCCTATTAACAGGCATTCGAACACTTTATGCCCAGTTAGCCATAGACGTAATCTGGTTGGCAGCAGTAGATGCTGAACACAACAGTTTTTTCTGGGGTTGTTAGAACTGGAGATTTTACATTGTGGTCATGTTTTGGTTTGGATATGGGAAATACTTGATTTTTAGCTGGAAGACAGCAGTCAATTTGCAAATGCAGTGTTGTTGCACTGTTTTCATTAATTATTCCATTCTCAATTTACTTTTCCTGTATTACATCACTGACTTCAATTCAAAGAAATGTCACAGCCAAAATTTGGGATGTCTTGAAATGGACATGAATGGTGCCACGTAATTGCTGTTTTCCACTCTAATCACTGAATTTGCAGTGCAGAGGAGACCATTGGGCCAATCAGGTCCTTCCTGGTGCTGGCACTTCAACTGGCATCATTTGTCTACAATTCCATTCTGTGCTATATTAAGATACCTTTGTGTGCAGCCTCTGAAAATCTTAAACAGGATTGAATCATTTAATTGAGTGCACTTAGTGAATGCCAGTATTGAGGAAGGTTCACATTGGAACCTCAGTCCAAAAAAAAAAGTGCCATGCAATGGTTTTGGAAGGTAAAAGAAGATTGGGGAAATGAAGGAATTTGGTGTACTTCGAGAGAATGAACTGGAAAAACTGCCAATTTCTGGAGAGGTGGGGATTGTAGAGTTTGTGGTCTGAGAGGAGCTTGAGGAGATGCAAGTCTGCAGGACATCGCAATGGTTGTTAGGTAGGTAATTCAGCTTTTTAAAGTAAACAGTTTGATCGGAATTGCATCACTTCAATTTTTTGATTTTTATTTTAATTCATACATATTCCAATACATTATAAAGATATTTTGTCGCTTCAGTTTTTGACTTGCATCATCTCCTGCTAGTTACTCCATGCTGTGTGAACTCAGTAGATCCTATGTGATGTTTCTTCCCCAAAGCCTATAATCTCAATTTGAATAAAAATGTACAAATGTCTATGATTTCAAGTAATGTTTTATGGTAATTTAGCTATGGGAGTGTGGGGGGGTAGGGGCTTGTTATTCTTGGCAGTGGACTGTAAAATCACCAGCATTTGTGTTTGATGATTTAGTTAAGGCACTTTATCATCGGGCAGTCTTCTGCCATTTGCTAGCTAGGCTCTTGCATGGAGGACAGCTCTTGAGCAAAGTAGCTCACTCCAGAGAGACTCCTTGTTACTTGGTACTCAGCACTTCCACTGGTTTGGTTCTTTGCCTACCTTTCACTGTGACAGATTACACACTCCCTTGCCTTTGGTAGAACTCTGTGGCCTGTTTTTGTCAATATTGGAGCAATGCTGTGGGCTTGCCTTGTTACTGCTGTTATTCATTAACTTTGCAGTGTCATTTAGAGTTGGCTTTCAACACAAACACGGCTATCTCAGCCACCCACATCTGAAATATTTTTCAACCCTATCCTACCTAGAAAGTAGAAATGAATTTTGTGCTTTCCCACCCTCACTCCCCACCACAGCCCAGCATGACGGCGATCTACCTTCAGAAGCCAGGCGCATTTTCGAACTTCTCTTAAGCACACACCATGTTAAACCTCCTCTTTCAACAATGTGATAAAAATCTGCTTAACCTTTTACTTAATCATTCTCACACACTTTTACACTCTCTCCCACATATTTTCCCTTGCACGCCTGCTCTCAGTCACTCTCGCTTGCACGTATGCAAACTATGCTCAAGAATCTGACCGCAGCTACTTCCCTCCTTGCCAAATCAAACAGAAGTTGCTGTTTAATCTCTAGACTCTATGTTTCAGAATTGGCAGCATTTTTTCCAAGTGATGGTTGAGGCAGTAAGTACCATACTGCTTTAGCCTCCCATTTTGATGATCCAGAGATTTGGGGTTTGCAGGTGGCCTTTTTAAAAAAAACTTAAACTTGGGAATCAAGCTGATAGTCCACTGTTTCCAATCTGCCATCTAACATTTTGCATTACTTCAAGCAGTGGGAAAACACTAGTTCTATTTGACCTCTTTTGCCGTTTCTCATCACTAAAATCTAATATTAATGCTGTCAGTGTACAAAGCTACCCCTTTTGGAAACAGGCTTGTGTTTCCATAGCAAAACCAGTAAAACAATTTGCTGAAAAATGAGCTTCATCAGTTTGGATTGTTATAGTTGATTTTCAGAATTTCATTTTTCAGTCCAAAATTGTAGGATTTACACTTCAGTCTTAATCTACTTTTCAAACTATTGTTGATGTAGAAATGATTTGTTTTGTGGATAGTTCTGGCTCTTCAGCATCTGTCACAATTACAATGGTTGGGTAGTTTGTTGTAGCGATTACAGGGTGAGAATCTCTCAACCAGTGTTTTGCACCAGGTCTGAGATCTTGATATTCAAATATCCTTTTCCTTAGATTGTGCTGGTGCATTGAAGACGTTTGGTAAATTTCATTATTGATGTCTGCCTTATTGAGAATTGGGATGTGGTCCATGATTTTTAGGATTTCGCCATGCATCTTCATTGTTGGAGGGCAGTGTGGTGCAGCAGGGGTAGGTTATTAGAGGACCTTTGTCTTGCAGATGTTGGGTGCAAGGCCCATCTACTGGTATGCTTCAGCCTTTGAATATGCTCAAACACATACTGCAGCTCGGCTACTGAGGTTCGGCTAACCTTTGTTTCTGGAGTGTAGTGGCCACAGATTGAACAACTTCCCATTAGTTCTGAAGGTTAGCTCCACTCCTGTGGGAAGTTTGTTGAAGGTGAGATGCAACATTGCAGCAAGAGAGATTGAGATGAAACATGGGGGCAATAACACAGCCTTCTGGCAAAAGGAAGATATTCCAGGGGAGTTCAGGAAAGGAGATGGGTCCAACCATGGTAACTACAGAGTGGTCTCCTTGCTGTCTGCTGTAAGGAAAGTTGTTGGTAGGTCTTCCTCAACTGCCTCCTCTCAGTGGCAGAAGAGCTGCTCCCTGAATCATAGTGAACATTCCCTCTATCTAGAGGTACAGTGGACATGATCTTCACAACAACAGCTCTGAGAAACGTGCAGAGAGCAGCACGAGCACCAGCTACTACGTGTGTTTCTTTTACCTTACCGAAGCCTTTGGTTCCATCAGTCGGGAAGGATGGTGGAACACCTTACTCAAATTTGGATGCCAACTGAAATTCTATTCCATTTTATGTTTGCTCTATGAATGCAGACTATGATACTATCCAATGGGGCTACAACAGGATCAATACCAGTGAAATCTAGAGTCTCAATCAGAAATTAGGATGGGGAGTAAATGCCAGCCTTACCAGCAATGCCCAGATGTTGAAAAATAAAAAAAATAATAAACACTGGCTCGATGCACGTACAGATGTTGACTTTGTAGCTCCACCCAAGCCCTAAAAAAAAGATTATTTTATTCCATTATCCAACCCAAACTCTTTGTGTTTAAGAGAAACTGTGCTAAAGAGCTTTCACATGAGAAATTTGGCCAAGGTCTTGCCAACCTCTGTTTGAATTATAGAATGCAGTGATTAAAGTCTGATGGAACAACTTGCATTTATATAATGCTTTTAATGTGAGAAATATACCATAACGTTGTACAAATTGAGTAATACAGGAAACTGAAAGGACAAGCAAATCAACAGCAATATTTTCTCCCAGACAAATGTTTCCAGCATTGAGACCCTAATTACATTCAGCTGCATAACACCAGACTCCTGAAACGGACAATATTACGAGCTTTGCTGTGGGATGGGATCATCAGGCAGACAGAGAAAACAATTCAAGAATATTCTTAAAATGTCCCTGGAAAAATGGCAACATTCCCAATGATGTGGGAGTTACTGGCCTATGAGTGTTCAAAGTGGAGAAAGAACATTTGGGAAGGCATTGATCACTTTGAGTCCATGTATTGGGAGCATAAGGAAGCCTTGAGTAAATGGTGGGGAAAAAATGCACCAGCTCTGTAACTATCCACCGACTTGCCCTATTAGACATCACCTACCCCATCTGTGGTTCCCAAATTTGCCTTGTTGTTCAACGCAGCCCATAGAACTGGAGTGAAAACAAGTCATCTAAGTACTAAGAAGATGATGATTTTTCATTTGGATTGACATGCAAAATCTGAGTACCATAATTTGTGGTATGATGTATCATGACACACATAGTTTTCGTATAAAGATATGTATGTTTGTATTTGCTATTTGTTTACTTCCAACAGTTTATCTTTGAAATTTTGATTGGAATTTCCTAAAGTCATTAATCATATTTCCACCTCCACTCTCTCCTCGGGAGGCTTTTGAAAGTAATCAAACACTGAGGGAGGTGATGGGTAAACCAAGTCTTATGTCACTGAGCAATACTTTGTAATGAGTGATGACTAAGCATCCATGATCCTCAATCATGCATTTAGTCCATCAGATCTCAGAACCAATTTAACATACTTAGAAGAATAAAATGGAAGATCTGGCTTATCTTGATAAGCCATTGCAGAGCTATTGAAATTGGTTCTAGGAATGATTTGCTTTTTTCCAATGAATGTTTGTATAGAAATTGAAAGGTTTGTTTGTTTTCTTTAACAATGTGGCCGGTTAGCTTTAAAATGCAAAGTTGTATAGGCTCTTGCAACCAAATGAGAGAAAAGAATTTGCATTTATACCTGCAGGACATCACGCAGGACATCACACAGCACAGCACATCCAGTTATTCACTGTCAAGGTGTAGCTAAATGATCAATAGACACATTTTACCAGTGGAGCAACACATAAAGGAGCTGGAGCAACTCAGTGGATCAGACAGTATCTATGGAGGGACATGGGCAGTCGACGTTTTGGGTTGGGATCCTTCATCAGGACTGGAAAGAAAGAGGGGAGATAGCCGGTATAAAAAGGTAGGGGAAAGGGGGGGGGGGGCAAGAGCTGGCAGGTGATAGGTGGATCCAGGTGGGGGAGGGGAAGAGTGGGAATGAAGCGAGGAGGTGATAGGTGGAAGTAACAAAGGGCTGAAGAAGATGGAACCTGATAGAGGACAGTGGAGCCATGGAATAAAGCTGAGGAGGGGAACTGGAGGGAGGAATGTGTGGGTGCTGGGCAGATTGAGGAGGCTAGAGAGGGGAAAGAGATGGGGTGATGGGATAAGGGGAGGGGGGAGGGAGTAGAGGGGAGAGGTTACCAGAAGTTAGAGAAATCGATTTCATGCCATCAGGTTGGAGACTACCAAGGTGGAGTATGAGGTGGTGTTCCTCTAATCAGCATGTAGCATCAGCTCGGCCATTGAATTTGCATGCAGCAATGTGCATAGATAATAAATCAGATAAATGGTGTTGATCCCATTTGCTAGTGTTGGTTGTTAAATAGTGTTGGCGATGACATTGGAATAACTCCCTGCTGCTCGTTAGATATTGCCAAGCACTGATTACACGCACCATTTGCATCCACTAAATACACAGGCAGGGCCATCCACCAAATAGGTCAACAGGGCCAACCAAAAGGCAGCACCTCTGCCTGCAGCATTCCCTCTGTACTGCACTGAAGTGGCAGCCAAGGTTTGAAGATTCTGGAATGGAGATTGATTTCTCCATTTTCTAACTCGAATTTGAGAGTATAATCATAGTTTCATTCAGATCAGATTTGAATTCGGGGCTCCATAGAAGAAAATGTAATTAATCTGAAGTCCCAGAATGTAATTCTTAAGTAAAGATACAGTGACGTCATCATTTAAAGAAGGGTGTAATTAGTGCTTGTTATGGCTTGCGTCTTCCTTGAGAGTTTTTATATGAAAGTCATGTTGTTTAAGAACTATGACATATTGCTGTATTGCAATGAAGCAAAACCAACAACTAACATCTTCAAAGAAATCAGTTTAAGATTTTCAGAATATCTATCACTCCAGTGTTAGTATGCTATATATAAGTTGTATAGAACTGTACATATTCAGGGAATCGGCAATCCGCAGTTTAGTTCGTTTGCCCCAACTCCCACTGCTCTTATCTGTAGCAAATCTTACGGAGGTGAAGGGTGGCTGGATGGAGTGGGAGGGCAGGGGATGGGAGGTGTTGATGGATTACAGTTGGGCTTTTTCCAGTTTTTATCCAAACAGTATATCTTCCAAAAAAAGTGTCACTATTTAGTACACTAGGCCTAGTGTCTATCCTCTCTTTAAAAAGGTTTTCCTTGGCCAAAGGATTTATCCATTTCTAATGCAGATTACTCTGGGGCTAGATTATAAATTGAATTTGGTTTTTTTTTGGCTTATTTGTCATCATCTATGGATCCATAAATGTACAAGGGGATGGCTTCAGTAAAGATAATATTGTAACCCTTTGTAATCCAGAACAAGGTTTGGCCAGTTTGACAGTATCAAAATAGGTTTGAATTAGTCATCTCTGTTGCGATCTCAGGCACACAGAACTTTTCAGGGCAAGTCCAAGTGCATATTCCCTCTTCTGGACAGGTAGACGGAGTTATATCACTAAATTTTGAATTTTCCACAAAGTGTCTTTGGACTTTTTAACAAGACAGGTCCACATAACAGGAAGGCTAACAGTTTGGTTTGAAATATAGTTGTGTTATGTATCTTTAAGCTACCATTTTGAGACAGCAGCACTTCAGTACACGAGACGATGGTTGTGTAATTGGTTTCTGTTTGGTAGGAGCTCCTGATTTCTAACACTAGGCAACTTGCCGAACATCATGCTTTGGGTTTATGTGTAGTGAGAAAGCTGAATGAAGAGGCTCCTGCAAACTGTGTGTAGGTGAGTTCAATACTTAGTTTCCAGCTAAATACAACAGAGAGTGGATGAAATCTTTCTTGCATGATTGCACTGCAGGGTTGCTAACTAGGAATTCTGCAAGTGCTGTACCTGCATTCTAGCCAATTGTGGAAAGATTCCAATCCCAGCATTGCACTTAAAAGTTCTCAGAATCAGGTTTATTATCACTGACATATGTCATGAAATTTGTTGTTTTGCGGCAGCAGTACAGCACAAGACATAAAATTACTAGAAGTTACAAAAAAACAAATAGTGCAAAAGAGGAATAACAAGGTTGGGTTCTGGGACCATTCAGAAATCTGATGGCGGAGGGGAAGAAGCTGTTCCTGAAACATTGAATTTGGGTCTTCGGGCTCCTGCACTCCTCCCCGATGCTAGAAGTGAGAATGGGGCGTGTCCCGGATGGTAAAGGTCCTTAATGATGGATACTGCTGCCTCTTGACTTGCTCTCTCGCTCCTGTTCTTTCAAGTTTGGGAGAAACCTGATGCTAGTCCAGACATGCAATAGGGATATTCATGGAAGTATTTTGGTCTGCTGACTTCAGGGCATCACACAACTTGACTGTTGGTTTGGGAACTTTGTCTAGTGCTGCTGTTGTAAATCTTTTAAATTTCAATTCATTCTCCTGTTTAGAGATGCATTATGCTCACCTCCCTTATTGCCACAGTTTACAAACAGACACCCAGTCTAAATAAAACTGGCCCTATCTTTTTTTTTAACAAAAAAGGTCCCTCTGTTCCAACCCAGAGGAGCACTTCTGCTCCAGAGTGATGTTTTGGATTTCCCTCCCCATTTGGCTTGGTGCCAAAGTGAACTTGTGAGACGAGGTGCAAACTGAAGTGAGTTCAAGCTCTTTTGGTTCAGCATGAGCTTCCAACTTACTGGAAAGTTCAACTTTTTGGATTGGAATGTGAACAGAAACCCAAAAGAATTTCTCATATGTATATGTGTATGCATATGTGTATTGTGCAAGTAAGATTGGATGGTGGCAGTGAGGCGAGGAGGTATTCCACAGAACCATTTGGTTACTCTGACCTGTTCTTTGCTGCTGGCCTTGATATAAGTGCTTTCTCATTCTGGCAGTCTGGAATGCATTTAGTCTGCAGATAAAGCAGGAATCCTGGCACAGGGAATCTGACCTTCTGTCTATCTCTTGTACAGTCCTTGTACTAGATTTCAGAAAGCACTGCCACCCTTTGGTTTAATCATTGTCCATTAACCAGGGAACTGACTCACTGCAATCCTGGTTTCACACTGAACTTACGAGTTTTGTAATTTAGTTGTTCACAGCTGAATTAAATCAGGTCACTTGTTCACACATTTACTCCGGAGCTGAAAAGCCTATGTCTTTGAATAATTTTGGTTTTAGTCACAGGTTTGATGTGCCAGTAGTCAGGAAGGGGAAGTATGTTTTCACTTCAGATGACCAGTCATTGTGGTATCGAGCAGAAAACAAACTCACCTTGTGTCTGACCATACTAATGTGTTTTGGAATTACGAGTATCCTAGGAGGTATATTAAACTTGTTTGTCAAATAATCATTGAACATAATTCCACAAACAGTTTCCTGATGCTTGAGTTTGGAAATGCACCAGCTCGTGCAGTATGAAGCCAAATGCGCCAGATGGTTGTTCAGTCATTCTGGCTGCGCTGTTTATTCTCTCCTGATGGAAAGTTTATGTGTATTAATGCCAGCTGGGAAAAAGATTGAGATTTATAGTGATGCTTTCCCATTGAAAATTCCTTATGTGGGGAGAAATCATTGGAATGCAAAACCTTGTTCTCAATGTGTTTCAAAACCCATTGCTAATTTTTGAGTGCTGCTGTTGTTTTACAGCAAATACAATAACCAATTTATGCACAGCGAGGTTCCACAGATAAGAAATGAGTAACCAACCTGTCATATCCATTAGCCATGGATTGAGGGATGAATGTTGGATGGTGCATTGGGAGAGCCCTTCTTCCAATACTTTCAATGAACCTTTAGCATTTACCTGGAGGCAAACTGTGATGTAGTTAACATCAAATTTGATTCGCTGCCATCATTGTAACACTCGCAGTATTCCACCTAACATCAAGTTTGTGCGCTTGAGTCAAATGAGTGTGTGGCCAACTTGAGAGACAAGGCCGTTTCAGGTACTTTCATGTAAATATTTGTTTTTAATCATTAAGGGCTGTTTTGTAGGAGTTTACTACAGAAAAATCATAAAGCCTGCCATTTCCTGTAAACTATGAGAAGAAATGTAGTGTAAATGGGGTACTGTCTTATTATTTTAATCTGTATTTTTACCAGATATATAAAGTTGGCCAATCTATTTTACTACTAGAGAAATATTTTGGGCATTTTCACCATATTCTCTCTAATTCAGTTCAGTTTATCCCTTTTTTTTCCCCATTCCCTGTAGTCCAGAGTGCATCCTTTGCATTGGCAACAATGAGGTATCACAGCACAACCCAGAGTTATAATTGCGAATGCTTGTTCTGGAATTTTACAGGCTATATGCTACCACGTGGATTCACGTCTGATGACTTTTTGGACAATCAAGTTAAGACAGGCCATTCAAACCAATGATTGCTCTCAAATACTACTGATAGATGAACAATCCAAACAGATTTATGCCTCAATATATAAAATGAAAGGAGCTGCACCGAGAATTATAGAGTATTGTTTTTATTTTCAGACTTTGGGCTTTTCAATTACTCTTGCATTTGTCCTTGCCAGATTATTGAGAAACTTGTCAGCATAATTGTGGGAACAGCGTATGAAAGAAAGAATGGATGGGTTCCTGAAATGATGCCTGATGAGTGGCACTCACCAGCTGTGGTATACCTGGCTCATTGGAAGTACCAGAATTGCCTTCATTGGATCATACTACTGCTGACTTAATTCTGAAACCAAGCGAGTTCCAGTCTTGCTGCTGCTGGTGAATGTGATTTTGCTCAAACAGCGTGCACACTATTTCATGCACTCCACATTATTTCAGTAACGTCAGAGGGGCACAGAGGTAGTAGGAAAGAACCTTCATGTTGTGTTCCTTCAGTAACCTGGTTCTTATTTTTCTCACTCATAGTTTTATCCAAAAAGATTTACAACAGATTCTTATCAAAAATATATTGAACAATGACCTTGCAGACTTCAAAATATTGTTTCCTCCATGTATGATAAGGGTTATTGCGATTTCTTTTCAAACTATTTTAATAAGTGGTTGCTCAGATATAAAGCTTGTCACTGCAGTAAGTCTTGGAGCCCAAGGCCATGTCATAAACCAAGGCTGTGCTGTAGAAGACAGTTAATTATCAAATTGGGTGGAATGTGTAGGATGGCTGCATATTTGTCAAATAGATCAAACATGGCTAAGACATAACTTGTATTGCGCAGCCTTGTTACTGTCCTGGCCTGAGGCAGTGAACAGCCCAACATACTGCCGAGTTTCTGTCCTTTTACAAGATATGTTATGAATCTTAAGCCTCTTTTTGCTTTTGCTCCCTTCAATCCTTCAAATAGTCAGGATTTCTGTTGCAATGTTTAGTGTGTAGACAAAAAAATTCTTCCTAGTTTTATCTACTTGAGAGAAAAAC
Organism: Pristis pectinata; assembly: GCF_009764475.1. Taxonomy (NCBI): domain Eukaryota; kingdom Metazoa; phylum Chordata; class Chondrichthyes; order Rhinopristiformes; family Pristidae; genus Pristis; species Pristis pectinata. Next base: position 25,719,541 of record NC_067425.1, read on the forward strand.
AGATTCCTAATTGAAAATGAATTCTGATGTTCTACAGGATTACTGTTGTTACTTTGATCTTTTATAGTGGTTATATTTGTTAATGGTGAGGTTGAGAGGGGAAAATCTTGCCAGCGATTGCTTTGCAGAGTTGTGTGTGTGTGTTTGTTTTAAAAAGAAGTCTTTTGAATTTTCTTGCCTCCATTCCTGAGGGTAGTTCCAGTTGGTGCCAGTGCCTCCAGGGAACTTGACTAAGTGGCCATTTCTCCAGTACAAGAAAAAGTCCAGTCCAGCATTGACAAACCTCCAGCACAAACACTGTCCAATTTTTCCTGACCTCAGGAATGCTGAGACCAGTAAAGAACATAAGCATTTAAGAAGTAGGAGCACAAGTAGTCCATGTGGTGCCTTTAGCCTGCTCCACCATTTAATGATTGTAGCTGATCTGATCTTGTTATCAACCACTTTCCAGCCTGTTCTGCATAACCCTTGGAGACACACGAGAGACTGCAGAAGCTGAAAATCTGGAGCAACACACAAAATGCTGGAAGGGATCCAGCGGGTCATAAAGCATCTATGGAGGGAAATGGGCAGTTGACATTTCGGGTTATGACACTTCATCAGGACTGATGAAGGGTTTTGACCCAAGATGTCGACTGTCCATTTCCCTCCATAGATGCTTTATGACCCGCTGAGTTCCTCCAGCATTTTGTGTGTTGCTGCATAACCTTTAGTTTCCCTGAAGACCAAAAAATCTTTCTTGGTCTTGAATACTTTCGATAACTCAGCATCCACAGCTCTCTGAAGTAAACAATTCCAAAGATTTATAATTTTCTAAGAGAAAAAAAGATTCTCCTTTTCTTTATTGAATGAGCATCCTCTTATTCGGAAACAATTTCTCCCTTATTCTAGCTTCCCACTTAAGGGACAAAATCCTCTCAGCATTTGCCCTATCAAACCCCCTCAGAATCTTTCATGTTTCAATAAGATCACCTCTCATTTTTCTAACCTCCAGTGAGAATGGTCCTAACCACCTTAACTTTTCTTCATCACACAATGCATACACCCCAGAAATCAACCAGGTTAACTGTGCTTTGTCAGCATGGACAAGTTGGGCCGAGGGGCCTGCTCCCATGCTTGATTGTATTATGATTTTCTGAATGTCCTGCTACAACTTTCTGAATGTCCTGCTACAACTTTCAGATGATAGGCTAAAACACCCATGCTTTGTCTCCCCTCCTCCTTGAATTACATTAGTTACATATGTGGTTTTCCAAGCTGCTGGGACCTTCCCAGAGGATCACAAACAACGCATCAGTTATAGTTGCTGCAGCTGACACCACAGAGTAAGTCGACCCTGGATCCTCCCTGATCTATTATGCAGCGCAGAGAATCAGGTTTATTATACCCATCTTATTTGACGTGAAATTTGTTGTTTTGTGGCAGCAGTACAGTGCAAAGACATAAAAAAATATATAAATTACAAAATAAATAGTGCAAAAAAGAAGGAACAATAAAGTAGTGTTCATGGACCATTCAGAAATCTGACCAGTGTGTGTTCTTTTGACTTCCCATTCCTGAAGTCCACCATCACTTCCTTGGTCTTGCTGACGTTGAGTGTGAGGTTGTTGTTGCGACACCACTCAACCAACTGATCTATCTCACTCCTGTACACCACCTCGTTTCCAATTATGGGGTCGTCTGTGAATTTATAAATGGTGTTTGAGTTGTGCTTAGCCACACAGTCATGAGTGTAGAGAGAGTGGAGCAGGGAGCTAAGCATGCATCCTTGAGGTGTGTCTGTGTTGACTGTCAGTGAGGAGGAGATCGTATCACTGATCCATATTGACTGTGGTTCCATGATGAGGAAGTTGAGGATCCAGTTGCAGAGGGAGGTACAGAGGTCCAGGTTTCGAAGCTTGGTGATTAATACTTGGGAGATCATGGTATTGAATGCTGAGCTGTAATCAATAAACAGCAGCCTGACGTATGTTTTGCTGTTGTCTAGTTGCTCCAAAGCAGAGTAGAGAGCCAGTGAGATTGCGTCCACTGTAGACCTGTTGTGATGGTAGGTGGATTGCAGCAGTTCCAGGTCCTTGCTCAGGCAGGAGTTAATTCTAGCTATAACCAACCTATTGAAGCACTTCATTAAGGTAGATGTAAGTGCTACCGGTTGATAGTCACTGAGGTAGCTCACTCTGCTCTTGGGCACTGGTAAGATTGCTGCCTTTTTGAAGCAGGTGGGAACCTCTGACTGCAGTAGTGAGAGGTTGAAGATGTCCTTGAACACTCCAGCCAGTTGGTCGGCACAGATTTTCAGTACCTTGCCAGGTACACTGTTGGGGCCTGACGCCTTGCGAGGATTCACCCTCTTGAAGGATGTTTTGACATTGGCCTCCAAGACAGTGATCACAGGGTTGCTGGATGCTCTGGGGATTTGCATATATGTAGTGTTATTCTCCCTTTCAAAGTGTGCATAAAAGGCATTGAGCTCATTGGGGAGTGAAGTATCACTGCCATTTATGTTGTTGGGTTTCTTCTTATAGGAAGTAACAGCATGCAAGCACTGCCACAGCTGTCATATGTCCGATTGCGTCTCTAATTTCATACGGAATTGCCTTTTCGCTCTCACAATGGCCTTCCGTAGGTCCTACCTATGTCCTGAATTGCACTTGCTCTCTGAGTCATAAGACGTAGTAAGCAATCCTGTCTCTGTGTCAAGGGAGCCTCTTCTTGAGGAAGTAATGCTGTGCAGCTAGCAGCACTGACCCTGTCAGCAGAGCAGCAAGGTTTTTATGGGCCATCAAGATCATAAAATTAACTTGGTGATTTTTCATTTTTAAAATAACCTGTATGCATTTGGTTCAGTATTATCAAACTTGCCTCCTGGTACAGTGTGATAATGAGAAGCTACTGGACATATGGCAAAACTAATTAAGTAACATGTGAAGAAGTAGAAAATACCTTGCCTCTTGATTCAAGATTACGGTGTCACAATTTATCTTTTTGTTCCTTGTGTGTTGTATTTCTATGCCTTTGACTAACTCGGTTAGAACAATTGTTAAGGATTTTTTAAGAACATTTTGCTATTTTACTCAGTATGCCTGCAGTCATACTGACTTTCAGTTCACAGGTGGTCACACATTAAAACATAGGTTAGGTTTGTTACCCTGGACAAATTGCTTGTTTTTGTGATCTGACCTAGATGGTGACCTGATACTGCTTTATTATTGTTATATCTCATGGGCATCTAATAAATTTAAATAGATAAATTCCTATCTTTTTATGGTTAAGTGTATAATATTGAATTCATTCATTAAATGCAGACTGTGATAGTTTCAGTGCCAGATTTATGTAAAGAATGAGGTTTTTGACAAATTTTGAAGTCCGATCCAGTGCAAAATATTAGAAATTTCTTTTGATAGTTTATGCAAATGATCTTTCTGTTGCACTTGGAAAGAGTGAAAAAATTCCTTTGGAATTCACTGGCCTACGGTGCATCTTCTTGTGAAAGAATGTTGCATGTAATTCCTTATACCTTTCAAGAAGTGAGTTAAGTATGAATTCAGAGAGTAGTACTTCGTGGTCACGTGAAAGTAAAAACGGAAACAATAATAGTTTCCTTCACCAGATTTTCTTATGTGAATGATAATGTGATGGCAATTTCTGGTTCTTTTCCCTTCAACAATTCTTCATAAATTTCATAAATCGTTCTGTAAGTTATAATACCAGCTGAAATTACTGGTTGCAGACCCCTGCACTGAATGCTTACAGGCATAACTGAACCTTTTTTTTTGCTTTTAATAGAAAACGAATGAAGTTAGTAAGTAGACTTTGAATGATAGCTTTAGCTGAGGTGCTCTGCTCCTTTCTGGACTGGCCCAGCCTTGCGTACAACATGTTTGAGTGCAGGTGCACATATCATGCCCTGTCTGATCTTGCTTACCCCCTTTAGCTATCTTTTATCAAGGCCAGGCAACCTTTAACATGAAGGGGTGCAGCTGGGTAGGTGGGGGTTGGGGTGAGTGCATGGTGCTGTATGTCAGAGCCATACCACAACATCTCTCTTTGCTGAGTTGGTATGAGACTAACTGATTGTTAAGCCAGTGGGTTTGATGTGAAGCCTTCATATCCTGCAGCGATATCCTATCTTCCACTCTCCTGCCAAAGGTGGATAGATGGTATCCTTTCCCACTGTAGACAGAAAGTGCTGGGACAAAGTTATCATTCCACAGTTGAGAAGACAGCTTCGCTCTTTTTAGATTGTGGATGTGCTCTACAGATTGGGCTGAAGCTAAAGGCTTTCCATTCTACCAAACCAGTCTTTACATATGAAATAGTCTACAAGGGAACTAAAGCAAGTAAATTAAAGGCAATTTGTTTTAACTGTGCTGAACAGGAAATGTGACAAATGTCCTGTGCACAGGTATCCAAGGCTTTTTTGAAAAAAAACTCCTGTGTGCATTGCATCCAGATTGTTCTCTTCAGATTGATTGAAGAATGCAGATGTGCAATAATTCGTTTTTTTTTCCCCACCCTGTTGTGAAAGGACTACCTGATAAAAGATTTATTGCCTAGTCCTTTATAGATCAATTTGACATCCGGCAGTGGTTCAATCTACTAACATTCTAATTATTTGTGGATGGAGAGAGCAGCCAATACCATGGAACCATAATCCAGCAAGGGTCATGTAATTAGAAGAGGAGGGAATGAAGGAAAATGAAGAAGTTTTTTAAAAAAAAGCAGGATAATAAGGAGTAATTGCAAGATGGTAAACTAATCAGAGTCTTGTTCACAGAACAAAGCTTGAGCAGCATGCAGCAATCACCTGAGCTTGGCTATTAAATTACCACAGTCTCTTTTAATGGAGTTGGTTTTACCTGCAGGGGTTTTGGTTTGTTTCAGCAGCTGTCGGTGTTGACATCTGTTGTCCATCTATTTGGTGTCACTGACCCAAGGGGATCAGTGATTGTGACGGAATTACCAATGATACACGCTGCCCATCAGCTGACAGCTAACAGCAACTATTCGACTGTAGTATAAACAGCTAAACTTTGGGGTCATGCTGGTATAGTCTTCAGGTGGTCTCTGATCAATCTTACCAGATTTTTTTCTCTGATTTTTGTGGGTTTTATTTCATTGATAGCTCTGAAGAATGTTAGGATAGGAGGGTAGTGGGGAAAGAAGAGCTTGCCATCAAATTGCACCAGAGAATAACATGTTGAGAGCAAAAAGTTCTTGAATGGAACTGAATGAAGAGGCTCAGCACTAAGGGTGTATGAGGTGTAGGTTATCCCAGAACAGTGTGATTCCTAATACAAATACCTGTGGTTGCAAGATCCACAGTAAGTTTAATTATATTGTGACTTGAGTAATCTTCTTGGGCCCTTGGGGATCAGGGGTGACTTGCTTCTGTTCCAGTTTATTTGGGGTGGTGGAAGAGTCCAATGCGGGGTTACAGCCTCTGCCAGAAGTGGGGCAGGTAGTGCTTCACCGGATGGCTAGAGCTTTATATGATCCTTGTACCGTTGGTGCACAGTCCCTGCATGCCCCCTCTGGTGTAAATAGGGGAAAAGATTTCTAAAATGGAGGCATGAAGCCTCTATATTCTGCTCCAACAGCAGCAATGAATGGCTGGAGCCTGAACACTGTTGGAGATCCACTTTACCTCCTGTATGCTAAAGATGACCCTTTAAGGGACAGGAATGCCACAACAATGTGACAGCATCTCATTGCCTGAGTAAAAGCACCCTCAGATCAAAGTTTATCCTGGATTTTTGTATTCTGTTCTTTTGATTTCTTCACCTTCTCTAACTCATCTCTGACAATCAATGTACATCTCCATTTCCAAACTCACCAAAACTGAGATTTGTTTTTTTACTGCTTGACTTTGTCTGAAATCTTTTAAATCTCATTGCTTACTGGCAGGCTTGTCACATGCACTTGTAGTTGGTTAGAGGGTCGGGTGTGCACCAAGATTTGGTTGGAAGGCATTCCATGCATTGGGGTTTGGTTGGTGGGCAGTGAACAAACTGGGGTTTGGTTCAAGGGATCATTCTGTGTATTTGAGTGGCTGCCTGCACAGATTTGGTTTGTAGCATGAGTGCATGTACATATGTTGACTTTCAGACTGTGAGGCAGTCCTTCGGATTGAACTGGCGGCTCTGATTTTATCATTCCTTCATGTGAATGAGCTGTCGACTGCCTTTCATTCTTTCAGAGGGTGGTATGAACCTTTTAACTCAAAGGAGAATGATAGACAATGCTTGTGCATATTTCTTTATATTCTGCTTGAATATACATTTCACGGATAACTTCAGGGAGTCAAAATATGTGTCACTAAAAGCAGTGTGAATCTTACCAAACAATATCCCTGCAGCCTGTGGCAGGGAACTGGTTAGCTGCTGCTGTGGTTAATCAGCTATGTTAACAAATGCACTCTGGTTTGGAGAATCAGATAACTTCTGAGTGTTTATGTTTGTGTTGTTGTAACAAAGCACTTATCAGTTATATTGAAAGGGATAAAAGTTACAAATCTACCGAGCGTGGAATTCAAACAGGGCTGAGAGAGGCTGCAAGCTTTAGCTGGGATTTCTGAAGCTGTGGCATAGTTTAGGTGTGGCCCACACCACTGATTAGTGAATGCGAATATTGTTTCATGTCCAAAACTATCAATATTAACTGTACATCCAGAAATGTCCCAGTAAAGCCCTCACTCTCTCTGGTACCAAGTAAATACTGAAACATGGGGCAGCCCTGTTGCACTCTGTCCAAGGACAGCTGTGAAATCTCTTATGTTAACTCCTTGTTTGCTTGTACTTAGATCAAGAATTATTATAATTTAGCCAAGAACATGTTGCAGTAGGGTCCTGGTGGCTTTTAACATCTTTAATATGATTGGTTAAAGGCATATGAGGTTTTGTTTCAACTGTATTTTGACCGATGAGATGACTGACTGTCTTCCTGGATAGAGTGGTGCTTGTTGATCCTTACATACAGATGTTCACCCCACATCAGTTCCCCCCTAACAGTGCCACAAACTAGGAAGGTTTGTGACATAAATAATAAAAGAAACAAGGAAGTGGTAAGGGAGTCAAAGGAAAGTGTTTCTACTCCAACCCCTCCCTATCCCTTACCATTTAAAAGCAGCTCATAATTTAGCAACACAGAGCAGGGCACGTGGCTCAATTTGCTGTTCTCTTGTATGATTCCAGTTGGACCCAGTGCTCCTGTGTCAGAAAGGAGAATTTACCTGCATTACTGATTGACATTATCCTTGTCCATTAGTTAAGAGGGGTTTCTTTGCTCTTGCCTGCTGCCAGTACCTCCAAAGCAAAGTAATTGGGAAGATGCTGGTAAAACCTATCATCGTCACCCTGTATTTAACATTGTGGTGCTCATTCAAATATTGTTGTGTAGCTGGACTAAGGGCACTGGCTTGCAGGCCATGTGTGGGCCAATAGTTACAATTACACAGTTCTAATGATCTTGGTTAAGTTACCTCCATCTTCTGTGCATGTGCTCATGTTAGTTCTGTGTATGAGAGAAGCATGGAGGTAAATAGATCAGAAAAGGAAAATGAAAAGAATTAGTAATGAAAAATTCTGCAGAATAAAAGGAATGCTGAATAAGATGTTAAAATAAAAAAAAAATCTAACACAAGTATTGTGATTGCATATACATTGTGCCCTTTTTTTAGATGAAAACTTTATGAAGGTGGCTCCTACTGAAAGCTGCTTTATTGTGCAGAATGCAAAGCAGTGGGCAAAACTGCACCATTGAAGGCACCTGTTGTATTCAGTAATTGTTTTAAAAGAGAAACTGATGTGCCCACTGTAGGTGTTGCATTCATCCCATTGACATTGTGACCCCTCACGATCTGAAAGGGTAGAGCTGTGAGGTATTGACTGATCCCATTGGGATTGGATGGTCGTTTGGAAGGACTCACTGCTACTCTACAGCAGTCAGGGTCATGATACAGACGTTTTCTCTCTGCTTTCAGATAGGTGGGAACCTGGCATTCCATCAAAATCACAGGAACTAAGTGTGTAACCTAATCCGCTACTTCTCTTTCTACTAAAGCTTAAATATCAAAAAGTAAGCGCAGGAACAATGATGTCTAACTGAACTGTGCCAGTGTGAAACTGAGATTGCTCCACTGTTTCATTGTGTTTGGAGTCTTGGGTTTCCCCTTAGTGTTTGTAAAAAGGAAAAAAGAAAAATTTAGGCAAGATTTAATTGAACAATTTTACCTCCAGTGGGAGCAGGAGTGTTGAACTGCATTTGGCCATTTGCATGTTGTACCTCATGTAGTTATTTCTCTTAAAAGTTTGCACAGTCCACCTGCACTTTTGATTGTGTATACAGTAATACTGATTTCTTTGTCAATTTGGAAGCGCTTACATGAACCCACAGTGCACTATGGATACGAGAACTCAGATAGGTACTGGTCATGTTTAAATTGTATAGCACAACAACTTTTCGTTTATACTCCTCCTGGATGATGATAAAAGATATCTATTCAGTCCTGAAGCCATAAATAACAGTCTCAGCTGCCAAATGCAGGTTCCTAGTGTAGTATAAGAATTTCTCCAGTTTGAGCCGCCTCAGCTGGGACAGGGTGTCAGCCCTGGCACACACCTGCCACTGACATCGTTTTCCATCAGTGCTGTGCTGGACAGCTCCCTGTAAACCACAGCCCTTACTTCCAGAGAGGAATTACTCACTTTGTAACCTTTAATAAAGGAAGAGGTTTGATATAGAATCAGAGAAATTACAGAACAATTACAATGCAAACAGAAGCCATTCACCTGTTTAATCTATGGCGGTAGCAAAAGAGCTAGCCAACAGTCCCAACGCTTAATTTGTAGCCCTGTTGGTCATAGCTCTTCAGGTACCATAGCTCATCCAAGTACCATTTCACTGTGAGTATTTTTTTTTCCTGTCCACCATCCGTTCATGCAGTAAGTTCCAGATCCCTACCGCACTTTGGATAACAAAAAATTTCCTCATTTGCCCTTTTAATATTTCTACTAATTAGTTTAAATTTATATTCTCTGGTCTTTAGTCTCCATACCAAAGGAAATAGGTCCTTTCTATTTACTGCATCTAGACTTCGCTTAATTTTATAGATTACATTTAAGTCTCCCCTCAGCCTCTTTTGCTGCAAAGAAAATAACCTTAGATTATCCAATCTCTCCATTTAATTACAATTTTCTAGTGCTGGCAAGGCTTTTGTAATTCTCTCCAACACATTTATACCTTGCCCGTAATATGGCAGCCAGAATTTACTTAATTTGTGGTCTAAATTGTATTCTATACAGTTCTGACACAACAACCTCCCTGCTCTTTGTCTATGCCTTTTTTTACCTGCCCTGCTAACTTTAAGGATTAATGGACATACATTCAAAGATGCCTATCTTGAAACGATTCATTCTCTTATTTTTGTATAGTTCCTTGCACACCAAATGCATTACCTCACACTTCTGGATTAAATTGCATTTGCCATATTCCTATGCAATTAAGTCAGTATCTTCCTGCAGTCTAAAGCTTGTTGTCAGCCAGACAAACAATTTTTGTATCATCTGAAACCTTTTTATATCATGTCACCTACATTTGGGACCAAGTCAATATTCTATATAGAAGTGCATGTCAACCATCTTCATGCAACTGAGCTAATTTTGGATTCAGTTTGCCACCCTACCCACTACTTTTTGACCAACCAATCTTGTGGAACATTTTCGAAAGTCTTGTGGAAGTCTACGTAGATTCGATCCCACTGCCTTCCTCAACTCTCCCTGTTACCCACTCAAAAAAAAACTTGCTTGTTATTTAACACAGCCTTCCCTTGATAAATCCAGTTTGACTGCCCCTGGTTAATCTGTGTCTTTCTAAATGACGGTTTCTACTTTGCCTCAGTGTGGACCCCAATAATTGGCCCACCACTGAAGTTAAAGTAACCAGCCTATAAAAATATTTGGTTTATTCCCTTTTCCCTTGCTAACCAATGATACAGAATTAGCAGTCCTCTAATCCTCTGGCGTAACTCCATTAGTAAGGGTAGATTTAAAAATTGTAGTCAGAACCTCGGTGATTTCCATCCTTGCATCTTTAACAGCTGGGAGACATTTCATCTTGGCCTGGCAACTTATCCATTGTCAAGACGATGAGCCCCTTAACACTTGTTCTTTTACTAAATTTATCCCATGCTTGTTCACCTTAACTATAACAGCAATGTTATCCTCTTTTGTGAAGACAGATATAGACATAGAAAACTAACAGCACAATTCAGGCCCTTCGGCCCACAAAGCTGTGCCGAACATGTCCCTACCTTTACTTTTCTCAGCTCCATGTACCTATCCAAAAGTCTCTTAAAAGACCCTATCGTATCTGCCTCCACCACCGTTGCCAGTAGCCCATTCCACGCACTCACCACTCTGAGTAAAAAAAACTTACCCCTGACATCTGCCCTATACCTACTTCCCAGCACCTTAAACCTATGTCCTCTTGTGGCAACCATTTCAGCCCTGGGAAAAAAGCCTCTGACTATCCACATGATCAATGCCTCTCATCATCTTGTATACCTCCCCTCATCCTCCGTCGCTCCAAGGAGAAAAGGCCGAGTTTCCTCAACCTGCTTTCATAAGGCATGCTCCGCAATCCAGGCAGCATCCTTGTAAATCTCCTCTGCACCCTTTCTATGGCTTCCACATCCTTCCTGTAGTGAGGCGACCAGAACTGAGCACAGTATTCCAAGTGGGGTCTGATCAGGGTCCTATATAGCTGCAGCATTATCTCTTGGCTGCTAAATTCAATTCCACGATTGATGAAGGACAATACTCCATTTGCCGCCTTCACCGCAAAGTCAACCTGTGCAGCTGCTTTGAGCATCCTATGGAATCGGACCCCAAGATCCCTCTGATCCTCCACACTGCCAAGAGTCCTACCATTAATACTATATTCTACCATCATATTTGACCTACCAAAATGAACCACTTCACACTTATCTGGGTTGAACTCCACCTGCCACTTCTCAGCCCAGCTTTGCATCCTATCTATGTCCCACTGTAACCTCTGACAGCCCTCCATACTATCCACAACACCTCCAACCTTTGTGTCATCTGCAAACTTACTGACCCATCCTTCCACTTCCTCATCCAGGTCACTTATAAAAATCATGGAGAGTAAGGGTCCCAGAACAGATCCCTGAGGTACACTACTGGTCACTGACCTCCATGTAGAATATGACCCTTCAACAACCACTCTTTGTTGTGGGCCAGCCAGTTCTGGATCCACAATGCAGTGTCCCCTTGGATCCCACGCCGCCTCACTTTCTCAATAAGCCTTGCATGGGGTACATTATTAAATGCCTTGCTGAAGTCCATATACACTACATCTACTGCTCTTCCTTCATCAATGTGTTCAGTCACGTCCTCAAAAAATTCAATTAGGCTCGTAAGGCAGGACCTGCCCTTGACAAAGCCATGCTGACTATTCCTAATCATATTATACCTCTCCAAATGTTGATAAATCCTGCCTCTTAGGATCTTCTCCATCAGCTTACCAACCACTGAAGTAAGACTGGTCTATAATTTCCTGGGCTATCTCTACTCCCTTTCTTGAATAAGGGAACAACATCCGCAACCCTCCAATCCTCCGGAACCTCTCCCGTCTCCATTGATGATGCAAAGATCATCATCAGAGGCTCTGCAGTCTCCTCCCTCTCCTCCCACAGCAGCCTGGGGTACATCTCATCTGGTCCTGGTGACTTATCCGACTTGATACTTTCCAAAAGTTCCAGCACCTCCTCTTCCTTAATATCTACTTGCTCAAGCTTTTCAGCCTGCTGCAAGTCCTCACTACATTCACCCAGATTTTTTTCTGTAGTGAAAACTGATGTAAAATATTCTTTAAGTATCTCTGCTATTTCTTCTGGATCCATACATGCTTTCCCACTGTTGAACTTGACAGGTCCTATTCTTTCACATCTTATCCTCTTGCTCTTCACATACTTGTAGAGTGCCTTGGGGTTTTCTTTAATCTTGCTTGCCAAGGCCTTCTCATGGCCCCTTCTGGCTCTCCTAATTTCCTTCTTAAGCTCCTTCCAGTTAGCCTTATAATGTTTCAGATCGCTAACATTATTTAGCTCTCTCAACCTTTTGTAAGCTTTTCTTTTCTTCTTGACTAGATTTATTACAACCTTTGTACACCACGGTTTCCTGTACCCTATCATAACTTTCCCTGTCTCGTTGGAACGTACCTATGCAGAACTCCACGCAAATATCCCTTGAACATTTGCCACATTTCTTCCGTACTTTTCCCTGAGAACATCTGTTCCCAATTTAAGCTTCCAATTTCCTGCCTGAGAGCCTCATAATTCCCCTTACTCCAATTAAACACTTTTCTAACTTGTCTGTTCCTATCTCTCTCCAATGATATTGTAAAGGAGATAGAATTATGATCACTATCTCCAAAATGCTCTCCCACTGAGAGATCTGACACCTGACCAGGTTCATTTCCCAATACCAAATCAAGTACAGTCTCTCCTCTTGTAGGCTTATCTACATATTGTGTCAAGAATCCTTCCTGAACACACTAAACTCCACCCCATCTAAATCCTTCCACTGTATGGAGATGCCAATCAATATTTGGGAAATTAAAATCTCCCATCACAACAACTCTGTTATTTATCACACCTTTCTAGGATCTGCTTCCCTACCTGCTCCTCGATATCCTTGTAACTATTGGGCGGCCAATAAAAAAACAACACCCAGTAAAGTTATTGACCCCTTCCTGTTCCTAACCTCCACCCACAGAGGTTCCGTAGACAGTCCATCCGTGACATCCACCTTTTCTGTAGCCGTGACACTATCTCTGATCAACAGTGCCACTCCCCACCTCTTTTGTCTCCTTCCCTGTCCTTTCTGAAACATCCCTGAGCCATCCAAGTCTCTGTAATGGCCACCACATCGTAGCTCCAAGTATTTATCCAACCTCTAAGCTCATCCACCTTGTTCACAATAGTCCTTGCGTTAAAATAGACACATCTCAAACCGTCTGTCTGAGCACGTCTCTTCTCTATCACCTGCCTATCCTTCCTCCCGTACCGACTACAAGCTTTCTCTATTTGAGAGCCAAACACCTCTTCCCCAGTCTCTCCAGTTCGGATCCCACCTCCCAACAATTCTAGTTTAAACTCTCCCCAGTAGCCTTAGCAAACCTCCCCACCAGGATATTGGTCCCCCTGGGATTCAAGTGCAAGCTGTCCTCTTTGATCAGGTCATACCTGCCCCAAAAGAGGCCCCAATGATCCAGAAATCTAAATCCCTGCCCCTCACTTATATGCAAAATATTCATGAATCAATGTGCGTATATCTTCCACTTTCACATACAGTTACCCTTTTGGTCCCTAATAGACATGCTCTTTCTTTAGTTATCCTCTTGCTCTTCACGTACATACAATTTCTTTGGATCCATTTTGATTTCACTGGCATTGCTTTTCATCCGCTCTCTTTGCTTTCCTGATTTCCTTTTTTAATTTCACTCCTGTCCTTTCTGCTGTATTAAGCACTTGGTGCCTGATGTGAGATTCTATTTTTTTGCCTTGTCCTACCCACTATGTGGCTTGTTATCAAAGGAGCTCTAGGTTTTGCAGTATTACCTTTTTCTTTATGAGAACATTTATCTTCAGCCCCCAGAATCTCCCAATGCCTCCAAAATTGGTTTATCTTCAAGTAGTCTTGAAGTCCAATCCAATTTTGCTGAATTACTTCTGCCTGGTAGAACCCATCTCCACTTCAAACCTCACTATATTTTCCTCCATTCTCTCAATCCCACCTTGTTTAGTATCATCGGCAAACTTGGAAAATGACATTTGGTTGCCCTTGGTATTTGTGATATGCATTATGTACAATTGGGGCCCAAGCACCGATCTCAGCTTTCAATCTGAGAAGGATCCATTTTATTCTCATTCTTCCCTTTCTCAGTCCATGTCAGCATATTACCATCAGTTCCATGTGCTCGAACCTTATTGAACAACTTCCTGCAAGGGACTTTATCAAATGTCTATTGCGAACCCAAATACACTAAATTCACTGACGCTTCCTTATCTATTCTGCTAGTCACATCCTTGGAGAACTCCAGCAGATTAGTCAAACGTGGTTTTCCATTCATAAATTCATGCTGACTCTCTTCAGTCTTACTATTCTTTTCAAGGCATCTTGTCATTACATCTTTTCTTAGATTCCAGCCTTTCCCCTACTATTTCCATCAAGCTAACAAGTTGGTAGTTCACTGTTTTCTCTGCCCCTCCTTTCTTAAGCAGGATCACACTCCTGCCCTCCACGGAGAGAGAGAGAGTTCCAGAATCTATAGAGGAGATGAGAGGGGGATCTCATTGAAACCTACCAAATACCGAAAAGCCTGGATAGATTGAACGTGGAGAGGATGTTTCCATTAGTAGGAGAGTCTGGGATCTGAGGGCACAGCCTCAGAATAAAGGGACATCCCTTTTAGAACTGAGATGTGAAGGAATTTCTTCAGCCAGAATTCGTTGCCACAGAGGGCTGTGGTTCCCAAGTCATTGGGTGTATTTAAGGCAGAGATTGATAGGTTCCTGATTGGTAAAGGGGCTAAGGTTTACAGGGAGAACGCAGGAGAATGGGGTTCCCTGTGTTACAGCTGTTCAAGGTCACAGAAATTTGCCCTTACAGAATTCACAAATTACAACCCAAAAATTTGAGATACAGAATAAAATTCCTTCTCATAAAATTTATGTGGGGGGGAAAAAATGTAAATAAATCAACATACTTTGTTTTTCAGCTCGAGTTTTGTGATGTATGCGCAGATGATGCAGCTTCACATTATGGAAAATAGCGGCACAGACCATTTTCTAGGAACACAACCCTGCTTCTCCTCTTCCACCCCCCACCCCCCCCCCCCCCCAAATAATGTGGGGATTGCCTGTATATGTCCTTTCATGAAAGCTATGGTCCAACATGTAACTCCAAGAAAGTGTTGATGTGGCAGAGGGCAGATATTATTACAGTGAAGACATATCCTTGAGGTTGCTGGTTATTCCTAATTGTTTACATGGTGCCCTATTCTGTTCCAAATGTGTAATAACAATATACTTTTCCAATTAAACATATGGCACTACAGCCTATCCACGGTGCTCACCTCACCAATTGATCCAGGGCGTCACTCTCACCTTCACAGATGCTAATCAGTTTATTATGCAATAAACTGTTCAAATTAACAGACTGCCTTCTTCAGGTTTACTATATGAGCCGTGTATTCTAAATTATGCATTTTGATCAGTGTCCAACTTTGTGGCTTTAAAATGAAACCATGTTTCCTTTTGTTATCTGTGTTCCCACTCCTCACAGCTGTCGTTAAACCCTGCTGGAAAATTTCTTCTCAAAGAGGGATAGATCAGCTTTATCTATATTTTTACAGCTTTGACTAGCTTGCCCAGTTTTGTTTAGGGGTAGGAATACATACATGGGAGAGGGCCTTAGTAGTATCCACATCTTTGGTTCTCTGTGGGAAGTCCATGCCCATGTCCCTTGGGTGTTATCGAGATTGAAGGTTATGGAATAAAGTGCACTGTGGCACTATGAATCGAAAACTGGCTAACAGGAAAATAAGATAAGATCACATGCACATCAAAACACACAGTGAATTGCGTCTTTTGCGTAGAGTATTCTGGGGGCAGCCTGCAAGGGTTGCCATGCTCCCAGTGCCAACATAGCATGCCCACAGCTCCTAACCTGTACGTCTTTGGAATGTGGGAGGAAACCACGCAGGCATGGGGAGAATGTACAAACTCCTTACAGACAGTAGCCGGAATTGAACCCGGGTCGCTGGTGCTGTAATAGTGTTGTGCTAACTGCTGCACTACGGTTGTAGTAAGAGTTTTTTTCTGACTCGAGGAAAGTGGAGGTGAAGTTCTTTTGGTGTAAGTAGTGGGACCACTGGTTTTCTTAATTGGTATTAATGATTTGGGCTTTGGTGTACAGGTACAATTCCAAGATTTGTACATGACACAAAACTTGGAGCATACTGAGGAGGATAGCAATAACCAAGGAAAGATAGACATGCTGGTGGAATGGGCAGATTAAATTTAATGCTGAGAAATATAGTATTACATTTTGGTAAGAAGAATGAGAAGAGTAAATAATTAGGATAACAAACAATGTTATCATTTTTTGCCGGGGAAAGGGACATGAAAGTAGAAAGGTTATGGTTCAGTTACATTGGACTTTGGTCAGACCACATCTGGAGTACTGTGTACAGTATCGATTTTCTTATTTAAGGAAGCATGTTAATGCATTGGAAACAATTTAGAGAAGACCAGTACCTGGAATGAGTAGGCAGTCTTGTGAGGAAGAATTGGACAGGCCGGGCATATATGGGGTAGAAGTTGGTAGTGTGAGAGGGGACCTGCTTGATGCATCTAAGATCCTGAGGGCTCTTGACAGGGTGGATGCGAACAGAGTATTTTCTGAAGAAGGGTCCTGACCCAAAATGTTGACCGCCTGCTTTTCTCCACAGATGCTGCCTGGCCTGCTGAGTTCCTCCAGCATCATCGTGTTTTTCGTCTCGTTTCCAGCATCTGCAGTCCTTTTGTTTCCCTATAATGTTTTCTTCTGTGGGAGAATCTAGAACCAGGGTTACCTTTTCAAAAAAAAGGGATCGCCCATTTAAGACAGAAATGAGGTGATTTTTTTTTCTTCTGAAATACTGTGATTTTATTTTTTTTGGGCTTTCTTTAAAGGGCTGTGGAATCAGAGTTTTTGAATATTTTTAAGGCACAGATAGACAGCTTTTTGGTAAGCAAGGAGGTGAATGATTACTGTGGGTAGATGGGAATGAGAGTTGAGGTTGCCATCACGTCACTGTGATCTTAATAAATGGCAGAGCAGACCTTAAAGGGTCAAGTGGTCTACCTCTTGCTGCTAACTTGTGTTCATATGCAAAAGACAATATAAACCAGATGGCACAATTCTAAGAGGGGTACGACAACAAAGAGAGCTGGGTGTATCTGTGCAGAGTTTGTTGAAAGTGGCAGGGCTGCTTGAGAAAGTGATGAAAAATAACATATTGGATAATGGATAATAGAGGCAAAGAGTACAAGAGCAAAAAAAGTCATCTGTGGGTAGAAAGGAATTGTCAATGTTTCTGTCCCAATGCAGTGTGTTGACCCAAAACAACATCAATTCCTTTCCCCCACAGATGCTGCTCGACCTGCTGAATTCCTCTAGCAGTTTGTTTTTTGTTCCAGATTCCAGCATCTGCAGTCTCTTGTGTCAGCAAAAAAGTCACGATATTTACACAACATTGATTGGAGCAGTTCTGAGTGCCATACTTTATTTAAAACAAAAGGTTTAAGAGCTTAAGAGAAGGTACCAAAATAATTTAAGGGAAAGGAACATGACCACTGAAAGTAAACTGGAGAAGCTGGGATTGTTCCCATTGGAACTGAGGAGGTTGCAAAGGGATTTGATAGGAGTAGTTAAAATAAAGGGTATGGACAAAACAGATAGAGAGAAATGGTTCTCATAAGCAGAGGGATCATTATTGAGGGTACATAGAAGTACATAGAAAGAAGGTGATATGCAAAAATACAGATGTTAACGTGAGGAAAATACCTGTTGTGTCATAAAGGTCTGGAATACACTACGATAGGTAGTGGTCAAGACAGGTTGAACAAGGAGTTGGATGAGTATCTGAAAGGTGAGAATTTAAGAATAAGGGGAAAGGGTGAGAGAATAGAACTGTCTGGGTAATTCTTACACTGAACTAGTCTGGACTTGCTAAATGGCCCCTTAACCATGCTGTCACTGTTCCATGTTCTTTCGATATTTTAAATTTCTTATTGCATTTTGTGCACCATTGCCTTATTAGTAGCTGAATGATATGGTAACATCAATGAAACACACTATGATACTGGAGGAACTCAGCAGGCCAGCAATGACTTGTGTTCCTTTAACTTGTCTCCCTGTGCATTGTCATTATGACCTATCCATGTTCCATAACCATGATCAAGTGATTTGTTTAATAATGCATGATGAGTATTATGAATTTGAAAAGCTAGAATAAAATCCTAATTATTGAAATTAAAGTGGAACTGCCTGTATTTTATCCTATTTCCCTGCTGGAGTGGATGCTATTGTTATAGGTGCCAATGCCCAGTTTCAGCACTTCCCCCTTGTGAAGGTTGGGATTTGCATATCTCGTGTTTCTCTGTATCCGTGCCTATCTATTAACTTAGCAATCTGGCTGTCTGATTTATGATTCATTGCGAAATTGATTCTTCAGTGAACTTGGAGAGTAGTTGACCATGATTGACACATTATTCTGACTGTAATCAGTGCAGAGACTGATTTGCTGCCTGCTACAAATTTTCCTGAACTTTTTTTTTGCTGCAATGTACTCACTGAATTTGGTGATCACACAACATATATAAATGAAGGCCAAATGTGCTGCCAAGAAGAATTTTCTAGTTTAGTGTTTGCAGTGAACTCAAGTAAATTGAAATGTAAAATGTAGTTCGTGGAACAAGTCTTTCTTAAGCCTGTGAATAGTTTGATTAAGAATTTCTGTAGATGAGAATGACTTCATGTGGGTTGTTTATTTGTGTTCTTTTAGCACAACCTTAGACTTTTTTAAACTGATCTGAGCTCTGGTAACCTTTAGGAAAATTTTGATCCCCAGCCATAGTAAGAGCGCAGTAGTATGGCATTCTCATTATGTATCATTCGTGGGAGAGAAGGAGCAATGCAGTAAAGGATGGTGAGGTAGCATGTCGGGGGATACAATCCACCAGGTATTTGCCACCTCCCACAACCTTCTCTAGTTACTTGCATGTGTAGATTTTGTGTAATAGCTTGAAAAACATCTTTATCCTTAACACAATATGCTGTAAGCAGTCACAATATATTCATCAAGTGAAAATGTCTCCCTTGACATCTTCACGAAGAAAATCCTGTCAATGCATGCTTTATGGGCTATGGCCCTAACTTCATTCCTGCAAGGCCAAAGAACAACAGTAGTCAATGAGAGGGACATACTGCAAATGACCGCATTTGTTGTTTAGATAGGTCAGGAGTGAACTTGGGTCCACTGTTTTCTGAACAACTTCATCCTTCCTGAGAAGCTTGCCTTATCAGCTTTGGAGATAGAGTACATAGAACAGTGCAGCACAGGAACAGGCCCTTCCACCCATGATAATTGCACTGAACATGGTGCCAAATCAAACTAAACTTCTGCCTGCACATTATCAGTACCCCTCCATTCCATGCATATTCATGTACCTATCTAAATGCCTCTTAAACATCACTATTATATTTGCTTCCACTGTGTAAAATACTTTTGCCCCCCACACATCTCCTTTAAACTTTTCCCCTCTCACCTTAAATGCATGTCCTCTGGTATTTGACATTTCTACCCTGGGAGAAAAATTCTGACTGTCTATCCTATCTATGCCTTTCATAATTTTATAAACTTCTATCAAGTCTCCCCTCAGCCTCCAACAGTCCAGAGAAAACAATCCAAGTTATCCATGCAGTATCTGGGTAAACCTCTTCAGCACCCTCTCTGAAGCCTCCACATCCTTCCTGTAATGGGGTGACCAAAACTGCACACAATTAAGTGTTTTGAAATTCCTCAGAGAAGGGAATAAGCTTAAAACAATTTTAAAAATGCCTGCTTCTAACTGACTGGCCTGAAATCCCTATTCCAGCTCCAACATGGTGTAGCATCAAAAAGAAGCGATTTCCAGCATAATGGCCCAGTTTGGACTACTGCAACCTAGGAGGCCAGAAACTGACCACAGTAACCTGTACAACTCTGCTAGTATAAGATTAAACAAAGTCTCAGCATCCAAAACAGCAGACAGCAGCCTAGGAGAATTCCCTCCAATGTTCTGCTAAGTTGGTTGCTGGGCAGCAGTCAAAAGACAACTCGCATTGCTGTAGCTTTGGAGTTGCATTTAGACCAGACTGGGTAAGAGCAAGACATTTCCTTCCCCAAAGGATAACCTGGTTGAATTTTTACAATCCTCAGTCAGCAATGCATCATATAGTCATTGATAATAAATCTGATTCTGACTCTGAATACTGATAATTAAATTAATGTGGAATAAAAAGTGAGTGAACTGCCCTGGTGAGATGGGAATTTTTCTGGAATTTTAATCCAGATTTCTAGATGACTGGTTTAGTAAGTTAACCACCCTGTTGATGCCCCCAGTTGGAGGAGAAACAGTTCACCAGGGGTTCCTTCCACTGAGATCAGTGTGTGTGAGAGCCAAAGGTTTGAGTTTGATTCCCAGCCTTCAACTACACACAGACACCAGACAGTGAGGACTTCTGTGTGAGCACAGCTGCACAAACAGGGCAGTGTAAAACTGGAACTTCCTCTCAAAACGATGAAGATTCTGGGAATCAATTGAGAGAAAAGGCTCAGGTGAAAGGAGTTTTATTGGATGAGGGAGCCAGGGGATCAAGATTCAAGGCAGGAGGGTGGAAGTGAGTCACTAACCAGCCATGACCTGATTAAAAGGCAGAACAGGTATGGAGGAGCAACATGGTCACTTTTTTAACTAGGAAATCACAATTATCTGGTAAGTGTTGAGAAGAGAGTACTGATCTTTGATCTGTTGCTGAAATGGGATAACCTTCTTATGTCTGCTCAATTCTTTCACCCAGTTATTTTATTCCTAATTTCCATTAGAGGCGCATGTTGGAAAGTGAATGTGCATATGTGGACATCGGTTGGAGTTATGGGGTTATGATTGATGGTTGTTGTCTTTCATGGTCAGATACCCAGCTCGCTTAGTGTTTGATCTAGTGAAGAAAAATGGTCCCCTCTTTTGAAATACTAAACAGCTATTTGCATTCGTGGATTCCAGTAAGTGTTGGCGCTAATTCAGGAGAAGAGAGAAAAGTGCCAATGATATCAAAATGTGAAGGGCCAGAAAATAAATTGCTTCTGGTCAAGTCCACACCAACCAACGGATTGCCTCGTTTACAGTGATCATGAAACAACAAAGTAGCAGAACAACTGCTTCCGGATTCCATAGGTGGCTCAATATTCCATAACCTCTGTAATCTTTTAGGAAGCCAGGGGCTAAACTGAAATGAGTAGCTTTCTCCTATTCTATTGTTTTGAGTGTTAACGCTCTAATGCGTGTGTTTAGTGCACAAAGTCAGATTGATCCAAACAGGCCTTGTGCACAATCATTACTGAATATCTGATAAAGATTTCCATCTTGCACTGACCACCTCCTTTAGCCTTAGTTGTCCGTTTTGGTTTTAGTTATTTCCATGTTAGCTGTGCCTTTTGTTCTGATTGCATCATTTTATTTCAATTTTTCCAGAATGTATCTGTATAGCCAATGGCCTAACAGTTCTCTGTACATATTCTGGGCAGGATATTTACATTAATCTTGGAAAAATTGGCAGTAGTTTGTTGCATGATATTTCTACTCATTGAGTCACATGGGTAATAGAAGTTGAGTATTTAAATCCTCTGTGCCTGATTGGAAAGCTTTAGCTGATTCCTCTACCTAATGAAAATTCTGGTGAATTGACAGAGGGAAATTTGAAAGAAAAGGAAAATTGACTTTTACAATTTGGTTTGTAATAGTTAGAAAAGGTTCTTCTATCCATAACTGTTTTATGCTGCACTCAGTTCTGTATTGCTGTGCATTTTTATATATATTCATTCAATGATTGTGGGTTTTGCAGGTTGAGCCAGCATTTCATTTCCTATCCCTAGTTGCCCTTGAGAAGGTGGTGGTGAGCTGCTACAGTCCTTGAGGTGTGGGTATGCCCACAATGCTGTTAGGGAGAGAGTTCCAGGATCTTGACCCAACAACAGTAAAGAAACAACAATATATTTCCAAGTCAGGATGGTGTGTGGCTTGGAGGGCAACTTCCAGGTGATGCTTTTTACTGCTCTTGTCCTTCCTAGATGGTAGAGGTTGTGGGTTTGGAAGGTGCTGTCCAAGGAGTCTTGGTGAATTGCTGGAGTGCAATCTGTAGATGGTACAAACTGCTGCTCTGTGTGTCAATGGTGGAGCAAGGGAATGGTTGTTGATAGGGTGCCTATCAAGCGATCTTCTATGTCCTGTATAGTGTCGAGCTTCTTGAGTCTTGTTGTAGCTGCATTTGTCCAGGTAAGTGGAGAGTATTCCATCACACTCCTGACTTGAGTCTTATAGATGATGGACAGGCATTAGAAGGTGAGTTACTCGCCACAGGATTTCTAGCCTCTGACCTGCTCTTGTAGCCTCATTGTTTATATGGTTTCTCCAGTTCAATTTCTCCATTTCAGTGTCTCTTAGCTCAAATAGCACCAGATTTTATATTAGCCTGATTTGGTTGTTTTGTGATATTATTGTGTCCTTCTGCAAAAGTAGTACCTATTTTAGAGTACTGTGCTCCATGGAAAAAAATCCCTGCAACTCTATTTTCCACCCCTTAGTTCTCCTTCCAGGGACAACTTCAACCTACAATTGAGTCAAGCATCACAGACATGAGGTATTGCAAAGTTTTCAAATCCACTTCTTTCCCTACCAACCTTTGCCCCTCATTCCTAGGACAGTTGACTGACTTTTAGATAAATTATGTTCCCAATTGCAATTTAAAATTCACAATCTGCTACAAAGATCTACCATTTGAGTTCTTAATTTCGGCCTGAGGTGTGGAGAGAGTTATGGAACCATTGACTGTTTCAGCTGAATCTTGAATCATCTCCACTAAACAGGACAATATGTGTGTATGATTTATACACACTCGTGCTCCTTTTATTGGTGAACTATTTCAGTGATTCCAGTTTTTATCTCTCAAACATTGCCAACAAGGTGTGTCCTGCATAAAAACTGTTCAGTTGGTGCCGTACTGCAGACAATATCAAAGGACTCTGAGGAGTGACTAACTGGCTGGAGTTGTTTTAATCATAGGCATGTCTCTACCTTATCATAAAGGGAGGGTGTAAAATGCTGCCTAGCCATTAAAGAAAGTGTGCTGACAATGGAGCCTTGTTCTTTGACATTGGGGAGCAGGGAACTGATTAAAGTGTAACATACAGCACATAGATAAGGCCAAGTTGGAACTCGAGGTTGAATTATAGAACGTCCCTTTTAACCCCTTGTCTGTTGATCTTAGTAACTGACCATCTTTTATTTATTAGTTTGAGCTCATTTTCCATCGGCTCCCTTGACAATGCGAATTCTCATTGCTGTTCATGTACCTTCCCAAATGACCGAGGTATTGGGTGCCTAAAGGATATTCAGTCTTTTAGGATTTTGTTTTCTTCTCGGGTGTTAATTACTGGGAAGACCAGCATTTATTGCCCTTCCATAACTACATCTACAATAGTGAGACATTTTCTCAAGCCATTCTTATACTGTTGGTGCATCTATAGTGTTATCATTAGGATAGTTTCAGGATTTTGACTGAAAGATTGGTGACTTTGAAAGATTGGTGGTACACTTGCAAATCAAGATGATGTGCAACTTTGGAGATGGACAGTGGGAGGGGAGTTTGTGAGGGAACTTGCTGGGATGGTAATCCCGTGCAGCGGTTGCCTTTGTCCTTCCATGCTTGGGAGTTGCTTTTAGAATTCTTGGCAAATTGTCGCAACTTGAATACATTCTGGAAAAAAAAACTGGCAGTTCAAAATTAGATATCCATGAGACAGTGTGAGCCAGGGTAAACTGAATTGTATTCTGTCATAATTTGTAGCATAGAAACTGCTCTCCCTGAGTCTGTACCTCAAATGTCGTGTGCTTCACTCTACCAGTGCCATCCAGCCCAAGGGACCAATGCTGGTTTGGTGTATAATGTAGAAGAGGATGCTGGGAGAAACATTAGGCATACCTAAAAATAAAGTGCAAATCGAAAGAAGCTTCAACCCAAGACTAAATGCATATTAAACTATGAAGACACCGTGCTTTGGATAGTGAAGCAATTCTCTGTCCCTTTAGCCAAGCTGCTTGTTGTATGGCTACAATGGCCGTATCTGCCTGACAAGTCGGACAGTTGACCAGGTGATTGCATTTGACATAAAGACATAAAAGAGAACTGAAAAATTGAATCAGTGAGAACTAGAATGAAAAATCTCAAATATAGTCATACATAGCAGAAAGATAATTATAGTTATTAGAGACCAATAATCTCATCCAAGTATGTTGCTGCAGAAATTCCTTAAGAGAATGTACTAGGCCCAACTATCCTTGGCTACCTCATTAGTGACATAATATCAGAGTGAAGATACAAGTTGATAATTGTTTTCCTCGCTGCTATTTGCAGCTCTTCAGATAACAGAGTAGTCTGAACTCTCATGTAGTAGGATGCACATCAGCTTTTGGCTGATAAGTGGCAAGTTATAGTCATGAAACAGTGATGCCAGATAGTGATCTTCCCTAACAGGAGAGATTTCAACTGCATTCTGACCATACCTCCCCATAGCCAATCCTGCTCTGAATTTATCTAATTTAACATGATGTTAGTACTATACAATGTGATGATTATTCTCCACATGATGAGACTTTGTCTTCCCATGGATTATACAATAGTTATTCCTACCAAAACAATCAAGCATATGTATCTGCAACAGGGTGCAGATATGAGCATGTAGTTATTTCCCAGACTAATTCTATAAGCACCCCCCATAGGGACAGGTAGATTGCAGTGAGCAACATGGCATCCATTTCAAGCAGTTATCAACGCATTGAAATGACTCTCCCCGAGTCCATTCTGTGCCCTTGCTATCCTCTGTGCTTGTTCCATTTGGTGTCAAGAAGTACTGATTCACCAGATAGGGAGGGCTCTAGGTGGTAACCAGCAAATTTCCTTGTCCATGCTGAGACCACAGGTACAACATATTGCAGAAACCTTGTCTGATTTATCCCCTCTCCCGGGGCTGGTGTTTTTTTTTCTCATGCTAGCAGTTTCTTTGACTTGAGATTAATTCAACACAGGTCATGAAGAAAACCAGGAACATCCTGAGCCTGTATGGATCAGCAGAATGTTGTTTTAGCATCTAATGACTTGCACAGCTGCCTGTCCATTCCAGGTGTACTAATCTGTAACCAAGCTTGTTTGTTTCTATCTTATAGTACTTGATTGAGTTATATAAGGTTATGAGAGACATAGGGCAGATGGTCAAAATCTTTTTCCTGTGGTAGGGGTTTCAAAAACAAGAGGGCATAGATTTGAAGTGAGAGCAAGGAGTTTGAAAGAAGTTCTGAGGGGTAGGTTTTTGTTTTACACAGAAAATTGTTTGTATCTGGAATGTGCTGCCAGAGGAGATGGTGGAATTAGATGCATCACAACATTTAAGAGGCATTTAAACAGACACTTACACAGGCAAGGCACGGAAGAATACGGTCCTTTATGCAGGCAAATGGGATTAGTGTAGATTGGCAGAAAGGTTAGCATGAACATGGTAGACAAAGGGCCTGTTTCTGTGCTAACCAGCTCCATGACTCTAACATAATACCAGACTTTCCCATTATTTTGCTTCTGTATTCCTGACAGGTACATCTCCTTGAGATTTGACTCCTATTTGTAGTCTTTACAAAATCAAAACACCTCTTACTTCATTAAGAGGTGACTGCAGTTAATTCTCAGTCTTGAGTCATTCTTTGACTTCGTTGCCCCTCCACTGCCTCTTTATCCTCTATTATTTTGAATACCTGACCACTGGTGTGGTCCATTTGGAATACAGTCAAGAACCTTCTATACATTTGCGAGTAGTCACAACCTGTTCTTTACCGTTACATGGTTTTCTGGAATTCCCACCTAAGCTCCTATGCTCACCATCTTCCTCCATGGTTTTATTTTCCTTTTTTTTTTTGAAAAAGGAAAAAGTTCTTCATGCCTTCAGCTCACCCAAAAAAATTTTGGTTTTCCTGCATCCTTGTTCTAGTTTTTTCTTACCTTCATATTAAAACCACGTGGATGCCATGGCCAAGAAAGCTCACCAGCGCCTCTACTTCCTCAGGAAGCTAAAGAAATTTGGTTTGTCCCCTTTGACTCTCACCAACTTTTACAGATGCACCATAGAAAGCATCCTATCAGGATGTATCACAGCTTGGTATGGCAACTGCTCTGCCCAAGACCACAAGAAGCTGCAGAGAGTTATGGACACAACCCAGCGCATTACGGACACCAGTCTCCCCTCCTTGGGCTCTGTCTTTACCTCTCGTTGTCTTGGTGCAGCAGCCAGCATAATTAAAGACCCCTCCCTCCTGGGACATTCTCTCTTCTCTCCTCTTCCATCGGGTGGAAGATACAGGAGCCTGAGGGCACGTACCACCAGACTTAAGGACAGCTTCTACCCCACAGTGATAAGACTATTGAACAGTTCCCTTATACAATGAGATGGACTATGACCTCACGATCTACCTTGTTCTGACCTTGCGCCTTATTGCACTGCACTTTCTCTGTAGCTGTGACACTTTACTCTGTACTGTTTTTTTTACCTGTACTACATCAATGCACTCTGTACTAACTTAATGTAACTGCATTGTGTAATGAATTGACCTGTAAGATCGGTTTGTAGGACAAGTTTTTCACTGTACCTCGGTACAAGTGACAATAATAAACCAATACCAATACCAAGATATTTTTCTCTATTTGAAAACAATTGTAGTTACACAGGACAGCAGATTATTCAACCCAAAATTCTATGCCAACTGTTTGGCAATATTATCAAAGTAGTTCCTCCCATCTGCTCTTTCCCTATAGTCCTGTAAATTTTTCTCCAAATATTTATTGTGTATTACTGTTGAATCTCCTTCGCTGCCATTCTTGATAAGTGCATTCAAGATTGCAACAATCCACTGTAATTTCTTTTCTTATCTTCTCGCTCTTTTGCTGATGACAAAGCTGATAATTGGGCAAAATGGTTCAGCTTAGCCCTAACTAGTCATTTGTAAAGATTTCACATATCTGTCTTGATTTTGCACTTCATCTCTATACATAAAATCAAGGGTCTTTGTTGATTTTAACAACCGTCTCAACTTGTCCTGCCATCCTCAAAGATTTGTGCATGTACAGCACCCAGATCTCTATTATTTTACTCATAGTATTTAGTTAAATGTTGCCTCTTTTCACTTTTTGTGCCAAAATTGATAACTTTACACTCCTATATTAAGTTTCATTTGCTATGTGTCTGCCCATTTCTTGGGTATATCTGTGACCTCACAAAGTAATATTGTGTCATGTACAAACTTTAAAATTGTGCCTTGTATATCTCAAGTCAGCTCACTAATATAAATCAAAAAGAGCTGTGGTCATAATGCCTGCCCCTGAAGAAAACTGCTGTATAGTTCCCTCTAGTCTGAAAGGCAACCAATCACTACTACTCTACTTTCTTCATCTCATCACACTCAGTGTTTATCGCTTCAAATCTGTGATTTAAGTTTTTTGAAATGGTTGTGATGTGCTGTTTTATCCAAGTTTCCACAGCATCCATAAAACTAACCTAACCCATCCTTCATCAAAGTAGTCATTCAAGGTAGTCAAATAAAATTTCTCTCTAATAGATCAGTGTTGCCTTTCAATTATTAATCCATGTTTACCTGACAATAAATTTTGCACCAAATTATTGCCTCCCAAAAAACTGCAATTGTATCCAGTGGCTTTATTAACATTTTCTGTATCTTGTTGGTTTGCAACAGGCAATTTAAAATGTTGTACATAACTCCTTGTGGTGTATTTAAAAGAAGAAATTAGCAAGGCAATAGAAAGAGGTTCACAATTGAGCCATTCTTTGAAATATTTTGTGCTGATGTGGTATTCTTGGCAACTGGAGAGCAGTTCATCAAATGATTATATAATTGAAACACAATGTTCCCAGTTGTTAGAGCTCGTTTGCAGCCTAAACAATACTTGATAATTGTTGGAACTTAAGGTCCAAACTAGTTTTCAGGTTACCATTAGGTGCATCAGTCTGTGCATGAAAGCTACTGACAATCTTTTGCATTTTGAGATGTTAGATGGCTCTTAAACGAAACTTTAGGGCTGGGGTGTTGGTGCTGGTGCAATGTTAAGTGGATGTAGAGACCATGTACATGAAGAGACTTTCCACAAGGGATGGTTGTGAAGCTTGGTGTACTGCAAATGAGATTAAAGTTTCTGAAGATTGGTAAAAGTGCAACATAATAACATATTTGAGTGTCTGAATTTAGTTGGTATTAAATATCGACCAAATGAATTCAGGTTTATATTGAACTGCATCAGGCCAAACTGGAATTGAGGGACCTCCCCGTTCATGCAAGCTGTGAATGACCAGGCAGAGCTTGATGCTGACCGTGAACTTGTAAGTAAATGTCACCTAGCACTGAAATTGCAAATAGCATCACCAACTATTAAATGTCAAGAAAGACGCTGATCCAAAGATACTCTGTACAATCAGTAACTGGTTGAACAAAACTCCGATTGCAGTATAATGTTAGTGTAGCTGACTTGGAGAGTTAATAAATTGAGAACTGAAAGATTGCTGCTGAAATGAAGTCGGATGGTATAATTACAAGTGTAATTATAGAACACACCTGTGTGGGAGTATCCCTGAGACTGGTGTACACTGTCCATATTCCAGATGCTCTATAAACAGCGTGTGATCTCTGTTCCATGCTGAATAAATACATTACTGATCTTTTTCCCTTTTTGATTTTACTGCCATTTGCAGCTTTTCAGCCATTTAACTCTTATTAGTTGTTACTGGCAGGCAATTCATTTGCTTGAGTCTTGCCACCTCTGATGCTCATGTGAGTGCATTTGAGCAAAAGAAGAGTTAACTCCCAATGCCCTCTGTTGTCAGTCATAATTTAAACACTACAAAGGTATCAGTCCCTTAACCACCTCAACTAGCAGGAACACAAACCAACTCTAACTATCCTGTCAACACAGCCCTTTCTTCAAGAATGAGCATTGTGTGAGAGCAATGTGTTCCTCCTTAAAAGGAATCTAAAACTGAGAGCATTATGCTCAATACAGTTTGATTGTTTAATTGCATTTTGTCATTTCTATCTCTTGTGATAGTTGAAGTTCATGATCCACTATTTTTTTGCATTGGGAGAAATAGAGTTGATCCTTAATGGGTTTGTGTGTCTTTATCTAGATCTCTGTGTGCATTCCTGTCCCTTCTCCTCATCACACCACCACATTACTTCTGAGGCAGCTTCCAGCCAATATGCTATTTCATTCATCCTGCCCCAGCACCTTGTAATTGTCCTAACATCAGGTTCCATCCCTGCTGTTAAATTTGTCTTCGGTTAATATCTTTAATTGTAATGGCAATTTCTTGGTTTCAACCATGTCGAATGTCTTCTGAAAATCCACCTATTGCTTCATTGATTCTTTGAAGTGGCCTGTTTCAGAAATTCTGCTGAAGAAATATTAGGCGACTTAACATATCTTTTAGAAAACTATGCTGATTTTCTGTAATTTCTGAAAGTGCAATTTAATAATTGGTTTAAACATTTCTCCCAATGCTTCTGCTAAACAGAATGACATGCATTTCCTATGTCTGGACCTTGTTTTTGTATGTAATGAAGATATTTCAACCTTCAGAGTATCTGATAGCTTCTAAATCCAGTAGACTGATGTGGGGGTCTCAACCTGAAACGTCGACTTGCACCTTTTACCTCCATGGATGCTGCCTGACCTGCTGAGTTCTTCTATTGTTCTGTTTTTTGTTTCAGTAAACTTCACGCTGCCTTTTTGTGGAAGCTGTCTCATCTTCGAGCTTTGTCAGACTTCAACATTTAAACTAAACTGTTCTTTTTATTTTGATGCCTTTAAGTTTATTCCCTCATCAAGTCTCTCATCCTCTTTCCAGTGTAGTCATTGTTCTTATCATTATTATTGGTAACCTTCCCAGTCAATATTCTTGTTGCTACCAATGCTTCATTGCCAAAGAAGAATGGTGCTAGTGTCTCTGGGTACCTGGAAATGAACTTTAGCAATTGAATACATTCAAAATACCTTGCATTTCTGGTCTTGATGCACTGAGGTGTGCTTCCACCTCCACTCCACTGCACTTCTCCTTCCACCCCAATTCCTGGTAACGTTAATGAATGCTAAAGTTCATAGCCAGGTGCACCATTGGACCAACATTACAGAAATATTACATCTGTAATTTAAAGAATCAGTTATGGGGGTTGTTAATGTAAAATCCTCAGTGAGCAGAGATTAGAAAATTCTCTTTGCACGTAGCATTATTGGGGCACAAAATATTTTCTTACATGACTTAACACTAAGGCCGGTGGATCTTCTGTTACAACACTATTAAAATATTTAAAGCAGATAATTCGAGGATAATTTGAGCAGGGTAATGTGATTCATTGCGCAAGCACTAGTGTAGATCTGGCACAGTTACGGGCGAAGTAACTACCTTCTGTGTTGTACACTTCTGTAGTTTAAAGTCACTTTATTTGTTTAATGCAAGTCTTGATTACTTTGCCCTGGTCGCTTCAGAACAGAAGTTGTTGGGGGTAGAAAGGGGAGAGCTTGATTGGCTGGTATTTCTGCCTCACTTAAAAATTTAATCAAAATGCTTCTTGGCAAAAAGCCATTAATAGAACATAGTTGCTAATTTTTTTTTAGGGGAACAGCACTGTGCTGATCCTTTAAGAGTAAATGGTGACGAATCAATTACAGTGCCACCTCACTGAGCACCTAAGAAGGAGGGTGCAGCTGAACTTCCGTTCTCGATAAGACGTTTTGCCTGTCTCAGCAGAATCTATGCAGTGAGCTATCTGACTGAATTACCACACTTTTTTAACTGAACATGCGAAAGTTCAAAGAAGAGAGAAGGTGTGGGAAAGAAGTGAATCTGGTGAATACTTTATTGGAATTTTACAAAGTCATAAAAATGTTACTTAATGTTACAAACCCTATCCCTAATCCAATTTCTGATTGTCCCAAGCTGATAGTATATAGCAGGGTAAGAGTTAAAGTTGTTTGTCTTCCTAGTACTAACTTTCTGTTTAGTTTACTGTGAAGTGTGCTTAAATGATCCCAGCTTTGACTTTGTGTTGAAAGAATTTGGGCTGTAGCACCATTTGCATGATGCACAAGGGTGACCTTGGTCAGACCAAGGCTTTGTTTACTCTCAGTTACACTTCAGCTAACTGAGAGAGCTCAGCACACAAAACAGCACCAGAAGAGAGCTGCTAAACTAGGAAAGCTCCTGTAACATAGTGTGGAATCTGAACAGTATCTGAGTTCCTTAGATTGAATTTATTTTGCTTTCTTTTTATTTTTTTCTCTCTCATTCTCAGATAGTCAAAGTGACAGCTCTTTTCATTTAGTGTCACCTATGTGTGAATTTTCTAACCCATTGGAATCAAGGGGAGGGGGGAGTTGGAGATGCACCTCTGCTTAGTGCATTGAGACGAGAAATGTAAAGCGTTGAGAGTGGGGATGCTAAAAATGCATAGCCAGGTACCCAGGAGCACCATCGCCAGCTTTCTTTGGTAATGAGACAATGGAACTACCCTACTAACCAATTAGGATGCAGTTCTTTGACAAATGCAACAACCTTCAATTACATTGTACCTCTTGCCGCAAAAACATTCCAAAGTGTTTCACTGTTCAATGTATCTCATTATCAATAAAAAAAAATTGGCACTGATATATCAGCGCAGATGACGAAAGAAGTAGATTTTATGAACTGTCTTAAGGGAGAAAAATTTGGAAAAGAGATATCAGGAGAGCCTTGGTAGCTTAAGTCACAGCTGCAGTACAGGCAATTAAATTTGCAGACGTACAAGAGGCCAGAGCCAGAGCTGGAGGGGTGCAGATATCTCAGAGGTTAAAGGGCTGGAGAACATTACAAAAACAGGAATTTGAATTCAAGGATGAGAGTTTTACGTAATTAAAATAATGTATCCAAATTCACTGAAAGGAAACTATGATTTTGACTTCATGTTTCTTCATTTGAAGTCACACATGGGCAGTGATGAAAGCTTTTATACTAATGTGTTGGTTACATAAAAAGTAGGAAAAGGAGCAGACTATTCAGCCTCTTGAGTTTGCTGATCTTGTTGAATTCTGGAGCATCATTTTTCAGCCCGATATTCACACTCTTGATTCTTTTAATATCCCAAAATCTGTCAGTCTCGGTTTTGAATGCTATGAATGATGGCCTCCAGAGTGCTCTGTGTCAGAAGTCCAAAGATGTGCCTAGCTGTGAGTGAAGAAAGTGTTCCTCATTTCAGTACACAAATCTTCTAGAAATAAAGACTGACGTATTTGTCTTCCTTAGGTAGGATTTAAATTCAGTTAATTAAATGAAATCACACATCAACCATCAGATTGTCTTTTAGAGAAGAAAATCTGCCTTATTGCATGGTTGACTTGTAATGCAACCAGTTTGATTCTTAATTGAAGTTAGTTCGCTATCCACTCAATTGTAACAAATTTCTGCAAAAAGGTTCATTGAGACTAAAGCACTAATATTGGTGAAATTGTGCCAAAATTTGGAGAACTGTCCCATAAAGCCTGACATCATGTTTCAATTAACATACTGGATTCCTCCATCACCATCTCTGGGTGTATCTGATCCCACCAACAGGACAGACCCACTAGAGATGAAAGGAAAGTGTGCCCATTGAATGAGTATAAACTCTGGGAATTAACATTGATTCTGGACCTTTTGAGCTCTCGTGGTGTCAGATGAAATAGTTGGAGGAACTGCCTAATGGTTGCCACATAGCATTCTCCCTTAGCTGTGCTCTTTTACATTAAACACCACTTAGAAAAAGCACCATGGACAGTGAAGAAATGTATTCTAGGTGGGCAACTTGAAGTACTTCACCAAAAGTGGCTCAATATCACCAATGTTGACTAGGCTGGCAGAGCCCTGAAGTACTGTACATATCCATCTGATTAGATGAGTGTTGTGTGAATAAAGATAATGGTGGACATGATTATTGCCCAGTCCTCATAGGAGAGGTCTTATCTTCACATGGAAGATACTTTCCATTGTATCATGTGGTATTATCACTAGAAGGTCTAGTGATTTAAGTGGGCATCCACAAGGAATTGTGGGCTTTCAGCAGCAGAATTGTATTCACCATGATCTGCATCCTCATGAAACAACATCTACCTCATTCCACCCAACTAATCAAGGCAGGAGATCAATCCTGGCTCAATGAGGAGGGTAGTATGCATGGCAGAAGTGGCATGTAAGTATGTGGTGTCAACCTGGTGAAGTTGCAATACCTGTCTACGTGGTGAATAAACAGCATAATTACAGCATAGTTCCTTTCAATCAATGTTCCAGACTGCTGCTTCACCATCCACCAACAGGATAGACCAACCAGAAGTAAAACAAAGGTAGTTAACCAATGAACAAACTGCATGAATGTGCCCATTGGCAATGAAGGAGGACTTGGTATTTGAATGCAAAAAACAACACTGGGGAGTGTGCGATCAGGTCTACCAGAAGTGCTAAGTAAATACCTAAGCTTAGGCTGCTCGTCAGGATCCCACCAACACAGAAGCCAGCCTTCGTTCACCCCGGATCACCACATGAAATCGAGAGCTCCTGAGTGCACTGAATACGGCAAAGACTGTCCATTGACAACACCAAAGCCAACAATGCCTTGGCCAAGCTATTTTGGTTTAGCTGCAGCCCTGGCAGTGTGACTAACTTTTAAATGACCCTCGTAAACAGCACCACAACCCATTCAGTTGTACAATTACCACTACATTAAAACACTGGGATAAACTAGTCCAATTTGCATGAACTGAGGCACCTAATTCAGAAACATCAATGTTGCACCCAGCCCTGTCAACCTAGAGAAGTCCTCCTCAGAGATCTGAGCATTGGTGTCCAAATTGGGAGAGCACACACTAGCAGAAATGTACACTACTGTAATCTGTAATCTTATGGCCTCGCATATCTCTCACTCTGATATTGCTATCAAGACGGGAGATTGACCTCACTTCATTGAGGATTACAGAAGGACGTGCTGGGATTAGCAACAGGAGTACTTAAAAATGTGATCCAAACTAGTGAAGCTGCCACACAGGATTATTTATGTGCTAAACAATAAACACAGCAAGCAGTGGACAGCCAATGGATCAGATCAAAATTCTGCAGCTCTGCCACATCCAGTTGTGAATGGTGGTGGACAATTAAACCACCAACAAGGGGAGGTGGCTTGAAGGACATCCCCATCCTCAAAGATATCAGGGTCCTGCATTTGAGGGTTAAAGACAAGGCTAAAGTATTTGCAACCATACTCAGCTAAAAGAGCTGAATGAACGATCCATCTCAGCTTGCTTCCAAGATGCAGAAGCCAGTCTCCAGTTAATTCAATTTATTCCACGTGATATTGAGAAACCAGTTGTGACTACAGGATAGAGATAAGACTATGGAACCAGTCAGTATCCAATCTGTAGTTCTGAAGACCTGTACTCCAAAAATAGTTGCATCCAACTGACATTGTTGAAAGTTGCCCAGCATGTACTGTTCACAAGAAGCAGGTCAAATCCATCCTGGCTAGTTATCCACTAGTCTGTCTATTCTCAATCACAAGCAAAGTGATGAAATATATCATCAACAATGATTATGAAGTTGTACTTACCAATAACCTGTTCATCAATGCCCAGTTGGGTTTTGCAAGGAACATTAGGAACAAGGAATATACCTCACCATAGCCTTGGTCCAAACATGGACCAGAGAGCTGAATTCCAAAGGTCCAAATGACTGACCTTGTCATCAAGGTGCTATTTGACTGAATGTGGTATCAAGAAGCCCGAGGAAAAGTTGAAATCAATGGGCAACAAGGAGAAAGTGCACCAGTGGTTGAAGTCGGACGTTGCAGTTAGTTGGAGCTCGATCATCTCATCCCATCCCATCCCATCCCAGGACATCACTGAAAGAGTTCCTAATGGCAGTGTCCTCATCCCAACTATTTTCACTGTTTCATCAATGATCTTTCTTTCAGCGTAAGCTCAGAAGTGGGGATGTTCACTGATAATTGCACAGTGTTTAATTTCAAGTGAAGCAGTCCAAATCTCAATTAGCAAGACTGGGACAACATTCAGGCATGTGCTGATAGGTCATAAATAACACTTGCCCACCGAAATGCCAGGCATCTCCAACAAGAGGTAGTCTAAACATCTGTCCTTAACATTCAACGGCATAACCATTATCTTGTCCCCCATTGTCAACATCCTGAGGGGAATGGAGGGTAGGTCATCACTGACCAGGAAGAACTGGACCGTGTTCATAAACACACAAACACTGAGGCTACAAGAGTAGTTCAGAGGCTGAATATCTGCAGCAAGTGACTCAGCTCCTGACATCCAAAAGCACATTAGGAGTATGATGGAATGCCGAGTGCAACTCCAGCAGCACTTGAAGCTCAACAGCATCCAGGATAACGCAGCCCATCCGCCATTCTAAACTTTCGTTTCTCCCTCTCCGTCAGTGCCCTGTGGCTGCAATGTGCATCATCTACAAAACACATTGCAGTTACTCCGTTAGGCAACTCGAACAATACCTTTCAAACTTATGACCTCTACCACCAAGGTGGACATAGTGGTGTTCCCATTATCTAGGGACATGGGGCCACCACCAGCTTCAGGTTCCCTCCAAGTCGCACACCATCCTAACTTGGGAACGTTTTGCTTTCTGTTTGTCACTGCTGGCTGTAAATCCTGAACCTCCCTCCCCATCAGCATCGTGGGAGTATCTTCACAGGAAGGACTGCAGTGGTTCTGCAAGGCGACTCAGTGCCTCATTCTCAGCATTATTGAGGGATGGGCATTTAACACTAGTCCTGACAGCAATGCTCAGAACCCAAATAATTAATGAAGAAATAATCTACTTGACAACAGCAAACAGGGCAATCCCAGTCTCGTCAGTTACCACACATGACATCAAAGTGATGGAGGTGCTGGGCAGCAGAGCTGTCAAGTGGTTCTTATTCCTCAATAATCAGTTTACCAATGCTTAATTTAGTTTTCACCCGGATCACTCAGCTGCTGACCTCATTATAGCCTTGGTCCAAATGTGGACAGAAAGAGCAGAATTTCTTGTGCGAATAATTGCCCTTGACATCAAAGCAGCATTTGACTAAGCGTGGCATCAAGGAGCCCTTAATAAAATTTTGTATGGCTCAGCTGTTCACTGCATAAACATAGTGAGTCATTAAGGGAGAATTTACAAAGCCGAACTTGGAGCTGAGTTGCAGACGTTTTGAGTAACTTCAGTTCTCCAGCATAAATATAGCCTTTCAGTGTTTTTTGTTTAATTCCACAAGCTGAATCAGAGAAGAGAGAGAGAGTAAGCAACAGCCTCAAGCTAAATGCTTTGATGTCAACATCAGCTCATTCTTTGTCAAAGGCGACCTGTTTCTTTAATTACCCAACAAACACATTATCCTAACAATAGTGTGGTTTAATTCAGGATTGAAATGCTTTCTTGTATGAACTCAACTTCATACTACTGAGGGTGGGTGCAAATTTCTCCATGTTAACTTGGGTGCGGCAGAAAGTATCAATAATACTGTGGTATGAAAGCCCACAATTGATCGAAGGGACATTTGGAAAATGCTGAAAGCCTGATCGGCATCGAGGCACAGGTTAAAGTGTTGAGCTTCATAACTTTTTCTGAACTGAAAAATAAATTAGGAATGCATCAGAAAAGTGGGAGGAGTAGCGGTTGAGAGGGGAGAATGGCAGGTCTTCTCAGTCAAATACAGATAGGAACATTCTCTCCGCAGATGTTGATTGATCTGCTTAATGTGTTTTTGGAAATCAGTTTCATCTGCAGTACTTCACCTTTGTGTTGATGCTTATCGTTGATGGATGATACTGTTTATATAATTTTTTTGATTATAACAGGGAGTGGTGGTTTATAAAGTGACATTTCCGATCGGGCTCCGAACAAAGAATTCTAAACTTAAAGGGCTTTAATGTAGTAAAATGTCCCAAGGCACTTATACTACTGATGCAGGCAGGATCTGCGTGTCCTACCCTCCCATTTATGTACTGCAGCAGCAGTGAGAGAAGTAAGATGTTATCTATCTGGCCCTGGCAATGTGTTGGTTATGCAGCTCAACCCAGAGGCAGACATGAATATTTCCTGATAGCATCTGTGGGGGGAGAAATGATTGGCCATGATTCTGTAATTCACTCCGCTTGTGACAATATGGAAATTATAAAGCATGTTTGCCCTGAAAATGGACTCTATGGCAGGAGTGAGTCCAAGAGGAATCAAATTATGAAAGCAAATTTCACTGGTAGCAAGTAGACCTGAAAGCCAGGGTAATGTTTTGGATTAGAAACAAATTGATTCATAGTGAAGGCCCCCTGCCATTTTCAGTACCTCAGCTGCTCCAATGCAAGTTGCAAAGCTCCCATGTGGTAAACATTTTAAACTTCAATACTTTGTTAGGGATAAAACAGTCTCCAGTTGACTTGTGGGTATGTTGCTTCATTCACTGAACTCCAATCAGTACACCAGCCACTGAAAGCGACAGTGCAAACTCACCAAATGATTAAAAGACATACATTGGTCTTCAATTGCTTTCGGTTTTGAGGATAGGAGTAAGGACGTTTGCTACATTTGTCCTTGGTGGGACCACACCTAGAGTATGTTGTGCAGATTTGGTCTCTTTACCTAAAGAAGGATTTAATGTCATAGAGGGAGTGCAATGAAGGTTCACATCGGTGGAACTGTTGTATCCTGCTATGTCCTTCTGCACACCTTAATGAACCAGGCTCAATCCCTGTTGACTTCACCTGTATTCACTAGAGTTTAGAAGAATGAGAGGGGCCCTCATTAAAACATACAAAATTCTAACCATGCTTGACAATCTGGATCAGGGAGGATATTTTCCCTCTCAGGATGTCTGGAACCAGGTGTCACAGTAACAATATAAGGGATGGAACTGAGAGGAGGAGAATTTCTTCACCCAGCATGATGAACCTGTGGAAGGAGATGTCAACCTGTGAGGTCAAGTTGCTGATTATGTTTAAGAAGGAAGTAGGTACATTTCAAGATGCCAATGGCATCGAGGTATGAGGAAAGAGTGGGAATATGGTATTTAAATAGAGGATCAACCATGAGTGGTGACACAAGAGGGAAGGACCAAATGGCCTATAGCTCCTACTTTTCTATGCTTCTGTCATAAAATGTCCCAAAATTCCTGACGCTTGCCCACGAACAGTTGTTCTATACCTTTTCATACATCAGTAGCGTTTTTGTACTGAGTTATCAACCCTCTTCAACTTTAATTGCAGTTTGTGGCTCTGCTGCTGCATGCACAGGCATGGGGAGTTAATTGTGGAAACCGCTGTATGATAAAGGTGCAGCTGCTGCATCAAGCAGTCTGAAAGTTTTGTTTAGCAAATTTAATTGTCCAATTTGGGAGGTTTTTGAAGTATGGATTATATTGAGAACCTGCAGATTTTTGGTATTTAATTTAGGATTATTAATTGAAAATGTACCCTTTTTTCAGGAGTTAATTTCTCCAGAGGAAGTAGCAGCTCTGCACCAGAGAGCAGGCAGTGGTGCTGTATTGTGGTGAGCCAAATCAGATCTGGTTATTTGTGCATCAGTACTACTTGGAATGGTCACTGCTATTCCTGCACTTGCCTCTTGGACTGACTATACCAATCAGGGACTGGAAATTAATGTAGTATGCTACTCATAACAGTAAGTACTCAGATTTATCAAAAAAATCTCTGAATCAGAATATAGGAGACATAGTTCTTGGGTTGGGTTTATATCTGAATCAGAAATTCCGTATAGGGAGAGAATTTTGGGGGTCAGAATTGCAAATACCAATGCAATAATAAGCTATTTGAATTCTTGGGAATAAATGAGAAACTGTAATTCTACAGGATTATTTGAGGATTTACTGAGTGTTGACTGCTCTAACTGCAATTTGGCATCTTGCTAGTTGTGCCTAATCCTTTAAGCAGACCAAGAAATGTGTGTCTTCATAAATTCCTCCTCATCAGACACGTTTCCGAGCATGTTTTAAATACCAGAACCCAGAACTGAACCACGGTGAGTGTGGTGGAATCGGTACATTGGTTTTCTTCTCCATTTCTCTCATGTCCTATTCTCAGCATTGACTACATTTGGGGTGAAGTTTTGTGAGAATTGCCACGTCCATGTATCGTGGTGTTCTGAGTGTACACCAATCAGATGGTGCATAAAAACAAGAGATTTGGATGGTGCTGAGCCCAGTGGTCTTTGTCAATCTACACATGCTCACTTTCAGGAACAGGATGGAACTTGCATGATTTTATTTCTTAGTTGAGCTGCGCTAACTACTCAGTTCCAGTCTAAAGCAAGAAATGTGATTAAAAGATATCTTCCTGTATTATAGTATTTCTCAACCAGTCCAGCCCCATTGGGTGTAGGCTGCATCTCCCAGCCAATAGTCAATATGTTTGGAAATACTAAGCTGGGAAAATGACTAGCTGTCCACTTGATGCAACCCTTTGTGCACTTCACCTAAGAGGTATTTGTACCCTTTTGTGCTTAATGCCCACATCAGCTGGATGCTGCTTTTGGGTGGTGTCATTTTGTATCAACCCATCTTTACATCTATCTTAAGGAGTCAGTATCAGCGGGTAGGCAGAGTTCCACTAAAGTACATTAAATCCATAAGACAGCAAATAATTCTGAGATTTTTCTCCTCATTTATATAATTAAGAAAAAATGGCTTCATGCGAACAAGGAATTTCATTGCACTCTGGTATATCTGAAAATAAACTAATCTGAATCTAGATTCATCATAGACCTATGATTCTCTAGGCTTCAAGGTAGCCAGTTTCGGATTCTCAAATGCGATGCTGGATCTCTGTACAGAAGACAAGAAAAAGATGGGAGCATAAATAGTGGAATAAAGAGATCCAATTGAACATGACCTCTATCTAAAATTCTAACTGGTTGTTACTGTACTGCAGTTCTGAACTTGCTGCTCCACTGACATTGCAGGATTTCTCCTGGAATAAAATCTGGAAGTTTGTTTTTTTTTTAACCAACCCAACTTCAGATCTAAGCCTTGTGTTGATGTTCATCATTGTGTAGGCCTGGACTAAGCTAGCTTTTGTTTCCATCAGCTTTTCTTGTTCAATTGTCATGTTTAACAACTGTAATTATGGATACAAATATATATATAATTACAATATCTACTTCTGAATTGTGTGGGGTTGGGAGATTAAAAATTTCTTGGTAGATGTGAGGCTAAAGCTTTCAGCCCTCCAAGCTGTATCCTGTAATAAGCTTTGTTCCACTGAATTATTGTGATATGAATTCAAATAATGGTATGTGGAGCTTCTTGTAAATGCATGTAGGTCAGTGGAGACCTGGCTGATAGAGTGGATTATTTTAAGGTAATGGTAACCTCATCGAGGATGTT
This sequence comes from Pristis pectinata, assembly GCF_009764475.1. Lineage (NCBI taxonomy): Eukaryota > Metazoa > Chordata > Chondrichthyes > Rhinopristiformes > Pristidae > Pristis > Pristis pectinata. The sequence goes on from NC_067425.1 coordinate 25,759,937, forward strand.
GCGTACCATTCTAGGCACTGTAACACAGAAGGAATATCTTGGCCTTTGAGGAATTAAGAGATGGACAAACAAAATTATTAATATAAAGAAGAATGATGCAAAGGTATTGGAAAAATGATGGCTTGTGGACAATAAGACTGAGGGAAGGTAAAAACTGGATTGCAATAATGTCAAATTATTTAGTTCTGGGATGTGGCTATCACTGGGACCATCAGAATCTGTTGCTGATCTCTTACTGTCCTGGAGAAGTGGATGGTGAGGTGCTGCCTTGAACCACTGCAGTCCTTGTGTTGAAGCAACTCCTACAATACTGTTGGGTAGGGAGTTCCAGGTTTTTGATCCAGCAACAATGAAGGGTTCTAAGGCAGAATAGTGTGGAGTGATAACTTACAGATGGTTCTTGTATGCTGCTGTCTTTCAACTTCTAGATAGAGGTTTGGGTTTGGGAAATGCCATCCAAGAAACCTTGGTGAGTTACCATGGTACATTTTGTTGATATGCAAACACTAGGTGATGGAGGGAGTGAATGTTTAAGGTGGTGGATGGGGTGCCAGTTATGTGGGATACATTTTCCTGAATTGAGCTTCTTGAATGTTGTTTGTGCTGCATACACGCTGACAAGTGGAGAGTCTTGTTGGTAACTGAGCACAATGGGGAGTAAGTCACTCATTATTGAGTACATAGATTCTGACCAGCACTTATAACCACAGTATTTACTTGGCTTTACAATTTAAGTTTTAGTCTTTGGTGACTCTCAGGATGATGACAGTGAAGTATTCCAGGATGATGATGCTGTTGAATGTCAGTGGGAAAAGGAGAAACTCTTTGTTGTAGAAGACCAGTCTTCAATGGCCACTTGCGAAGGTAGCTGGGTTGTAGTCCGAGCCTGGGCCTTGCACCATGAAGGCCTGGGCTGTGATTGGAACTGAGCTCTGCAATAATCTGCAAACATCCCCACTTCTGACCTTAAGATGAGAGCAAAAGCACTGATACAGCAACTCAAAATGGTCGGGCTGAAAACAGACATTAGAATGAAAAGATATGATTAGTTTTAATGAGTTAATTTCAGATTTAATCTCTTGTGTAACCAAGATTTTGAGGATATATTGCATACCCTAAATTTGTCAGATGGAACCAGGCAAATGGAAAGCAGGGCAACTCCCAGCAAAGACTGAACAGTGAGAAAGGCAGAGACTGATTTTTCATATGAAGAAAATATTTAATGTTCCCAACCCTCTCCTCCCCTTTTACAAAGAAGAAGAATGTAGAAAGTTAAAAGTATGGAAGCTGTTGGAGAAAGTTCTACTGTTGGGCATAATGCAAAAACCATTTGAAGGTAGTAGAGGAATGTCAGTCTTTGCTGTTTACTCTCCTCCTATCTAAGGACACTTATTCCCCTGAAGCTGAAGGTACTTAAGGTAATGGTGACATTTCTCATACTGTTCCCCAACCCCTGCTTCCCCTCCAGCTGCATATGCTGACTTTTTCTGTATTATGGTTGCATTAATGTTGATACATTATCCTACCCCAAATGGCAATTTTTTTTGTAAGGTGCTGACCATGTCTAATTCTGGCCCCCTCCATCACCTGTGCAATGTCTGCATACATGATGTCAATGGATCTCGGGGACTGAGAACCAAGTAGTCTATTCACACTGAGCCACTCCTTGTATCTGTGGCATCCCTTGTGTTGCAGTGGTTGAAACCCATTAGCGTGACATATATCCCTCAGTTGTAAAACAATTTCATGTGACCTCCAGCATTTGTAGATTGCCAGCTTTTGGTTTAATCATGTGTACATTTTGTTCTTGAATGGATAAATTGCGAACGAGGGTGTGGGGGAGACTTTAACCAAGTAGAGAAGCTAATATTTCATTTCTTTGTTTCTCTAAAGCTAATGTTCATTTTAAAGGAACCTCTGCTTTTTTTTCATGGTGCTTTGTTCATGAGCATTTCAACAAAAAGTGGTCTTTGCTACATAATAGAAGGTGGTCACCAAGTAAAAGAGTATTTGTGCTGGGGGCCAGGTTCACTTTTGACTTCAGATATCCAGTTAGCATTAGGTGTTCCCAATTCAGGCACAGTATGGTTTGGATCAAACCACACATGCTCAGGGCAGGTTAGTGGCTGCAAAGATTCCTTTGCTTAGCCTTAACTTTAAGAACGCCCCTCTACTAAATAGGTTAATTCCTTTAAGTGCTTTGGAAAATTGATACAAGGGGAATTTGCAGTTTCTTCAACATAGAAATTGTCTCAAGGAGCTTTGTAGACACATGCTTAGGGGAAAAAAAGATAACTAGGCACAAAAACAGAATCTAAGAACAGTTAACAAAAAGGTGTTTTGAAGAGGTTCATAGCAAGGAAGATGGAGGTGGCAAGAACAAGGCCTTGTGGAAAAAATTTCAGAGTGTAATATTTAAAAGAGCTAATGTTTGGTGACAGGGTTTTTGTATGGGTGGAGAAAGGTAGTATTGGGATGAGTGAGATCATGAAAAGAATTTTAACACAGTTTAGAATTTTAAATTGAGGTACTGGGAGCAGTCTAGGTCAGAGTGACGGGGTGAGAGGTGAGCGGGATGTAGTGTTTGGCTTATGAACATGTGGGTTGTCATTTTTTAGTTTATCTGTTCTCTCTAGTTTCAGTTTGGTGCAATGCCATTAATCATCTCAGAGGTAATCTTAATTTAAAAAAAATCTAATCAAAAAGGCATTATACTGATGGTTGGTGATCTTCATGTTCTAATAAAAGGGACTTCCCCTTTTTTATATAACGTTTGGTTGGTCCATCCCCATCCTGAGTTTAGTTTGTCTGAGGACTTGTGGCACAGAGATTTACCTCCCAATGCACGCGCTAAATATGATAAGACCTTTGGTGTTTATGCTCGCAGCCAAAGGTGCTTACCAGTTCTTTCAGATCTGCTGGTGGCAATATTCCAGGTACATTGTTTATTAAAGCTGCCAGTTTAATATAAATTGTATTTTCGTTGACCATGATCCGCTAAGAAAAGTTGAAGTGTGATCTGCTTTCACTGACGCCATTAGAATATGAATTATAAATAACCCAACACCACCTTTTAAGACTGGTTTGTTTTTTTTACACTAACATTTGCGATGCATTCATTGTCTTTGCTTAACAACTCAGATGAGGGATAGTATTGCACTAAGATAGTCCCAATACACTAACCCCTAGAAAATCTGAAGCTTTCTCACTAAGGACACTGCTCCCTAGTTACTGTCAATATTTACTACTCTAAGCACATATTCCTCTTGGGTGGACAGGTATTTACAGAGCACATCAAATTAGCTGGTTTTAAAAATTGCTTTGTGTCAGTATTCTCCATCAGAAATCCTTGCCTTGGGTTCCTTTGGTTAATCAGCAGAAGAACTTTACATGCTGAATCAAAAACCTTACATGTTGAATCACAAAAGAAATGAAACTAGTTCTTGTTTTTATAATGAGGTACTGTTCTACAAAGTAAAACTAAAGTCTCCAATCTAAAGAGAAAAACAGAAGAATGGTTCTATTCAAATTAAAAGATGTGGCAATGCGGGTATTTTATAATGGTGCCAAAGTTTAAGATCAGTATGATCAAATCGTGTGCACACAGTGCATTCTGTCTGACTTGCTCATTGGCTTTATGTACATGATTATAACCTTAAGTTATGGTATTTTCTCTCTGCCGTTCCTCCTTCCAGACTTCCAATTCTTATCCATTACTAAAACACTATTCAATTATTGGCATGCTCATTCATACCCATAGAATTTGTGCACCATGTTGAATTAATTTAAATTGATCAATACTATGGTCCCAGTGAATTGGAATCACATACCTGTCATGTATCATATCTGTCTTTATGGGAAGATGATAATAACTGCCCCATTCCAGAATGACTGACTTTGTGCACTGTTGGATGAGACAACTGGTGGCTTGTGAAGGTAATAAATTGTACAGAGTCTTGTTCCTTCAAGTGGGGAGTAATACTTTCAGAACAAAACCAATCCTCTCCACATAGAATTTCAAGATGGTTTGAATGTTTAAGTTTGCATTTTGTGTATCCTCTCAATGTGGTTACGGAGAGCATTCTGGAACCCATGGCAATAGGGCTCTTTTTTGCTTTTTTTGTAGAAAGTTTGGGTAGGCTCCTGATCTGAAATTCAGCACCATTAGATCATTGAGCCCAAGGAGCACCCCCTCCCTCCCCCCCCCCCTCCCAAAATTCAGGATGACTTCTTTCCAGCCCAGTTCAGATGAATGGAAACTGCTTTTATGTGATTTCTGTTAATGTAGGTTGCTGTTGCACCCCAGCTACCGTGTGGCCTTGACAGAGCAAGGTTTTGCTCAAAAGATGAGGCCCAATGTGATCAAGAACAATCTGGCTAAGTAACTACTGTCTTATTATTTATGGGCCTCCCTCTTGTTTCTGATTGTCACTCTGTGGATCATCGCCAATTACTTTAAATTAATGAAGGGAACTTTTCAGGACTACAGGGTGTCCTGAAGGGCTTTACAATTATATAATTGAAGTGGAATTTTTGTCGCAATATCAGATGCAAAGCATTCATTTTGTGCACAGCAAGCTCCCATAGCAAAGTTAAAATGACCAGCTGATCTGATTTGTGGGTATTGTTTGAAGGATAAACATTATCCAAAGTGTGGAACTTTGCCTCTCTTTGAAATTAAAGTCATGGGATCTTTTGCAAGTGGTGAAGGGTCCTTTGTTCAATGTCCCATCTGAAAAATGGCACCTCTAACCTCCATTGCACAGGATTATCAATCTGTGTTTTGCAGTCAAGTTATTGGAGAATTTGAACCCACAGCCTTCTGTCTCTGACAGGTAGTTATTACCATTGAGCCACGGCTGAAATGGTTAACCTCATGTCCTGATGCAGGGTCTTGACCCAGGACATCATCCATCCCTCTGCCTTTACAGATGCTGCCTGACTCACTGAGTTCTTCCAGGAGCAGTTTGTTTTTTGCTCCAATTTACAGCACCTGCAGTCTCTTGTGTCTCCATAATTAATCTCAGCTCTGGCTAATGATGTGGGATATTTCCTTTGACTCTCTATGTGAGCAAACAGAAGTATGATGCAGATCAGCTTTGATTTACTAGAACGAAGATCAGCTTTGTGTGTACAAATGTCCCAAGTCTGTTCATATTTCTCAACACCCATCATTGAAACCCAGGCATTGATTCATAATGTGCACAAGTTATCCATGCAGATTTGATCACCAAGGGTTTGTATAGTTGAACTGTATGGAGCAGAAGATCTTGAGTTATTGGTGCCTGTACCAAGTTAGTTGATCTCAGCCCTGGGCAAGAGAGATGAAAGGAACATTAATCAACTAATATTCATGTTTGTGAATGCCTTCCAGTGAAAGACACTCCTCCTCCCAGTGGAAAGTCTTATGAATGTTCAGTGAATACATGATAGGAACTTCAATAAACTCAACAATATCCACTGTTTCTCAAAGTTTAATCTTTGCAATTTTTTGAGAAATGGTGGGTATTATTGAGCTGACTAAAATTAACCATTAATATCCTTTATTTGTATGTATATCCTTCATATATGAATATCCTTCACATAATCTCATTGTATATCATTGTCTCTTTCCTGCCAGTGGGTCTATAGTAGACCCTTATTGTTAATCCAGTCCTTAATAATTTATCTGTATTTGAATTTGTGTCTAAATCTAGATGATAATCCAGCTTTAACAAATTGCTTTTATGTAGGTCAAGTGAAACTCTTTTCCTATTCCTTTCACTTCTATGTCGTTTAATTTTGCCTCCTGAATTCTAGTGGCAGCATGATTTTGAAGCATCAACCTGTGCCTTTGCTGAGATATGGCTCCCAAAATATGGAACACAACCCATGTTTTCCAGAGTCTCACTGTGGGTCTTCATTGTCTGGAGGCGGTGTTGTGCAGCAGGAGCAGATTGGTAGAGGACCTTTGTCCTCTGGATATTCAGTGTAAGGCCTGTCTTTTCATATGCTTCATTGAAGAAGTTGTTGATGCTCAGAACACAGAATGTGCACAAATGCAAACATCTGTGTAGTGTAACTTGATGACTGAGATTGGAGTGGTTTTTGGAGTGCAGACGTTGAAGGTTAAACAATTTACTGCTTGTTCTGTGAATTAACTCCACTCTATCTGGAAGCGTGTTGAGGTGAGCAGCCAAGGAAGATCAAGAGGTTTGGGGCAATGACATAGCCTTGCTTATCCCAGACTGCATTGGAACTGAGTCTGTGACAGACCTTCTGGCTGGGATCACACCTTGCAGGTCATTGTGTAACAGACATGGAATAATAATTTCTGAGAACTGTTAAATTTAAGAAGAATTCACCACAATCCCTTTTGTTTGACAGAGCTTAAGGCTTTTGTAAAGTTGATTCAGACCATGTGTAGTGGTTAGTGCTCTCTGTATTGTACTTAGATTTGCTATACAACGAAGATCATGCATGTCTTGATGATTGGGATCCATGTAATGTATCTGGGAGGAGTGCTGGGATACAAAGGATTCTTGCTATGGCTTTCTCTGCAGCAGGCAGTAGGAAGACCCCTCTGGAATTATGTAATCAGACATTTCCTTAAGGATAGTCATGATTTTGACATTCTTGAGATCCCCTGACATGTTCTCCTATTCTCAGATGAGGGAGGTGATGTCATGAGATTGTAAACGCACTCAGTAGCAATGCTGCCATGAAGAACGGGAAATAGAAAGATTTGTTTTTTTTTCAGAAAATGGTTCTCTTTAAAATTTAGATGTGATGAAGAGGTAATTTTGTAGTGAATAAAATTAAGACTGAAACCGATAGAATAGAATGTACTCAAATGTAGAATATGTATTAAATATATTAAAATAAAATTAGAACAGAGTGGTAGAAACATTTTTAAGGAAGAAGTGGGATTATGGATTAAAGTACTATGGTTAAACTCAGATGATGTCATTGATTAAGACTGGTTAGGTCGGAGACTGAAGAAAAGGGGTATAAAGGGATATACAGTTAAGAACTAAGCATGGATATTGGATTAGGGTGATTGTGTAGAAGATAAACATCAACATACAGTGGTTAGGCTTGTCTATATTTTTTCATTCTATGATTAACTTCTCAGTGGAATTCTCCTCCTCTATCACCACAGACAGGTGCGCACAGACGAGCGCACGCACACAGCGCTGTTTGGACATGAGCCCTGGAGATTGTACATCCTAGGGCAGTGATAAGTTTTAATTTTATCCTTGGGCAAATCAGCCAGCTCAGCCAAGAACAGCTACATTTTTGGCTTCAACGCTATGGGGAGTAGTAGTCCACTTCAGTAGAAAACACATGGATCTGGATCTTCTGTTCAATTGTGCTTTTCAAACTTAGTCAAACTAGAGCAAAATATTTTTCAATGTTGAGTATGAATTATGTTCAATGCATGGTGTTCTGCCGTCACTTGCACCAATTTTAAAAAATTGCCCCTGAAATAGACCGCACCCACAACTTGATCACACGCCCGGGTGATTTAATCCCCATTGGGAGTTCTATTTAATTGTGCCAATTTATGGGATTTTGAAGGTTGATCTTTTTGGCATAAGGATGTTTGGAAGTAATTTTTTTTATGTTTACTAAAGAACTGACTCCTGTTGTACACCAATCTAAATGGAAAATAATTCTTTTTTTAATACCTTAACATTGGATAATTCAAAAATGATGGATTGGCATTGTGCATTGAAAATATTTTGCAATAGATGCATTTTCTTCTGCATTTATCAATGACCTATTATTGACACTTCTTTAAAAGACAAATTCTTCATGCATATTTTTAAAAGTGCATTTTAAAACACTGCCAACTCCACTGCATCATGGTGGATATTTCATTCCGCAAGATTAAAACAAGTTAGAGCAGAAATTTTCACCAGAATCACTAATTGCACCAAATCTGAAACTCTACCCCATGGTGCTTTCAGCAGCACAAACTCTTGACTAGCTTCAAGATTGCTGCATAATAATTTGTCCCAACCTTGCATCAAAACATAACCTTGGGGAAAGAATGTTCATATTGATACCAGGAGCAAGGAACTGTTTGCAGATGAAAGCCATTTATGCTTTTCTATGTCCTTCCCCAGTGCACCCTACATTTAAGCTATGTGCATTGATATATCACTAGAAACTCTGGACCTTTTTTTTAGGTCTTAGGCTTTTTTCTCCAGGAGTGTGTGCAACTTGCACAGAAAAAGCAATGCATTGCAGTGAGGAGGAGGAAAAAGAAAACATGAAGAGCAGGTTGTGTTAATGAGGCTTTGAGATTTGTTTAAAAAATCTTACTGAATGGAATGCTTTCTTTCACATAAAGTTTTATCTCATTAAATATCTTAGTGGTTCATGCAAATAATTCCCTTTGAAATGCTGTGATTGTTATATAATAGACCTGGTTGCCATTCTGACATTCCCCACAAACAGTCAGATGAACAACCAGTTAATCAGCTTTTTTTTCCAATTGATTAAGGGAGAAATTATGACTTGAGACAGTGTGAAAATTCTGAAGTAAGATCAAAATTCTGCAGGTGATATGATATTGTTACCTGCACAGTGTGAATGCATTTGGTCTTGATTTAACTGCTGTGTGTATGATCTACCTGGTATCACACCAAGCATATGCTATTTATACTCGAACATAAAAGAGCTTGGCAAGTAAGGGCAAGCTTGAAGTGTAACAGGCACAACAATAGAAGATAACCCAAGACAGGATGGTGTGCTGTTTTGTAGATGAGACCAAGATGTTTTTATCCCACGCTGTAAAGTGCAAGTCAGTGCTGGGTAAGGGCGCTTGTTTTGTTCTCCCTACTGTTTGTATTGAACACATACAGTTTAGGTAAAAGTACTTGAGAATTGCAGAGTAAACTTGCTTCTCCTTTTATCAATGTTACTGTTCACTCAGTACGCCTGAGTAAAATTTTCACTCGTAACACCCAGCTACCCAAATGACTCATGAAGGAGAATATGCTAAATTTTGGATGGTTGTCTGCTGTTACGTTGCTCAGGCACTATACTAAATCCAGTGGCTTTGAACTCCTCACAGTTAGAATAAGAAAAAAGCTTTAATTCCCATCAGGCTAGATTGCAATTAAGTCTTGAGTCCTGGTGGTTAATTAAGTGCATTGAACTTGCACCATCATGTTATTTAGTGGTTCATTTGGAAAGTTAGAGTTGGAGGGAACTTGTGGAATTTTTTTATATCTTTGAATTCTATGGCATTTTCTATCCTTGAACACCTTTGATAGCAACATGTGGAGTGAGTTCCCTTGGCACTGTTAATGTGTTAAAAGAAATTTGTTGGCTCCATTTGCACATGTATATAGTATGTAAATATTCACAGGACCAAGTGCAAGTTTATCTATTGAACCATATGAACCAAACAGAAGCAGCTTCCAGTCATTTGGAAAGAGAGTTAGTTGATCTGATAGCTGGATCCTGATACTGCCATATGTCAGATCTTGAATAGGTTTCGTTAATCCCTGAACAGAAATATCTGACCCTCCTTCCATTGTCTAATTGCTTTTATTGAAACCTGTCAAGTATCAGCAAGACTCCAGACCTACTCCCTGTATCACCGGTGTGACAGAAAACATCTCTATTATGGGAAAGGGATGACATTGCCCAAAGCAATGTGCAGTACCCACCATTATGTGGAGACACAAGAGACTGCAGATGCTGTAATCTGGAACAAAAAAAATCGCTGAAGGAACTCAATGGGTCGAGCAGCATCTGTGAAGACAGAGGGATGATCAATGTTTCGGAATGAGATCCTGCACCAGGACTGAGAGTGTAGAAGGGAGATAGCCATCATAAAGAGGGGTGAGACAGTTGTTGGCAGGTGATGGGTGGAACCAGGTGAGGAGGGGGATGATGGACAGGTGGGGGAGGGGTGGAATTGGGAGAAGGCGGCTAGTGAGTGATAGGTGGAACCAGATAAGGAGAGAAAAAATGGGGGACAGGTGGAGCCAGGTGGACGGAAGGAAGGGTGGAGATGGAGACAGGCTAGAAGGTGACATGGTGACACAAGAGGCTTCAGATGGTGGATTCTTCGGTAGTTTGTTTTTTTACTCCACTGTTATGTGGTATTGGTTTATGGCTCAACCTCTAGCTCTGACTTGTGTATTGGCCAGCCTGTACCATTGACCCTCCAGAAAGCTTTCATATCTCTAACCAGGGTTATTCCAGACCTCAACATACCCTGTTGATTTCTCCTTGTCAGAATTCTGCTACACGGTCCTTAAAATTTAGGGTTCTTCAATACAGGCTGTTCCGGGATAACAAACAGGTTCCGTTTTTACAGACATCTGTAAGTTGATTTTGTCTGTAAGTCAGAAAATACACAAAAAAAATCACTCGATATGGTAACCATACCTCCACTGTATTGTAATGAATGACATTAAATGTACATAAAACTGAAAATAAAGAATAATTGCTAAATGTGGAGAAAGAAGAAACTAGTTGCCATTTGTCAGAATGAATGCTTGTACATATGTCGGACTCTTGAATTAGTAATATTATGGGAGCTTGTTTGTATATAGGGGTGTCCACAAGTCAGGCATTCATAACCTGGAGTCAGCCTGTATAATGTGGGTGTCTTGAGTAGTGATTTGATTGGTTAAGACTTTGGCTGCAAAGTGACTGTTAAGAGGAAGGAAATGTAGTGTGAAAGGAGGAGGATGATTAGAACTAATGGCGTGGACTATTGGGCTCTAATTGGGTAGCAAGGGAATGAAAATCGATTGTTAATTGAATGAATCTATCTGATCTTGCAAGTTATTGACCAGATAGTAGTAATACTTCCAGGGTTGACTTGAATACAGGGATAGATACCTAAATCCAAATGCAATTGACTGTGAAGGCAGTTGTGTTATATAGATGATTTTGACTCCAGATGACTACATGAGATGATTCAAAAATTGTCTCAGTCTGCATAAAATGTTGAATGATTTTGGATATTTCATCCATTCTCAATCCAGATAACCAGCCCTATATTCCATCAATGTCAACAAACATTCCACAAAATAACTCTTACAAATTCTCTTTGAATCTTTGCAGGTTTATCAGCAAAGGCACAGATCCACCTCATTCCCTGTTGACTTTCTGGGTGAAGATGCAGAATCTTGGTTTGTCTGGGTTCCCCAGTGCTATATTGGATAAATGTGCCAAAGTCTCAGTTGGCCTGAACACTTAATTATTTACTGTGTAAAGGCACTGATCCATGGTCTGCAATAGAAATAGAGATTAGTGAACATACTCAGTAGGTTAGGCAGTATCTGGGAAAAGAGAAATTCAGTTAACTTTAGAATCCAATGGTACTTCATATAAGCTGGTAGAAAGTTAGAGAAATAACAGACTTTAAGAAAGGGTGGAGAAATGAGAGGAAAAAACAAAATGTCAAAGAAGAAGATGGTACAAGGTGAAAGGGATTGATAATAGGGCACATAAAGGAACAAAAGTTTTCCATTTCTGCTCAACTGGGTTAAGGCACTTATACCTGCAAATTTACTAACCCACCCATGTACATTTTCATCCAGGTCATTTATATACATCACAAACAGCAGAGATCCCAGTACGAATCCCTGAGGAACGCCACTAGTCACAGACCTCCAGCTAGAAGAAGTCCCATTGACCACTACCCTCTGTCTTCTACGGGCAAGCTAGTTCTGAATAGGGCAGGAAAATAGAGCTGAGGAAGAAGAATAAACAGTAATCAGGATGAATGGCAGAGTGGGCTCGAATGGTCAGCTGGCATACTTCTCCACAGTTCTGATGTTCTTAAAAAAGCCAGAGAGTGTAGCATGGATCGCACCCCTGGAATCTAACAGAATTTGGTTTTGTTGGTGTAGGCTCCATGGAATGACTGTTCTTATTAGAGTTTACCGTTAAAAACAAATGGCCAAAGCCTGCCCTTGAGTTTTGGCCTTAATTTCCAAAGGTTCAGAACAAAGAAATGTCCTCTGATATGATAATGGCCCCTTGCCAGGTTTTCACCGGGCAACATTCAACTCGGGCTGGTGTCAAGGGGATTCTTGGAGCAGAGGATTTATACATGTGCTCCTTACTCAAGGGAACTTTGCTGCCCAAGTTGTTTGGTACTTTTAGTATATTATTTATTATTCATCATTTGCTACATTTTATCTTTCCATGGGTGAATCACTGATGGCATTCATTCTTGGATGGTTTTGATATCAACAAGACTTTATTCAGTACAGCAAAGTGGGATCATAAAGATGCTTTTTCAGTAGGTATTATAGCTTTTTATGATGAGCTGTTGCAAGGCAGGCAAATTGTTTGTACTTTTTAGCCTGGTATTTTGGGTATTTTCTTGACAGTTTTCTCCATGGTATAATTTGAGCACTTTCAGCTACGCCTAGGAATGTAGTGACCAACAGACAAGATCATTGCTATTGTGGCCCATTCTTTAACCTTGCAGGTGCCAAACAGACACTGCAGTTTCTTAAAGAACAGTGTGTTTGACATGGATTTGCAATCATAGCTTCAGGTTCTGTAAGGTGTTGCCCCTCTTGAGAGCAGCTATGCTGCACAGATCTTCTGGGTCAGCGGGAGATGGGTTAGCAGTGAGATTGATGTCATATTTATGGTGACCCATAAGCTTACAGTTCTTGAGATTTAAACTTACAAAGCATTTCTAGATGTGGATGGGTTTTGATAGCGATGTAACACATTCCAATAGTCATTGTCTTGTTGTAGTATATATAAATTGTTGATTACTTTTATCATGTGGTTCCTCCTCCTCATTCTTCCTGACAATCAGCTTGCAGAGATAAAGGCCCATGAATGCTGGTAACACTTTGATACTTGCTTTTCTCAATTCTGTTGCTAGACTAGTGGATTGCAGTTGAATCTAAATCTATCTTCAACTAACATCCGCATTTGTGCTTTCCAGGAGGAAATCCAACATAGCTGGAAGAAGCAGGCTCCCTAGTTAAAATCTCTCTCCCATTGTATTGCTGAGCGGAGACCAGTTTAACTCTTCATAAGCCATGTATCAAACTTGGAGCCTGGTGGATCCAGGAAATGCTTAAAGGAGAATTTGTTCACTGTGAGAGTGGATCCAGTCAGCCTCCATCCGCCATCTTCAACAAATCATCCTTTGTAGTTTCTGCCACCTTCAACGTTACACCACCACTGGGCACATCTTCCCCTCCTCTTCCCTTTTGGCAATCCGAAGGGACTGTTCCTTCCGCGAGTCCATGAAGTGCTCTTTGATCTCCACCAGCACCCACTCCCCTTCTCACAGCACTCCCCATGCAACCATAGGAGATGCAACATGTATCTTTTTACCTTTTCCCACCACCCAAGGGTCAATACTCCTTATAGGTGAACCAGTACTTCACTTGTACTTCCAGTTTGGTTTACTGCATCTGGTGGTCACAATATGGTCCCTTCTGCATTAGAGAAACCAAACGCAGATTTGTGGAATACCTGTCCATTAGCAAAGAGGACCCTGCGCTTCCAGTTGCCTGTCTTTAATGCTCTTTCTCACTGACACACTGAATTTCTATCTTTGGCCTCTTAGACCGATCCTGTAAAACTTGAGAAACAGCATCTCATCTTCGAGCTGTGCACATTACAGCCCTCAATATTGAATTCAACAAGTTCAGATTCCAGTTTGGTTCAGAACTGGCTAGTTTGGATGAAAGGCCATCAAGCTGTAATGCCAACTCTGTTTTCTACCTCCACTGATGCTGCCTGGCCTGCTGATTATTTCCAGCATTTATTATTTTTATTTCAGAGCTTCGTGATCTGGGTGACGCAAATGTTACTTCCCAGAAACAGACTTTTCTCCCCAGTCTATTTGAAGTAGCTGCATCTTGTTCAGTCATTTTCTTTTTCTAAATAGTGCTCCTTACAAAGGTTTTGGCCGTGGATTTCAGGATTATTAGAATGGGTACAAAATTAATGGAAGCTTCTTGCTTTATGTTTTTTAAAAAATTGAGTAACATGCAATCTGAAAAGAATTGCATTTATGCATTGTATTTATCAAAATCCCCAAAGGTGATATAAATCAATTATCTTATGAGGAACAGTTACAGTGCATTTTGTGCATAAATTTTTGATGGGGTAACTTGAGATAGTAATGTTGACCAGTTAACTGGGAATAAATAGGGAAGAGGGTTTGGACATCCCGTGGAACAGACTAGTAGAACTACAGTTTTAGTGGTATACCTTATAGTTACATCAACCTAGGTTGTGTGCTCCAGTCTCACTAGATGATATGAACCAAGCCAAACCAACACTTAAAGTGCATTGGAATGATTTCTTTCTATTTAGTTATTGTTTTCCAGGATTTGCAGTGAGACGTGAAGTAACTAATAACTGTACAGAGCAACCTTTGAAAATAGAATTAGTGTAGAAAACACCAACATGTAGTGTTCTGGAACAATATTTACCTGAGATAAAAAGAAAGAAAAGCAAACCCTGAAAATAGAAGGCACTTGTTTTTTTTTCGCTGATCAACATTTAGAAAATGAAAGAGCAGAGTCCCGAGATAATCCCAGGGCAGTTTACAGTCTAACAGCAAGCACAAAGACATCTTGTTTTCTTCAAATGTTTTGAAGTCTTTGAAGAAGACTGTTAATTGTTAAAAGCAGACTATGTTCTTGAATTGATTCTTTTTCTATTGACTACGCACACTGTGGTTTTCTTGTGAAGCTAAACTAAGATTGTATCTCGAATTTATTTTTGTATTTACAATATTAAGAGGCTTTGATTTGTTATATGGCCATGAAATCACCTCTTGGCTTCAACCACATGACCTCCCTTTCAAGTGCCCTGATTCAAACACCCTTCCAGATGACCTTCAGCTGGTTTCCTCTTGCTGTTGATATTTGCAATGTGCTGCTTCACCCCAAGAGGAGCACACTGCACAAGGGATTGGGTTTTGGGCCTCAGTGAAATGTGTCCAAAGCACCTAATGCCTCTGCTTGCTGGGTCCTTTTTTTTCCCCTCTTCCCAGGCTTCATTTCAGAAAAGCGGATACAATTTATTGCTTTTTAAAGATGTTCCTCACTGATAGCTGTCATTCAGAGGGTATCTTTCCTATACACCAGGCAATAACAGTTACAGTTATTGGTAACCCATTTTCTTGATTTTTCATTTTATTTGTCCTCTGGGTTTTTGACACACAAAATCCACCACCAGAACTCTGCAGCGATCTAGTCTGAAGCCTAGTTGAAGAATGTCTATTTACCATTGAAGTCCACAAATACTCTTCACAGGAAGATAAAGTGGAGAGCCCAAGCCCAGAGAGCATCCTCAGAGGTCAAAGAACAAAGGCTTGGGACCCTCCAAAAATGTGCATTGTTGATGTTTAACAAGCTGATCAAGTATCTTACTGGTGAAAAGCTCTGTTTATTTTCCTATTGCTTGTATAAGCAGAAACACCCTAAGTCCCCACAGTTTGAGACTTTGGTCTAGGTGAATTGCAGTCTCCAATGGCAGCTCTGTCCCTCCGTGTTTCTTTAATGAGCTAGAATGATATCCTGACTACAATGGATTTGCCTATTCAAGTGTCTGATTACTACATCTTATTAATATTACTTGGTATTTCATCTTGGAGTTACTTCAACCAAACCTAGTCCCTTTCAGCCCAGTCCTAGATATTTATGTATTTAACTAAGTCTTATACTTTTGCAATGAAACGCACTGCACAGCAATGGCTATTGTTTTATGCACTTCAGATTTACAAATTAAAATAAGTGTTATTCATTTAGATCAGAAGTAAATCACAGAAATTGGAGAGAATTGTTAATAGGGTAACTACCCTTGCAATTATATTAAATACGTACCTCCATAAATTGAGTGCTTGATTTTAGTTCTACTCAGTGAATTTAGAAAGTTTCGTCAAACATTGGGGTGAATAAATGCTGGATTTCAAACCACTAACAGTGATCTCTGACACTTTTTTGATAAAGCTGCTTTATGTACACCTTGGACTAGCTGTCATCCTCACTTTTAGAACTAAATGCAACACTGCCAATGTTTCAGTTCTGTGCTTTGCTCTTCTCATCTGAAGATTTGAGTGTCAAGCTCATTGTCTGTCCCTCCAGCAGTATGGAAGGCACAACGGGCAGGAGGCTGATACAGAGCATTTTCCAGCTGCCACAGGAGGAACGAGGGACAAGATCTAACTTGATTATAACTGTCTCTTCACTATAATGGTATCCATTACATATTTTAATCCTGTTGAATAGATGTGCAGAATGCCACATTGAATATCCAGAAAATAACACTTCCACGTATCTGTCAATCATGATGTCCAAGTAGAATACAACCAATCTTTCACATCAAAGGGACAGTATGTTGATTAAATCAGGAGAATGAACTTCCTTTGATCTTTTAAGTAATTGAAACCAGCAATTCATGCTGTTTTTGCAATGTTGCTTGAGTCTCAGGAGAGCATTCTGATTGTGCTGCTCCTCCAAGCTTGGGTTGTAATAGAAAGAACTTGCACTTGCATATGTGGCACAACCTCAGAAATCCCAAAGCACTTTACCGCTAATGAATTAATTTTGAAGTGTAGTTATGAAGGCAATGCAGAAAATATAACACATAACACAGTGCACAATATGCTCCCACATCTCCTTAGTGATATTGGCTGAAATTCCAGAGAAAATGTCAGGCCTTATTTCGTTTTGAAATAATACAAAGGGATTTTTTATATCCATGCAAAGCCAAATGGGGCTTCTACTTAAAGGTCTTCATTTGAAAGACCTCTGACACTGTAGCATTCCTTCAGTATTACAGTATTAGCCTGGATTTAGTTCTCAAGCCTTTGGAGTCTGTTAACCAGCAGCATTGCGGGTCTCTTTAATGTATATATGTTCAGGCTGGTTAGAGCATTTCTGCAGGCACTCAGTAGTATAACATCATGATGCCAGTATGTTAATGGGGGCCATGTTGTGAGGTGATGCCATGACTGTGCCATGATATTGTCACTGAACCTATCTGAGGTAGACATGGCCATAGTCTTAAAAACGAGTGACAGATTCACAAAAAACAATCCAGTGGTTCACCTTGATGTTACCATGAGGTAATGTAGAAGCAACTTTAAACTTTGCTTCATCCAACAGACTTTCCCCATTAGTAGCATTGAACTTGGCTCTGGTGCTGAATGAGCATCAAGGATTACCCCAAGCTAAAGAGAAAAGCTTAGAGGTAGTTGGCTGCCATCCACTGACTGAGCTTAATGCAGTGGTAGTGTCCTGGTATTTGTACACTCAGCTTGAAAGTGAGATCTCAGGCTGTTGATGTTGCTTGATCTGTTTAAACTGAAACCTCATACATGGCTTGCTTTACATACTCTAAAAGAAAAGATGTTTCTGTCAGTGATTATAGATTAGGCTCCTTGATAATTATTCAATTTACATTTTGAAATTGTAATGGCTTTCCAGCAGTTTGTGAAACATAAAAATGCAGTTAAGTATATCAGTGTCCTCAAGTTGGGGAGAGGAAAAGCCACCTACTGCTGCTCCTTGTTCTTTGAACCCTGGTAGAAAGTGCACCTGATGCTGTATCCTTGAGCGATAGACTGCAGGGTCATTCACCATTGAACTCAACACTGGAAGCCTGATGACTTGGACAAGGAACTGGGTGACTATTGCTTCCGGTGGAATCAGACCTAGCAAGGAACAGCACATTCAGGGAATAGTAAGTATGGGACACGAGTAAAACTCTCACGTGCAATTGCATGAAGGTAACAGCTAAACGACCCTTGCTACAGTTGTGTGTTCTAGTACCTCATGTCAATTCACTGTGGCCCTGGCAAGTTTCCTGCTTTTTATGTATGTGTGTCTGAGCTTCTGTCAATGTCCTTCCAGTCAGTGTGGTGCTGATTGAGTTGGATTTCAGGCCCCTTCCCTCTTTTTGGTGTTAAGTGCCACCCAAAAGAAGGAAAGAAAGTTACTGGAGGCAGAGATTCCCACATTCCAAGTAAATGCACAAATTCTATTGAAATATGATTGTTTTATTAGAACACTTTATCTAATGAGGTTCTTCCTACCTTTTGGGCAAGGGCTCGGTTGTCATTTGGCAACTGGGCTTTCTGGCTAATGGGAGTGTTGGACCATCGTCACTATAAAGCTTGGTCCAATTGGGGTCAAAAGTTTTTGTGTTGTAATTTTGACAAAATGAGCCAGGCATGCAAAGAGAGTTCATGCCTACTCCACACCCCAGAGAAACATTGCTTACTGAATACAACACTAAAAAAACTCACTAGTATACCAGGGCAGACTGTACATCCATCCTGAGGTTTCAAAGGAATCCAAGTTGAACGGTCCTCGTCATATGATTTCATTGTCCGTGATATTACTCCAGTACATTCAACTGAAACTGAATGATGTCAATAAACAGCATTTCAATATGTGTTGATATTGGGATTATTTCCATGAGATAATAGTTGATGGCGAAGGAGGAGGGAATGAAAATCTGATGTAATGTGGAAACTATAAATATTGTGTCTGAATATGTGTGGTATGTGGTAGGGATATGTATCTGTGTATATTTGCATGCATTTTAGTGCTTTTATGCTTTTGTGCTGGTAGTTTATGGAGATATTTGACCATATAAGATATCTTTATTAGTTACCTGTACATCAAAACACAGGGAAATGCATCTTTTGCATAGAGTGTTCTGGGGGCAGCCCCCAAGTGTCGCCATGCTTCCGGTGCCAACATAGCATGCCCACAACTTCCTAACCCATATGTCTTTGGAATGTGGGAGGAAACCAGAGCACTCAGAGGAAACTCACGCAGACACTGGGAGAACGTGCAAACTCCTTACCGACAGTGGGCGGAATTGAACCTGGCTCGCTGGCGCTGTATAGTGTTGCACTGCTGCACAGTAAATGTGTGTGTGTTGTTATATTTCTTAATGTATATATTATATTCCTGAGTGTAGCAGTATAATTTTGGCTTAAATAAATGCAGCACAAACAAGGAACCAAAGGTGTGGCATTGTCTGTTGTCTCCATGAGTATCTCAACACACATGGAGAACCATGAGAACCCTGACATTTTAAGTCACGCACATTCAGCTGGAAGCAGGGATGCAGGAAAGTAAATTTTGTGCAGAGGTCTTTGGGCTACTTTGGCACTTTGTCTTTGATCTTCATTCTCTTTGATCTGAGTCTGCATACTGCTGGGTATCTGCCAGTGCGGTTACAGACATTTCCCCAGAATAGAGACACCAATTGTAAGTTCCTTTTCAGGAAAAATTGGGGATATGGAGGTCTTAAGAGGATTCTTTTGTCGTCACTGTCCTCATGACACACAGTGCTTTTTCATCTTTGTCTTGAGGTTTATGCAAGTGTTGTTTATTTTTACATAGAGGAAAACTTTGTCCAGGGCTCTTTCGATCAGAGAGTCCAAAGGAGCTTTTGCCAATTTGTATTGGGTTGGCTGCTTTCTGTCGCAATGGGATTAAGAAACATCCTTCAGTGTTGATTCTGTCCGGTGACTTCAAAAGGATTTGTATGTATGCTTTGATCATTCAGTGCTTGCTGATTGGTCCATGCTAACTGTGTTTAGACGGCACAGATCAGTTGTATGGCAAAAATCAATTCCAAAAGAACAGAAGGCGTCTGATTTTAAATTTATTCTGTCAAAGCATACAATTTTATCTACCAAATTTACTTTCCCTGGATTCCTTTCTTCCTCCTTTCCCCTCTTTTCCCTCTCCCCTGATTGCAACTACTGCAGATTAATTGTCTTCCTCATCCTTTGAACATGAAGCTTACTCCCCACTGCAGCAGGGCAGTGAAGCTAGATTGTAGCTCATTCAATATGTCTTCTGTTCCAGATGGACCCTCCTGTTCAAAACCCAAGTTGGACCAAGGAAGTTAAACATATTATGTAATGTAGCTATGGGGTGCTGGTGGTGGAGGAAATAAATATTTACAGATGGTAGTTTGGATATCCATCAAGGGAGCTGCTTTGTTCTGAATGATGTTGTACTCCTTGAGTGACGTATGAGCTGCATTCATCTAGGCATAGAGAGCAGCCCATCATACTCCTCCTGACGAGCCCAGTAGAACAGTGGTGGAAAAGTTATGGGGTGTCTGAAGTTGAATCACTCCCTGTAGGGTTCCTGACTTTTGACCTGCTGTTGAAGTCATTCTAATTATGTGGCAGGTCCAGTTGAGTTTCTGGTTCAGTGGCCACCCAGGATGTTTATGGTGGGGGACTTGGAAACAGCAATTGCGAATCAAAGGAATGTCAAGGGTAGGTGGTTAGGCTCTTGGCCAATGCCTGGCACTTCTGTGCCATTAATTTTACTACTTACTAGTCCACATTGTCTAAGTCTTGCTGTATGTACCGTGTGTATGGATTGATACACTTGATACACTTACTGAAGAGATCCTTAAACAATGCTCTCTGGTCTTAGACACATCTTCCATGGGGGGGGGGGGGGGGGGGGGGGGGGGAGTTTCTTACCATCTACCCTACCTATGCCTCTCATAATCTTGTGTACCAGTTTATTCTTCTGATCTGTCTGTAAAAAGTGTCTAGAGTCTCACAATTTTGAGGAAGGATCAAGACTGCCCCTGGGGACTTTGATGAGAACTGCTTTGGGACTGTAGCACTGCCAAAGATCAGGTACAAAGTTGGGAGGCTATTACCTGTTCAATAACTTTGGGAATTGAGCATTAGTTTACAAGGGCAGAATAGCTGAGTGTTGGGTTTTAGAGAAGAGAATTGATGACCTTCTGAGGCAGGCAGTACCTGAGAAGAGAGAACCATTAACAATATTAGGCGACATAGGGGCCAGGAAGAGAAACTTAAAGATCAGCAGTTTACTGAGAATAGAGTTGGAACAGGAGGTGTGTTTTATGGACAAGGAGAGATTGGAGAGGACATGGGAAAAGATGAGAGTAATTGCAGATATATATTCAGAGTGAAGGACTGGGGTATACTCAAACGGTATGCACCTAAACCAACTGTATGATCAAAGTGTTTGTGGGATGAATGCACAAGAGCATGGAGGCAAAAAAAAAGAGGGAAATGAAAATATTTGGGTGAAGAATAGAAAGATGAGTAGATAAAGCACCTGAACCATATTGACAAAGAAATGTGGAGACCAAATGATGCAAAACAATTTGAAGGTGCAAGGAGATGCTTCCCAAGAAAGTTACGAAGTAAAATTTGATACCAGGCCACATAAGATGATAGAGAATATAAACAAAAGGAACACCAGTTTTAAAATTATTCTTGTTTTCAAGTCACTCCTACTCTGACAACTCCACAATTCTGTAACCACCACCACCAGCCTTGCAACCCCCTTAAGATGTCTCCGCCCCTACAGTTCAAAAGGTTTTAAGGAGCATCTTGAATAGAAAGCCAAGGGGTTAAGGAAGGAATTGAGGATTGGAGATTGGTGGTGTGATTAATATCAATGGTTCTCAAGAAACCAGAGTTGTAGGAACAGAGACATCTTGGGGGATTGCAGTGCTTGTGGCACTTGCAGAATTGTCGGGTGATGAGACCTGAAGTGATTTGAAAACAAGGATAAGAATTTTACAATTGTATTCCTTAACACAACAATGTGGCTTGGTCAGTGAGCTCAAGGATGATGAGTGAATGAGGCTTTGTGAGAGTTAGGATGTATACAGCAGAGTATTTGAAAGCAAGGGAAGTTGCTCAGAATGAAGTTGGAATAGTCGAGGGGTAACAAAGCCGTGGATGAGGGTTTCACCAGCAGATGAGCTGACAATAAGGGTAGACTCTAGTAGTGTTACAGAAATGAAAGTAGGCAGCCCTGGTCATGACACAATTGTGTGTTCTGAAATTCATCTTGGGGTTAAATATGATATCAAAGTTGTGATTGATCTGGTTTGGTTTCAGACAGCTGCTAAGGAGAGGGATGATGATGAGGATCAAAATCAATGCCCTCAGTCTTCCTAGTATGTAGTTGGAGAAATTCCTGTTGACCATGTAATGGATGTCAGACACACGGTCTGATTGTTTAGAGATGAAGGGATGTAAGAGGTGCTGATGAAGTATTTATTCAAACAGCTAAAGGATAGTGGCACCATTAGTGATGGGAACAGTGATGTACCTATGCTTGCCATTCAGTTACCTCATTAGAACTGATAAAGTCATGGAGAGCATTGGGTTAGGTTGTGATGCCATTTAAACGTCTGCAGATGAATTGCATGTTAATGTAATGTTGTGTGCAAAGAGTGGACACCTGATTTGGGTGTCGGTGTCCCAGCACCTTTGGTAGTGTCATTACATTCAGTTACAAATGGGGAAAATCAGGAAGGTTTGGATGACCAATTTTCCTCAGTGGAAGTTGTTGGAATAAAATGCGTGATCCATTCCCAATGGATTATTGTTTGTGTGTTGTTCACAGTTCATGACGGGCAGAAGATTGGACAATGTTGGTTATGTTGGTGATATAAAGAAAGTTATTAGCAACCAATGTCACTGTGGGCACTGGAGAAGTCATGTGCTCACCAATTCTTTAAACTTTTTTAGTTGGGCAAAGGTCCACAAACTGACATTGACGCTTTGGTAAATACTTGGTAATCAAATCTAACTATTGGAACAGATTCAGACAAAAAAATTCTGAATCAGGAGTATCCAGACTTCCTGACGCAGGCTATTTGGATGGGTGCAGTGGGATCAAATTGAAAGGACATTTCATATCCTAGGGCGATACAGCAAGGAAACAGACCCTTCAGTCCACCAAGTCCTCGCTGGTCATTGACAACCTATTTGCATGAATTCTGCATTAACTACATTTTTTATTCTCCCTGCATACTCATCCACCCCCTACCCCCCAAAGATTTTGCCAGTTACCCACATGCTAGGCGTAATTAGCTCACCGACCCGCACGTCTTTGGGATGCAGGAGGAAACCGGAGCACCTGAGGAAACCAGACCAGTCACAGAGAGAGTGTGCAAATTCCATTCCAACAGCACCCAAGGTCAGGATCGAACCCCTGGTGCTGTGAGATAGTGGCTCTGCTGGCTGTGCCACTGTCCTGCCCATTTCATAGAGTTTTACAGCACAGAAACAGGCTTTTTGGCCCACCTCATCCATGCTGACCTTGATACCTATCTATACTAATCCCATTTGCCTGCATTAGGCCCATATTCCTCTATGCCTTTCCTATCCAAGTACCATTTATTGGACGTGTTCTTGCCTGTTGTTTAGGCTTTAATGTGACAAGTTGCTGTCAGTCAACCAGCCAAAAATCACACTGCCTTCTTCAGGGCATCTAGATCCTATGTGAAGAGGGTAAGCAAGTTTGTATCTCTTTAACCAGTCAGACTGAAGTAACTTGGAACAACTGCAGAGAGTCTGGAACATGTGAATTCCATGTCAAATTGGATACAGCGAATTAAATAAAGGGGGAAAAATTACTTAATTCAGAGAAAAGTGATCAGGAAAAAAAATTAAGAAATTTAAAACTATTTGTAAATCCCCATAATTAAATTCTGAAGATCAAGACCTCTCAATTTGTAAAAGTTGGTTTCTAATGTCAGAAGGGTATCTAAGACTTAACTATAAACTTTAAAAGGACAATGAAAATGGAATGTAGATGTTTTAACTCTTTTGTGAATTTACTTCATAATCTGAGGTCAGTCAAGGAATTTCCCATCATTTAGGGTACTTGATTAGTGAATCAGTTGGAGAAACGACAGTGTTCCACAACTTCTGGAGAAGCTGGGCACTGAGGACAACAAGCAACAGATTCTTGCATTTACTGTAGCTTTGTGTATAATCTTCCTATTACTTGCAGCAAAGTCCAGCCCACACATAGGTCACTTATAAAGTTAAAATCCATGTTTGCATTGATTTACACATTACTCAAAACTGACTACAAATGAGTTTGGTCTTTGGACTGAGAATGTACTACGAATAGTCATTTATAGAATCCAAATGCTTGGAATTGAAACAGGAAGATGAACAAGAAATATGCCTGGCCAAATTTCCAGGCTTAACACACCACTGTTTGTATATTATTTCTGTAAACAATAAATCGTCCTGTCCCTGAAGTCCATTCTAGCAGTGATGAAGTGCTGTTTGTTCAAGCTGAATCCAGTTTCTGTCTACAGACGTTGAAGGGTGGTGTTGTTTTGTGAAACATTGAGCTGGCTGCTTATATTTTGTTAATTAAAGGTTAGCAGCAGTTGAGGGGGTTCTTTCTCCAAAACAGTGTCTGCACATCTCTTCCCTGCTTAGAAGCTATAGTTTTATTGTGCAGGTAGTAGTTATGACGGAACAATACTCGGAGGTTTTTTACAAGAACTATGTCAGCACTAGGGATTTGGTGGAAAGGAAATAAGCTGTTAATTTTAACATGGGCACAATTTGTTACTGAGGCCAAAGAATCAAATAGTGTGCAACTCATCCATGAAATGTGTGTTTTGCATCGTACCTCAAAAGGTATCATTTGCAACTGGAGTGCAAAACAATAAGGACTTGTGTTTGCATAGCACCTCAGGGTTGTCCTAAGTGCTTTTCCTCCAGTGACATTCTGTAGTGTTGCAAAATGCCATAATGTAAATCTCTCAATCTGCAAACAGTGATGATTTACGCATAATTTTGTTTTGACCAGAACACTGAGGAGAACTTCCCTGCTTTTCTTTGAAATCTACTTGCAATTCTAAGCGAGCAGGGCTTTGGTTCTCTACCTCGTCCAAAGGGCAGCAGCACCAGTAATGCAGCATCTCCTGCAGTACTGTAGAGTGATAATTGAAGGGGGATGTAAAGCACGGAGGTTGCTGCGTGCTTGAAAAAAATGAAAAGGTCCTTGGGGTTTAAACCTACAACTTTCTACAAAGATACAAGCTTACTGCACCATTCCTTCCCGTTTTATATGTGAACCTAGTTGGTGTTAGTTGGCTTTACCATGAAAGTGGTTTTGCAGTTGATCCTGGCCTTCTCCAGTTAAGGAGTCACTGAAGTTCCCCCCTATACTTGCCACTTCACTGCTGCCCTTCCACTGACCCCCTGACTCCACCTCTTAATCACTCTCACTAATCTAGCTGAAATTATTGCTCCTCCTAACCAAGGGTACTAATATTAGAAGCACGTGACAGCTGTCAGTGTGTAAATGGCAATGATTGAGACTGGAACCACATGGTTTGTTTGCTGGC
The DNA here is from genome assembly GCF_009764475.1 of Pristis pectinata. Taxonomy (NCBI): domain Eukaryota; kingdom Metazoa; phylum Chordata; class Chondrichthyes; order Rhinopristiformes; family Pristidae; genus Pristis; species Pristis pectinata. The sequence continues at coordinate 25,785,086 of NC_067425.1, forward strand.
CATTGTAATCTGATCGTCTTCACCCTCCCATTGGTTAAACACCTTCATCATGTATTTCTAGAGCCTAAGTAGCTGTGGTCCCTTTTAAAGTGCAAAACATCATAACGGGTCCTGCCTGTGTCCCTCAGTAAAGAAAAAATTCCTGGAAGAGTAGGATGTATTTGTGTTGCTACTCTTTCATATCTGCTAATCATTGCCAAAGAGAACAACAACAGAAAGCAACAAGTGTTTACACTTTAACACAGGTAGCTTAACATCCAGCATGAAGTGGAGGATCAGATTTCCAATCCTCTGCTCTTCTGCAGTTAGTAATTCTACACTTGAAGTAATTATTTGGATGACTGGAACATTCGCTGAAAAGAGCTTTCCTTTTAGGTTCTATTAATGCCTATTTACTATTTCCTAATTCCCAAACACAGATATAGAGCAAAGGAATGTATGATGTAAAGTGTGCAGTAGGTAGGAAGGATTTGCTGGGCCAGTCATTAGCCAGTTGCCTCGCCACCTCTGTTGACTTTCTCATGCCACTGAGAAGGTCCACAGTGCATCTTTGGTCTCGATCCAATCAGTTGTTGGCATATGGATTTGAACCAACATATTGAAGGTGGGTGCTTCAAAAATAAACTGAAGGCTAGAAATAGTTCTCTTTTGCATTTGGAATAAAGACTTCTTCAGGCAGGTCTTGTGGTGTGTAAGTACTGTATAGTCTCTTACAAAGGAAGTGTGTATGTCATTGGACATTATCATTCATTTAGTCATGGGAGTGAGAACTAAATAACTTTTTTTGTATGTAAAGGTGAAGGTTTGTTAGTGGGAGTTGAGAGTGTTTGTTTGCAGGAGCGAGGGAGAGAGTGCGTGTGTGTAAGGTTGAGAATGGATATAATGGCCTAGAAATTCACTCCCAGAACCCTGGGGTGGGTGGGAAGAACAGTGCTCTGTGTCGAAAGTGTGCTCAACTTGAGAGAGAGCAATATTACTGTATGTACACTTCCAAGACTTTTAGTGCCTGATGTGAAATCCAGTTCCTGCCTCTTTGTTAACTCTAGAAACTATTCCTGCATTAAACACTTCTAAAGGATGACATTGATGGTACACTGTTCAAAATTCATCCCTGACCTGATTTTCAACACCAATGACATGAAAGATTTATAGTTTTTAATTACTGCTGAACAACCAACTTTTACTAACACTTCCCCACCCGTGTCTCTCCCCTCCCCCCCCCCCCCCCCCCCCCACCCTTGAAGCGACACTATTTTGAAGGGCTGGCAGTCAAACTGGATCCCTTTGACCTCACTGAGATTTGTGAGCTCCCTTGGGATCATACACGTGCCTGGGTCTGTTTTACCCATGGAGGTCAGTGTCACAGTCACACTTGTCTGTTGTTGCTGATTTCTGCCATATCCCATAGTGCTGCATTAGGGAGATCACGCAAACTCCATTCTCCAACAGAGAAGATTGTCATCCATTTTCCATTACCCACAGCAGTGGGCAGAGCAGGCACAGGGATTTTCTACTCATAAAGGCTTCCACAAAGTGGGGCTGTTCATGGACTGCACATGTAGTATTATTTCTTGAAAGGCCTCTGTGGAAAAATTCTCTAAACAAAACCCCCCCTCCCCCCAACCATACAAAGCCCCCTTGCACACGAAGATGTCTCCTGCAAGTAATGTTCTTCGTCAACCCTTGGGAGCACTCTCCCTCCCTTTTCCCAGCATTACAGCATCCATTTTTGAACCACAGCACTACCTAATTGTTGCAAAAGTGTTGCTTGCATTGCCGCAGGTCTCTTTAAGAACTGGCTGCCACTGTTAACAGCTACAAGGCTAAGTGCAGGCAGCTGTGAGATCTTGCCGTAGATTAATAGTGTAGCACAAACTGAAACTGGTGAAGGGTGACTTTACACAGGGGAACTTAACAATGCTTTTCTGGGGAACTTGCAATTTAAAATTGTGATCTTTGTGGGACTTTTAGAATGACATTTTTTTAATGCCGTAAAACAATTTCTACCAATTCCTATGTTTAACAAAGCCATTGAATTGTTATTGTTATTGCTGGTGCCCCCTGCAGGCTGACGTGAGGCATTCTAGCTGCCAACAATGTAGCACTTGTTGATACTTCAGTGTATGTGCCAGGGTTTCTCTGATTTGGAGAATATTGAGATCCTTTTCCTAATATCACTATTAAAGTGACCACATTTGGGCAGTTGGAGACAATAATGTGCTCCTTGCATGCACGAATCCAATCCTGCACTTTGAGGATTATAGGATTATAAGGAACGATTGTAAAATGAACTGGGTGCGGTTCTGCATTGACAGCTTCATGCACTGTACTTCAAGGATAGGTCTAGTATAATAATGTGCATTAAACTGCAAAACTCTCACTAGAGTTGCTGTGAGGTATATTGGAGACTGTGTGTGAAATTTTCATACTAGCTGCACTTCATCTGTTAAAGGACCCAGCAATGTATCTAGACATTTTGTATTTCCTAACTGAATTTATTGGTGTTGACTTTAAAATCACCCTTTTCAGGAGAGAATATCTTAAATTTTTCCCACCACTAGTCAGAATATTTCTGGCTAGCACTTTGCACTTTAAGTAATATCACATCTTTATTTAAATGTATGTGACAATATGCTAAATAAGATTGACTGGGCTTTTCAGCTCAGCTCCCTTCTACATGTTTTCCCTTTATTTGGGAAGGAGTATTATTTTAACTAGTTTAATTACTTACAACTTTAAAATCACCCTTTTCAGTTGTGTATGATTGCTGACATTTAGGAGGAGCTGGGTGGGAGGCTACAGCACAGCTAGTAGAGCTGCTGCCTCATTGTGCCAGAGGACTGAGTTTAATCCCAACTCCTCCCCCTTGCCGTGCTTGCTGTGTGGAGTTTGCACAATCTCCCCGTAACTGTGTGGGTTTCTTCCAGGTGCTTCAGCTTTGTCCTACATCCCAAAGACATGTAGGTTCATAGGTTAATTGGTGACTGTAAATTGCCCCTAGTGAATGGTAGAAACTGGGGGACTTGATGAGCAAGTAGGGAGGGTAAAAAAATTGGATTCATGTCGAGTTATATTAAACAAGTGGTTGATGGTCAATGTGGATTCACTGGGCCGAAGGACTTGATTCTGTGCTGTATCTCGCAATGACTCCATGACCCCTGCTTCCTACTATCTGGTGAAATCCTTAGTCCTGCCTATGTTACTTCTAGACAATAGCAGCTTGCGTTTATGTCACATCTATATCGATAAACATTCCAACTACGGAGAAGTAATATTAAACAAAATCTGACGCAGCTGCTTCAGAAATATTGCAATGGGTGACAAAAAGCAAAATGTTTTCAGGTGTAGCCTCAAAGACCAGAGAGAGGTAGAGAGGCTGAGGTATATAAGAAAGATTCCAGAACTTCAGTAATTTTGTTGAATGAGCCAAGATGACCTCCCAGCTTGCACCATTAGCTCAATTAAGACCTGCTACTCAAATCTTAAATCGCATTGATGGCATCTTCCAAGATCTCAATGCCCCAAGTATTTTTTGGCCAATTAAGCTCTTTATTTCACTAATTTTCTTCAAATAATATGGGCAATGGAGCAGTCAACTTGTGTACTTCAGTGTCCCCTAAACAGCAATGTAATAGTGATTAGATTTATTGTGTGTGTATATATAATATATATTGGTTGATAAATGTTTCAGGCTTTGCAAGGCTAGACAGACTCTGACTATTTTTATCTTTGCTGGTTGACAGCCAGAAATGAAGACCTCCTGACTACATGATATCAGAAGCTTTGCAACACAATGGGTTTGAAGTTTTTATTTGTGAAACTGGCTGACAAATTTCTTATTATTTACAGTTTATGGGAAACGAGAACAAAGCATAGTTCACTAGTATTTCAACCATCTTGGTGCTTTTTTTAAAAAAACTTTGTAGAATTGCACTTTTAAGTGTTGGGGTTTAAAAGCACTTTTCAAGCCCTTTACATGGAAAAGTCTGAAAGCACACCAGTCTGCTGGTCATTCATATTAATTATTTTCTTGGATCTTCCTGAGCATAGGTTGGCCACTGCATAATGCACAATTGCTAGCTCCTTTGCAGTATTTTGAAGTCTCACTGAGGATCTGATAAGATGCAATGAAAGTGAGAACCTGGTGGTTCTTTCCTTTTTTTGTCATGCATCCTGAGCAACTTCCCAACCTGGGGTGACTACTCTGAAAGTTGACTGTAATCAATCAATGACCAACATGGGACAAGAGCAGGTAATGTCCTCTTCCATTCAGAACCATACAGTCAGATTTCTCTCGTGGATTGGATTAGCCATTGGATACATGCAGTGGTTGTGCAACTGCTTTGAGAATGTATAGCCTATGGCCATGATTCCTGCGGTGCTTTGATGCAAATCAGAATGCCTATTTCCCAAGCCTATTAATGACTTTTGTCACTCCTTGTGTATAATAGCTGATGATTGTTAATATCAGTGTGGCCCATTTCTTTATCCACCTTTGGACCCATGATTCTGGTTTTGTGAAATGCATTATTTATTTATCCAGCACTGATAATTTAGAGCCGTACCCATTTCCAGCAACTCTCCAATGTTCTTTGCTGGAAGTAGCCAAAGCAATGTTGACCAGTCATGCACCCCATGATATCTCAGATTCCAATGAACTTTGCTTGAACTGTACTCCTGCATATAACGATCAGTTGGTGAACATGTCTCAATTTGTAGAATCTTCAAAGAACAAACCAAAGAGGCATCACCCCTCAATTCACCACTCCCCCTCTCCTCTGTATGCTGGCTGTCTCCTCTCTCCACCCTCAGCCCTCATGCAGGGTTTTTGACCTGAAATGTTGACAATTCCTTTCTCTCTCCCCCACCGCCCCCCAAACATATGCTGCTCGACCCACTGAGTTCTTCCAGCAGGTTGTTTGATGCTCCAGATTCCAGCATCTGCCGTCTCTTGCGTCTTCACTAAACCAAATGGAAGGCTGGCAAACTATAGATGACAACATTTGGGTAAAGAGTGACAGATACAATCCTCTTTCATTTATAATGAATTCTCATTCTTAGCTAAGTTTTGGAATTTGGAGCAAAGGCTCTAGGTTTTCCTGGAAAGAATATAGTGAAGATGAGTTGGCTCACTGCCGTGTGTATGTGAAATCTTACATATCAACCTAAGAAGCCTTAGTTTAATGCCATATCCAAGAGGCAGTACCTCCAGCAAAAGAATCCTTCAATAATGCACTGAAATAAAAGCCTGGTTTATGTGCCTCAGCCTCTGGAGTGATGCTTGTATCAGGAGAAAATGTTTCCACTATGCTAAGGCTGCACAATTCAAAGAAGCAGATGTTAAGAAAGTTTATAAGACCTCTGTGCTGTAACAGCAGAATAGATGACTCCAACTGGTACAACACAGTGAGAGAGTAGAAGCTATCCCTTCCTGCTGGCTTAGTGGCAAAGTGGTGATACAGTCATTGTTCCTTCCTGCTGATATTTCCAGACACTGGGTAACAAAGGCCCCCCTCTTCGTAACATAGCCCAACTAGAACAGGATGGACTCTGGCACATAATACTGATAGAGTGCAATGAGCTAATGATTTGGACAATATTTTATCTTGCTGGCAGAGTATGTTGAGACTTTACTGGCACAGTATAGCTTGCATCTATACGGCATCTTTAAAATGTCCCAACTTGCTTTCAAGGAGAAATATCTGGCAACATTGGAAACTAAAACAGCATTGTCAAAGAACTAGATTTTAGGGTATGACTCATAACAGAACACGTCAAAAAACATGTCACTAAACATATCTTTGACATGTTTAGTTTTTGTGTTACAGACATGTTTTATTATGCAATGAAGCATCACTGACATAGACATAGGAGCAACCATCGTGTAGATTGCCAAATATCCTTTGAGACATTCAGTGCCTCCCAGGGAGTTGAGATGTGTCCCAGTAGATGTGCTGAGTACATCGTGCAGGCTGAGCTTCTGTAAGCCATCTTTACAATACTAAGAATGAGATTGCGCATCGGCATGTGCCCAGCTGGCAGTAGATGAGCAGAGATGAAAGCAAAGTCCCGCAACACAGTAATCATTCCTGCGCACAAACAGGAAGACGCAAGTTACATTTCAATTACTCTTTTCCTTTGATTTCATTCCAAGTGCAGTTTAATTTTTAATCAAGTTACCATATTGCCTCGAGTATGACCTGCTTATCACCTCCTCAAATACAACATTCACAGAAGAGCTCATGTTACGGCAGTGCAGTCTGGGTGCTGTGGTGTTTGAAGATTGCCTTATGGTGAGAACGGAAAGGTCTGGGTACAATGCCCCATTTGTATACAATTCTTCTGCAGCTGAAACAGATGCCAGCTGGAACATCTCGTCTCCACGGATGAAATTCAATGAAGTGCAAGGCTGGTGAGAACAAAAAAGGAGTTTGAATTTCACAGTCAATAAAACTTCAGAAGTTTCATCATTGCCTTGAACATGTTTCCTGCGTTACTGCGGTAACAGCTGGCTGAATATGAAAAAGCAGCCACTATAGACAAAGTGGCCTAGCTCCAAAGTGAGAGTGATGGATTCTTGCTCAGAGAAGTTGGTAGCTGCAGCAGGAGGTTAATGGACTCTTGGTCAGAGAGGATGAGAGATCCAGGGAGAGGGTGACCAGAACCGATCAGGGTAGATGGTGGCGACACTAAGAGAGCAATGCACTTTCAGCTGGAACTGGGTGCCAGTGAAGATGATGGGAAGATAATCTGTTCATAGATTTGGTAGACTCTTTAACTGGATATTTTGTAAGGGGATTGCGCTCTGTTTCAAATAGATTTCACCAAGCTGTGCCACACTTTGGGGGAAAAAAAACCCACAGGTTACAGGCTGGTTTAAAATATGTTGGCCAACTATTAGCTCTTTCTAATTAAGGAAGTACTGTGCTGCATCAGGATAAAAGTGAAAGATGCAGTATGTAAGGAATCACATGTATTACATAATGGAAGACAGGGTATCAAATGAGTCTGAGGAATTTTGTGCAAGGCTGTTAGAAGGCCGCTGTGGTGTGTACTCTGTTCAAGCCCCTGGCCTCCTGAAAGCAGATGGCTCTTTTACTCAATTAAGTTTCTGAGTATTCAGATTCAGTACCTATAGAGGTTTTAAGGACTTATTTCCTTCGTCTTCTTCTGGTTCATTTTTCATGGAATTTGTCTCCAAATGAACAAATTAGTTCCACTGCCCTTCTGAGTGCTGAGAGCTGTATCTACCTCGACATCGGTTGCACCATCCCAGAACACCAGGAAGTTGCATCTTTTGTTGCTGTGGACAGAAATTGGGTTCAATCAGTAATAATTCCTTACCTTTCCCCGTTCATTCCAAGCTTTTTGGTTTTTGATTTGAAGATTGGTGCTGCTGCCTGTGACCATGATCTTGCTCATTTTCTAAATCCCAAAATACATTGCCTGTTGCTGATGTCACTTAATTGGCAAATGCTTCCTCCCTCCTCTAACCTTATGTAGGCCTCATCTGCTTTGGGATGGAGCTCAATGCTTTCCCTAGTGTGGTGTATATTTAAACTAACATGACTGCTACTGGATTCCGTATCTGAAGCCTTTTTCCTTTAACATTGGTATTAACTGCCAATATCTGAGTGATGTCACTTGCTGATTTACTAAAAACTGCCTGGAATTGCTGCTAGTTCCAAGTTGGCTTTTCTAATTTTACTGTTTTACTTGGAGATCAGTATTTCTGTTTTGGAACTTTCCCTGCAAAGGCCAGGGAGTGAAGGGCCTTCAGGATTGTAGTGCAGGCTACAGGGAAACCACTAAAAATCCCATTGGGCGGAGAACACTGGTAGGAAATATAAAACATGAGCAAGTCAGGTTGAAAGGCTAGTATCAGCAGATGGCTTTGCAAATTGAACCAAACATTGCCTACCTGGTATTGCAAGTGTTGGTAAGAAGTCTGCACCCTACTTTTCCTGACATCAACAAGAAGGTCCTGTCTGGGTGCTTAGATAGAGACTGCCTAGTAATTTTAACCTCTGTTAAGACCAAAGTTGACTTTTGATAAGAGGCTTAAATTGACATGAAAGCAATTGAAGAGCTGTGACTGATATTTTACTTCCTGTACATAAGTCCTCAGCATTATAGAAGTAACGGCATTAAGTGCTCATTATGCCAAATCCATGTTCCCTTTTCATATATCTTCTTATTTTGAGCTGCATGGTCCTCTCTCTTCAACTAAGTGCACCAGGAAAGAATCTGCTAAACTGCCATGGGACAAGTCAATGGCCTATGGCCAATTCCCTGCTGGTGTTGCTGTTAAACCAGATGCAGCCTACTGCGCTGCTCTTTTTCGGCTTCACCTTTCAAATCCAAGCAGCAGTTTGCTTTACAAAATGACATGGCAAGTACTAAATTTTTTGCGTTTGTAATTTTTAAGAGAGTCGGAGTTACTGGAATGCAAGGCACTGGCTTTCTATGGCCCAATGAAAACTCCGGGTACTCATCCTAAAGAGGTCAGACCTCTCAGCATGAGAGCATGGTGCAATGGACTCAGCTTATTTAAACACAACAGTCATTCATTTTTAGCTGCAATGTAGTGTGATTGCATTTTAATTCAATGTGATTTTTTTTCCTTCCAAAATATTGACCAATGTCGGGTCTGCATGGACCAAAATTAATGGTTTATGGTATTTTTATTAAGGATCTGGAAAGAACTGCTCAATCATAAGGAAAATCTTATAGATTTTCAAATGTTTTTATTAGAGGAGCTTGAGAAAACATGGGTCAACTGTTGCATTTGAATGGATGGTCACTTTTTTGCCAGTGCCATCAGCAGTGTGATTTAAGTGTTCTGTGTGGTCGAATTTTAGACTGTAACCAAAGCAGCCCCTTTCTGAATTGCATTTGTATCACTATTTCAAACACAATTCATTGTTCTTTAGTCCCAGTAGAAATCTGGTGGATAATGCATTACTATTTTCATTTAGCAATTATAAACATGTCTCATTTTCTTACACTTTTATGCTCACATACTAATGTCTTTGGAATTGATGCTTGACTTCTGGTGATTTCCCATCATCTTGTATCTCTAAAGTGAAGTCAGTATTAATTGTTGAATGTGATTGTAGAAAATTCCTTGTACGAGATTGGACGTAGTGAAGATGTGTTAATCCAGACTACAGACTCTCTCTTCCAATTAGCAATTAATTTGCTGAGCAGAATAATGCAGCAAGAGCCACTCTGAATTCCATGCAGAGTGGAACTAACAAAACTTGTGCAATAAGCAGAAATGTCAAATACATAGGGAGCTACAAAAAAACAGACATCATGAAAAGGCCGAGTAATGGATTGTAGCTGTAATGCCATTTATGATTCCTAGATTGTGCGTGGCTTTCATGACGATTCCATGTAATTAATGAAGTGCACATTTCCTCAATTCAGTGCTTTATCTTGCAGCATATTCGAATTCCTTGATTTCTATACTAATAGGATTCATACACAAATACTGAAATAAGGTGCAAGGGTTTTGTTCATGTTATTAATAAATTGAAGTTGCAGTCTGCAGTTATTTACCCCATCTCTTTGTTCACAAATGCACTACCTAAAGTTTGCTAAGTTTTTATTGTTTTATTTGGCAGTTTCATCCTCTGTGGCTATGTAATACCAGTGAAGATGAACAACAAGACTATGGCTTTGTCAGTATGATCAAACTGGAGAGACCTGATCGAGACCCACATCCTTGTCTCTCACTCTTCAACAAGGTAGGGGACCTCTGCGTGTGGACACTTGTGCGTGTGCACGCACACACATCCATTCTTATGTATGTATGCGTATATTTGCACATGTGGATGTACTTAATTTAAGATGGTATTTAGCAAATTATTTGATTTAAGAGTGTCTGAGGGCTTTAAGGTTGAGGGTTAAATGCCAAAAGTTCTCTGTTTTAAAAAAAAATTGATATTTTTCAAGAAACTTAAATATTTCTAAAATTCTCCTCTGAAGGAATGACCAGAAGCCCTCTAGTATAGCACTGTCTCAGGCCAGGTACAGTTATGTAGGGCCAAGACTCAGACTTAGATTGCTTAGGCACCCAGTCTTGCTTTGACTCAGTTGAGTGGGGCTTGTGGCCTTCCAGTCCCTTCGGAGACTGCAGTGTGAGCCAATGGGCCTTGGCAATCTGCATTGGCCAGGTTTAACTGAACTTCACAAATAACCCTAAGAACTTGATATCCATGCATCAAGCTGGGAATTGAACATTCATTCTTTCTGGTGTTGTTGATCTGGCGCGAGTGAGGGCAGGAACAGGGGACGGATGGAGGACAACAGAAAGCTTTATGTATACGAACAGATTGGGTGCATTTTGCACAATAGTAATTCCTATTTAAACCAGCACTAACTGATTCTGTAACTTCTGACCACTTTTCTTGGTTCCTCCATTCCTGCCCAAGTGGTGAATTTATACATATGTGTAGCTTATTAGTGGTTGGTCAGTTATACATACAGCACCCACCTCTCGCCCAGATTCAAATTTTCTAGATATAAACTCCCATGTTTCTCTTGTATACTCATCTGAAGACATTTAATGAAATGCAGCAAAGTTTAAAGAAATGCAAGCTTTTAAACTCTTCCAACAAGATGCCAAAAGATCTTGGCCTATGAGTAATAAGTAGAGCTGAAAGTAAATTGTAGTTAATGCATCTGATCTATGTAATCACAAATTAATGTGTTAATTGTACATATTAAGGGGAAAGATTGCATTGGAGTTTTCAATAAAAGAAACTTCACTCAATACCCTCTCTCCCATCCGCCTCCTCTTCTTCAAAAGCCAAAATATTTACCTTTGGACCATTAGGAAATATTGGTACTCTATTGTTGTTTATCAGTCCAATTAAAATTACAATTAACTGGCGAATAAATTTTCTGAGCACTTTACAGCTCTGGTTTTAAGGGGAAATCACGTGTCCCCTTCTCCTTGTGCAGCATTTGGTAGTTTCAGCTCTGTCCAACAGAGGATTTACTTTTCCAGTGCTGCATACTTAATATATTTTTTGTGTCAGTATCCTTTCATCACGGTATACTATTAGATGTTGCATTTTAAGGATACTCTGCAAATGGTCCTTAATGCGGAAGTGACCAACCGACCAGTGGTTATAGGATGATGCAGATAACTCTGGATATGCATCTGGCCCTCACCACCAGCAGCAGTGTTAGATTATTCAACCCTTGCCGGATAACTGGTACATTTTGGCTATGCCACCACAGTTTCTTGTAAATTCTAGGATTCAGGTAAGTGTAAGAGATATGAAATGTGCCTAATGTTATGGCAGATAGGCCTTCCCAAGGCAGCTATTGAATAAGAACAGTGCAAAAAATCTGGAGAATTTCTGTCTGTGTAGGTACTTAATTTGTAGGTTGTTTTTCTTAGGATCTTTGCCTTTGCCATTTACTTTGCTGACCCTGAGTGTGATCATCAACATGACATGATGTTGTAAGCCTAGATATGGGCCTGGAGGTTTGTGAAAGTGAAGCTGAAGTAGAAGAATTATGGAGTGAAAGGTGTAATGGTTGAAGGTCTTGCCATTAGTTGAGGAATTAGTAGGGGAGCTGTATGTGAACTTGTTGATGGGGGAAATCAGCAGAGCATAAAGGAAAAACTGGGACACAGTGCAGAAGAAAGTTCAGAGGTACAATCCACAAACTGAGGTTGGATTGGAGCCCAGAATGCCATAAAGGAAGTTGATGAAGATGAGCTGCAGGTTTCTGGTGTAAGAATGAAGCACCATTGAAGTACAAGTGCAAGCAGCATATTGAGCTGAAAGAGCTAGACAGACTGTTCTATGTATTTTGAAGATTACTGCTGAATATAGTAGCTTTATTTAAAGTTGAGCGTCATATATAGTGGCATAGAAGCAGATACATTGGCCCAACTTGTCCATGCCGACCAAGTTCTCTACCTGAGCTAGTCCCATTTGCCTGCATCTGACCCATATCCCTCTAAACCTTTATTATTCATGTACCCATCCAAATGTCTTTTAAATGTTGTAATGGTACCCGCCTCTGCCACTTCCTCTGGCCACTCGTTCCACATACCCATCACCTTTTGTGTGGAAAAGCTTACCCCTCGGGTCCCCATTAAGTCTTTCCCCTCTCACCTTAAACCTATGACTCCCCTACCTTGGGAGAAAGGACTAAGACCATTCACCTTATCTATGTCCCTCATGACTTTATACACCTCTAAGGTCTCCCCTCCGCCGCCTTTGCTCCACTTGTCTAAGTTAAACTCTATCTGCCATTCCTTGGCCCACTTTTGCAGTTGATCTACATGCTGTTGTAATCTTAGGTAACCACCTTCACCGTCTACCACACCGCCAATTTTGGTGTCATTGTAGACTTACTAACCATGCCAACTACATGCTCATCTAAGTCATTAGTAGAGATGATGAACAACAGCAGACCCAGCACCAATCCCTGTGGTGCACCGCTGGTCACAGGCCTCCAATGTGAAAAGCAGCCCTCCACTACCACCACCCCCTGATACCTACCACCAAGCCAATATGTACACATTGTCACCCTAAAATAAAACTGAAAAGGTATTGAGTGTTGAGTGCTCTGGGGTAAGTGATGAACTGAGACTTACTTGGGGAGCAATGTCCCTTTAATAAAGCTGACTGGGATTTCAGCTAGACCTTGACTATCAGCAAGGATCTGGATGACTGTCAAATGGATTGCAGAACACTATTTGTATATTGCTGGGATCAGAGAGGTGCCATGGAACGAAGACTAGATTGTGTTATTTTAGATAATGGAAGAAACTGATGTGCTGGCATTGGTGGGTCAGATTGTAAAAATAATGATTAGCTTTTTAATCGGAACTGGGGTGATGATAGAATAGGTTCATAATGAAAATGAGCGCACTTGTACACATGTAACATTCTTAAAAAGCAGCTTGTGTAGCCAAACACGACGCATTGCTGAAAGGAAAACTCAGAGACGTGGACGCTGAATCGGAGCACACTTTACTGTGGCAAGCAAAACGCACGCGCAAGAGTACCTGAGAGCCTCTCCAGCGGTCGTGAAGTAAGATTCCTGCTGGAAGGCATGCCCCATGGTTAGTCTACGACGCGCTCCTGTGCGTCCGCTCGCGGCTGCCGATGGCGGTTCGAGTCCCGTGAGTACAGGCCAATACACTGCACCCCCCACCCCCCAAAGAAACGTCCATCGGGGGTGTGGGACCCCCAGTCTGTGTCCCCCTCTTGGGTGGCCTGCCCCGCCGGCACGGTGAGGGTACCTTCACCGGCTGCTCAATGTCCAAATGCGCCGGTTTGAGGTGGTCTGCTCTGAAAGTCTCCTTGTGGCCTCCCACCTCCATGACACACATAGATCCATTGTGCCGGATCACCCTGAAGGGTCCTTCGTATGGCCTCTGTAGAGGTGACATGCATGCCCCTGCGAATGAAAATGTACTCACAGTCCTGGAGGTCCTTAGGGATAAAGGACGGTGTAGTGCCATGTCTGGAGGTGGGAACCGGTGCCAGGGTCCCTACCTTGTCCTGCAGCCTCGTCAGCAGTTCTGCCAGCGTCCATGCTGGACCTTGGGCCTCTGGCACGAACTCGCCTGGGACCGTCAGGGGAGTGCCGTAGACCAACTCCGCCGAGGAGGTGCCCAGGTCCTCCCTGGGAGCCATGTGGATGCCCAGTAAAACCCAGGGGAGCTCATCTGTCCAGTTGGGCCCTCTGAGGTGTGCCATCAGGGCTGACTTGAGGTGCCTGTGGATGCGCTTGACCAAACCGTTGGACTGTGGGTGGTACGCCATGATGTGATATAACCGGGTGCCCAGGAGCTGCTCCAGTGTTGTCCACAAACCTGACGTGAACTGTGCCCCTCTGTTGGAGGTGATGTCCGCTGGGAGTCCGAACCTGGCGATCCGGTTTGCGATGAGCATCCTGGCGCAGGATTCAGTGGACGTGTCTGCTAGCGGCGCAGTCTTTGGCCATCTGGTGAACCTGTTGACCATGGTAAAGATATACCTGGCGCCCCAGGAGATGGGCAGGGGGCCGACGATGTCCACGTGGATGTGCTGAAACGTCTCGAGCGTCGGCTGGAACTGCTGGAGGGGGGCCTTCACATGCAGATGGACTTTGGCGGTCTGGCAGTGTACGCAGGTCCTGGCCCAGTGTCCGACCTGCTTGTGCAAACCATGCCAAACAAATTTGTCTGCTACCAATTTGATAGCTGCCCGGATGGACGGGTGGGCCAGGCCATGTAGCGTGTCGAACACCCGTCGCCTCAATGCTGCTGGTACCACAGGCCGAGGTCTGCCGGTAGACGTGTCGCACAGGAGCCGAACTGCTGTCGGGCTGACGGGGACGTCCTCCAACTGGAGTCCCGAAACAGTGGTGCAGTAGGCCGGGATCTCAGCGTCCGCCTGTTGCGCCAGCGCCGTGTCGTTGATCCCTGGGGCTGAGGTGGTCACTGAGTGGATGTGGAGGCAGGACAGCATGTTGGCGTCCACGTTGTCCTTCCCTGCGATGTGGCTGACATCTGTGGTGAACTCCGAAATAAAGGAGAGGTGCCTGTGCTGCCGAGCTGACCATGGGTCCGATACCTTTGCAAGGGCGAAGCTGAGGGGCTTGTGATCTGTATACACGGTGAAATCCCTTCCTTCGAGGAAATACCGGAAGTGCCAGATAGCCAGGTAGAGCACTAGCAACTCCTTGTCGAAAGCGCTGTACTTAACCTCGTGGTCACAGGTGCCGGCTGAAAAAGGCGAGCGGTCGCCACTGGCCCTCGATGAGCTGCTCCAGGACTCCGCTGAATGCCGTGTCGGAAGCATCAATTGTGAGCGCCGTGGGTACATCGACTCTCGGGTGTACTAAGAGGGCCGCCTTCGCCAACGCCTCTTTGGCCCGCTCGAAAGCCTCAGTGGGCTCTGCGTCCCATGCCAACTCTTTGGCCTTGCCGGCCATCAGACCGAACAAGGGTCTCATGATGCGCGCTGCCGTCAGCACGAAACGATGGTAGAAATTTACCATCCCCACAAACTCTTGCAGGCCCTTGACCGTGCTGGGTTTGGGAATCTGGCCTGAACCTTGTCCGGTAGAGGGGCAGCTCCATGCTGGTTGACCCTGTGGTCCAAGAAGTTGATCTCTGTCAGTCCGAACTGGCACTTCGCCGGGTTGATTGCCAGTCCATAGTCACTCAGGTGCTGGCAGAGTTGGCGCAAATGTGCCACATGCTCTTTGCGTGACTTGCTGGACACCAGGATATCGTCCAGGTTGATGAAGACAAAATCCAGGCCTCGCCCCACCGAATCCATAAGCCTCTGGAAAGTCTGGGTGGTGTTCTTGAGGCCAAAAGGCATCCTTAGGAATTCGAACAACCCGAAGTGGGTGATGAGGGCCGTCTTGGGCACATCGTCGGGGTGCACGGGGATCTGATGGTACCCCCGGACCAGATCGATTTTTGAAAAGATGGTTGCCCCGTGGAGGTTCGCAATGAAATCCTGGATGTGGGGCACCAGGTATCGGTCGGTGGTTGTGGCGTCATTGAGTCTCCTGTAGTCCCCGCAGGGCCTCCAACCTCCTGCGGAATTGGGTACCATGTGCAGCGGAGATGCCCAAGGGCTGTCCGAGTGGCGGATGATCCCCATCTCCTCCATCTTCCAGAACTCCTCTTTGGCGAGGTGGAGCTTGTCGGGTGGGAGCCTACGGGCTCGGGCGTGCAGCGGTGGCCCTTGTGTGGGGATGTGGTGCTGCACGCTGTGCTTGGGACCGGTAGTGGAGAACCGTGGGGTGATGATGGAGGGGAAATCCGCCAGCACCCTGGCGAACTCGTCACCCGAGAGTGTGACAGAGTCTAGGTGGAGGGCCGGGAACTGGGCTTCTACGAGCTGGAAGGTCTGGAACATCTCAGTGTGGACCAAACGCCGACCCTTCAGGTGGACTAGAAGACGGTTGGCTCATAGGAAATCCGCCCCTAGTAACGGCCGTGACACCGCTGCTACCGTGGAGGTCCAGGTAAAACAGCTGGGCCCAAAACGCAGCGGGATGGTACGTGAGCAGTACATCCGGACGGTGCTGCCGTTCGCAGCGGCGAGGTCGGGGCCTGGGGCCACGTTACGGGTGTCCATATTTGAGGGGGGAGGGACGCTGATTTCAGCCCCAGTGTCCACCAGGAAACGTCGCCCGGAGTGTCAGTCCCAAAGGAACAGGAGGCTGTCGCGATGGCCAGCCGTCGAAGCAAATAGTGACGGCCGGGCCTGGCGTTTCCCGGAAAGGCACACGGTGGATGGCAGTGGCGCGCGTTTGACCCCCATCTCTAATGGTAAAAGCACCCTTGATCCGAACCCTTATCCTTGTCCCCCGTGGGTCTCAGTGGCTTTGGTTGTGGGGTCTTGGCTTTAGGGTGCGCGGTCATGGTTAGGCAGATGGAAGCCACTCCCCGCTGCTTACTCTGCCACAAAATGTCCGCCCTGACTGCGAGGTTGCGCGGGTCGCTGAAATCTTCGCCCGCAAGGAGGAGGCAAATGTCCTCTGGCAGTTGCTCGAGGAACAACTGTTCGAATAAAAGGCACGGCTTATGGCCATCCATGAGCACCAGCATGCCGTCCATCAGCTCGGATGGCTTGCGGTCGCCCAGGCCATCCACGTGCAGAAGCCGCGCAGCTCGTTCACGGCGGGAGAGTCCGAAAGTGCAGATGAGGAGTGCCTTGATCTTAGCGTGGCTGGTGCAGGAAGTCGATGATCCGGCCTGCCGTGTCCTGGTCGAGCGCGCTGATCACGTAGTAGTACCACGTGGTGTCGGCTGTAATGCCTCTGATACTGAACTGGGCCTCAGCCTGCTCGAACCAAATGTGGGGCTGAGCAGCCCAGAAAGTCAGGAGCTTGAGCAAGACTGCACTGTGTGAGTCATTGGAATTCATGTCACGGGTCACCAAATGTAGCCGAACGCGACGTGTTGCTGAAAGGAAAACTCAGAGATGTGGAGGCTGAACCGGAGCACACTTTACTGTAGCAAGCAAATTGCGCGCGCACACAAAAGTACCCGAGAGCCACTCCGGCGGATGTGACGTAAGATTCCTGCCAGAAGGCCTGCCCTGCAGTTAGTCTACGACGCACTCCTGCGTGTCCGCCCGCGGCCGCTGATGGCGGTTCGAGTCCTGTGAGTACGGGCCACTACACTTGGATAATTACTATCCATTGGAGCGTGTCTGATAACCAGCGAATAAGCCCCTGCAGTCTTCCTGCTTATGAATATTACTGATGTGCTAATACCCAGCACTTCATGCAGCAGTCTGGAGCAAGAAGATCCAGGTGGGCTGTTTCATTGCACATTCTTGCTTCTTGTTTCAGAGGCAGATCCGGCCTGACCTCAACCATTAATTGTTTGTCTGGTAGAACTTGGCTCTTCATTTCACTTTCAGAGCCAAGGGAAATAATTATGGGTTATTGGAGATTTAGGAAAGGAACAAGCCAATAAGATGATAGAAGGTTGCTTGTATTCTGTTGTAATGTTTGTTCATACAGGCAACTGAAAAGGCATAGCTAATGCTTTGAAGATTTGCTTTTACTTTTGTCATATGTCTTGATTATTTTCTGACTAAATCAAAGAAGTACCAAACATACAAACTGTCATTTTACTCTGGCTGAATTGTGACCGAATGATTATTTCTTAGTTAATACTTTTACAGCCAAAAAACTTTTTTAAGAACCAAGTGCTTCCAGGCATAGGAGTTAATTGCCAAAGTCTGTAAGGGATAGTCTAGTCCCATAAGCACTAAGAGCACCAGCCTTCCACAAAGAGCACTATGTTTGTGCTATGGCTATCTGATTGAAATCATCTCCCTGGAAGCTATCAGTTTAGGGAACAAGGAGCAAAACAATTACTGCTCTTCCTCTACCTTCTAATTTCAAATGAATTTACCCATAATCAGTGAGGAACAAGTTCCACAGATCCTTTAAAGTTGTGTTTCTACACACATTTAGCTTGGAAGGGAAAACTGCTGCACAGCAAGTGCTATCAAGATGGGCGAAGCAAATCTTGCCTGAGGAGCATCATGATGGGCCATCCTTTTGTACCTCTCAATTACATCAGTTTTTTATCAGTTGTAACTGGACGTCATCTGGGCAGAGCATTGTTCAGCTGGCTTGTCATCATCAATGTTCAGGTGTCCTATTCATGCAGATCCTCCTCAACTGTACAGAGTATTTATTCCAGCTGTCTCCCTGCGTTCCTCTATCCCAAGTCCTTCTCCCAATTATTCTTTTTACAGTCTGTCTAAATCTATTAAATTTAGTGGGAGAATAGATGACCCCTCCTGATACAATTTAGTGCTATGTTTTAGCTAAGTAGCAATGATAAACTCCACATTAGAACTGAACAGGACTTTTGTAATCCTACAGCAGGGGAACAGCCCACTCGGCCCAACTCATCCGTGTCGGCCAGTGGGTACCCTTCCATATCAGCCCTCTGTGCCTAAGTGATTCAAGTGCTCATCTTGACGCTTAAATGCTGTCAATGACCCAGTTTCAACCACTCTCTCACGCAGTGCATTCTAGGTACTTAATGCTCTCTGAGTGAAGGAGGTTTCCTTCATATCCCCTTTGAATCTCTTCCCCCTTACCCTAAACCTATGTCCTCTAGTTTTATCTACCTTTGATATGGGGTGCAGTTTCCTGCAGTCTGTCCTATCTATACCCCTCATCATCTTGTATACCTCATTCATGTCCCCTGTTAACCTCCTCTGCTCCAGGGAGAACAGACTTCTCCAGTTTCTCCTCACAACAGAACTGCACCATCTCAGGCAACATCCTGGTGAATCTCCTCTGCACTATCACCGCCTTCCTATAACATGGTGACCAGAACTGCACACAGTACTCCGGCTGAAGTCTGACCAAGGTTTTGTGAAGCTGGAGCATAATGTCGCTACTTCTGTATTCAATGCCCTGACTAATGAAGGCCAGTATCTCATATGCCTTCCTAATGTTATCTACCTGCATTTCCACCTTCAAAGATCTTTGGACTTGCACACCAAGGTCCATCTATTCCTCAATATTCCCTAAGACCCTACTATTCATGGTGTATGTCCTGGCCTCATTAGTGCTTCTGACATGCATCACCTCACACTTGTCTATATTAAACTCCTTTTGCCATTTTTCAGCCCATTTTACCAACACATCGCTATCTCTCTGCAGCCTTCCACACCACCAACAACTCTGCCAATCTTCATGTCATCCGTGGACTTGCTGGTCATGCCTCCCACATCCACATCTAAGTCATTCATGTAATAGCTGACAAGATATCATGGAGACCACACCACCAGGTTCAAGAACAGCTACTTCCCTTCAAACATTGGGTTCATGAACCAAACTGCATAACTCTAATCACTATCCCAGAAGAGCAACACTATGATCACTTTGATCATTTTGCACTACAATGAACATTTATTTTGTTCAAATTATGTTCTTTCTTGTAATAAATTATGTATAATTTATGTTTAATTTATGTTTTTCTTGTGAATTCTATGATGCTCTGTGCCTGTGATGCTGCTGCAAGTAAGTTTTTCATTGCACCTGTGCATGTACTTGTGCATATGACAATAAACTTGACTTTGACTTTTTTCAGCTTTTCTCCCAAACTCTACATGGCACAGCCTTCAGAGCGACTGCCTTTATTGGGTGGCTTCCAATATGATTCATTGTGTTGAGACTTTGTAGGATTTGCAGGCTTTGTCTAAGGGGCATCCACAGATCTGGTTTCCATTAAACGCAGAAGCCAGACAGTGGCTTCTATAGGCACTAGATTAATACAATGCAGTCTCAGCCTCAAGTTCGACCAATTGTTCTGCAGATATCTACTTACAGAATAAATCTCAAAATGGCATGGGACTTGTAGACTATTGGGATGGGGAACCCCATATGGGAGGAAGCAAAAGGCAGTTTCTGTGTCATGGATAATGTGAAAAGTGTTTTGGTTGTGTCATATGGTGATTTTTGAGGAACATAATTTACAGATGCAGTTGAACATCCATTCCCTGGTGAACCAGTGCTCAGCACTGGAGGAGATGGTGGGGGGAGTAGATGGAATGGAAAGAAACAGGCAATGTATTACTGGTGGTGGGAGCAATATTTTTATTCCGATTTTTCCCTCTTCATGTCCATGCCCTATGAAGTTGTGCAGGCCATTAAAAATCAGTTACAAATTCAGACATGTTATGGGATAATTTCTGAAAATGCATTGTATATACTTAACCATGGTAGTTCTTGCATGTTCTAAACCCTCGTTCTTCCATGGTATCACCAACATACTGTCGGCTTTTCCCTTTAGTGCCTTTTTGAAAAGAGGCTCAAAATTTGCATTTGGAAAGTTACTTCAAACTTCATCTTCTGTTTAGGTTAAAAGAACTCAAAGATTGGGACTCCTTGAATATATTGGGGTGTTGTTCTTGGGTCTGTGGGAGTGGACACTTTCTCAGTCTGTGGGATTGTCAGTGGACGCTTTCCCAGTCTGTGGGAATATCGGCAGACATTTGGTCCTTCCTAGGAACTCCTTCATGACCAAGGATGACTTGCTTTGGAGGACTAGAAAGAGTCTGTGTGTGAATATTTTTAATGTGTTTGACACCAGCTACCACACTGTTTTGACAGAACAAGGTCTTGATCCCATTGCAAAGAGATCCAAGATGACTGGAGACCACAAGCTTGGCACATGCAAATTGTAAGCACATACACATGCACTCTGATCTCACACGTATGGACACAGGTTATGGGCATGATCTTCCTCAGCATCCCTCACACATACTGCATCTGATTCCCTCCCTCCTGCACATTTCTGCTTCTCTTTCCCTGACTACCCCAAGTCTTCTCCCTCCCTCAAGTCTTCCTCCCTCAGTCCCGTCTGCCCCTCACTCACCACCTTTTCTCTCAGCCCCTTCCTCTCCCTTTCTCTCTCGACTCATCTGCTTGTCCTTCTGCCAAGGCCTCCTCTGGCCCACCAACTGCTGTCCTTGTGCTCTGCCTCTCTCCAACCCCAACCACTGCCACTCACAGCCTTCCTATTTGCGGATCAACTTCTTCCCTGCCCCCAGCTCTCAGCGGCCTGCAACCTGCGATGATATCGCAGAACATCCGAGCCTCTCCTGGAAACCCTTGGGAGCACCTTCAGCTGCCTGATGTCGGCAGATTGTTGTCTCCCAGCTTCCTGTGATGGGTTGGTGGACCCCTGCGTTGGCCACTCAGCATGTACAATGACCTCCACCCCACCCACTCACATTATCTTTTATCTCCCATCCCCCACCTTCACTTCCCAGGTCTATCAAGTAACCGATTTGCTGAAACAGATGTCCTGGAAGAGGGGAGGGGGAAGATTTTCTAAAGACAGAAAATTCTTGTGTGTGTGTGTGTGTGTGTGTGTTTACAGCAGGCACATCTTGCCATCTTCCATCTTCAATAGAGTCCATAGTCCATGAGCTTAACCAGCAAAAGAAAGCAGCAGGTCGCTTCAGTGATTAAACAATGCCAGAGAAGCCTGTGGAGCTAGCAAGTGAGCGGGAAAGCAGTGACTGATGTGCTGCCAAGGAAAACAGCCCCGGTGTTTACTAGGCAGGTCACGTAGGGGTACAGGAAGGCCATAGGTCTCCATTTAAAGAAGCTTGAAAACTCGGCAGCTGTCACTGAGCCCAACCCCACACCACCCCATCCCACCCCCTACAGCCGTGGTGCTGGCAGTGAAGCACAGCTCTCCCACTGCAAATGTGTCACAGTCGTGAAGATTAAAGAAACCTCAGCAGGCCCCACCCAGACTCACGGCATACAATAGCCTAATTACACAGAATTTCTCACACAGTTCAAGAAGAGGCAGCAGCAGCTGCATCTGAGTCCTTTCAGGAGCCAAACGGGACGTGTTCTAAACTGTGTGAGATTTGTTATTTGCGAGGAAAGCCTTTTCAGCTTTTAACGCAGCGCATTCCTCTTCAAGCGGGTCCCGGCACAGCACTACAGTCAGCAGGGAAAAGTTAAGGCTAACAGTGAATGTTGCACAGAGGAGCTTTTATGTGTCTACCTCCTTGTCGTTTGCAGCCAGCTTTGCTTGGTCTCCATGGCAGCAACGTCCCATGTAGGTGCGCTGTAGTGACTGTCAGGGCCTTGTTTAGTGCCCTGTGCTGTTGCCTGAATGCACATGACTGACCTCAGCAAATGCAGCTCCAGAATGCGTTGAGTCACATTGGGTCATTAAAGGAAATAAAAACTTGTATTTATATAGCTCCTTTCATGATTCAGGGAAATCCCAAAGCTCACTACATGCAACAAAGTTCTTTTTGAGAGGAGTTGCTGTTGTCATGTAGAAAATGCAACCAACAATTTTCACAAAGCAAGCTCCGACCAACACCACGTGCCAAAGACCAGAGCATCTGATTAAGTTCAGCGCACAAAATGCTGGAGGAACTCAGCAGGTCAGGCAGCATCTATGGAGAGAAATGGACAGTCAACACTTTGGGGCGAGACCCTTCACCTACACTGAAAGATAGAGGGGAGGTGGCCAGCATAAAATGCTGGAGGGAAGAGCTGGCAGGCGATAGGTGGATCCAGGTGAGGGGGGTGATAGGCAGATGAGGGAGGGCGGAGAGTGGGAATGGCATTAGAAGCTGGGAGATGATAGATGGGAGTGATAAAGGGCTGAAGATGATAGAATCTGCTGGGAGAAGCAGGTGGAGAATCGAATAAAGGGAGGAAGGTGGGGAGGGGAACCAGTGGGAGGAGTGTGTGGGTGATGGGCAGGTGGAGAGGCTGGGGGAGTGGAAAGAGAGATGGTTATCGGGGCCAGGTGGATCTAGAGGAGAGAGAAAATGGAGAGAGACAGAGTAGAGGCAGTTACCAGAATTTGGAGAATTCAATGTTCATGTCACCAGGTTGGAGACTTCCCAGGCATAACACAAGGTGCTGTTCCTCTAATTTGCATTTACCCTCAACTTGGCAGCAGAGGAGGCTGAGGACAGACACGTCAGAGTCCTGATGCATGGTTTCAACCAGAAACGTCAACAATTCCTTTCCTCCCACAGATGCTGCTCGACCCGCTGGGTTCCTCCAGCAGATTGTTTGTTGCTACAGATGTGTCAGTGTGGGAATGGGATGGAGAGTTAAAATGGCTGGCGACTGGGAGATCCAGGCAGCCAGGGTAGACGGAGCAAAGGTGCTCGGCGAAGTGGTCGCCCAGTCTGTGTCTGGGTGGGGAAGCAGTTTGTGATACGCGGGAAACATTGACCTTTTGGGTGACCGCTTCACCGAGCACCTTCCCTCCGCCTGCTGTGGCAGTATGCAGAAGATGTTTCAGGTGTCTTAATCTAGCAGGGCATAGTTTAATTTGGTGAAATGCCAGATACTAATATTTGGAAGCAGGACAGGGGAAAGAGGATGGGGGATGGGAATTGAGGGATGCCTTACATCTTAAGAGTCACGTATAGGTAGTTTTATTACCACAGGCTTCCTCAAACCCTAATACAGCTAGTAAAATACTTTTAAAGTCTAGCAATTATTGTGAAATAGGATAGACAATTAGCATATTCCCTCAAAAGCATTGTGATAATGAGTAAATAGTCTTTGAATACTGAGATACTTAAAATACAGAGATAAATATTGGCCATGCCATGGGACATAACTACTTGTTCTTCAAAGTAGTGCCATGATATTTTTTTTGCATTTGCCATTGAGTGTTTGGGTCTTTGGTATTTGCAGTTTTTATATATGTCCTACACCAGAAGCAACTTTAGTTACTCTCAAGCCTCTGCCACCGTCTTTCAGCCTGCACCACCACCAACTATGATGACAACGCTAAAGCAGGTGGGAGTTCTAAGTATGGAGTGGGATGTAAGGATAGTTCAAGAGGATATGGGCAAGCTGAGTGGGCAAAGAAGAACATAGCCACTGGAATACAATGCTGAAAGATATCAGGTATTTGCACATAACAGAAAAGTGGAGTGTTAGATAAATGGTGAGAGGTTGGGTTGTGTTACTGTTCAAAGGGATCTAGGTGTGCTTGCACACAAATCACTGAAGTGCCAGCATGAAGGAGCAACAAGTGATGAGGAGGGCAAAGGTATATGTTGGCCTTTATTACACCAGGGTTTGATTACAACACTAAGGAAGACTTATTGCCATTGTGTAGGGCCTTGATGGGACCATACCTGGAGTGCAGTGTACAGTTTTGGTGTTCTTACCTAGGAAAGGATGTACTTGACATTTGAGGAGAGATTGAGTAGATTGCACAGTATTCTTTAGGGGTAGAGGAATGAGAGGAGATCTCATCTACACTTACAAGTTTCTTCAAGACTCAGAGGATATTTCACCTAACTGAGGCATCTAGGACCAAGGGGCCTGAGACAAGAAGAAATTCCTTCACTTAGAGGGTTGTAAATCTTTGAACTTCTCTACCCCAGATAGCCATAGAAGCTCAATTGTTGTGTTCATTCAAAACAAAAATTGATAGATAACTGGGCATTAGGGGAATTGAGAGAGATAAGCATAGTGCTGGAAAATGGCACTGAGGTGGAAGATCAGTCATGATCTTGATAAATGACAGAGCAGGCTCGATTCTCATGTTTTTCAATTTCTTCTGGTCTTCATTCACTCGCACATTTTCTCTTTCTCAGTAACTTAATCTCTAACTTTTTCCAGTTCTAATAGAGGATGTTTGACCAGAAACACCAACTTTGTTCCTGTCTCCACAGTTGCTGTATAACTTGTTGACTGTTTTCAGCATTTTCTGTTTCTATTTCGTGTTTCTGGAACCTGCAAATGTTTTGCTTTTACAATCTTCTAAAGTTCTCTTAATCCATAAAACCATTCCTTCAGATTGGAAAAATTGTGCATCTCATTCCATTATTAATGACAAGCAATTAAAGACTATTTAGCTTAATATCTGTGCCAGGAAGTTGCTAGTGTCTATAGTTAAGGACAGAATAGTTGCAGCTTTGCACCTGATCAGAACCTGGATGGGTTTTTAAATGGCGAACCCAATCTGAATCTTTGAAATAACAACTAGTGCTTTAGATAGGGGAATGATAGTCATGGATAATAAGCTTTCAGTTAAATGAGCTAACCTTTTTCTTATGAGATACTTCAGCAAATGCCTGCTAACTCACATGGATAACATTCGCTGGGGTAAATGGAAACTATTTGCACTGTGTGGGGAATCTAGGGCCAGGAGTCACTGTTTAAAAAAAATAAAAGGAGGCCTTCTGATAGTGGTTAGGAAGTTTGTAACATTTTTTCATAAAATTCAATGATACTTGTTTTAATTTTAATCCAAGACTGATAGATTTTGTTAACTAAAGGTAAAAAGGAATATAGGGAAAAGGGCAGACATATGGAATAAGATTGGGTTCCCGATGCTAAATACTCTATTCTTAAATTCATTATGAAACCAAAATGAATTTTATGCCATACCTTTATTGGAAGTTTATTAGAGAATGACATTAAATAGAGAAGCCAACCAGGATTAACAGAAATCTTAGTAGTATTTTTATTTATTAGTTCAAGGGATGGTGGCATTGCTGGGAAAGCCTTATTTATTGCCATCCTTATTGTACCTGAACTGAGAAAGCAGTTAAGAGTCCAGCATTTTGTTGGGTTTGGAGTCACTTCAGACCAAACTGGCTAAGGATGGCAAATTTCCTTACCTGCAGGACATCAGTGAACCAAATCGGTTTATAAAACATTCTAGCAGTTTCATTCTTGCCATTACTGTTACTATTGATTTTTATATAAAATTCCAGATTTGTTTAATTGCATGAATTTGAATCCCCAGCTAAAATGGTGGGATTCTTGCCTTTGGATCAATGGTCCAGAATCTAGTTACTAGTCTGATAACTTAACCATTATGCTACTGTACCCCACAAGCAAGCATTGTTCTGTCTTCTATGTTTCAAATTTTATCAACTAGGGATATCATGCATTTAAGGGGCTATTTACATATAGAAATTTTCGTTTCCATTGTTTTGTTGGCTGGAATAATAAATGTCTGACTGCTTAGAATACGATGGAGAACTTACTTAACACAACTTGAATTAATGACCTGGGATACGTTGCAATGTGCCACAGTACAAAATGTGTGCCAGTAATGACAGTAGTTTTATTGCAAAATCTTGGAAGCAAAAGACATCCACATTAAGCAGGCTTCTACAGTACAGCACTTGCAAGAAAGAAAAAAACTTGCCTTTAATAATCTCAAAGGTCCAGAGTGTATCAAGCCAATTAAGTACATTTGAAGTACAGTTACTGTTGTATTTTTGGGAAATGGGGTATTTAATTGGCACACAGCAAGTTCCTACAAAGAGCAATGAGGCTTATCTGTTTCACTCATTGAGAAAGAAAAGCGATTTCTTTTTGTATAACTCCTTCCATGGCCCTTTCAGGAGATCTCAAAGAATTTATACCCATTAAGGGTTAATTATTGGACAGGGGAACACAGGGAAGAGAAATTATTAACTTTTGATGGAATTCTGATTATTAAATTGCCACATTGCTTTCTGACTTCCTGGTCTGCCTTTATAGCCGTGGTGCGCAACATGGGTCATAGGTCCCAGTAGGCCCGTGGGATGGGACCGTCTGCCCCAAGAACACTTGTTGTCTTCATGGGCCATCTGGCCTTTTGCCACTCTTGCTGCCACAGCCATTGACCTGTCTGCAGTTCTCAGAAATCCCTATGACATCCCTAATTCCTTTAAAAGGAGTGGCCCTTGATATCATCTGGTGAAAATCCATGAGAACTGGGAAGAAACTGTGGAGGATGCAGTTAGTACCTAGTACCTACCTCATGCCAGGCCCATGGAACAAGGACCCCTGGGTGAGAGACCCGGGTAACACATTCCAGTCTTCTGGGCCCAGCCATATCCAACTCTGGACACTGTTGCATTCTTCTGTTTGGAATAAATCTTTCACTGTGTAACACTGGACTACAGTACTGGTGGGCACAGGTGTTTTGGCTAGCTAAAAAGAGCTAGTACATGTACACTAAGCTGTGAGACAATTAATATTCGTGTCATAACTTCCCTCCCACATTTTACTCTTATTGGAGCTGGGCACATGTATATGTTCTTGACGTAGTGAAAGGGACAGGGAAAATTTGCTTTTTAACTTTTTAGAGCGGAAAGTCTGTCTTTCTGAGAGGATGGTGTGAACTGCAAGTTTTTTCATAAAGTCGTGGCTTTTTGGTATTTTTCTGAAAGGCTTAGAGAAAATAAAAGGTATTCCTTGTGAACAGCCATCAGAAGTAGGTGCAATTGTGGCACTCCTTAGAAAACATTGTGCTGCAATTATATCAAAGTCATAGTCTCCTGTCCTGGGCCAACTACCACTCTTCCAGCTGAAACCTCTGGACAAGTCACCACTCATCACATACAATTTTCAGTTCTCCATGGCTACGTGGGCAGTCACTCTCATTGTTGAGCTTGGGCACTTTGCATAATGCAGTGGTATCTTTTAATTCGTCAGTGAGGCCAACCATAACTGCAGATTAAGTGCTTCAAAGCAAGGTTGTCTCTGCAGGAACTGTTACTTCTGATATAATGACAGGAATCAGCCAGGTTGATGATTTTTTTGGACCATTGTGGAGGATAAATTAAGAGCACAACACCAAACATGGCAATTAACACAATTTTGTTTGACTCTTTTTGTATATTTGTATCATTGCGCCACAGGATCAGCAATTAATACTTGATTCATGATCTTTGGACTTTCCTGGCCTATATTTAGATCAGGTTCCTGCAGATGCACAGCAATAACGCCACACATGAGGATGGGTTGTTTTATTTGTTGCTGTGTTTAGTAACTGGGGCCAAGTTTTTGTATCCAGAGAAAGAAATGGGGATCATCATTTTCCAGTATTGAATGATGCATGTGAATGTGCAGAGCATTTGCAGCATAATTGGAATATAGGAGGGTTAAGTTAAAGTTCAAGTTCGTTTATTGCCATTCACCCAAATGCTATAAAAACACATGAAGGAACGAAATGTTGTTTCCCCCGCAGACTCTCACAACCGAGGGCATACATAAAGCAGAAGACATACAATAAACGCAAACAAAAAAATTTGTGCAAGTACAAATAGTGCAAAAATGGTATATACAGAATACAAAGTTAGTGCAGACTTAGTGCAAAACCGAGTTAGGCAAAGAAAATACAGGACTTAGTGAGTTACACTGATTGTATAAACATGTTCAGCAGCAGCCAAAGTTCTTATACGCCGTTGTGCAAACTAGGGCTTTTGACACGGCATTTGTCTGAAACTGTCTCTAGGGTATTCAGGATCCTGACAGCCTGGGGCGGAAAAGCTGTTGTACGGTCTAGAAGTTCTGGCCCAGATGCTCCGGTACCATTTGCCAGACAGCAGTGGGACAAATCGGTCGTGGGAGGGATGAGAAGGGTCATCTATGATTCTGCAGACCTTGCGTGTGCATCGTGTTCTGTAGATATCCAGAATGGAGGGAAGAGATGATCTTTCCAATAATCCAGTGATCCAAAGATCCAATGATCTTTCCAGCTGTACTCACAGCTCTCTGCAAAGACTTATGGTCAGAGATGTTAGTTACCGTACCAGGCAGAGATGCAGCTGGTCGGGACACTCTCAGTGGTACCTCTATAGAATGTGGTAAGGGTGGGGGAGGGCAGGTTTGCTCTCTTCAGCCGCTGTAAAAAGTGGAGACGCCTGCTGTGCCTTCTTGGCGAGAGAGGAGATGTTGGTTGACCAAGACAGGTTGTCTGCCATATGTATTCCCAAGAACTTCTAACAGCTGACTCTCTGTAGTATGATCTTTTTGGAGAGGAAGTTTACCTTTATGAATGATAGGGATCTTACTATTCCAGTGGATAATTTTTAGGACAGATGGATGGACGAGGACAGAACATTATCATAGAAACTGTGTGTAAGGATGTCTGTTTCAAAAAAGGAAGAACCACCTCGTTTTCTAAAGGAATTAATGGATGTGATGTAGAAGAGGAGAATTGGACAGTTATAATCATAATATGGATAAGTTCATGAACGCATGAACACCACCTCATTATTCTTTTTTCACTTTATTTTTGTAATTTATAGTAATTTTATGTCTTTGCACTGTATCATTGCTGCAAAATAACAAATTTCACGTCATGTGTTTGTGATAATAAATCTGATTCTGATTTTGAAGTTGCGATAAGTTGTGTGCAATTCTAGTCATCCCATTACAGAAAGGATGTGGAGGCTTTGGAAAAGGTACAGAAGAGTTTACAAGGATGCCGCCTGGATTGAAGGGTATGAACTATAAGGAGAGATGAGACAAACTTGGGTTGTTTTCCCATGAGTGTCGGATGCTGAGGGGAGACCTGATAAAATTATAAGAGGCATAGATAGGGGAGATGGTCTGAATCTTTCTCCCAGGGTAGAAATGTCAAATAAGATAGGACGTGTATTTAAGATAAGAGAGGAAGAGTTTAAAGGCGATGCGTGGGGCAGATTTTTTTTTACATAGAGAGTGATAGGTGCCTGGAACGGACTGCCAGGGGTGGTGGTGGGAGCAGATATGATAGTGGTGTTTAAGAGGCTGTAAGACAGACACGAATATGCAGAGAATGGAGGGATGTGAATCATGTACAAGCAGAAGAGATTTAGTTTAATTTGGTATTGCGTTCAGCGCTGAAATCGAGGGCCAAGGGGCCTGTTCCTGTGCTGTACTGTTCTATGTTCTAAGTTCAATTAGAAAATGGGTAACAGAGGATCAACAATAAGGATGCATGCCTGGTAAAAATTGAAATCCATTGAGGTGATCTGGGAACTGAGCTGAAAAGTTAGCAGTGGAAGTTCTTCAAATGTGATGCAAAAAAAAATTAATTATATTCCGGTAACGTAAAAATGGCCTTGCATGAACAGAGGGTGGGACTGATAATGAGTAGATTGCATTAAACTAATACATATGAGAGGCATTTAATAATAGTAGAGCTAACAATTGATAAGATTATCATAAGGGTATAGAATTTCTAATGCCAAGATGTTAAAGGTTAGAAAACCAATGAGCATGTTTAATCACTATCAGTTAAGATAATGTCGGGGGCTTTAGAGGTATTAATCAATAAAATAATTCAAAAGCACAAGAATGCTGATGTGCAAGAGGAAAATTAAAAGTGGAAGAGGACATGATATTAAATATTGTATGAATAATTTGGATAACTTTTTACAAAAGTTAGTGAAATTCAGAATGTTGATGTATTTGAGGAGCATATGAAAAATTTAATGGCTATAACTCTGGAGTAGGAATTGGTGTAGGAGCCATTAAATGGTCACTAGCTGGATGTCACCAGCATCTGATAACATGCAGTCTAGGCTATTAAAATAAATCAAAGAGTAATTGCTCCTCTGGACAATATTTTTAAAAACTCATAAACCACTATGTAGTTTGTGTCAAATAAAAATGGGGACTGCTGGAAGCACTCGTGAGGTTGAGCAGTGTCAGTAAGGAGAGAAACAACGTCAACATTTCAGGTCAAGGATCTTGCATCAGAACTGGAAAAGTGAAAAGCTAAGTGTGTTTTAAATTACAGAGGGGGGAGGTGGAGGGAATGTCTGCGATAGGATGGAGACCAAAGTTGTCAAGGTTGAACTGGAGAGTGGCCATTGACGCATGGGGGAAGGAAAGACCTGAGAACCAAAAAATCCATGGGGTAAGATAACACTAATCATAGTTTAAGAAATACATGGATTAATGGAAGACAGGTTTGTTAAAAGAAATCTTGGTTTAGGAAAATT
Organism: Pristis pectinata; assembly: GCF_009764475.1. NCBI lineage: Eukaryota > Metazoa > Chordata > Chondrichthyes > Rhinopristiformes > Pristidae > Pristis > Pristis pectinata. The sequence continues at coordinate 25,815,844 of NC_067425.1, forward strand.
AGTGGTGTTCTGAAGAGGCCATAAGAACATAAGAAACTGAAGTAGGAGTAGGCTATCTGGCCCTTCGAGCCTGCTCCACCATTCAATAAGATCACTGCTGATCTGGCTGTGGACCTACCTGCCTTTTCCCCAATCTATGTAACTGTGTCTTAAATATATTTAAAGAGGTAGTCTCCACTGCTTCACTGGGTAGAGAGTTCCACAGATTCACTACTCTCTGGGAAAAGCAATTTCTTCTCATCTCTGACCTAAATCTATTCCCCCGAATCTTGAGGCTATATCCCCTAGTTCTAGTCTCACCTACCAGTGGAAACAACCTTCCTGCCTCTATCTTATCAATTTCTTTCATAATTTTATATGTTTCTATAAGATCCCTGTTGGATAGATGTAATTGTACTAACTTTTTAGAAGCTATGAAGTATAGAATGAAAACAGGAAATGCTGGAAATACTTGGCAAGTCAGGCAGCATCTGTGAAGAGAAAAACAGTTAGTTTTCAGGTATTTGACTTTCCATAAAAACTGAATAAAGATCATGATAAAATTTTAAGTTTCAGAAAAAGGAAGTAGAGATAACAAATAATAGGGCAGAGGCCAGAAGAGATTGAATGACACATGGCAGTGGTACCAGCTGAAAGAGGGAGATAAAGGAGAGTGAATAACAAAATTTGTTTATGGAGGAGATAAAATAGGAGATGAAAGAAATCTGAAATACCAGATGAGGACAGAGAGAAAAGGATACATGAAATGTAAGAAACAAGATTGTGGTAGTTAATTATCTAAAAATTGATTAGTTAAGTATCGAATCCTAAGGCTTTTAATGCGCCAAGTCGGAGATGAAGTGGTGTGCTTCGTGTTTACATTGCATTTCATTCAAACTGTAATGAGATCAAAGGTGAGAGTAGGAATGGTATGGAGAATCGATTTTCCCCTGGTCTCTACACTATCTCAGATCTTTCCATCTGTTTTTGCCACTCCTCCCCTATTCGTTGCAACTTTAGACTTTGTCTCATTCCTAATATTTCCCAGTCCCGATGTAAGGTCATCGGTCTGATAGAACAGACCGTAATCAGTGAGGATAGGCAGTAATACCTCTGGCACAATTATTCTCAACACTGGTGCCCCACAAGGCTGCGTCCTCAGCCCTCTACTCCCTATACATTCATGACTGTGTGGCCAGATTCTGCTCTAACTCCATCTACAAGTTTGCAGATGACACCACCGTTGTCGGCCATATCTCAAACAGCGATGAGTCGGAGTACAGGAAGGAGATAGAGAGCTTAGTGGAATGATGTCATGACAACAACCTTTCCCTCAATGTCAACAAAACAAAGGAGCTGGTCATTGACTTCAGGAAAGGGGGCAGTGTACATGCACCTATCTACGTCAATGGTGCTGAGGTTGAGAGCTTCAAGTTCCTGGGAGTGAACATCACCAACAGCCTGTCCTGGTCAAATCACGTAGATGCCACGGCCAAGAAAGCTCACCAGCGCCTCTACTTCCTCAGGAGGCTAAAGAAATTCGGTTTGTCCCCTTTGACTCTCACCAACTTTTACAGATGCACCATAGAAAGCATCCTATCTGGATGTATCACGGCTTGGCGCGGAAACTGCTCTGCCCAGGACTGCAAGAAACTGCAGAGAGTTGTGGACACGGCCCAGCGTATCATAGACACTAGCCTCCACTCCTTGGACACTGTCTTTACCTCTCGTTGTCTTGGTGAAGCAGCCAGCATAATCAAAGACCCCACCCACCCGGGTCATTCTCTCTTCTCTCTTCTCTCCTCTTCCATCAGGTAGAAGATACAGGAGCCTGAGGGCACGTTCCACCAGACTTAAGGACAGCTTCTACCCCACTGTGATAAGACTACTGAACGGTTCCCTTATACAATGAGATGGACTATGACCTCACGATCTACCTTGTTGTGACCTTGCACCTTATTACACTGCACTTCCTCTGTAGCCATGACTCTTTACTCTGTATTGTTATTGTTTTTACCTGTACTACATCAATGGACTCTGTACTATCGGTATGCAAGACAGGTTTTTCACTGTACCTCGGTACAAGTAACAATAATAAACCAATACCAATAACTGTCTGCACACAGAAGCTGGCTGATTTGCTGTGTATTTCTAGCACATTTTGTTTATACTTTAGTATTCCAGCATCTATAGTTTTTTCTCCATTCCTTGCATTGTTTTGCTAAATCCATGCTATACATTTTCTGTGGTTTTAAAGTGATGTCCAAATGATTGACAGTACTGACCAAGGGGAAACCAATGACTATATGAATTAAGTATTCTTTCTTAACTACTTTACAATTTGCCCTATTAATAAAATCCATAATGCATTATTCCTCTTGTTGTTTTAACTACCTGTACCTCTCATTCTTCATACATTATGCACTTTAACTACTAAACCTCTGAACATCTATCCTCTTGAGCACGTTTCCAATGAGTACATTTGAGGGAGGAAATGTATCACCTCATACTTATGCACAGTAAGCTGCATATTTTATCCGACCCACCGAGTCTGTGCTGACCACCCGCCACCCATTTATACTAATCCTAGCCCATTTTTTTTTCTCCCCACTGTCTTATCAACTCCCCCCAGGTTCTCCACTCACCTACACGCTAAGGACAATTTGCGGTGGTCAATTAACCTACCAACCTGCGCGACGTTGAGATGTGGGTAAAAACCAAAGCACCTGAAGGAAACTCGCACGGGCATGGAGAATGTGTGAACTCCACGCAGGCAGCACCTGAGTGAGCATTGAACCCTGACCTCTGGTACTGTGAGGCAGCAGCTCTGCTAGTGTGCCACTGTTTACAGTGGCACAGCTAGTGTGCCACAAACATTACAGATTTGTATTGAGACTTTGTTCTGTGGATTTAATGTAATGCTTGTCAAATACAGGAATGACTGTAAAAATCCAGAAAAGCAAACGATAGGGAGTGAAAAACAGGCATGATATGTGATACGTTTGGGAGGAAAAACAAGCTCACTGGAAATTTGCTGAAGTGGATAGATTTTGGACATCTTGGAGTTAAAATATATAATTCCCAAAGAATGGGAATACAGATGCATAAAACAATAAGAAGGATACTAACATTACAGGTTTTATTAATAAGGACAAACAATACTCTGGTTAATTTGTAATTGGTTTATTGTCTTATGTACCAAGGTACAGTGAAAAACTTTGTTTTGCATGCCATCCCTACAGATTATTTCAAAACATAAGTGCATTGAGGTAGTACATAGAGAAAAGCAATAACAGAATGCTGAATATGATGGTGTTACAGATACAGTGCAGTTAAGAAGTAATGATTAATTTGCACAACCATTGGTTTCCATCAGTTAGTACACCATTCTGAACACCCCATTAAATCATGTATTTAGTGAGCTGATATGAGAATGGAAAATGGAAGTTATGTGGTGAGGCATGATTCTGGATCTGCATCTTTTGTGGCAGAGATGGCTAAGATTAGGTTGTCCTTTAGCTGTGAAGATGACCATTGTTTTAATACATATGGGGATTTTTGATGAACCTATTTTTGGCTAAATGCACAATTGTGGCTTGGAATTTTCTCCCATGCTTTACCCGAAACCTGTATTGTTAAACCCTTTGGCAAAACATGTAAATATTCCTTTTGGCTTTAGAATATATGATACTGTGTGTTTCAGACTAATTGATTATATTTCACTGTACTTTGCAATCCTAAGAATCAGTATCTAGCACAAGTTCATTGTTGACTTCAAGCAGACTATCTATCTCTTGGCCACTTGCCTTTTGCGAGCTCTCTGTAGCATATCTTCTTTAGGATGTGCTCAATTGGCAGTCTTAGTTGTGCTTTTATTAGCAGGACATTACACTTTGTGTCCATGCAAATTGGAGGATTTCTGTGCTTGATCTTTGAAGAAGGTATCAAAGAATCTCTCAAAGCTTCATTTCTTAGGGCAATCAAATTTGCAGTGTTGTCATCAATGGTATCATCTTTTGTCAGTATGCTTCACTGGTAAGTAAGTTTGTCTTCTGCTTGTAGAGGATAGCCAGCCACATACAGGGATTATCTGGGGTTGGTTAAAGCATATTTTTTGTCTCCTTTAAGCTTATTGTGAGTTTGCCATGACAATACTACCTGCGGTTAGTTCTTTCAAGGAGAGAGTTAGCAGGCCACAGACAGCTGTAAACAGCTGTTCTAGGACCAATTCCTGAAAAAATATTGTCAGGCTGATCCATTTTCTTGAGTTATCAGGGGCCTGCCTGCAAAGTGTATTGGTGCAATCTTCTTTGACTCCTGTTAAGGCAGGGTAGTCCTCAGACATTGCATTTTCACCGATAGCCATTTTATTTGAGTGGAGAGTCGGGAATGAGGGAGTTAGCAATTTAAAATTATCTATCTCTGAGGAAAGAAAATTTAAAAATAAAGAAACGTGGAGTGTGTATCCTCAGGAAATGGTTGAAGCACGGACTGCTTTTAAGGAAAATTTGGCTTACTCTTTGAACTGGAGGTAAAGGAAAAGAGGAAACAGGCAGGAGAATTAACTTTGGATTTGTTTCTGCATAAAGCTTTGTATGCACTATTGAACAATTGCTATAAACTTTACCAACAGTAAGCATTGCTCCAGTTAGTGAAGTGGTGAGTGAAGCTTGTGCCTGCTGAGAGCCCATTTTATTCCCAGCAGGAAGCCATACGAGGAAAGTGATAGAATAAAGAATCCTGTTTTCACTATTACTGCTTTCTAGACCCTATTTAGAAGCAACCAGATCATGCGGACACCAGTCACTTGAGATGCAAGTGAATGTGGTCAGACATGGAGACAGCCAATTTTATCATCTCCTTTTTCAAAGAGATTCAGTGTAATGAAGAGGAGAGTTGGAGAGAGAATGGAACATTCTGATTACATGCTTAGTAGAGATTACTGCAGACTGTTTTGCAAATTAGTTCTTCCAAAGTTAAAACATCTTTTTTTATTACAACAGTATTGAGGTATTAAATCAAATTCCTAGCACCTCCATGAATGTGGTTTTTATGCAGTTTTTTAGGCTTAATTCCTTTCATTCAGCTTCAGTAGAACCGTTAAATCATGTCACTTTTGAAATCCTTACAAAGAATTCTTTTGTTTTTTTTCCACTCCCTGACTTGCCTGATCCTGCCCTTTTATTTCTGTTAGAATTCAGGAATTTATTCAAAAGCCACTTGTTTAACGTAGCTGCTGTGGGGCAGTGTGCTGACTGCTCTTCTTTGTTGCTCATCCATTTCCGGATTACTTGTAGAATCTCCTGTTCCTCATGTTCACTTCCAAAAGGTGGCGTGTACAGTCATCAGAAAGGATCTTATTTGAAATATTTATCTTCCTTTTATCTCATCTCCAAAACATTCCATACTTCTTCAAAAGATGTTCCTAGGGTGCAGCTTGAGAGCAGCCTTGGAGGTGGTTGGATGGAGGGGACTGGGGAGTCTCTTCCTTTTTACCTGTGGGCAAACACTGTTATGAATACTGTAGAGGTATCTCAAAACTGAGAACTGACATGCAAGGACAACACGGGATATGATTTAAGCCCCTGACTCATGTGAAAGATGTGCTTCATATTGTTCACTGAAAGCCAGATTCAGACCTATTACAGGCTTAATTCAAACAAATCCTTTATACATTCCCGATTCGTTTTGATGTGATGAGACACATACTATCCTAGGACACAAAACAAATGGAAAAATACCTTTTCTGGTAGTGCAACAAATTATAGAGGGACAGGGAAGTGCATTTGCTGCACACAGTTCTGTGTCAGTATTAAGTGAGAATCCTACACATTGCATTTATTCTATTTGTACCACACTTTATCCAGACAAGGATGTTGAAATTGTGCACAGATTCTCTCAGAACTGTAATGATGCCATCACAAATTATGCTGAGTCGTACACTGTTGCACAACATATAAATTTAATGATTTACTTTTGAAGAGCAATCAAAGACTTCTTAAAACAAACCCAGACCATCTCGACCTTTCCAGATCTACCAACTTGCCTTTCTCCAGCATTCCATCTGTCTAATTCCATTCTGGTATTTTGCTATTAACCACACTGCTGCAAGTTTTACTAACTACCATGTCAACTAAAGCTGACCTAACTTCTGATCTGACTTCTTTTGAGTATAAATTGCAGCTATACAGTGTGTTTTGCTTTGATAATATTCAAAGGAAAGATGCGAGTGAAGAGAGACCAAAAAAGAGATGATGTGGGTGGTAGAAGGCTTCACTGGGGTGCTGTCCATCTTTACTAAAGGGTGTGGAAGTAAAGGTGGAAGCAGTTCTGAAATTGGAGGGTTATAATGAGGTACTCAAAAGGTTGGCAGTGTACCAGGTAACACAATCTCCCTGTCTGAATGAAATTAATCTTTATTACTAAGGGAGGAATGGTTAGAGATTATAGGTTCTGACCACAGTCAGTCCACCCTAAATATGGGAAGGTGCTAGGGATAATTGCAGCTGTTTCATCCTTGTTCAAAAAAAAGGGCCAGTCAGCCTTTAGGGGCTGTGCTCCAAGACACAGCTAATTGGGTATTAAGTCAAAGATGGCACTGATTTATTTCACGAACTTGCTTGAGTTCTTTTCATAAGGTAAGTAAGCCAATTGGTGAAGGTAGTGTGGCGGTTATGTGTTTGAGGTTTCAAAATGCATGGGGTAACAACATAATAGATTTGTTATGTAAAGCCATGGGATTAAGGAGACAACAGTATCAAGGGTAAAAGGATGACCATAGAATGGAAAGCAGAGTGATGGTGAAGAGCTGTTTGGTTAATTGGTTTATTATTGTCACGTGTACTGAGGTATATTGAAAAACTTTGTTTTGCATGCCAACCTTACATCAGTTTTCCAGATTGGTAGGAATGAAACTGGCAGTCTCCAGGTTCCAGTATTGGGAGTAAGGTTCTTTTTGACATATTAATGACCTGAATTTGGTAACTCAGGACATTGTTCTTTTTGACATATTAATAACCTGAATTTGGTAACTCAGGACATTGTTTGAAGATGACAAGAGGTCTAGAAATGTAGTAAGCAGCAAAAGTGTAAGTAATGGATTGAGACAGTGGTGGGATGGAGAGACGTGACAATGAAAGTTAACACAGAGGAATATGAAGTGAAACATTTTCTAGGAAGGTTGAAGAGAGAGAATAAAAATTAGATGGTGTAGTTTCATACCAAAACTTGAGGATGTAAGTAAATAAAACTTTGAAAATGGCCGGACAGGTTGGGGATGATGTTTAAAAAAGCACAAAGGTCATTTGTTGTATAAATAGAGGCATAGGCTTCAAAAGTACATCATTGTTAAAGCATTATTTTTAAAAGTCTGGTTACTTGTCAAGTGTGCTCAAATTGAAGTTCCACACGTTAGGAATGATATTGAGCCCTCTGAGAAATAACAGAAAATATTTGCTGAAATGCTTTCAGTGATGAGCGATTTGTTATACGGAGATTCTGGAGCGGATCTCTTTTTAGAAGTTCACAGGATCTGAACATCACTGTAAATTTATCCATCTCCCATTGTCCCTTGAACTGAGTGATTTGCTGGAGCACCCTAGGGCCATTAGGAGTCAACTATCTGTAAGCCAAACTGCGTGAGGAAAGTCCCCGAAGGAAACTGGTAAACCAGATGAGTATTACAGCAATCCTGGTATTTTTATGGTCATCGTTACTGGTACTATTCTACATTTAATTTACCTACTTGAACTTCCAGCTGCTAAAGTGGGATTTAAATTTTTATCTCCTTATGAATAGTGCAAGCATCTAGAAATGGCCTTGTATCTAACCCACTCTATGTTAAGAGAACAAGATGCTGGGGGAACTCAGCAGGCCAGGTAGCATCTGTGGAGAAAAGCAGACAGTCAACGTTTTGGGTCAGTAAGGGTCCTGACCTGAAATGCTGACTGTCTGCTTTTCTCCATGGATGCTGCCTGGCCTGCTGAGTTCCTCCAGCAATCTTGTTGTTTTTTCACTTGGGTTCCAGCATCTGCAGTCCTTTGTTTCTCTCCTATGTTAAGAGAAGATTCAATAAAGCTGTTCAAAATCATGAGCTTTTATTTGGATAAGTGCGCAGAAACTGTTTCAGAAGCAGCTTTAACTGGAGAAAACACATTTAAGGCATTGGCAAAATAATTGGAGGCCACATGAAGAACAAACCAGGCAGTGAGTTGCTGTTATTTCAAATGTGTTGTCTGAAAGGGAAGCACAATCAGATTCAGTGTTAGCTCATATTTTGCTGCGATAGCTGTGAGGTTGACACACCTGTATCTCAGGCCATCCGCAGAAGTTGGTGATGCACTGTTCCCCCCACAGAATGATCTGTTGCAGTTCCCAGAGACATAAACTGCCCTGAAATCACTAAGGTGGTGTAAATTTGGAATTCTTAACCTCAAGACCGTCATAAAAATAGCTTCAAAGGTTGACGGTAATACATTTGGAAATAAGTTTTTAAAATATTTATCTCGAAACAACCCTTCTGTATCACAGAACAATTGATCTCAAAAGTGAAATTTTAAATACTCAGAAGAAAGTTCCTGTTGCAGATCTTAAAAGAAATGATATTTGTTTTCCCATCTTGTTATTTTATTTCTCTTCTGTGAATGATTGCAGGATCATGACTCAATGGAAAACTCGCCAAAGAGCTAGCAGAAGACTAATGGGCTAAATAGTCTCCTGTGCTGTAAAACACAGTTGGTCCTAGAGTGGACCGTACAGGGATACCACTGGGCCATAAAAAGAAATCACAGCATTCAAGACCCACAACCAAGTGTGTTAAGTAAAGTCAATGTGCAAATGTATTTGAGGCATGAGCTATGTGCCAGAATTGACTATTCTTCTTGGAGAGCAAATATATTAATACCATCTCTTCCAGGAACAAGAATTTTGTGTAAACCAGACACTTTCACTGAGTATGGAGCAGTTTAGATAAAACAGGTACACCGTCATTGTGTGTATGGGACAAGATTGGACAGACTGGATACGCTATCCAACCTAGTATCAAAACAAAGGCACAGAAAGGATGAACACAAGTTCAGAAGAAGAACTACATGGAAATAAAAATATCCTTTGTGTTAGTTTGTAGCTGCAGTTTATTGTCCTTGCTTTGTTTCAAGCAGTGTGCTGGTTGAAGGACAAAATTGCTGTACTTGTATGGAATTATTCCTCTCTTTTATACCAAAAACAATGCACCAAGGCTGTGCATGGGCCAGCCATGCATCAGCACAAAAGTTGTCCAGAGACACCACACCAGCAGACCAGTCTGTGCTGCTCATGCCTCACAAGTAATGTGAACTTTCACAAGGCAAATTATCTCAGGTCCTTGTTTTAAAGTGGCTTTGAGAACCTTGCCTCTCTCTCTTCCTTTCTCTCTTTTTCTCTTTCTTTCTCACTCCTCTCTCTTTCTCTCCTCTCTCTCTTTCTCACTCTGTCTGTCTCTCTCCGCCCTGCTCCCCCTCGACCCCTCCCCCCCTCGACCCCCCCCCCTCGACCCCCCCCCTCTCAACTACGGAATCACAGGAAGAAGCTTTCAGAGGTGAAAGGGTTAAATTGAGGATGGGTTGTAGAGATTAGATGTATTCCTTTGAGTGTAGAAGATTAAAGGGTGATCTAATTTAGATAAAAAGATTCGGTAGAGGGACACTATTTCCTCTTCTGTGGGAGTCCAGACGAGGGGGACGTAACCTTAAGTGCTGCTCGGCCAGATGAGCATGTGAGGGGTTTGGAACCAAGCCAAGAATCAAGACAAGATACAAATCAGCTATAATCTAACTGAATACCAGGGAAGGCGTGAGGGGCTGAATGGCCCACTCATGCCCATACATTACTCCTTTAGCTCAAACACAAGTACAGTGGGTACTGAATTTTGTTCTTTGTGAAATAGTAAGCATATTGGTAAGAGGAAGGAAGGGAAAAAGTTAGAATGAAGGATGTCTGTAACATTAAAAAAAAGACAGGTAGTTTGACAACTCTAGCCTATGGGATTTACTTCTTACTTTAATCTGATTGCATCAGTTCCCTTGTGTTTCAGGGCACAGGGGCATCAGCCCAATTGCCTTTATCACAGGGGAAGTGTGAGAGGCACAATGCACAGCTACTAATGTGTTTTTGAGCCTCTGTTACTTATTCAAGTCTAACTTTAATAGTATAGAGTACCAATCAAAAATAAATCTTTGAATATTAGCTATAAGCTTGTATTCAACAGAATGGAGCTAGCCTACACTCAGGAGAGAGAACTCACAAAGCTTTCTTGTTTGTTTGCTGTCAGATTAATTAGTAAAATCAACTCAGTGCTACACTGAGTCACAAAGTTCTGAAGGTCCCAACTTAAGTCACTGATCTGCAGCGTTATCTGACTGCCTTCAGAGTGGCTCTGAAGGTTACAGTTAATGCCGCAGAGGAAGGAGAACAGGCACTCTACAGTTATGGTTGTCGTACTATAGAAAGAGTGCAGAAACGCTGGAGGAAATCCAAAAATGATTTGCGGGGACAGCAAGTACCTGTTCTATAGCTATGAAGGAGTGAATGAATTAGCTGGAGATTTAGCTGGGCAGTAGGGCAGCACTAACAGAGATGTTTCAGATTATGGAAGGTATTGATATAGAAGACAGAGTGGGAAAGGCAAACAGCAGGGTATCAACATAAATCAATGCAGAGTGGAGCAGCAATGTGTATAGACTAGTTGAACTTATTAACCTGATGCTGTGTTGTATCAATATAGCCAGATCCAGAAGAACGGTAGTGTAGCAGTTAGCGTGACGCTATTACAGTGCTAGCGACCCAGGTTCAATTCTGCTGCTGTCTGTAAGGAGTTTGTATGTTCTCCCCATGTCTGCATAGGTTTCCTCCGGGTGCTCCGGTTTCCTCTTGCATTCCAAAAACATACAGGTTAGGAGCTGTGGGCATGCTGTGTTGCCGCCAGAAGAGTGGCGACACTTGTGGGCTGCCCCCAGCGCATTCTCAGTAACGTAAAAAGACACATTTCACTGGGTGTTTCGATGTACATGTGACTAACAAATAAATATCTATCCTGTTGTTTCCTGCTGAATCGTGGTTGTTGGAAGAAACTGGATTTGGATCGGTAATCTCATTCAGGACAAGAGGGGAGAAATTGGAAGGGAACACCCTTCCACTTTACTTCACTGGAGAGCACTTAATATTTTTTTGCCAACTTGAGTTAGCTGATAGGCTTTGCAGGAGGTTGCCTGCAATTAGCAAGAGCTCAACTTGTTTAAATTAAGTTCTGTTACATCACCAGAAGCACAAAACCCAATCTTATATAGCTCTGGAAATTTGTTCTTAATGCTGAACGGGTGCCTGCGGGCCAAGATCAAGCAAACCGAGTTGGACAGTATGTAATATATAATAATTACAGCGCCTTCAGCGCATTCCCAAACTACTAAAATGTGTGTGCTGTATTAGGAGAATGAAGGAAGTAGTCACTTGGTATGTCTGGGAGGTTCTGGTCTTTAATGTCAGCTGAGCAGCCTGAGGAGGATGATCAAGTGCTAAATTTTTGGTGGTGTACTTTTGTGGACAAAAGAAGTGTTACATCAGCACATAATCAGCACATTTAACACATTCTTTAAAGATGTCAGAGCAACATTTGCATTTTCACATATACCTCAGGATCTGGAGAAGATGATCAGGCTTGCAGATCCAATGGGTTGTTTCCACGTATCCAACAGATTTCTTGCTACTTTTGTTCGCTGCTTGAACAAAAGTTTTGGCAAATTGGCAGAGCAGATGAAGCAATAACAACTTCCATGTATATAATCCCTTTAACAGCAAAATGTTCCAGAAACCAGCCCATTGGTTCATCACAGAAATGTGGCACAACATACCATGTACACCTACTGTTGTATAGCACTGTATTCTACAATCACTAACTGAAGTAGGAAATTATTGATGATCCAGTCGTGATTCAGGAATTGTCATCTTGGGTTGAAAATGTACTAATGCCACGCTACCATTTAAGGATGTGAAAGAAGCGAGGAAATTATAGGCTTATTAATCCAACATTGTTATGGACAACAATGGTGAATTGTTGTTGCTGGCAGTGTTGTTTTAATAGGCCTATAAAGATAAAGGGGCTCGACCCGAAACGTTGACTGTCCATTTCCCTCCAGAGATGCTGTTTGACCTGCTGAGTTCCTCCAGCAGCTTTGTTGCATTGTTGTGGACAAGTTGTGGGTGTTTTATTACTAACAGTTGTGGAGCATTTGCTCAAAAATGAACTGATCAGATAAAATTAGAATGGATTTATAAAAGATGATCTGTGATGAATGAGCCTATTTGAAATTTTTGAGGAGTTATCTAACGTGGTAGATGAATGAGTGTTTCTGGATACTGTTTACATGGACTTCTAAGAGGAATCAATGTGGTTCCATTTGACCAGCAAAAAATATGAGAGGGCATGGAATTGGAGACAACCTGTTGGCATAAGTTATGAATTGGTTAGGTGGTCCCAAAACAATAGTAGATATTGGAGTATCCAGGTTGTGGATAGGAAAGGTTTAGAGGGATATGTGGGCAAATGGGATTAGCTTAGATGGGAATCTTGGTCAGCATGGACCAACACACACACACACACAGTGCTGGAGGAACTCAGCGGGTCAGGCAGCATCTATGGAGAGAAATTAACAGTCAACATTTCGGGTCGAGACCCTTCATCGTGGACCATTTGGGCCAAGGGGCCCGCTTCTGTGCTGTATGACTCTATACTTGCTCAAACTAGCAGTGCATGATTGGTATTATATAAAGAGCTCTGCTTTTATGTACTCAATATCAGGATTTGAGCATGTCTGGCAGGACCAGCACATTACCCATTGCTGCTCTCGAAGGTGGTGGTGAACTGGTTTCTTGAACTGTTTTAGTCCTGGTGAAGGTGTCATTGAAGTTCAGGATAATTGGTTATACTCTTTCTTACTTGGAGATGGCCATTGCTTGGCATATTTGTAACACAAATGTGACTTGCCACCTATCAGCCCATGCCTGAATGCTGTCTTTGTCTTGCTGCAGGCAGACGTAGACTGCTTCATCTGCTGAGGAGGTGTGAATGGGTCCTGGCTTTCTACAATATTTCTAGAAAAAAATCTAGACGAAAGCATGAGGAGCCATTTTTCTGAGTTTGCTGTCAGTGCCAAGTTAGCTGTCCCAGTTGCTAGTGTGGTTAGGATCAGAAAAATTGCAAAAAGATATTCCATGAATGGGGGAGGACGTGGCAGAAGAAGTTCGGTTCTTTTGACCGGTAAGGGTATTCAGGTTTACAGAATCAAGGTGAGTATGTGATCTAATTAATAGGCAGATTTGAGGGACCCAGTGGCCAACACTTTTTCCTGTTGTCAACTCCCAACTGGCTGCTCTGCCTGTCACATGCTACACTTCACTCCCTCAAGTTTACAACTACTTTACACTCTTACAATCACCAGCTGCAGCTTTCTCTGTAAAAAGCCTTCATGCTGCAGCCTCTGCTTCCCATTTCACTGTCTGTTGGCTGAATTCAGTTCCTTACAGCTCCTTGTGACTCATTCCGCAAGGTATTGACAGTTGGCTGCACTGTGCAAACTAACTTGTAGCAAGTCTGCAATAGTTCTTTGAAAATCCAAGAGAATCAGAACTGGCTGAATTCCAGTTACTTTAAATACTTTTTAAATAGGCTTTATCTCTGTGTTAGAAGCCAAGCACCCATACTACCCTTGCAACAAGTTCCACTCTGTGACTTTTCTTTTTTAAGTGTTAACAATAGTAGGAAATTTTCTTTGAGTTGGAGGTTTCCTGTGCCATTCACCTCTTTAACTATTTAGTTGGGGTTGTCTGTGGTGTTAGTCTCATGTAAATGTTAAATTAGAGACTGGTCATGAGAGACCAGCGACTGGAGGTTGTCAGAGCCAATGAGCCTGTACCTGTCATTGTCATGTTAAACATAAACCAATACAATCAGAGCTGCATTATCACAGGAAAGTTAGCTTTTTTTTGAGTGGGGATGGGTGGTGAGCAGGTGATGCTGGAGTGACAGCTATAATAAGTTCATGACTGCCACTTGTTCTATCCATCTTTTAAGGATTTCTGCCCTAACAGTATGTTATCTGCTAGCTTCACGTTGGGCAATCATTTTGTTACTGCTACGGTTGGTCATCCTGTCGAAGAACCCTTCCCAAGTGTTCTGATGGCCCTTCTCTAATTCTGCCTTTCACCGTAATCTTTTAGTGCCTGGTCCCAGCTGAATGAGAAAGCAAGTTAGTGCTCATCCATCAGCCTCACACCTTTGGTTGTTGAGTTGGAGCTCGACCATCGGTCAGTGGGGCAAGGTGATTTTTCAAGTGGGCAATGCATTTCGCCTTCAGAACCTGCATTCAGATCCTGCCTCAATTGTGGAGAAAGTATTTTCTCATGAGTATAAAGAGTTTTGAGCATGAGGTTGTAACTCAGTATTAAATCATGGACCAACAACTCAGAATTTACTTTAATTTTTCACCAGCTGGAAATCACACTGCAGTCACAGGCTGCCCAGTTAAGAAAACTGTGAAGTCAAAGTGATGCAGTAGGGAAGGCTGCTCAATGTTATATATTCACAGCCAATATTGGTGCATTGTGTGTGCGTCATGAAAACTAGGGTATTTGGTAAATTGGTTTATTATTGTCACATGCACCGAGGTACAGTGAAAAATTTGTCTTGCATACCGTTCATACAGATCAATTCATTACAACAGTACATCGAGGTATTACAAGGTAAAACAATAACAGAGTACAGAATAAAGTGTTACAGTTGCAGAGAAAATGCAGTGCAGACAGACAATAAGGTGCAAGGTCATGACGAGGTAGATTGTGAGGTCAAGAGCCAGTCTTATCATACAAGGGAACGGTTTAATAGTCTTATAACAGTGGGATAGAAGCTGTCCTTGAGCCTGATGGTACACGCTTCCAGGCTCTTGTATCTTCTGCCCAATGGGAGAGGGGAGGAGAGAGAATGTCTGGCGTGGGTGGGGTCTTTGATTATGCTGACTGCTTTACTGAGGCAGTGAGAAGTGTAGACAGAGTCCATGGAGAGGAGGCTGGTTTCCGTGATGTACTGAGCTGTGTCCACAACTGTCTGCAGTTTCTTGAGCTCACGGGCAGAGCAATTGCCATACCAAGCCGTGATGCATCCGGATAGGATGTTTTCTATGGTGCATCGATAAAAATTGGGGAGTGTCAAAGGGGACATGCCAAATTCCTTTAGCCTCCTGAGGAAGTAGAAGCACTGATGAGCTTTCTTAGCCATGGCATCAACATGGTTGGACCAGGACAGGCTATTGGTGATGTTCACTCCTGGAAACTTGAAGCTCTCAACTCTCTTGAACTTGGCACCGTTGATGTCAACAGGAGCATGTGCACTGCCCCCCTTTCTGAAGTCAATGACCAGCTCTTTCGTTTTGCTGACATTGAGGGAAAGGTTGTTGTCATGACACTATGTCAGTAAGTTCTTTATTTCCTCCCTGTACTCTGACTCCTTGTTATTTGAGATATGGCCCACTACAGTGGTATCATAAATAATCGTGGTGGAGGTGTTGCTGCCTATCCTTGCTGATTGCGGTCTGTTGGTCAGGAAGTCAAGGATCCAGTTGCAAAGGGAGGTGTTGAGTGCCAGGTCTAGGAGTTTGGAGGTGAGTTTGCTTGGAATTATAGTATTGAAGGCAGTGCTGTAGTCAATAAACAATTGTCTAATGTTGGTGTCTTTACTGTCCAGATGCTGCAGAGATGAGTGTAGGGCCGGGGAGATGGCATCCACCACAGACCTGTTCCAGCAGTAGGTGAATTGCAGTGGGTTGAGGTTGTTTGGGAGGCTGGAATTAATGCATGCATTGACCAGCCTCTCAAATCCACATTATATAGATCTCATTCCTGATCATTACAGTTCTGATCTAAGATTTGATCCCCATATAAGTGACAAAATAAAACTTGATTTTTGTAAATCATCAGATCCACAAGATTCAACAGGATGCATTTAAAAAAAAGTAGAACCCAGCCTTTGAGCTTCAGAATATTAAGCTGTGCATCTATTCTTTAAACTTTAAACGTTATTTATACAGCACGGTAACAGGCCCTTCCGGCCCAACAAGCCCGTGCCGCCCAATTACACCCACGTTAACCTACTAACCCGTACGTCTTTGGAATGTGGGAGGAAACCGGAGCACCCAAAGGAAACCCATGCAGTCATGGGGAGAACATACAAACTCCTTGCAGACAGCGGCAGGAATCGAACCCCGATTGCTGGTGCTGTAATAGCATTACACTAACCGCCATGCTACTGTGCCATCCCTTAAACCCATTTGGAGACTGCCTGAAGTTTCTTTGTCAGAACATTGAGGAAGCTTTACCCTGCACCAAACTTAGTTTTATCTCAAGTGGTGTGCTTGAAACTGTTGGCGGATATCTCAAAAGTTTTTTTTTATTTCCTGACCCTGGCAACACTCATGTTAACAAGCACAGGGTGGCACAGTGACACATCAACTAGAGCTCCAACTGCCCTCCTCGGTCCCTGTTCTCCCTCCTCCTGATCTACCCAGTTCTTCCTACATTTGCCCCTGCACCCATCACCCTGTTTCTTTCACTCCTTCACCCTCTTCATCTGCCTATCAACCATACACTCCTCTCACTGGTTCCCCTCCTCAACTATTCCCATCTGCCCTTCCCATCTCCATCCCTTGATTCCATGCTATCCTATCAGATTCCATCATTTTCAGCCCTTTGTCACTTCCACCCATCATCTCCCAGCTTCTGGCATTATTCCCACTCTCCCCTCCCCCATCTGCCTATCACCCCTCCTCACCTGGATCCACCTATCTCCTACTAGCTCTTGCTCCACCCCCTCCCCCCACCTTTCTATACTGGCTACCTCCCCTCTATCTTTCAGCCCAGTGAAGAGTCCCAACCCGAAACATCGACTGTCCATTTCTCTCCATTAATGCTGCCTGACCTGCTGAGTTCCTCCAGCGATTTTGTGTTGCTCCAGGTAATGGAGCTGCTGCCTCATAGTGCCAGAGGCCCTGGTTCAATCCTGACCTCGGTTGCTGTGTGTGTGGAGTTTGCAGGTTCCCGTAGGTTTCTTCCCATATCCCAAAGAAGTGTGAGTTGGTAAGTTAATTGGCCACTTAGATTGCCCTTGCTGTGCAGGTGAGTGGTGGAATGTGAAGGGAGTTGATGAGATGCAGAGAGAATAAACTGGGATTTGTGTAGGATTAGTATAAAATGAGTGCTTGACAATCAGTGGGCAGAAAGGCCTGTTTCCCTTCTGTGTGACCTTGTGACTCTATAACACAGTTCTCTTTTTAAGAGTAAATTTGTAATGATTCGAATCTCTTTGGAAATTCTTGTATGTCAACACACTTTGAGCCTCACCAGGCAGCACTGGACTCTGGTGATTTGATGCTGCCCTTAAGTGAAGTGAAGTTTCGCCGGTTTCTGTCACCTCCACTTGCAGGGCTGCTGCTCGATTTGGTAAAATGATTTCTGGGAAGCATTCTCACTGGTTTCTAGTTGAACTCCCTTTGTATCGTGTGCAAGCAAAGAAAATAATGGGAGAAAAGCCCTGAGGGTCAGGTGTTCAGAGTAAATAAATGTTTAATGTGAAAGGAGAAGCTTAAGCTGCAGGATGAAAGGACGAGATGCGCTGTAGCGTGTTTATGAAGGAGCAGTGCTTCAGGTGATCACCACCCTTGAAATGCATTGCTTTCAACTAGAGTGGAGAGGTCATGACCTTTGAGAAAAAAGTGTGTGACTGCCCTAACTACAAAGGACAAAAAGTTGTAGCACGAGTCATGGGTTTCAAGCCACAAAATGCTGGACATAACACACAAACTCCATCAAAATCTGAAAGAGAAAAGCCGGGTTACAAATTCTAACCCTTCTTCCGAATTAATTAATTAAACTGGTGTACCCTGTCCCCAATGCACAGCTGTTGTAATATTAACCATATTTTTTTCCTTTCAAAGATTAATACCCTGCAATTCTTTTTTTTGATATCACATTTCCAACAGTCATTGTTTATCTTATTCCTGGCTTTTGCCTGGAGCAGTCCAGCTACAACTTCACTCCCAAATAGGTGCGTGGCTGAGTGAGGTGACTCCAGATGACACTCCCTTTGTCCTCGGAGGCTAACGGACTCTTGCACAAACCTGCTGAATTGATTGAGACTTACTTTAAAGCTGTTGAACCATTAGCCTTTACTGCATAATTTACACATTCCTGAGTTAAGCAGTGTCAACTGTATGGGCCTTGACTTCCTTTTGGGGTTTGTCCTGAGGGTGGGTGCAGAAACTGCTGTGAAATTTGCAGAATGAAGATTTTGAAAGGCTTCTTATACGATCCAAGAAGAAGAACTGATTATAATCAATGCCTTGACTAATGTTGTCACTCAAGCACCTATCACAGTTGTTACGATGAGCCCTTTCCTGAGGACTCTTGTCTATCAGCTTGATGGCCCTTGACCCTAAGGCTGCAGTTACCATGACTGGTATTTGTGGTTCCAAGCAAGTCCTCCTTACAGAATTTTAATACCTCCTCTGACATGCATGAGCCAGAAGCACTGTTAGAGGTCACTGTGGTCTCTAATCATTGGTCTCAGCGCTGAAGTTCCCAGATCACAAAGAGCTAGAAATACCTTAAAGAAATCCTTCAGTAAAAATAGTCCTGCCCTGTGCCCCTGTTATGAAGTCCTCTGTCGTGGAAGGATTCCCCTCAAAGTTGACAGCCGTTGAATTTGACATCCTATGCTGTTGCTTTTCATTAGTTAAACCATTACTTTCAGTTTTAATCAGCACTCCAATTATTCTGCTGCAGTAAAAAAAATTGTTTTATTATCTCATTATCCAACTGTTTTCTGAAGTTGAAAGCAGATTAGATTTCACCAGGAAGGTTGATCTTCTGAAATGTTGCCCTTGCCTATGCGTTTACCTCAGCACTCCAAGGGTGCATCCAGACATGTTACAAGGTAAAACTGGTAAAGCTACAAAGCTTATTCATATACTTGGCAAGGTACATGAGTAATCTCTGAAGAAGCTTTGCAGCTTTTCCACAATTTTATCTTTTAATTTGTCTGATCATACCAATGGAGTTTGTCTCTGAGTGCCATTGGATTGTAGAGCAGTGTGCGTTCTGAAATTTCTGTCTGTTGCAAATTGTAGAACATTGTGTGTAACAGTGTCTCTGAAAGAATTTGGATTGTCGACTGTTGTGTATAACAATTCTGCTTAATTGTAGAGCTACGTCTTTGGTGCTGTTGCATTTAGATTTTCAGTACAACCTGTAACCATTCCTCTCTCTCTGCTCTTTACAACACAGTTTTGAGTGCTGGAGATTGTGGGGAGCTCTGTAGTTAACTTTGGCACTGTTAAATTGCACAGTGCGATATCAATGGTAGATTATTAGCACCCCCTACAGTACAGTAGATCTTCTGGATCTTTGCAAAATACAAGAGAGCAGCTACCTACTTCATGTATACAAGATGTCTTTGAGTAATTTGTATAAGTATAGATTAAAATTGGGGTTGAGAAGAAGACACCTGAGGAAAGCAAATCCATGCTCAAATGCACTTCAGCCTTCCAAAATTCCAAAGTCAATATCCTTTGAGAATTTGAAACATTTGAGTTTTTAATTTGAGGTGAAGTACCTAACTGCAATACTGAAAAATGAAATACTTTTCGTAATTTTGGTGTGGTTGGCAATGTTGGTTTTTATTGCCTTTGAACTGTGTGGCTTTCTGGGGGCATTTAAGAGTCAACTAGCTAATTGGGTCTGAAGTCACGTATAGGCCAGACCAGGTAAGGGTAACAGATTTCCTTTACAATGGGCATTGGTGGGCCATGTGAGTTTTTTTTAATAGGGATCTGGCAGTGTTTGTGGCCATCATTACTAAGACTAGTTGTTATTTTCCCCAAATTCCAGATTATTAATTGAATTTAAATTCCACAGCTACCATTGTGGGAATTGAACACATTGACCAGTTATTCCAGCCATGTGGATTACTAGTCTGGTATATCACCACCAGTACTGTACCCGTGGTGACCCAATTTGACATAAATCCTCGCTCTACTGCTCCTTGCGAAACCCATCTGCCATATCGCCTTCTCCATAATGCATCCCCTGCCATTTCCTTCTCCCCATGACCCACACTGTGGCTACGTTGTTCCACCACTTTGATGTTTGTAGCTCTATCATTGCGCTGCCCATTCTCTGATGTACTCTGTGCCTCTTGTTGGCTATTGAACAGTGGACCATAGAGAAGTTCAACCAAAGCTTCATTTAATTCCCATGTCCAGGTAGAGGTCAATAATATCCCGAATTTACATGACAACCAAACAGAAATGAAAGCTTGGTTTGTGAAAAATGTGGGGAAACAATTAGCCTTGGCTGTGCACAAATTCACAAGTTTGTCTCTTTCTTCCTGCAGGCCAAATTTGCTATTCAGAGAGGTGCCACCGCAGTGATCTTCGATGTAACTGATGATTCAAGTGCCGTGGGTCAGGTGAGGATGGTATCCTATGTTACTGTCCTTAACAGCAACAGAACTGCATGACTTAGCAATTTAGAGCAAATAAAATGTTCCATTAAAGCCCACCTCCCTTTATTGTGGTAGGGGTAATGAATTCGAATACATCACTTTACACCTGCAGCAACTTTGGACATAAGCCCTAGTCGTCTATTTCATCATTGTGAGATGTTCTCAGCTGTGATGCTCAGCCCAGGAATGGCCTTCCTGCTAACACCTCAAATGCTTAACTGGGGATGCATCGACCTTTGCATTTAACCATTTGGAACAGACGGGTTGGAATTGTAGATTGGTGAATAATAAAGCTAATGAACATAGTTGCTAAGACCGAGATGGCAGGCAGCTTATCTAAAAAAAAACATGCGGGTGAAATGAGCAACCAGTTAATATTGGTTGAGAGAAGGATGTTAGCTAATCCGACAGCCACTTAAAAACACATTTTTATCATCTAGAATATTGATATATGGGCTTTAATGAACAGAAAAGGGCTTTCTTCAATTTGCTAGTATTTAAAATAATTAAGATTGATTTAACCAAACAGGAAAACATGACTAGTTCAAAGAAAGCCACAATTTTGTTTCAGAGATGGAAAATAAGTAGGATTAGAAAATTCATCTATTCATTAAAAGGGATTTTGTTGAGGTTAATTGGCAACTTCTGGTGTGCCAAGGACAAAACAAATAATCCATAGATAATTTAAATTTAACAATAATGTTCAAAGTGATGTACAATTTTCTATAATGGAAGAACTGCTTTCTCCACCCAGGCTGAGAGTCCAAATGCTTGATGCTGCAGGCCTTCTGGTTGATGGTAAATTTGGTACAAGCTGTTTTAAATCTGACTCGGGCACATAACTTTCAGATGAGAAACTAAAATTAATCTGACTTTGTCTTCATGCTGCATCCAGAAATTTGATGTTATAAAAGGAAAGGCAGCGGAAAGAAACACCAGAGTTTTTTTTAATGAGAAGATGATGCCAAATGGCAAACAACACAGTCCTTTGTCTAAATTTCAATTAGACATACCCACCATATCCTTTAATCTCTTCCATCTCCACAATCTTGTCTAATTCCATTTAGCTTGGGTCAAAGTCCTGATCTTGCATCTGATTTCCTTATGATATAGCAGTAGATCTTTCGATCTATCATCTCTATGCCAGCTCTGAGCATTTCCACCAGTCCTAACCCTAACTTATCTCCCTGTAACCTATTCGGTCTTGCGTGCCCGCCAACTTCCCCCTCCCCACCCCAAATTTCTTGGCACTCCTGCACTTAGTAGCTTAGTATTTAGACTGAGCAGACTATGAAAATAACATTGGCCGATTGGTCCTAATGAGCTGTTTCTATAGATTCTATGTAATGATTGGCTGCACTTTCCTATAATTGTTGAGAAGTAGGCTCTGCACTCTTCTTGCTACTGGAATGTTTAATTGATATCTGAGCCCTTCACTAAAATGGACAAGTTTCCCAAATCAATATTGCCAAACATTTATGACAAGCGAGTTACGGCAATAAAATTGAAGAATCAACATGGACTCAAAATACTGCTGAGCCTTGTAATGCTACCACAAGCAACTATGGGTTCAGTGTATTGGAATCAGTGATGTATGGGGTTTACAAAACTGAATTTTAAAAGCTAAGGGCAGAAGGTTACTGTGGAAGACAGAGAATATTAATAATTGGCACAGGAAAAAAACTTACCACCTTATGACGTAGTGAATCTCTGTCGGGTACCTGCACCATCAGTGAAACTGGCATGGAAGATGACCCAGTTCCAGCTAGTGTATATATAGATAGAGGTTTAATGTGTGAGCAGCTTGAAAGGAAAGATCACCTAATCCCAATGTTAAAAATGAATGGCTGAGGTGAACAGAGAAATGTGGTGTAATACTGTTAGTGAGGAAATAATGAGTTGCCTATTGAGTAGGTTTTGATGTATAGAAGCTAATGACATTTATTTAAAGTTGAACATTGGCTAGGGTATACTGCTTCTCTTGTACTACCTCCCAAAATTTGTATGTGCCAAATCCATTATGATGGAGCTTTACCTGTTTCATTCACTGTTAGTGGAATCCTTGTAACCTCTCATGTTTCGTATTCTAAGCCAGATGAGCAAATTCTACCTCTGTTAATATGAAGTCATATAATATACACTCATGGCAATTGGTAATAAGTCCGTGTTTTTGTACCATGTGCCCTTTATAAGCTCTGTGTCTTTTTGTTTCTGAATCCTTGTTGGGGGTAGTAAGAATTGCAAAGCCTTAAAAGGACTGCTATTCCTTGTTTGATGAGGTTTTAACATGACATTGTGCAGCTGTGATTAATGTTAGTCTCAGGAGCCTTTCCTCAGCCCTCCAGTGAGATGCTCCTTCATGTGACTTCTCTTCCTACTCATAGCTAAAACAGAATCCAGAAGATCTGTTGCCTCGCCCTGTCATCCTGATCCAAGGCCTGGATGCTGCCCAACTGATGAATGTTATCAACACCAATGGTGAAGCAGTGGTCAGGATTCATGTTAAGAATGACATGGTGGGTCGGGTAAGTTTTGTTTCAGAACCTAAACCTCAGTAACTCATTCAGAATATGTTGATAAAGCAGGGAGCTGCTATTTCACCATTCTTGATGCATTTTCAAACTTCCGCAAATGGCTGAATTGCCTCCACGTGTCTCTTTTGCACAGGATACCTTGTTTTGCAACTGGACGTAAAAAACCCTTAGGGAATTTATTCAAAATTCATATTCAACTATTTTCATAGTGAACCCAAAGGTGGATGGGAGAAGTGAACAGGTGGGAATGAGAGTACCTACATAACTTGTTTAAAAATCTTTCCTGAAAGATTTGATTTTAAGAGTCTGAGACAAGTAATTGCTTTACAGAGCTAATTATAGGACAACTGATATGTAGATGGACATTTCCTGGGGTCTCTGTTCATGCAGCCTCAAAATAACTCTTTGTTAATTATGTTTTTCAATAGAAAGTCTGAAAGCTAAATAAATCTGGAAACAAGTTTAAGGTAGGAAATGTGACTGCAGGCTGGGAGCACTTTAAGCTAAACAAAAACCCTTCTCTATTCATCCTGCTGAGAGTACTTCCTGAAACCCTATCCATTTATTGAGGAGAATAATAGTAGTCTCCTGACAACAAGGCTCCATTGGGCTGCTAAGGTTCCAAATTTAGGATTGAACAAATCCATATCCCAAGTATTCCCATTGGCTTGTGGAGTTTCCAGCTTATGATGTGCTAAGTATAAACAGGCAGAGCTGTTACCATCTGTAGATGTGATCCCCTTAATTCATCCATCTCTCATCAAACCTTTTAAAACAAAATGTGCTATGGCATCTATCTTTGTGGCCTGCTTTTAAGTGGATAATGTCTTGAACTGCCAACAGTTCACCAAGTTCCTGCCTGCTAGCATTTCCACTGGAGGCCCAAGGACTAGGACACCACTTCTTCTCACAAGAATTCTAAAATATTGGGAAACATATTTTAAAAAAGTAACTAACCATTCTTAATAATAATTAACCAGTATTTGCTGCAGAGATTTGTAGAAAGTCTTGTGATTGTGTGTGAAAACAAACCAGTCTCCTTTTCAACAACCATCCCCACCATCTCTCAGTGTCCCTCAATTCCTCCTCTGCTCAGAAATAGATTTATTTTTCTCAAAATCTTTCCTACCACTCAACTTGATGACACTTCCATGGTGGCTTATACCCCATATATATTTGAGTTAATATTTCCTTCTTCAGCAAAGTTGCCCCTGCAATATAGTTTTCTCTTTTTAAAGCCTTCCTGGTTTGTCTTCTGTCTTCCTCCACCTTCAAAAAAAACCTTCTCAATGTCTGCTCCCTTCCCCTATGTGGAGCTTGTACAAATGCATGTTATTCTTAACCTGAGCCCCCTGGTATGTAAACTATTCACCACCTTGAACAATGCACCTGCAGCAATTTTGTAAATTCACTTTGTAATCTCGAAAACTTTAATTAGGTCACATTTTTCCAGAGAAAATGAACATGACTTAGTACCCTTTTATGGCTTAAATTTATACATCCACAGCTTGTGCCCCATTCACTTATCACTGGCTGCAATATCCTACTGGTTATTGAATGCCTAGAGTCCTAGATGGGGTAGAAGGAGTTTGAAGGCTGGAACATAGATGAGAATGCGCCAAGTCTGCCTATAAAGACCGTATTACAGATCATTGTAATTTGATGGTCACATCTGAATAAAGATACATTGATGTTAAGGTTTAACGCTTCAAATTTGAATGGGCTATCCCTTCCTCTCTGTGATCAGCCTTCAAGCAATTCAGTGCATTTGGTTATTGTGCACTACCTTTATCATGTGGTCATATAGCTCCCAAAAATGATTCAGACAGAGATATTCTTTTATTTCATTTTTTTTATGGAGCAAATCCCTCAACACAAAGCAGTACAATGAAAGGGAATATGTTACAGATTGCTTATAATTACAGGGAATGCATATCATAGAAACAAAGCCCTTCCTCTGTGGGTGTCTTTTCCTAAAATACAGTGATGAGAATTTGGCCGATCGCAATTTCACAGGTGTGCTATCACAGCTTTCTGACTTTGTCATCATTTTCTGTAATGCACACAAAAATATAGTCACTTGTCCAATGACAGAATTACAGAGACCTCAGAGAGCTACAAAACAATGGACTTCACGTCAGGTAGTGTTTACGCTCATGTGCCATTCAGTGCTGAGCTTCTGTACTGCCCAACCCCACTTTCCATCAGTTTGTTTTACTTGGCTTTTCTCCTCAAAGTAACACAAGTTTAACATCACTCTTAAGGTTCATATACCTAAAGTGGAGTAAGTATTTCTGCAAGAAATGGTTTGACATTGTCCAGTGAGAGAAGTCCAGGGATAACTTCGAGTGAAGTTGCCAGCTGTACAGTATGTTGTTGGTACATCAAAAGTAGTGGAAAAGCTTCATATTTCTCAATCAATAATAATTGCTTTTTTTCTCTCCTCTCTACAGCCAGCCTATGATGTGGGAATCTTAATGACTCTGATTGTTGCTTTCTCAGTTGTTGTCATGATCCTGGCGGTGAGGATCAAGTGCAAGCAGAATCGAACTCGGGTGAGAGCAGCTCTGCATTGTAGTTGTCCTGGCTATTAGTTTACTTTGGATTTGCACCATTGTGTTCTGCAGTCATTATCCCTTGGGGTTTCTGTACTGATTTTATCATAGTGATAAAGTCAGCTTGTTTCTGGTGGTCCTGACATTAAAGGCATATTATGAATTGAGTCCCTGCAATAATTTAGCTGCACATGTCACAACTGTGCAGTCCAAAATATGCTGTTAACTACATCAAAGCTTCGGATTTGGTAATCACTGTTAGTGTTAGGAATCTTAAAAACTGTTTGCTTAAGAATACTGCTTACTGTGGAGTGTGACCATATGACCACAAGTATCCGTAAAACTAGCTGACATTTAAGTGGGTCAAACAGTATTCCTATATCTGGGAATCAGTCTTAAATCTGACCATGGTCAAATGGCACTAATTCTCGCACATCCACTTATTGTAATCTCTGTACTATTGACAGCCTTGCCCTTTTTTTGACTAGATCTTATGTTCTGGGCTTGCATTAGCATTCTCTGTTTAACATATTGCCTAAACCTGAACCTTTAACCAAACTTATGGTCACCTATTCTAATACCTTATGTATTTTTAAAGTGCTCCTGTACAGTGCTTGGTAACATTTTACCACCTTGATGGGACCATATAATTACAAGTTGTTGTCATTGTTAACCCCTGCCTCAATAAGCTTCCAACTACCCAATTCTAGAATTGACAGTGGACAGAGAACTTTGTGAGTTATAGAGCTGAAGAAGGTTACATAGATAAAAGAAGTTCAAGTTCCATGTGCAAAGCGTGCTGTTTGAAGCTGTTAGGAATGAGCTTTAATCATATTTTCACCTTATCTCCCTCTTCCACAATGTGGTAAAAGAACTAAGGGTATAATTCAGAAGCAAGAGAGTTGGGGATAAAAGTAGCATCAGCTGAAATCAGCAATACTGGCAAGGCCCATTGAGATTGGTAACAGTTCTCATTCCAAGAAGACATCGGGCTGATTATCTCCCACCAAGTACATAGCTAATTCAATATTGTCTGATTACACATCTCAGAAATGTCTTGTCATTCAATATTGAAGACAAAAATATTAACAGAAGTGTAACTATAATCAGAAAATGCTGGAAACACTCAGCAGGTCAGGCAGGATCCGTGAAAGAGAAACCGTTAATGCCTTAGGTTGAAGACCCTTTGCCGGAACTGGAAAAGAGAGAAAATTAGTTAGATTTAAGTTGCACAGAGGATGGGAGAGGAGGGATGAAGAGGGCAAATGGAATATCTGATAGGTTGAGGCCAGGGTTGCTGTGGTGACAAGATGTGAGTGATGTAATCTGCTTGATAGACTAATAGGAGGCAATTAAAGAACATTAAAAAAACAACATGTAGAAGCTGTGAAATGCAGGTCAAAACTACAAATTGCCCAGTGGATCACGCAGTTAATGAAGAGAGAGAAAATTAGTTAATATTACAAAAGAACTGATTAGTTCTGATACAAACAGAGAAAGCAAATTACTTTTGATTGTTGAATTCAATATTTTGTCTGGAAGGCTGCAAGGTCACAGAAGAAAGATGAACTGCTGTTCCTCAAGCTGATGTGGGGCCTTGTTGGAGCAGTGCAGGAGGCTATAGACAGGTCAGAGTGTCAGTGGATGGAGAATTAAAGTACAGACGATGATGCAGAGGAGACCATAATATGAATGTCAAGTTGGAAGAAGTGCAGTTATTGGCTGCTGCACCTGGTAGGGCAGCTTGGCTCCCTGGATGGTGGGAGGGGAAGAAGTAAAAGGATAAATGTTGCATCTCCTGCAGTTGCATGGGGAAAGTGCCATGTGTGGTTAGTAGAGATTGAAGAACAGACCAGGGAGTCGTGAAGGGAACAGACCTTTGGAATGCAGAAAGGGAAAGTGCATCTGGTGGTGGAATCTCATTGAAGATGGCAGAAATTGTGAAGGACGACCTGTTAAATGCAGGGGTCTAGTGGGGTAGAAGGTGAGGACCGGGGAACTCTGTCCTTGCGAAGATCAGGAGGAGAGAAGGTGAGAGCAGAGATGTGGGAAATGGATGAGATGCTGTTGAGAGTTCTGTCCGTTAGAGCAGAGTGGAAGCCATGGTTCAAGAAGGAAGACACCTCAGAGCTTACCTGTGTGGACAATCTCAACACTGAGGCAGACATAATGGAGTCAGTGGAACTGGGAGAGTAGAATGGAGGCATAACTGCAGGCAAGGGTGGGAGGAAGTATTGTCAGGGTAGCTGCAGGAATGTCTGGACTGGTATTGGATATTTGTTACATCCAATAAGAGAAGATCCAGAAAGAGGAGAGAAGAGTCAGAGATGGACCGTGTGTAGTGAGAGTAGGGTAGAAATTGGCAGCAAAAATAATGAAATCTTTGAGTTTAGCAGTCAAAGTACTGGAAGCAGAGTTGGGCGTTGTGGGGGGTTGCAAAGTAGGCTACGTCTTTGATGTAGAGAAAGTGAGTGTTGAAGAAGTTGCTCAGTATAAGAACTAACTTTTCTCTCTTTCCCACTTCTGATGAAGGGTCTTCAATTAGAAATGTTAACTGTTTCTCTGTCCACGGGTGCTGATCAGCTTGCTGAGTGTTTCCAGCATCTTGTCATTTTATTTCAGAGTTTTACCATCTGCATTTTGTTTTATTTTCATTTACTGTTGTAGGCCATTGCAGTTTGTTGTAGCTGGCACTTCCATGCCTGAGGCAGACAATGAAAGTCTTAATAACTTTTATAAACCTTTGCACACCAAAGCTAAGTTACCTTCTTCCTTCCCAGAATTCCTTGCAGCAGCAGACGATCAATGCAATCAGCCGGCTTGCCACACGCCGTTACCGGTCACGGTGCCGCCCTCTGGGTCACGAACGCCAGAGCAGCCTGGATTCCCAGGCCAGTAGCATGTCAGAGCCCGTGTGTGCCATCTGTCTGGAGGAGTTTGCTGAGGGGCAGGTGAGTAGAATTAGCAGCAGCTTGCACTTTATTTCTGGGGGCTGAAACGTCAATGAGTTTCATTATCCTTCCTTGTAAGCTGTTGCAGAAAGGGTAAATGATGATCTCGATGGTGAAAGGTCAGGGTGGTTTCATCAGCAAACAGTTTTACCCCAGATCATTTCTGATTCTTGTTTTTTGATGTTTCTGTTTCTACACAGCTCAGTATAGATACAGAGTTCTGGCTTGACACTGTACCGACTGCCTTCATTTAGAAAGCGATAAATAGAGTCATAGAGTAATACAGCACGGAAGCAGCCCCTTCGCCCCAACTCGTCCATGCTGAACTCAGCTAGTCCCATTTGCCCGCATTTGGCCTGTATCCCTCCTAAACCTTTCCCATCCATGTACCTGTCCAAATGTCTTTTAAATGTCATTATTGCACCCACCTCAACTACTTCCTGTGGCAGCTTTTTCTATATACCCACCTCCCTCTGTGTGAAGAAGTTGCCCTTCAGGTCCCTTTTATATCTTTCCCCTCTCACCTATGCCCTCTAGTTTTTGGTTCCCTTTCCCTAGGATAAAGACTGTGTGCATTCACCCTATCTATGCTCCTCGTGACTTTATGCAGCTCTAAGATTGCTGGATTCAGGAGTAAGGGCACTGTTGTTGCTGTGCTACCAAGCTCATCCTTAGAGAGGGAGGAGATCTCGATCTCTTCTGGGCTGAACTGAGGCTTCAGTAAATCCATGGAGATCCCATTTCTCTGATTATAGTTTCACCTGTTGCATGATGTAAGAACACTCGGTGCTTCAACTTTCCTGGACCTGTTCCTTGCAGTTTGATCAATTGGTTTTCACACATTATTAATTATGTTGGTGCCATTACATGAAATGTTTGACTGCTGTTGCCTTAGCACTGAATGGTGTCAGTTCACTAATGTGTTATGACCGATTTGTCTTTGTAGGATCTACGGATAATATCGTGTTTCCATGAATTTCACAAGGAATGTGTGGATCCCTGGCTGCTTCAACATCGCACCTGCCCCCTCTGCATGTACAACATCATTGGTAATTTAGCATTTGAAGTTCATGTGTAGCTGGTGTAGGGAGAAGTAGAAATGAGTTTTATTTTATATTGTTAAATGCTGCAGTAATTCCTGGAATAAAATAATCTGATTATAATAGGTGAAGCTGTAGACATCTCCCTGAAGGCAGTGACCTCTGGCAGATGTGACTACCAGCTACAGGGTGTGTTGAGGTCCCTTTCTCCAGGAAGGTCATTTCATTCTGAGCTACACTCAGACACTGAGTGTGATTTCAACCTGTTGACCAGCAAGACCTTCCCATAACACCAGAGCAGATCTGTACCTATAATAATAAGTCAATGAGATGACGTTTTGAACAAACTGAGTAACTTTTACCAGTGACCAATTCTCTGGTGCTAATCACTGTCAAAATTTAGCCCACTTTTGAATGAAATTGTAGAAAATGCATAAGCAGTGACATCTGTAGCCACCTCCTTCCTGTTGAAGGATTTAAATTACAAAAGAAAAAAGCCTAAATAACTTACAGGCGTTGAGCGAAGATCAAAAAACTGCAGATGCTGGAAATCTGAAATCAAAACAGAAAATGCTGCAAACACTCGGCAGATCAGGCAGCATCTGTGGAAAGGGAAACAGAGTTAATGTTTCAGATCGAAGCCCTGAGCTGACCCTAGGGCCTTCGCCCTAGACGTTAACTCTGTTTCTCTTTCCATGGATGCTGCCTGACTTGCTGAGGGCTTTCAACGTTTTCTGTTTCTGTCCTAGACGGTCGATTGTGATTGGTTGTATACTGCACAGTCCTAAAGAGGCCAAATCAAGCCACCTGCAATCCCATGTACAACCTACGAGGGTTACACGATTGGTTCAGTTGCAATGGGAGGTGAAAACTGATGCCAGTTAGAGATTCACTCAATCACCCAGAGTGATTCAAGGCCTGATCACATTGTGCTCTCTGTATAGCTGTACAAAGGCCTTTGAGAATTGGGAATGTGTTTGAAGATCGATGGAAGTGTTGAGTGTTGTTTGACACTAATGTTGCCCTGTTCAATTGTTTTCAGAAGGAAGTTCAACTATTGCACAACAGGAAGTTCATGACCAAGCCACACCAGCTGCTCAACTAAACCAGCGAATCCACCTGTTCCGGCGATACCCTGGCCACGCCCATCTTCACAGACCGAACACTGCCGTTCCTTCCAGAGCACCTCATCTGAACAATCCCAGAACTCAGGGGATACAGGTTGCTCCCTCCGGTCATTACTTTGTTACACCGGAAGTCTACCCCGTGGGGTTTAACACCATGCGATATGTCGCCGCCAGGCCACGGCAGCCTCTGGCGTTGCACAGGTGCAACTATCGCCATGGCGAAAGTCAGGGAGTTCCCTACCGGCACCAGAGACCCTTGGCGGTGAGGAAAGGTCCACCTTGGCCGGACAAGCCTCATCATGGACAGTTTCTGCATAAACCTCCCTGCAAGCAGCAGCAACTTTCTGCATGCAGTGTACCACTGTCCTCGCACAAGTCCAGCTGTGCTCCATTACGCATGCAGATCACCAGCAACCATGACAACCACAGCCTCTCAGGGGACAGTTTTGGTATCAACTGTTCAGTGCGCAGTGGATACCTGGCAGATAGCCCAGGTAGCGACTCCAGCTCGGGTCCTTGCCACTGCTCCTCGAGCGATTCCACACTGGACTGCACAGACATCAGTAATCGCTGTATTTATGGGAGCCAGTCAACGTTCCGCAGCTCTCTGAGCAGCGAGTATGATCCTCTTGTGTACTGTGGGGCAAGTGAAGAGAGTGTAAAGGCTTCATCCTTTGAAGAGCCGAGGCCCAGGTCACTGGACTCGTCCAGTGGTCCTCAGGACGACCATGTACTTAACCACACCCACTACCACCATCACCGGCACCACCATTACAGCGATGCTCACCCAAGTCCGAAAGATGAGCGTTGCAGGAGCATGTCACAGAGACAGGAAAGCGAGCTGCTGGAGGACTACGTGGGTGACTTTCAGCATTGCCAGCGTCAGGCGGAGCTTACCTGTCAATCCCAGTGCAGCCCTTACCCTGCCCAGTGCCCCTGCTTGGAGCGGCACCTCTTGCTCCCCCCTGGACTTTGTCTTCCTGAGACCTCGCTACAAAAGGTGGATGTGGAGAGGGACAAGAGCAAAGTAGCGTGTGCCAAACCTAATCCAGTGCCTTCAGAAGCTAAATCTAACCAGAGCAGCAAGAGGAGGAGGAGGAGAAGGAAAAGTAGTTTCCAGATGGACCCTCCTGTGGTTTACTTCCGTCAGGACTGTGATGCCCTGGAGGACTGTAGGGTGCACATTCACTATGGCAACAGTGGGAACCAGTGCCACCCTCCAAGCATTCAGCCGTCAGTGCCAATCCCTTTAGTCCTCAACAGCGGAGCCTCTAGTGAGTGGCCTTTCCCATTCTGTGAGTGTCCAAACCCCCACTGTCAGCAGCCTCTGCATCGGGTTGGTTCTGAGCCCACGTTGACTGGGGAGCAGCACATGAGCAACATGGATCAAGGCTGCCCATTTCAGGATGGCCGTAGTGGAGGACACTGTGATAGAGAACCAGTTCAAGATAAGTCCTTCTACTGCCAGGCATTCCCTGACAACACAGGTGTGTAAGCAAAGTTGGAAGTATTTTTGAGGTATCAGAAATTTAGAACTTGTCTCTCTTTGTATTGCTGGAGACAGTTTAAGAAGAGTTTTGGCCCAGAGTAATACAGCATGTTTCTCTAAGGAATGTCAGTGAGAGTGGCCAGTGTCACGGTCGTCTTGTGTCTTGAAGTGTGAAGGAAAATACCATAAGGAAGTATAAGGAGCATGTTATATTATTTAGGTGCATGAGTTTGAGATGCGTCTTGTTTCCACTGCCCTCATCACACTGGTATGGCCAAATAGAGTGATCACTTTAAGGCCATCTGCCATCATTCATGTTGCCATTTTATGCATGTACCCTAAGTGAGTAAGTTATTGTCCATTCGGGTGGTGTGAGAGTTCTGCATGAAATGAGCAGAACGTTTAATTTCGCAGTATCTGGATCCTTCCATCAATACACTTGGACAGAAAATTCCCAAATTCTGTATGTTGTAACTAAAAGTAATTTAGCCCCACACTTTGCAGTACATTTTCCTACATTGAATCAGTGACTGGAAATCAAAAGTATTTCATTGGGTGCAAAGTACTTTAGACTGTCATTTGGAGGGGTGTGAGTGAGTGGACTGGCAGTGACTCCCACTGATGTCCTTCATGGTTACATAGGCAGCTGCAACTTAATGTCTGGATGATACATGACGAAAGTCGACTTGAGGGAAGTAATGAAAGACATCTGTGCCCTGAGGTTGTACTGCAGTTAGTTGCCTTGAAAGGGGGATGGGTGGAGGGGTGCTTTTGAGGGGAACAGAGAATGCCCTGGTTCTGAAGGTGTGTTGGGGCCACTGATACTGTCACTACCAGGTAAATATTGACATGGTGCAAATGATTAACATCTGTTTATTAATCCTTGAGGACCTTGCTATCACAGGCACGTAGCAGTTTCCCAACAGTAGCCTGACATACAGTTGCAGTGTGCAGACACTGATGCACTCTCCCTGCTGCTTCTAGATTGGTTTTAGTCAATGTGCTTTTGAAATCAGGATTAGCCTAGAGTTCCAGCATCATGGAAGATTATATCTTTGTTACAAATTTTACAACCATTCCGGATGTCCTCATGGGTTCAGAATTGTTAGTTGCACGTTTAGCTGAGCTTGCATGCCCTTTGGTCAGGAGTGTACTACTTACATCCAGTATCAAGTTATATGACCCAGAGGTCGTAACAGTATCATCACATGCACTACATAACCACTTGCTGTGTGTCTGAAAAACAGATTGATAAGCACTCTAACTCTTCTGTTTTACTTCCCACTCAAAGCGACTGCATGTGGTTCACTATTCAATCATTGCTTCCGTCCTTCCTCCAGATCTTTGTGGCAATGATAGGCTCATTCCCATTCAGAAACCTTTCTCTTGTCCCACCCCCTACACCATGTAGATTGGTTCATGCTCCAACTTTGTTCAGCGAATGAAACCAATCCATGGTTAAGGTTGCTAAGCACCACCATCTTCTAAAGATAATTTGGTCTTGAGAGGTTTCACAATTCCGTTCACCATTTAGTTTAGTACCAAACTACAAATCCAAAACAACAATTCAAGTATCTTCTATTTACTAAGTAATAATATTTAAACAATAGTCCACTCTCTAAAAATATATTGTCTCTTGTGAGTGCTTTATACAACATTCACACCAATACAAGTGATGGTCTAATGCAACTGTGCAGTTCCTTGCAGTTGGCTCCTCTGCCAGTGAGGGGATATACAGTACGTTGGTTAACAGTACGTGCAGTTGAGATGCTGAATTCACTGTAACAAAATGTACAGTTTGTATATCCTTTGAACAGTGGTGCTGGTTGGAATGGAGCCTCACCAGCTGAAGGCAGAGTGGCCAGTGGCAAGAGCAATGGACATATTTTAATACACAAAATTGGAAGAGAACTTGGAGTTTAGGGCAGATCACTCAGTGAAAGGAGTTTAGGTAGCTGTAGTCCAATTCCTGGTTTAGAATGAGTCATAGCACAAAACGTTGCAAGAATGGGAACAGTATGGGAAATGTCTAACTGTGGCAGTTGGGGAGCTGTTATATTGATCTCTACCTTCAACATAACTCTGCTTAACTTACCTGGGCACTTGATGCCGACTCTGGATTTAGAAATAAATTCCCTTGAGGGACTTCACAAAATAAACCGTAAACACTTTGATTACAGGTCCAGTAGGTTACATGTGAGAAAACTTCAACCATTCCTAATGGTTGAAAATTTGCTTCTCTAAGGATGTTTCTTTTCTCTGGTATCATAGCTCAGGCACAGGTCACATAGTCTTGACTCATTCCTTAGCTACATCACCTGTAATATACTAAAGTTTTTTCTAAATGTCTGATTATTTTTTTCATTCCAACCAGGTACCAAATCAAATGTGGAAGAGATTTGTGAGGAAGCCGTGTAACTGATGTGACAAAGAAAGCCACAGCAGGCAGGACACGAGGCAGAGGTGACAAGACCACGAAACTGGCAAGATGAGGGGCAGGCATGGAGAAGCCGTGTATCTGCGGATGAGAGTGGTACATGCCTGGAGGATGTGTGTAGCTGGTGGATGAGGGTAGAGACGGACGGAGAAGCTGTGTAGCTGAGAGCAGGACGGGCGTGGAGAAGGTGGGCTCCAGCTGGATGAGGGTGGTGAGAAGTGTGTAGAAGTCCTATAGCGGGCAGATGAGGGTGGGGGTACGTGGAGAAGTCGCATGGCTGGAGGGAGGAGATGGGATTGGTGCAAAGGTGCCATGCAGGATGAAGATGGGGGTGTGGAGTTGGTGGGGTGAGGGGGCTACACGTGGAGAGACCGTGTATCTGGAAGGATGAGTGTAGGGCTTTGCATGAAGAAGTTGTGTGATGTGCCGATAAGGGTGAGGACCTGTGTGGAGAATCCATTTGGATGGCAGGACGAGGATGGGAATACATCTAAAGAAGCCATGTAGCTGCTGGTACGAAGTGGGGACGGATGTAGAGAAGCCGTGTAGTTGGCGGTATGACGTGGGGATAGGCGTGGAGAAGTAGTGTAGTTGGCAGCGTGGGCTGGGGACAGACATGCAGAAGCCATGTAGTTGGCGGTATGACGGGATAGGCGTGGAGAAGTGGTGTAGTTGGCAGCGTGAGGTGGGGACAAACACGTAGATGCCGTGTAATTGGTGGTACGAAGTGGGTGCAGGCATGGATAAGTCATGTAGCTGAGGGTGTGATGTGGGAACAGGCATGGAGAAGCCACGTCGCTGGCAGGAAAACGCATGAATGGAAAAGACTGATATGATGGATTCAACTGGCAGGATGAGGGGCAGGTCCAGTGTAGCTGTGTAGCTACAAGGCAAAGACCAAGTTATTTCAAAAGTTTTAAATATTTGATCCAGGACGTGAATCTACAGAAGCATCGCTTCGTGACATTGGTGCTTGTAATTTGTCAATATCCATCTCCTTCAGGAATACGAGTGTATCTACAGCTGTTGGAGAGCCTTTGTCAAGGGAATCTTCCAGGTTCTCTTTGTTTTCCAAAATAGTCTAACACATGGCATATTTCTAGCACTTGTCACCAGACCCTGACTGTCAGATAGAAGCACTTAAAGACAAATGTATCTTGCAGGGCCTTGTATTGACAAGGGCTCCACAGTATATTTTGGGTACTTTGTATTAAGAAAAAAATCTTTTTAAAGTGTTGTATTATATTTGTATAGAAAGTCATTGCATTATGATAATATGTTCTTAATATATTTATTTACTAATATATTTATCCTCTACCAGGGTGTGTAATGTAAAGTGCCTTATAAATGATCAGTGCTGTCACTAACCTGATGGTCTGGCCCTATTCAGATTATGCTCCAATAAATTATTTTCAATTACAAAGGTGGTTGAATTGTTTGTTTGTCATAACTCTAGCTGAATTGCAAGGTTCTTGAACTGGTCACCCATGCAGAGTGGTGGTTCTAAGATCTTTGGATTCCCACTGGTGTCCCTAGTGGGTATAGATTACTTAGTGGTACATAGGTAGTAGAATACTAAAGGCATAGGTCAGTTTATTGAAAACGTGCAAGGATAAGAAAATTCTTTTGTGGAGATCTCTAGGAATTTGCATTTATTGGCATCTCTCTATGGTAGAAGATTGTTGAGTTCAGTGGTACTCGTCCTGGACTCAAGTTTGTTGAGTGATGCAGCTGCTTAGATCCGTCATAATCCTAAAATGAACCTTAGAAACGATAAAGATGATTGGCGGAATCAAAAGGTAAGCCATTGCAGAGCACCCTGTTTCTGCCAGGTTTGTAGTCACATTGCTGATGTGACCAGTCCAGTTAAGCTGCAT
Organism: Pristis pectinata; assembly: GCF_009764475.1. Lineage (NCBI taxonomy): Eukaryota > Metazoa > Chordata > Chondrichthyes > Rhinopristiformes > Pristidae > Pristis > Pristis pectinata. The sequence continues at coordinate 25,852,411 of NC_067425.1, forward strand.
GTGGTGACCCATGATGAAATTGAGAGTGAAGAGCAGGTAGCCTGACATCACCAGGACGTACCAGGAATTACAGGGTATGGAGGAAAGACTTGAAATGCCACAGCTGTTACCACTGAGCAGAAAAAAGTAAATGGTGATTGTAATTTTCCTGATTTACTCCATCCCTTCCATTTCCTGATTTACAACTAGCCCTGGTGTGTTACTTGTATTCATAGTAACACAAAGATACCTGTTCACTTCATCTACCATTTCTTCATGTGGGAATGAATTATATTAATAGTTCAAACCTAGAATATACTTTGGCCATCTAGTGTGATGTTCTTTCACTTTTTGCGAACTGGAAAGAACTCCTATGCAGGTAGATTGACTAATTTGGAAGTTTAAAAACATTGAACAGGTCAGGTTGTGTATTCATTTGTTTGCCATGTTACTGAACACTTAATAGGAAGGTACTTCTGGTTAAAACATAACAATCTGATATGAGAATGATTCAAGCTACAAGATTTAAGGGAAGAAAATACTCAGTGTAATGATGATTCGTACATACAGTGCCAGAGAATGACAAGTGGCAAGGTGTAACTTTTGTGGCAGGCGGGCATGTTATGTTGCCATTTGAGGGAATGGTTCCAACATGGAAAAATCAACCAACCCAAGTTGGGTATGTTTTTAACAAAACAGTCTTGAGTCGGAATCAGTGGTAGGTATGTCACTCCTGGGTAAGGTTATGGGTTCAAGTTTCATTCTAGGTGGAAACATCAGTGCAGCACTGAGGGAATGCTGTGCTACTGCCGGCAACATCCTCAGGATGAGACGATAAATCGATCACCTGGAATTAAAGATCTCATGGTACTGTTCAAAGCAAGAGCAAGGAAGCTCCCCCATTGCCGTGGCCTGTGCTGGCAAATCTTGCCTTTTCCATTAGGACTGAATAGTTTATAGAATGAGTGAAAGACCTGACAGGTCTGTTCAGTTTCTTGGATTAATGCAACAATCTGCACTTCCATTATTAGACTGCTAAATCCCAAGCATGTGAAACCTCAGCCTTACCTTGCCTGAAATTTAACCCCACACTTTGACAGTGGGAATCTTTCATCTCCTGTTTTTAAAAGCCCCAGTGGCTCTCTGCTCACCGGGTGACAGCTTTTCCCCAAGTCAACAGCCCTGAGCAGGAACTTTACTGAGTTTGAAACCATGTCCCTCATCCTATTCAATGTAAAGCATTTTATTCATTTCCACTCGTCCACTCTCTTCATTCTTTCTGAAACATGAATCATGCACATTCTTCGCAATAATTAAACAAATCTTTGTTCCCTGAACCTGTCTCCACAACTCCAGCTGCCTTTTTTTTGTGAACTGGGCCTTCCTCTTTTTGCCAGTGGGTAGGGCAAAGGATGAGATCGTGGCTTTGGCAGTCGGTCTGCTGACAATGCTCAGAAATGTTTTATTACTATAATGCATAAGTGGGCTGAAGATGAGCTTCTACTTACAAAATGATTTTTGTGTTCAACCAACATTTTTAGCTATTTCTGCTCAGCTCATTTGAAACTGCTTTATTTAATCCAAAACAAAGTTAGTAAATCTACATTAAGTCTGGTTTGCTTAATATCAACTCTCCCCACCTCTCCAGCCCTCTCAACAATTCTCAAACCTGTTTTCTGATTCTGTCACATTGCCCAGGTGCTAGTATTTATATGCAAGCCTTGAAAGTGCATGTACATGACTTCTGAAGCAAGGCAAGATGGAACTGGACTCGGCTGTTGCTCTGTCCGCTATCAACTGACAAAGCATCACCGCCCAGAGAACCTGGAGAAGGGAGCAGGTTGACAAGAAAAAAAATTCTGTGATTATGGGACCATTCATCCTGCAAAACTCAAAAGATATTTCCTTATATCTGTAATGTCTCAATTTGACTAATCATTTGCTAAATTGGTGAAAAATATTTGGATGGTCCCTTGTTTGGCAATTTAGGTTCTCTTGTGGAGATACAGATATATATTATGCTGGGATATGTTGGATTGTCTCCTGTGAGTACTGTTCTGGAACAGTATGTGCCTTTATCCAAGGGTGCACATTTTGTAGCTCATTTGACGGCTCACTTTTAAAATCAGTGCTTCTTGCTTCCTTCCTAAAGAAGCTGGGATCTTGGAGAGGCCAGATCTTGAATTGTGTCCATAGCATAAATGGAATACAGGGGGCTTCTTTCTCTCTCTCTCTCTCTCTCTGTGATACTGATAAAGGAAGTTCACTTATTGATTTCAATAAAATATTGTGACAAATGTATTAACATTTATTGTTAACACTTACCATGTGTTGTTTTAAATTTCAGATGGAAATGAGAGGCATTGATCAGAGTTGCATTTTGCTGGCCTGTCTCTGGGGATAATGTCACTGGAAGTCTTTCATTCTTCAAGTCAAGAAAAAGTCTTCCAGCTACATCATCCTCTTGGAAAACCAGAGAAATAAAAACTTTGTCAATTTTAGGAAAATACCCCTCTGACTGCAGAAGTCAGTCAAATAATTTTCAGGTGACTGAGTGACACCCAATCTCTTGATACTGTTCTGGAATTTGTTTGCCTTTAAACTAAGCCACAGTCTATTGGCCAATATCTCAAAGTTTTTCCGAGACATTCTCATTTGCCAAAATTGGACACAGTACTTAAGGTAAGGTCTTGTGTGATGACTGAATACCCCTTTAGCATTCAGTCAACATTTTCATTCTGCTTGAAATGTTTCTTTTTTTTAAATCAACTTTGCAATTTTATAATAATCTCAACTGGTTATAAACATAATAATGAAGCATACACAGCTGCTTTGCCTCCAGTTCCAGCAGAGTACCACAAATGGATAATCTTGGGCAAGACAATTACAACTAATATCCAAAAATACAACCCATCTCTTGTCCAAGCCAAACAATGCCTGTTAATGCCACTGGACTCTACGTAATATATTATTTTGCAGCATGTTGTGAAAGTATTCTTAAACTCAATTTTATAGGTTACTGCCTGCCACTGAGCAACAAGTTCTTCAATTGCTTCAGCTAGGTTGGTGAAATAGGAGCCATACTGAGATTCACCAACTAATTGGCTGGGGTTGCATGTCTGGAGTCTGCCATCTCTCAGGAGAACGCATTGTTTTAGGTGGGTTGGAGAATGAGTAAATTGTGATAGATAAGGTATCACAAATTAAGGCATTCACAACCACAGAATTGTTACCTTTTCATAATTTTCCATCGCCAATAATCTCCAAATTTATTCAAATTGCTGAAGTTCAAATGTTGAAAAACAGGCACCAGTCGACCAGGTAGTTTGACGTGTTTATTAAATACACTCCTTTCGTAGGTTAAATTCAGGACTTGCCCAATGGGGAATGTTTTTGCTCTATCGTGTTGTGCACATGTAGCTTGTGTATGTGTGTGTTCATGTCTATGTGCAGGGGAGGGAACATACATCACTTGTGTGAAGGTATTGATGATTGTGGGATGCAAGCAAATGAATGTATGTGAAAGTGCTAGACTGTACATTTGAGCTACACATCTACTGTAGATTCAATGTGAATTCATGTTGCACATGGGTGTTTATGAATTGTGATAGGTGCAAATTTATACACAGATGGGGGTGAATGTGTGTGTGCAGGTAAACGTGGTGCAAATCCACATTGGTACTCAGTGAATACTGTGATTGAGCTGGGAGAGAGCTGTGGTATGTTTTTTGAATCAATGAGCTTGAATGACCTGTGACCTTTATCACAAGTAGTATGGAGAAGTACATGTATTTAGGAATTGAAATGACAGCAAGTCCAGGCTTATAGCACAGGACACCCACCAAGGCTGAGAAAGACTAATTAAAAGCCATGATTATGTGACAGCAGCTTTGGATTTAAGTTTGTAAAGACTCTGGGAAGAGGTAAAGGCTGAGGAAGGTGAAGAATTCCTAATACTAAGTGTTCAGAAGTTCTCTAAGTGTGTGCTGTGATTTGCTGGCCAGTTAGTTTAATAAAATGGTTGCACGTTGTTGGTTGTGTAAACAGTGAGATTTCCTCTTGCGTCTTGATCGTATTCAATAGCTTCAAATAATGATTTGAAGTTTCCAGCACCAAAGCCCTTCAGACAGAAAAGTTACATGCATTGTTAGATAATGTCCAAAATACATGACAGCTGTACATATTCTAATGGATCCATGTTGTTGACTGAGGCAAAAGGACTGAGTCTGTTTAATGTCCTGTTCGGAACAGAAAAACTTAATTCCATGGAACAACAGCAGTGAATATCTCCTATCACTGCTCTGTATGAACTGTTACTCGTTGTCGATTAAGGTCTGTCAATTGGTTTTTTAGGTGTTTGCATATTTCTTTTCCATTTGTTTATTTTAGTCTGTTGGCAGTCACGGCCAACAGGCGTAGACTGGTGTTGATTTAAACGTCATGCCTCTTTAATGCAATGGCAAAAACACAGTGCATACACACCAGAAGACCCCATGTTAATCCCCAGCTGTGAGGTCCATTATTGATTCCAGTAGTTAGGTCGCAATGCCAACAGAGGAGAAAACTAGCTGGTATTCCTGCCGTGACAGGAGTGACTGGAGTGATGTGCTGGATTGTTAGTGGAGGCCCAATAATGTCACTCTCACTCCCTATCCAACATCAGCCAATATGTTCAGGAGAAGACTGGTAACATTTGCAGCTTGCTGTAGGTATGGCAAGACTCTGCCCATGGGCATTGGAAAGGACTCTAAAGTGGAGCCCACCAGCCCCATGACAGGGTGAAGGGTATCACCCCTGACTGGGTGATTGTTGAGGCCAAGGAGTAGCCTGGACGACATGGAGAGTGCTGGCAAAGACCTGTTTACACCAGTATTCCAGGGATGGAATGAGATTGGGAAAGAAAATGATTATTTCAGATTGATTTATATTAAACTTGTGCCACATTAACTTGCAATATTCACAGACTGGGTGCAGATCAACAATAACACAAAGCAGGTGGATGTAATATGCATCTTCAGATGCATGACAGTGTAGTGCACATTTTTACAGATAAAGAACATCGGCTGTATGGATCTTGCATACTGTACTGTGCATGTGCACAAGAAACCAATTGCTGGAATATGCATCTAACTAAGGACTGGGTTTGAAGCTGTAACCTGTATGTGCACAGATGAGCGTGATTGATGGTACTTACATTGTGATTATGTCTCTGTATCACCTCCAGGAAGAGTGTGGGCCTGTCTTGGACAGGTTTGGTGAAGATCTGCAGCAGGTAGCCTTTCTCATCATAATCAACAAGAATCTTGAGCTCCTATTTTGCAGACACACAAGAAGTTTCCAAATCACAGAATCGCACTGCTGTTATTGGAAGTGTTGTGCATAAAAGGAAATTATTTACTTACCCCAGACATTAGTATTGCTGGCTGCCTAATAAACTATGGGAGGATTGGGCTGCTTTCAAGACTCTACTGGAGGCTCCAGCACCGAGGGCCTGAACTATAGTCAGCTTCTGCCATTAAGACGTTGGATGTGTGCCTGAAGCAGCCATTCCCATTGATCACATGATATTTTGACTCTGCTTACAATCTCGTCACTGGATTATGCTCCCTCATTGAGGGAGTAGCACTGCTTATGCTTAGTCAAGACTTGACTTCCTCATTAACAATGCCATAAAACAAACATCGTCAAAGGCAGGTATTTACTTCAAGTGTAGAGGCCCTTTCTGTGGAACCCGTTGTCGGGTGCAAATAGCCAGCCAGCGTGAAGATAAATGGGCATTTCTGCTTTCAATCAAGCTGAATGACCACATTGCTGTAAATGTACATAATTTATATGCAACTATTCCCCCACTTACTGCACTCTTCAACACAAATTACCCTGTTTTTAGTGGAGAAGATGCTAGTTTCTCTTTCTTGCAGTCTTAAATTATTCTCTACATTGAGTTGAATGTTTGATGATTAATGCTCAGTATCCCACCTTCACCCAATAAATACTGTACGTGTAATGTTTTTAAGCAGGACACTGTGGAGGGAGGTGATTTCTCCATTGCAAAGGCTGTCTGTTAAATGTTTGGCTCAGAATTGCCTTCACTCTTTGCACATAAGAGACCTGATATCTGTTCAGATGTACCTGTAGCTTTTTCAGGTCCTCTTGCACCTTGATTTTCGCAGTCTTTAATTTTTCTTTCAACTGATCATAATAGGAATCTGGGGTGTTCAGGAACTCCATCCCACGGTGTTTTAAATTTGCAATCTGTCAACAGTTGAGAATAGGAATCAGCCACACTTCAAACTACAGCTCTCCACCCTTAAAAGTACTACAAAAAGATTGTGGCAATGGTAACACAATCACGGCTGGGTTACAGCCCCCAGGAGAAAGCAGGGAACACACTGATAATATCACTGCCTCTCCACACAAGCTGAGTGGTAGGTACAGTCACAAATAACAGCACAGCTACAATATCACTGACCTAAAACAGCCTGAGGGCTGGAAGCAATTCACCCATCTGCAGTCTGAGAGGTAGTTTATTGCCAAATGACACCCTTAAATGGAAAGAAGTCTCCATGGTACATTTGTAAAGATTTGTAATGTTGTTTGTCACTTCCAATTTACACTTTCCTAATCTACAAGAAATCTCTTGCACAATTTAAAACTGCTTCTCACCCTTATCTTTCAGTTAATTTACCAAAACACAAGCCTTTAAATAATGCCCTTCACAATATTCCAAAGCACCTTGAAGCCAATGAAGTACTTCCTGAAGGATAACCACATCAAAGATGTAGAACATTCAGTGGTAAATTTACAGAATCATTCATCCACATGAATAATAGAGAAAAGAAGGGTTATGTGGGAGGGAAGGGTTAGATAGATCTTAGAGCAGGATAAAATGTTGGCACAACATTGTGGGCCAAAGGGCATGTTCTACGTAAATTTGCAAGCAACAATCTTCAACAAAAAGTGATGTAATAATCGTTAGATAGGATTTCCAACAGTGCACCACTGCCACATCACTGCACTGGTGCTTTAAGCCTAACTTCTGTCCTCATGTTTCTGGAGTGGGATCTGAACCCAGAGTCTAGGTGTGCTACCACTGAGCCTATCTCTGTAGGAGCCTCATATACTGGAATCCAAATAGCCCTTGCACTGTGGTGAATGCAGCCACAGCTCTCCTAATCCATACAGCTGGGTTTCCTGTTGCTGTGGAAAGTGTAGGTATGTGGCTGAGGATCAAGATATCTTTATTAGTCGCATGTACATTGAAACACACAGTGAAATACATCTTTTGCATAGAGTTATCCTGGGGACAGCTATGATCAGATCTGCAGTCACACAACAAGCAGACACTAACTTGCCAGGTTCACACATAAGAAATGGCCACTGAGATGATGTTCTAAGGGCAGCAGGTATCCCTAACTCTTTTCTCTAAGAAGCATCTGCCCTTTCCCAAGGTTTAAACTACAGCACTGAGAACACTGGAGGATTATCAGGGTTTTCTGTTGTTCTTGCTGCTGCCAGCAGAGTGCATTGTTTTCAAAGGTGTGTTTTTGAAAGTCTGGACAAGTGTAGATCTAATAGGGCGGTGGTTTAGTGCTGCTGCCTTGAGTTCCAGTCCTAGGTCGGATCCTGACCTTGGAATACTGTCTGTGTGAAGTTTGCATATTCTTCCCATGACGGTGTGGGTTTCTACCAGGTGCTCCAGTTTCTTCCTACATCCCAAAGATGCGCTAATAGGTCCATTCACTATTGTCAATTACTCCATGGTAAGTGGCATAAGAACCAAAGGGGAGTCTAAGGGCATGCGAGAAGTTCAGGGCTGCAGGAAGGAGAAATGGGACAGATGGAAGACCTATGCTGGGAGCTGACATGGACCCGATGAGCTGAATGGTCTCCTTGTATACTGTAGTAAGAAAGTAGTTAACTGCACACCGAACCGCAGAGAGAAACTAGTTCTGTTGGCGAACCACAGAAATTTACAGAACAAAAAGGAAGCCTTTCAGCTCATCCTGGTACACATGGATTTTAGATAAATCCCATTTCCCAGTTTTTGTTATATTGCTCTGCAAGTTATCATTCCTCAAATTCTTATCAGATAGCTTTAAATTGGTGAGGGTTTTATCTCCACGACCCTTTCAGGCAGTGAGTTCCACTTATTGCATAAAACTTTTTTTTTTCCTCAATTTCCCTTCCCAGGCTGCTTCATAGGTACTGCCATACCTAACGCAACCCCATGGGACTCTCTGAGGAGAAAGCTCCAGAGTCACTTGCTAGCACCAATCATAGATCACTGTTCACCATCATCAGCACTGTGCATGTGAAAGCACCAAACTTAATTTATTCATTGCACCAAGCAATCCATTCATCCCGTCTAGTTACCGATCTCTCTCTGCTAAGAGAAATGGGTTTTTGCTGTCACCTTGTCCAGGGTTCTCATATACACTGCAATAAATCTACCCTCAACTCCTATTTTCCAAGGAAAACACTCCCCATCTTGCCAGTCTCTCCTCATAAATTCTCCACGTCTGACAACACCCTCGTAAACCTTCTTGCACTCTCTCTAGTCCCATTACACCCTTCCTGGGGCACAGTGACCAGAACAGGGCACAGAACTCTATCAATGGCCCAACTAATGTTCTATACAGATACAGCGTGACCATGCTGCTATTTATGCACAGCCAATAAAGACGAGAACCCTGAATGCCTTTGTAAACACTTCATATACTGTCCTGTGACTTACTTTACTTTCCAAATCTTTCAATTAGATCCAAGCCTATAATTCTGGTGTAATGATCATTCCAGGGCTTAAGGCCCCATATTTTCAAACAACATACATGGTTGACAAAGGCCTTTCCTTAACTGTTGACCAAGATTAAAATCTAAAGTTGCAAAAGCTATAAACTCCATTATACTTGTAAAGTTTGGTGTGTCTTAGAGTTGCTATATGACTAGTACTGGAACTACAGTTTATTGGATGGTCCCCATTAGGCATCTGTGGAAAATTGCCTTCCCATTGGCCATCAATGCATAGTCTGATTAAAAAAAAGCTGAAAAAAAATGATCAGGGACTGTTTGCCATTAATCAAGTTTTCTCCATTTCAGTCAAGGTATACATGATACAAAGTTAGAATGATTACATCCCGAGCTGCCTGGAATAAAATACGGTGGAAATATAATCAAGTGACTTACAGACTGGATGATATCAGAGGTGTTGAGAGCAATGTGCTGCACTCCAGCTCCACCATAGTAATCCACATACTCCTAGAGTGAGAGAAGGGCAGAAATGGAGGTATTAAGCTATTTCAAGTGCAGTGTGTTTCATTACTCTCCCTTACCATTGTTTTTATTGAGCACTGCCATTTCTTGTTGCAACAATCTGAGGACTCCCTTGAGTCACTTGGCAATATGGTTCACTATTACTGGCGCCGCATGTGTGAGAGCACCAAAATGAGTCTACTCCTGGCAGCAAATGGCAGGATTTGAGATTGATCCTTCTCCTGACCCAGATCTGAGAGGAAGATACTGAGAGGAAGAACAGAGGAGGCTGTTCTGAGAAGGTGCCCATGACTAATACACAGATTGTCTTAGAAGGGAAGGTTGGACAGACTAGGCTTCTATCCACTGTGAGAGGGGACGATTGAAACATGTAAGATATAGAGGACATTGACAGAATAGATGTGGAGAGGATGCTTCCTCCTGTGGGAGATCCCAGACATAGGGGTTACCCTTTTAGTACAGAGATAATGTTTTTTTTCTCTCTCAGGACTCTTACTCAAAGAGGGTGGAAGCCGATTCTTTGACTACTTTTATGGCAGAGGTAGGTAGATTCTTGATATTGGTATTGGTTTATTATTGTCGCTTGTACTGGGGTACAGTGAAAAACTTGTCTTACAAACTGATCGTACAGGTCAATTCATTACACTGTGCAGTTACAGTGAGTTAGTACAGAGTGCATTGATGTAGTACAGGTAACAACAATTACGGTACAGAGTAAAGTGTCACAGCAACAGAGAAAGTGAAGTGCAATAAGGTGCAAGGTCACAACAAGGTAGATCGTGAGGTCATAGTCCATTCATTGTATAAGGGAACTGTTCAATAGTCTTATCACAGTGGGGTAGAAGCTGTCCTCAAGCCTGGTGGTACGAGCCCTCAGGCTCCTGTATCTTCTACCCAATGGAAGAGGAGAGAAAAGAGAATGACCTGGGTGAGTGGGGTCTTTGATTATGCTGGCCGCTTCACCAAGACAACAAGAGGTAAAGACAGAGTCCAAGGAGGGGAGACTGGTGTCCGTGATGCGCTGGGCTGTGTCCACTACTTACTGATAAGTAAGGAAGTAAAAGGTTATGACAGGAATGTGGAATTGAGACAATGACCAGATCAACCGTGAGCTCATCAAATGGCAGAGCAGACTCCAGTCATTGTAATTCTGCCACTAATTCATATATCCAGATTTGGTTACCAAAGAACTGGCAGCTGAGATTTTGGAAGATGCACCTGAACAAGTCATGCTAATTTCTGATAGCTCAGCACCATGTGCAAAATCCATGGTGCAATGAAGGATTAGATCAATCCTCCATTCCCAGTAGCAAGAAGCTATTCCCAGCTTGCACCCAGCCCAACCTCCACTAGCCCACCCCAAACCCTTCAAATATACTGAAAGCACAGGCTCATTAGCATGTGTCAAGGGAGACAGGCAGAAAAGACAGTGGGAAACGCTCACACCTGGATCTGGGATTTTCTCTTTCCAGCAGCTGGCTCATTGATGGGAATTTTGATGGTCTCCTCATAGTTGGTGACGACAATGGAGCGCAAGGAGCTGTAATTAGTGTGGATCTGTTTGTCGTCCACTGACCAGTACCGGTGAAACATCAGGCATTTCTGGTACCTGAGAAATAAGGTCAGAGTTCACATTAATCAGTCATTCCTTCTTCACCATCATATTCAATTTTCCTGCTGTAGGAACAGTACCTGAGGGAAGGGTGAACTGTCTGGTCCCTGATGTTCATCTCTCTGCAATGGATAACAGAGAAGGACTCTACACAAGGCTGCTCTGATAGGCATAAACTGATGAATCACATCAAAGTACTGCAGGTACTGAAAATCTGAAATTAAATCAGATTTGACCGATCTGAAACGTTCTGTTTTTATCTCTCCATAGATGCTGCCTGACTTCTTGGGTATTTTGAACTATTTCTATTGTTATTCGTAACCAAAGGGCTTTCTCTGAGTAATTTTTTTTGTTTTTTTCTACACAGCTTGCTGGAATTCCTTGGATTCTCTTAAGTGCACAGGATCTCATATTGCCTACATTCCAGATCACTGAGAACTCTGTGCAAACTGTTCCAGCCTAGCTGTGTAGGATCTGTGACCCAGACTGGCTCATCATCACGGCATAGAGGTTCCTGACCATACTCCTCTGCCTTATCCTCTCCGTGGAGTTCATGGTCTAGACTTCAGTACAGAGTCTAGCACCCAGATAATCACCTGTTTTCTTCAGCAAGACATTGAAAGGATAAAAGTCATCACATCTGGCACTGACAAAGACTCTGTTCCCTCACTACAAGTTGCATGATTCCTTTGGCCAGTGTCTATTATTCAGCCAGACTATTCTCAACTTCTCATTAGTGGCTGTGCCATCCACTGCCTGGGCCAAAGGCCAGAGATTCCTTTGCTGACCCTTTTCATCTTTAAAATTATCATTAAAACCTCCGAGTTTTCCTACTGCCCAGAGCCTTCAACTATAATTTGTGCCATCATCCCTCTCCCACTGCTCTTGCACCCTTTTTCTATGGCGTACCATCTTTTTCTTATACCTTTGTGAAGAAATTTTGGACTATTTTAGTGCATGAGTGGTGTGACATAAACATATTGACATTATTGGTGTTCTTTTAAACCACCTCTCATGGTGTGTGGATTCCAAGTCAGGCCTGCCCACAATGAGTAACTTCCCAATCCACCCTGCCTTCAGTATTGACTGCAAGGGATAAAAGAGTAGGGTTATTTTGATGTGTGTGAAACTGGCTCATACCAATCTACCACAGGTACCATCTGATCATCTGGCTGGTTTCCCACAACATGATCAATGAAATTCAGACGTCCCGAGGGTCTGGAACAGAGATAAGTATCAAGATATTGCCCGCAATCACCATTTCATGCAGTATACAAACAGTGAGTATAACGTATGAATACATAGACAAATGAGTATCTGATTTGAGTGCATTATACCCAAGTACACAGATGCAGCCATCACTTTATTCCCCTAATTCTGAATACCTCTCAGACAAATCTTATGTAGAAAGGTTGAGTGAGCTAGGGCTTTTCTCTTTGGAGTGACGCAGGATGCGAGGCGACTTGATAGAGGTGTATAAGATTATGAGGGGCACAGACAGTAGACAGCCAGCACCTTCTCTCCAGGGCGGCAATGGCCAATACCAGAGGACGTCAGTTTAAGGTCAGAGGAGGAAAGTTTAGGGAAGGTGTCAGAGGTAGTTTGTTTTTTTTAAAAATACACAGAGAGTGGTGGGTGCCTAGAACACACTGCTATGGGTGGTGGTAGAGGTTGATACATTAGGGGCAGTTAAAAGACTCTTAGATAGGCATATAGTAAAATGGAGGGTGATGGGCGGTGTAGGAGGGAAGGGTTAGATTGATCAGGAAGTAGGTTTATATAAGTCGGCACAACATCGTGGGCTGAGGGGCCTGTACTGTACTGTTCTATGTTCTATGAGGCTCTGGCTAGATAATTGTCCTTGACAAGATATTACAACGTAGTCTACTTGCAGCAATTGTGGCTTTATCTTTGATGGACCTTTTCATTTACAATCTCTTCCAGCCATACTGCACTATGTATTTGAGGGAAGCTTGAAGTGAACAGTTTGAGATTTAAATACATGGAAAAATTAGATGTGCCACTACATTAAATCCTAGCTGAGTGCTGGAAGCATCACAAACAAACTTCAACCTGCACTAAGCATCAAGAATTCACTGGGGATATTCAGGGAGCAGCTCTCCTGATTGGAGTTGTGATTTGCTGATGCTTTGGAAGTCCTTTTCAACTTGCCCCAAAGTAAAAGTTCCAAATGGTGATGTACTCACAGCGTGGGAAGGAGCGGGTCTCTGTGGAGGGGCTCCTTGTACCCAGGCAGGAAAAGGCCACGGTATGGTCCCAAGTACTCCACAAGGGTGTGTGTTGTATCCCCAAACTGAAAGGAAGTACATAGCAAAAGACATTAGGACCAAACTTCAGGCTCTCTGTTGAAAGGCCCGGGATTGTGTTGTTGAACATCAAGGTTGAAGAGAGCAGGAAGAAAGATAACCTGAAAGCAACAATGAGATAACACTAAGCCTGCTAACTGTAAGGATAAGAAAATGCAAAGAATATGAAGAGTCCAGCATCTTTCAAGCCCTGTAATGAATCTAAAATTAACTGCAGTGAAGATGTACTTGGAGTTTTGAATCGATAAGGTAAATACATCCATCTCAGAGTGTCTGATATAACTGGTCGTAATATTAAACTTGCAGATTAAAATAACCCCTGCTGTAGGCCTTGAGCACTGAGAATAGGGCACAGAGTAGATTTAACTCAGTCCTGCTTGTGTTTCTTCCCATTTTCCTATCTTCCCTGTTTATATGGCAAGATGTGGGATCAGATGGAGCTTAGCCACTGGCACCACAACAGAGCATTTAATGCAACCCAAGGGAGCAAGCATGCTGAAGGGATGAGAGAACGATGCCACACTCCCCAGGTGTACTTGGACTGAAAGAATTCTCAGAAATCCTGTGGACATTTGCTGCTATGGTCATCTGCTATTTTCAGGGCTTCAGAAGAAGTGCTAGTTTCCACTAGTCTCCCTCCAGAGGCTCCCACAGCAACAAGGTGACATGGCTTTAATATGATTTGTGTAATTATTTTGCATTTTTTTTCTCCTCCACTCCTGGACCTGTTTAAGTCTTCTGGCCACTGGCTGTCCACCTGTACCACATCCAGAGTCACTCTCCTGTAACCCAGTGGTGAGTGTCACCAGAATAGTTGACTATGAATGAACCATAGTTGAGTCTGCTGCTGGCTCCCTCCAACAGTACCACATGCTTTGGAGCAGGAACAGTTGGGACCAGCCATGAATGGGAACATACCTGATTTGGTTCCCTGGAGAACATTACACGTTTTGAACAAAAACAGAAAGTGCTGGAAATACTCAGCAGGTCAGGCTGCATTTGTGGGAAGAGAAACAGAGTTAGTGTTTCAAGTCAAAGGCCCTCCCTTGGAACTGAAGAGGAGAAAAAAAGAACCTTGTAAGCTGCAGGGAGGGTAGGGGAAGGTGGGTGGGGTTGCCTCTGATCAGATGAAACCAGGGTGACCATGGGGATCAGCTGTAAACAAGGTTACCTGGTCAACGAGTGAGTGGGAGCAATTCGAGATTGAGAATATAGACAAAATATAGGAGTTGCAAAATGTCGAACAGAAGGACTTGTCCAGCAGGTCAGGTTGGGCATGTCCTCCACTCCCAGAGAGGAAAAAAAAGGGGAAAAAAACACAATAATATCACAGATGGATGACTGATACAGACCGAGAAATCAAGTTACCTGAAGATGTAGAATTCAATATTGAGTCCTAAAGGCTACAACGTGCCCAGACGGACGATGAGATGTTCCTCAAGCTTGCGTTGGGCCTCACTGTGACAGTACAGGAAGCCACAGACCAATAGGTCAGAGCAGGAGTGGGATGGAGAATTAAAGTGGGAGGAAACAGTAAGCTCAGAGTCGCCTCTGCGGACTGAATGCAGCTGTTTCACAAAGCTATCACCCAACCAGTGTTCGGTTCCTCCAATGTAGAGGAGACCACATTGTGAACACTGAATGCAGTTCACTAGATTGGAAGGAGTGCAAGTGAATTGCTGCTTCACCTGGAAAGACTGTCTGGGTCCCTGGATGGTGGGAAGGGAAGAGCTGAAAGGATAACTGTTACATCTCCTGCGGTTGCGAGGGAAAAAGTCAAAGATGGGGGTGGTTGGTAGGAACAAAAGATTGGATCAAGGAATCACGACGGGAACAATCCCTGTGAAATGCTGAAAGGAGAAGAGGGGAAGGTCTGGCTGGTGGTGGAATCTTTTTGAAGGTGGCAGAAATTGTGGAGAACCATCTGTTGAACATGGAGGCTGTTGGGGTGGAAGGTAAGGACCAAGGGAACTCTATTCTTGTTCTGTCCAAGAGGACAGGGGGTGACAGTGGCAGCGTGGGAAATGGATGCAGTCAACTGCTTTGTTAACAATGGTAGAAGGGAAGCCACCATTCAGAAAAAAGTAGACATTTCAGAGGCATCTGTATGGAAAGCCTCATCATCAGAGCAGATACAATGGAGACAGAGGAACTGGGAGAATGGAATACAGTCCTTGCAGGAAGCAGAGTGGGATGAAGAGTGGTTAAGATAGCGCTGGGAGTTTGTAGGGCTTTTAATAGATGTCAGTAGGTAGCCTGTCTTCTGAGATGGAGACAGGGACATCCAGAAAAGGGTAGAGTCAGAGACTGACCACGTGAAGGTGAAGCAAGGTCAAAATGCATAGCAAAAGTACTGAAACTGTTGAGCTCTGTATGTGTGCAGGAGGCAGCACCAAAGCAGTCATCAATGTACAGGAAAAAGAGCTGTGGAAGTGGGCCCAAGTAGGACTGAAACAAAAACTGTTCCACATATCCCACAAAAAATACAGACAGAGCTTGGGCCCACACAAATGCCCATAGTGACACCGTTGATCTGGAGGAAGTGAGCGCAGTTGAGAGAGAAGTTGTTTCATGTTTGAAGAAGTTCAGCCAGGTGGATGAGTGTGTTGTTGGAGGGGAACTGGTTGGGCATCTGCTCAAAGAAGCAGCAGAGGGCCCTCAGCTCATCCTGATGTGGGCTGGAGGTGTAAAGAGATTGTACCTCCATGGTAAAGATCAGCCTGTTGGGACCAGGGAATTGGAAACAGTCAAAGTGGCAGAGGACATCAGAGGTGTCACTGATTTTCCCATTACACGTTTGGAGATGGTTCATGCACTTGCTTATTGTTGAAACATTACAATCGGATAGATTCACTAGAATGAGATATGGAATTCATCACAATACTTACAGTTGTCAGAATGGCGAATTTCACCTTGCCATAGTTATCCTCCTCTATCCAGGGCTCCTTCACAATGACAGCTCCATGTTCCTTTGCTTTCTGCAAATTCAGAAGTGAAATGTCATCAGCAGTCTTAGTTCCTTCCCACACAGTGTTAAATAATCAGCAGAAATTAAGGTTAAGGTGTTCTTAAATAAATCTGACAGACTGATATTGGGACTGATGAATGATTTACCTCAATAGCTTAATGGCACCAACATACAGCTCTAACAGAATTGATGGTTAGAGGGACAGAGGGACTAATACGTGCCTCCTTACCAAATGTTGATAGTCCTGTTGTGTATTCCCAACTTTTGTTTTATTTCAGGATGAAAACCTCTAATTTCTCTTTCTGATACATTGAGTCTGGTTAGGCAGTCACTGAGCTCTCAGATAGAACAAAACATCTTGGAACTGAAATGATTGATTATACTACATCTGATAGTGCAGGAAAGACAGAGGAAGGCAACTCTGTAATCACAGTAGAGCAGTGTTCTACAAAGCCTTGTACTCAGCAAACTGCAAGTATTGGGACTCAGGCAGGAGGAAGATATTCTGGTTTCCATTTCCTCAAACTTCCATTTTCTAGTTAACCTTTAATTTTATCTTGCGTTACCTTGGGCCATAACACAAACACTCAAAAGGGATGATGGTACTTGTTGCTAGGTCTCAATCTGGAAACCATGTACCCAACAGGATTGTGGAACCTAACAGCATTTGCACTGTAACAGGTGACTCACCATTACCTTGTCAAGGGCAATCGGGACTGGAATATAAATACAGGCCTTGCCAAAGGTACCCACATCCAAAGAATAACTCTATACTGTCTGATCCTGATTATCCTTGACATTCAGCACAGCATTTCAGTCATATACAAATCACCTGACAGAAATAGGCTAACACAATAGTTGGTGGCAACACTAGAGTAACCCTTCTGGGTACGGAGTTAAATTATGGGGTCTTTAAGTTTTGTGAACATGTTTTTGTTCAATGTGTACTTTTGCTTTCCTGTTGTATGCTAACAAAGGAAAGTGTGACACTACTATTTACCACAACAGAATACCAGCAAGATTATAATCTTATCTTTCATCGTAGCTGCCAAAAACTTGCTAAAGCGGCATCATATTGGAAACCAGATGAAGTTGGATTCCCCCCTATCAGCTCATCACTAAATGCTAGATGAGGTTTTGGACAACATGTTGACAGGTTGAAACCAGCGAGGGAACCCATTCTAATCCACACAATTTCAGGGCTGGGCCATCTGAAATTGGGGAAGGCTATTTAGCCCCTTGTGCCTGTTTCACATTTAATGAAATCATATCTGATTCATGATTTAACTCCTTGTGGTTATTTTTACCCTCTTAGTTGAATTTTTACAATTAACAATTGGCCTAATATGAATTGCCATTTGCAGAAGAATGTTTCAAACTTCTACCTGGCGCGGAGGAGGTTTCCTCTGTCTTTTGGGAGCAAGGCTCCTCTGCCCTCCTGAGGGAAGAGCAATGTATCCAGAGGATAATATTTGCACAAGTCACAGTTCGCTGTGACCTTAAACCTGTTGCCATAGACCCTGGCTGGACCACTGTGCCCAAGGCAGTGGCCACAATGGCCCCAAACATCTTTTCTGCAGGTGGTTAATATATATACTCCAGTTTGCTCCATCTGGACTTCGCAGAGGTTCTCTACTCAAGAGGGTATTCATCTCCTGCTACTTGATTAGCGAGCAGCAGAATGGTTCAGGGAGTAACAGACTGTAAGCAAATGGTATTACAGGAGCTCCAAACTATTTAAGTACAGAGTGGTAGAATCTGGGACAAGTTGATGGGAATGGAGGGAGAATAAAATGGGATTAGTGTAAGGTTGGTGCAAATGGGTACCCGATAGTCTGTATAGACTCGGGGAGTTGAAGGTCCTGTTGCCATGCTGTATAACTCTACGTCCCCATGATTAAAGTCAGTATATCTCCTGCAATGGTTTCTCTTCCTTCTCAAGACTGTGATGTAGAAAATAGCTGTGGGATCTCAGCATAGTTGGCTGTCATGGGTATGGTCATTATACCCATTTCCATCTCTCCACTACCCTGCACAAGCCCTGGAAATGATCTGTATCATCACACAACCTGTCTGATGCTATGGTTCAGTGAGATATTGCTTCTTCCAGCTCAGCAATGGAAAGATATTGTCTTCCTCCCTGAAATAAGCTCTCCCCCCTTATCATCCTCTCAGGCCATCATCTCAGGATAAAACAGACTACTCACAATCTTGTTATTCTGTTTAGCCTTCTGTCTTAAAGTCCACATCAATTCCATCACTTCCAACCAGATAACTCATCCCCGCCTCAATCTCAATCCATCTTTTCATGAAAGTCTCATGCTTCCCTTGATCTGCCAACATTCATGCAATTTTCCCTCTCCACGTGTACCAACTTGCACAACATTCTGAAACACGCATCTCATCCATACACATTTACTATAGAACTCTTTTACCAATTGACCTATACCAGCTTTAGGGTATTATTCCATGCAGAGGCAGAGACCCCTCTGACAGTCTCCTGCCAGGCTATCTTTGACCCCTGCGCACAAGGCAACATTGCTCCTGCAGGCACTGTTCTTCACCAATCTGACCAATGCAAGAGCATCAGAAATAGGAGCAGGATTGACCATCAGGGCCTTTGAGCGTCCTCTGCATTCATCAACATCATGGCTGATTTAAACTCAGTGTCATTTTCCAACACTATCCCCTTACCCCTTGATTCTCTTAATGCCCAGAGATCAGCTCTCCAGCTTCCATTTTTATCTCTTATATTCCCATATTCACACCATCTCATTCCTGAAGTCTCCTCCAGCTTGTTATCAAAAATCCTGTTCCTCTAATTAGTCTTCTATGTCTCCTTTCTTCAATGCCCCTTAAGTGCCTTAAGCAACTTTTGTCTCATTCCCCAAGACTCCCTGAAGCTCTTTGCTTCCTTGTCCGCATTTTAAAAGCCATCTATTCAAAAAGCTTTGTCTGCTCCCATAATCATATCCCTTGCTGTTTCAATGCCTCAGTATCAGTTTTAGCTAATGATCTGTAAAATATTTTGAAATATCACTATATATTAGAGGTTTATTATAAATGTAATTTGTTTTTGCAAATGCAAGGGACTGGGCTAGCAGAGGAATCCCAGCTCAAGTTTAGAGTGCTTGGTGATCTGGGACTTGTTTTTTTTCCAAAGGATGGAGACAGAATTTGAACTGGATCAGCAGTGGAGTGTGAGGCAGCCAGCCATGGCTCGTGGCTGGAAGTTTGAAAGGGGAGAAGTGAAATGGGATCAGACATTGAGCTTAGGCTGCAACAGCAAAAGGTGCAGGGAATGTGACTGACAACAACTATTTGGAGAACAATTAAGAAATATCTGGAGTACAGATGATGAACTCTATATTTTCACTCTGGCGGGGACAAAGGGAAATCATTAACTCAAGATGACTGGGAGAACGGCACACTGTTCTCTTGTGCTACCAGGTTGTGCATTTAACCAACTCCAGGAATGGGTAGGGATTTTGTGCATTTGACAGTACTTGTGTGGAAAGATTAAATGGCCCCTCAGTTAGGCAGACTCATCATTTTCCAAATGCAACGTCCTTCAAACAAGAACACAAGAAAATACGAGCAGGAGTAGGCTACCAGTTCCCTCAGACCTGCCCCATCACTCAATATGATCATGGCTGATCCACACTGGCTCAATTCCTCTTCTGTGCAGTTCCCGATATCCCTAAATTCCTCACTTTCAAATATTTATCTATCTCCACCTTAAAATATATCTAAAGATCTCAGCCTCAGGGACAGAGAATTCCAGAGATTCACTGACCACTGAGAGAAAAAAAAATTCTATGTTCCTCACTTTAAAATGACCGATCCTTTTTTGTAGTTATGTTCCTCTGTTCATGGCTCTCTAACTAGTGAAAACGACTCAATATTTATCTTGTCAAGTCCCCTTAGGTTCTTAAGTGTTTGAATAAGGTCACCCCTCATCCTTCTAAACTTCAAGGAATACAGACACAAACTGTCCAGCCTCTCTTGCTGGGACAACCCTCTCATCCCAGGAATTAGCCTGGTGAATCTCCTTTGGACTGCCTCTAATGCTACTATATCCTTTTTTAGGTAAGGGGACCAAAACTGTGCACAATATTCCAGGTGTGGACTCACCAACACACTGTACAACAGTAACAAAATCTCCCTATTCTTAACCTCCCACCTCTTCACAATAAAGGCCAATGTGCCACTTGTCTTCTTAACTACTTGTTAGACCTGCCTGTTGACTTTTTGTGATTCATGCACTAGAACACCTAGATCCCTCTTAACTTCACTTATTTACATTGTCTCTCTTTTAATAGTAATCCACCTTTTGATTCCTCTTACCGAAGTGCATCGTCCCCATACTTCCCCACATTAAACTCCATTTTGCCAGGTTTTCACCCAATCCCATTGCAGAATCACAATGTGCCGAGCACAACATGCCCTTCTGCCTATTTTTGTATCGTCAGCAAACTTGGAAACCTTACTTTTTCTTCACTCCTCCAGGTCATAAAGATAAATAGCAAACAACTGAGAGCCAAGATCGGACCCCTGGGGTACTCTTCTAGTTACATCCCTCCAGCCTGACAAAGACCCATTTATTCCAACCCTTTGATTTCTGTGTGACAGCCAGTTCTCTATCTGTACTGACATACTTCCTCCAATACCTTGGGCTCATAATTTATGTACCAGCCTCTCATATGGCACCTTGTTAAATGCCTTTTGGAAATCCAAATACACAACATCTACAGGTTCCCCTCTATCAACTTTGCCTGTCATATCCCATTGCAGAATCACAATGTGCTCAGTGCAACATGCCCTTCTGCCTATTTTTGTATCGTCAGCAAACTTGGAAACCTTTTTTTTCAAATAATTCAAGCAAATTCATTAAACATGATTTACCTTTCATAAAACTATGTTGACCAAGTTTGATTATATTTAGCTTTCCTAACTAATTAGTTATTTCCTTTTTGATTATTGACTCCAGCATCTTGTCAACAACAGATGTTAAACTAGCTGCCCAAGGTTCCCCAACTTCTGTATTCCTCCCCATTTGAACAAGGGAGTCACATCTCGATGCTGCCATCAGGCAGGAGGTTCAGGAGCCTGAAGATCTGCACCTCAAGGTTCAGCAACAGCTTCTCCCCCAATGCCAGCAGGTTCTTGAACCAACCTAAAAAACCTGAACGCTACCTTGGACTATATTTCTTTTATCCTCTCCCAATTTGCACTAGTGTCATTATGTTTATTTTGTTGTGTAAGTTATAGATAATTTATGTTAACTTATGTTTGTAATGCACTGTGCTGCTGCCACAAAAAGCTAACTTTCATGGCATTTATATCCCGTGTAAGTGTGCCTATGATAATAAACTTGAATTAACTGTTTTCCAATCTTCTGCTACCCTCCCAGAATTTAGCAAGTTTTGAAACTTTTCAACCAACAGGTCCACTATCTCTGCAGCCACTTCCTTTAAAACCCTTGGGTGAAGACCATTGGAACCTGGTAGTTAGCCCTGTGAGTTTCTCTATTACCTTATCCCTTGTCATTGGAATTTTTACAAGTTCCATCCAGTTATTTGAAATTAGCCCATGTATTATTTCACTTTTAACATTAAAATTATCAAGCCATCAACCCCAATTCCAATTACAAAAAGAATGGGTAGACACTAACAGAAAACTGTTTCCAAGGAATGATTTCCCATCTCTCAATGTGCCACCCAAGGAGAATGCAATCCCATTGAATATTGTGTTTCTAAAGGACACTGGCCCATCATGATCCTTTCCCTTCCATTTGGTTCATACCTTCACCAGAAAGTCACAATCTTCCACTTGGAATGCAACGTCCTTTACACCATCCCCGTGTTTGCCCAAATGTTCAGTCATTTCTGAAGGAGACAGCACAAATTGTCAGAACATGGTTCAAAGTAAAGTGAAAAGCAAAATAGTAGACACAGCCAGATGGCATGTAGACTTCGATCAAGTGACTTAGATAAGGGGAAAACAAGAAAGAACAGCCCAGATAAACCACTAGCCCAGATACAGATCCAGCAGGGTACATACAGCAGCAAAGCATGCATCCAGCCGAATAGATATGGACCTTGCAATGCAAATACAGTCAGGGCAGCACATAAACAGAAGCATTCCTGGGAAAAAGATGATAATAATCAATTCAGGACATCAGCAGGTCATGTCCATCCAGAGTTTGACAGATCGAAGTGACTCAACAAAATCAGACTTGTTATAAGGAACTGAATGCATAGACTGAAGAGAGACCTAGTTCTCAAGTTTCTCATATTTGACGTTGTGGACCAATGTTGTAGACAGATCTTCAATTGACACTGTGGGTGACAATGGTTCAGTCAAATATTTCCAAAGTAGATTTTGCTGCAGTTTTCCGTATTCCCATTGAAATATCTTGGATGATATCTAAATACCAGCATTACATCAACACAGACTGTATCCAAAACTGAGCAATGCATTAACACCAACAATGCCCAGATATAAGTATTATACCGATGGAAGTAATATCTAACTACCAGAGTTGTGTCAATGCACATAATTTCCAACAGTGTATCAACACAGGCTATCAACAGAAATTGGTATTGGATCAACACACGATGTGTCTGAACACCAACATGACTTAATACGGGACAGGAATGATAGTTTAACATTCCTAATTATAGGGTTTTCAGAAGAGATAGTGAAGTAATGATAAAGAAGTGGGGTAGGGAATACTGGTTAAAGAGCAATAACAGTTTGGAAAAGAAATATACAAGGATCATCAAATTAAGTGACTGGGTTGAACTAAAGATGATAAAAGGGCAATCAAGATGTTGGGAGTATGCTGTAGACCTCCAACAGAGTCTGAGAGAGTTAGGAGAACAAACTTGGAAGCAAATATTTGATAAATGTAAAAGCACTCAGGCATTAATTGTGGGAGATTTCAATCCCCCTCATATTACCTGGAATGCAATCAGTATAAAAGGTGTACAAGGCACAGACCTCCTAAGTTGCATTCATGATTTTTTTAAAACATGTTTGTAGCAAACCCAACAAGAGAGTTGGGAGAGGGGAAATGGGAAGTGTAGTCAGGGGTGTAGAATTCTGGATTTAGTTTCAGGGAGAGACTGGAAGGAATATCAAAGGCAGTGATATTAATTCAATTATATTTAACATAATTATGGAAAAGAACAAAGATAAAATGGAGAATTAAATTTGAATAAGGATAACTTTACTTGACTTGGACATGATTTTGCAAAAGTAGAATGGAAACAGCTACTTGAAGGAAAATCTGTCTCAGAGCAATGAGAGACATTTAACAAGGAGTTCAGTGTAAGTACATTCCCACAAAGAAAAAGGGTGGGACTGCCATATCTCGTGTCCCCTGCATGACAAGGAACATAAAAGGTAGGATCAAGCAAAAAAAGAGAAACTTATGTCAGACACCAAAGGCTTACTGCTGCAGAAATCCTAGACAGAGGGTGTAGTGGTGAAATATATCCCAAACTGTTAAAAGAAGCAAGAAAGGAAACTATGGAGACTCTAACATCAGTTTTTTTGTTCCAGGCTACAGGAGTGGTGCCAGAGAACTGAAAGTATGCTGAAGTTGCATTGTTGTGTAGGAAGGGAAGAAGAGATAAATTGAGTAATTACAGGCCAGTTAGTTTTATTGTGGGCAAATTCTGAGGGATAGTATAACCCTTCATTTAGAAAGGCACAGATTAATCAAGGACAGCTGGCATCAATCTGTTAAGGGAAGGTTGTGTCTGACTGACTTTTCGTGTAGTTTACATGGGTTTTAGCAAGGCTTTGACAAAGTCCCAGAAGGCATACTGATGAAAAAAAGTAAAAGTCTATGGGAAATTTGATGCAAAATTTGCTCATTGATAGAAAGCAAAGGATAATAGTTGACAGGTGTTTTAGTAACAGGAACGCTGTTACCACTGGGGTTCCATGAGGCTCAGTATTCAGTCCCCTGGTTTTTATTTCATTTATTAATGATTTTGACCTAAATATAGGGGGCATGATAAAGAAATGTTCACATGATGCAAAAATTGGTCATGTGGTTTACAGTGATTTGGTTAGAGGGCATGAAAGTGGCAAAAGGAATTTAACCTAAAGTGTGAGGTAATGCAATTAGGGAGATGCAATACGAAAGAGGATACACAATAAATGCAAGGATGTTAAGTGCGGAGAACAGAGGGACACCGGAATGTTTGTCCGGAGATCCTTAATGTAGCAGGACAGGTCGGTAAGATGATTAAAGACACATATGGGAGCCAACCATGATTAGCCGACACACGGACGCAAGAACAGGGTTGCCAGAATTGCCAAAGTAGTGTACAACACTCAGACCACAGCCTGAGTACTGGGTACAGTCCTGCTCACCAAATTGCAGGAAAAAATGTGATAATATCAGAGAGGGTGCAGAGGAGATTTATGAGGATTATATGAAGATTGGAAAATTATATTTATGAGGAAAGATTGAGTAGGATGGATTGTTTGCTTTGGATCAGGAGAGTTGGAGGGGAGAATTAATCAAGGTGTAAAGTATTATGAGGGGTGTAGATACAATAAATAGAAAGGACCAATTTCCCTTAGTCGAAAGAGAAGAAAATCAGGGCTCAGAGTGAAAGGGGTCTGGATTCCACTGCATGAAAGGGTGGTGCAGACCAAAACCCTTAGTATATTCACAGGGAATGGATATATACATAAAGAACTGTAACTCTCACTGCTACAGACCAAGTGCTGGAAAGTAGAATTGGGTTGGGTAGCTCTTTTTCCACTGACTGAGGCACAAAGGGCCAAATGACCTTCTGTGGTAAATTTTATGATTCTATATTAACACAGCTGCATCCAAGTACTACCGATGTGAGGAATATCAAACACCAGCACTGTAGCAACATTCACTGTACTGAGGAATGGATCAACAAGGGCAGTATCCAAACACCAACACTGTAGCAACACTCACTGTACCATACTGAACCACCAGCAATGTCAACTTGCATTGTGTCCAAATACTAGCAATGTATCAACACAAGCAGTATCCAAACACCAGAGCTATCTTAACACTCACTGTATCCAACAATGTATCAATCATACTGTATCCAAAAACCAGCATAATTTCATCATGGGTTGCATTTAAACAGCAGCACTGAACGAGCACAGTGTTGTCAAAGAGCAGTTCTGAATCAACGCGACTATCCATACATCCGCCCAAACACCAGCACAGAAGAAACATGAATTCATCCAAATAACAGCACTACATTAACAAGTGCTTCATCTAAACACTAGCACTGTGCTAGCAATTACTGCACCTCAATTTGTTTTCATTCATTTAACTTAGTCTGTACCTCAATTCATTACCAATCAACCACCATCAATAGCTTATCCATGACAACTCTGGCCTCATCCTATCAGAGGTACTCTCTTTGATCTATCCATTCAACAGCCCCCCAACATTTTCTTTCCCAGTTCTGACAAAAAAAAATTAACCTAATAGGTTTCTGATTACTCCATTTCTCTTTCCACAGATATTCCCTGTTCTGACACAAACTGGAAATGTGGTTTATAGCATTTCCTGTTTCAATTTGTGTCTCCATACATCACCATTGTTGCAATACAGACGGTACCCCAATTCAACAAAAATCTTGCAACAAAGTCTATGACTCAATTAGAACAAGTTGTATACAATTCATCATTACACTTCAATACAGGCAGTACCCTGTTTCAGTTCAGCACCAATCTTTCAATGAAGTCTGTACCTCAGTTCATACCCACTATTTTAACATATTCTGTACATCATTTCATCCCCACACTTTTAGCACAATCTGTACTTCAATTCATTATCACTTTTATTAGAAAAGTCTGTACACCCAATTCATCAGCACACCATTAACAATGGTTCACCTTAATTCATCATTACTCTCTTAACACAATGTACATCTTTATTCATGAGTACTATTTTGTAAAAAGATGTAGCCTAACTCATCATTGCTCTTTCAACATATTCTGTACCTCAATTCATCAAAACTCAACAAAGTCCATATCTCAATTAGAGCATGAATCTTCTTACAAACTCTGAGACTCAGTTCATTGCCACTCTTTCAGTGTAGATCTTCACTACTCTTTCAATCTTGGCTGCGTCCCAATTCACCACAGCTCATTCAACGAAAGCTGTACCCCAATTCATCACAACTGTACCAAAACAAGATGCATCCAAATCATCACCAGTTTTTTTAGCACAGGCTGTAGCCCAATTCACCACTATTGGTTAAGCTGTACTCTAAATCATCACAACAATTTTAATATAGTCTGCACCTCAGTTCACCACCACTCTTCCAACACAAGCACAGTTACATCATACCAACCAATTCTCCCTGTGACTAGGTGACCTTCACCAAATTCTCCATTTCTGTCCCTCATGCAAATAATTTCTAGTTGGTAGGTTAACTGGCAACTATAAATTACCCTAGTGTAGGTGGGTGGCAAGAAAATCAGGTGGGAGCGTTGATAAAGACGCAAGAGGAAAAATGGATTTGTGTATATGAGTACATGAGGTTGGCACAGATGCAGTGGGCTGAAGACCTGTTTCTGTGCTGTGTGACCCCATGACAAGGTTGTATCCCAATCCATCACCATTCTTTCTATACATTGCCCCCTCAATTGGCAAGCAAAAGCAATTGTTGGAAATCTAAGATCAAAGCTGAAATTGCCACAAATACTCAGCAAGTTAGGGAGCACGTGAAGAGTTCCAGTTCTGAGTAGATAACTTTGCCTCGGAACTCAGAAAAGTTTGAGATTGAACATGGCTTCAGTTGCAGAGGAAGGGGAGAGGTGTAGCGAACAAAGGGAATGCCTGCGATGAGTTAGCAACCAGATAGGAGTGAGTGACACAATAGGTGTTAGTGACCATTGGAAGGAGGTAGTGAACGCTTGTTAATCGCAGCTAGTCTGTATGAAGGTGGTGTCAACAGAAGGAAGTGAATGATGACAGAAGGGAGAGAGGGGAAAAAATGCTGGAACTGTATGATACAAAACATTACAGTTATTGGAAATGCAAAATAAAAGAGATTGCTGGCCCAGTAGGCCAAGCAGCATTCATGGAGAGAGAAAGACTGAGTTAACATTACAAGTTGATGACCTTTCATCAGAACAAACCAGTTCTGTCACAAACTGGAAATGTGGTTATTTGAAATTGTGTAATTGATAAATTTGGTTGTACCTCAATCCATCTGTACTATTTCATTACAGTCTGTACTTCAATTTCCCACAGCCATTCAACAAAGGCTGTGTTCCAGTTCATCATGACTCTTTCAAGACCACCCAGATTTCTACTCATTACCATTTATTTTGACAAAGGCTCCACCTCAATTCATCACCATACCTTCTATACAGCCTCTACCCACTACATCATTATTCTTCCAACATATGCTGTAGCCCAACTCATTACTACTCTTTCTGCAGAAGCAGGGCATCAATCCATCAACACCTTTCCAACACATCCAAGACCACACTTTCATTAAATCTTACAGCAGGGAAATGGGCCCTTCGGCCCACCATGTCCCTGCTGACCTTTTTGCGCAGCTACACTAATCCCATTTGCCTGCATTAGTTCTGTATCCTTCTACGCCCTGCCTGTTCAAGTGTCTACCGAAATGTCATAGTGATTGTATCCGATTCCACCACCTTCTCTGGCAGTGAGTTCAGACATCGATCACTCTCTATGTAAAAACTTCTCCCCTCAAATCCAATTTAAAACTCCTTCTTTCACCTGAAACCTTTGCCCTCTTGTTTTTGATATCCTTACCATCATAGGCTTAGAGTCACATTCATTGAGTCATACAGTGCAGAAGTAGTCCACCTACACTAATCCCATTTGCCCGCATTAGGTCTGTATCCCTCCATGCCATGCCTATTCAACTGCACGTCTAAATGTCTCTTAAACATGGTGATTGTGTCTGATTCTACCACCTCTTCTGGCAGTATGTTCCAGATATTAACTATTTTCTGTGTAAAAGAAAATACTTTCCCCTCAGATCTCCTTTATAACTCCTTGCTCTCACCTTAAAACTAATGCCCTTTTGATTTTGATACCCTCTACCATGGGATGAAGATTCTGACTATCTACCCTATCTGTGCCTATCATAACTTTACATACTTCTAGGTTACCCCTCAGCTTCCCTGGCTCCAGGGAAAACAAGCCCAGGCTATCTAATCTCTTCCCAGAACTAAAGTCCTTTAATCAAGGCAACATCCTGTGGAATCTTCTCAGCACGCTTTCCATACAATCACATCCTTCCTATACTGTGGCAACCAGAACTGCAAACAATACTCCAAGTGCAGTCTAGCCAGTGTTTCGTAAAGTTGCCACATAATGTCCCAGCTTTTATATTCTGTGCCTCAGTGTATGAGGGCAAGCATGTCATAAACCTTCTTTACCACCCTATTGCCCCGTGTTGCCCCTTTCAGGGAACTGTGAACTTGAACCAAGGATGTAACTGAATCCATCACCATTTTTTCCAACACAGACTGTATTTCAGCTTATCACCATTTTTACAACACATTTTACTTCAATACATCACCATTCCTTGGACAGAGGTCAAACCCCAATTCAGTTCCAGTCATTCAGAGCAAGTTGTACACTAATTCATCACCACTCTTTCAACAAAAGCAGTATCACAATCTATCACCACAATTTCAACACAGGCTATATCCTAACTTCTTATCACTCTTTGAACAACAGTTGTACTCCATGTCATTACCGGTCTTTCTACAAATACAGTATACTAGTTCACCAATGCATTTTACATATGCTGCACTCACTTGCATTCTATCGGCATAACGTGAAGAAATGCAAATATAAACTGTTCACGGGCAAAAAACCAATAATAAGCAATCTTCCTCATATCATGATTCTTAAATTATATAATATCTAATGATTTTTAAGGAGCAGTTCAACCTATGTAAGTTTCCATACTAAACCTATAAACAATGTGAAGTACAATACTCACCTTTGTTACCAGGGTTTAGTGATGATTGGAAGACAAATATAATCTGTAGCGAAAAAAAATGTAGCATTGAGTTTTCATTTGATATTTAGTTATCTTCTTTCTACCCAAGTCAGTTTTAAGGATGACCAAAGGGCTTATCTCAGGCGACATAACCAGACAAGGGCCTCTGTCAGGTAACAGAACAAGAGCAACAGAAGCATCTTATTCAGTGTCTTATCTCAAACTTCACAGCATGGCACCTGAGATATCTCAGGAAACAGGCAGGACAGAAGAGCTGTCTCACCATCTCGAAATCAACTTCAAATGTACAGTCAATAAATACCTTGATTATTTCTTGGCGAAAATGATTTGGATAAAGCAGAGCTTCCCTTGGAAATGCAAAGATCTGATTACCGCCCAACTGGATTTGGAGGAATCAAGTGCATCCAGGGAAAATGGAGATTATCTTTGCAGCACTGTCCCATGGTGTCAGTGGACTGCTAGCTTTAGAAGTCTTGTGTGTGAAATATCTGATATCTTTTGCTTGCTTGGGAAAGCAAAACCGGGTAGAGAATTTCAGAATTACCCATCTACTATTCTAGGACCTCTGGATGCTACAAACCAAGAGGATATACCTCCATAACCAAAGTAATTTTTTCAATGGGATCAGTAAGCAACTAATTGGTACTGAATAAAATTGCACCCTAGAATTTAGACCCTTTCCTGGATTGGGTGCTTTTATCAGCCTGGAATTTTAAGGTCCAACTGTTTATATGTGGTGTTAAATTTCAGTGTAATTTTTCTCAGCTGGCCGGTCCTTACTTTATCTTGTCTTATGGCATGTGATACCACCTCACGACTTCCTGTCTCCAGTCCCTTGTATGCCAAAGCCTCAAATCCAAACTTGTTGTTGTAATATGCTGCAGCCTGCAATGGGAGATAAAGGGACATCATGTGATTGACAATAGCTATTCACAGTAATCTTGTTGCAGTGTAATGTAATACATTATTTATAAGAGCATGTGGCGAAAAACTCTGCTTCTCTGTGCTTGTAATGGCTGCACTTCCATCATTACTTATGGTCGGAAACTAACTGTATTCCTGATGATTATCTCATTCCGTAAAAGAGTTGCGTAGATTGAATATTAACTGTTTGGTTCATTATCTTACCTAAAATCCACTGTTCTAATCTGTCCTTATCTGCTCATTGACTTTTTTTGCCATATGGACCATTCTGAACCAGAGTTAATATGTTATCCCTTTGTGGTATTCTTCGATGATGATGATATCCTTTCAACAATTCACAACTGTGTGTGTGTGTGTGGCAAGATGTGGCTGTGGTGTGTGTTTGTGTGTGTTTTTGTGGGTATGTATA
This sequence comes from Pristis pectinata, assembly GCF_009764475.1. Lineage (NCBI taxonomy): Eukaryota > Metazoa > Chordata > Chondrichthyes > Rhinopristiformes > Pristidae > Pristis > Pristis pectinata. The sequence goes on from NC_067425.1 coordinate 25,882,937, forward strand.
CTGATCTTTGTGAATTAGCAAGAACCAAAAAAACAAATAATTGTTTGTAGCATTGATTGAGAAAACAAAATTAAAGTTCAAAGCACTGCTGAGAATGAGGTTTATTGAAGAGCAGTAAATGTGATGTTGGACATGGGGTTTATAAAGCCAATGAATATAAGAGGAGCTGAAGGTAAAACTGGGTCTGGAATTTATCCAACAAGACACAAACACCTTAATGTAATAGGCACTTACAGATGTCAGAAAGTTGATAACCCTGACACGTGTCAAACCAACAATCCACCTTAAGAGCAGCAAACTGAGACTCGAGCACATAAACTACAGTACGGCCGGAGTGTTGAATTTTCCGACGTGACCTCATTCAGATGAAAAGTTAAATTGAAGTCTTGCGTACCTGTAAAATATTCTGGTGTCTTGCCAGCATTTATTCCTCAATAACAACCATGAAAAAAGTGATTAACTGATAACTTATCTCACTGCTGATAGCGAAAATGAGTGTATGAAAATTAGCAAACAGTTTTGCTTACAGAATCAAAATCAGATTTATTATCACTGACTTAAATGGCGTGAAATTTGCTGTTTTATGGCAGCAGGACAGTGCAAAGACATAAAATTACTATAAATTACAAAAATGAATAAACAGTGCAAAAAGAAGGAATAATGAGGTGGTGTTCATGGGTTCACAGACCGTTCAGAAATCTGATGGCAGATTCAACACACTTTTGATTGTACTTCAACACATTTTTGATTGTACTTCAACACACTTTGGGACATGAGAATTTAAGAAGCACTTTAAAGTGGCACTGCTGTGGGTTGTTGGAGTGGGTGGGGTGCCATGCTAATTTTGTACAAGGACCCTGATTGCACACAAGGTTTGAGACATCATTTGGTATTGAACAAGCATTGCAGACCTGACACAAAAGCCTTCTGTCTCTTTGGAGAATGGAGCTCACAAAGGATGTTTCTTGAACAGTAGATTGGAACGAGAAAGGATTGGGGAAGAGTCACAGCGTGGTAGACGATTGGAGGAGAGATGACATTTGGGAGGGGACGGTGGTGGGAAGGAAGAGAATTCAGGGAAGTGGGGTCACCTGGAATGTGGCCATTTGGGGAGATTATCGGGTTTGTGGGGCAAGAAAACATTGGCATGAGCGGGAGTGTAGAAAAATCTCTAAGAAAGACACTTAAAAAGGAACTTTTTTGGAAGAAAATGGATAACTAAGAATCCCAGCAGTGGTCCTACCTCAACCTTCTGGTTAAGGACTGCTACATTTTGGAAGGCAGCACCAATCGCAGGCTTTATATACAAAGAGTTTGGCTCGTGACATCAAAACCATTTACATAATAAGCCATTTGATGTCCTTCCATGTGCCTGGCTGGCTCTGTGAATACACATATCATATACATTAAGTGTCCAGAACTAGAATTGTTACCTGATCACATTTACTGATTAGGTTTTTGATGACAATCTTTCACATCTATCTCACCGCTGACAGAATTTCTAGCCTATCATTTTTGTTAGGAATGGAATTTCAGCCTGCAACAAAGTTGTAATGATTCTGGCTGTGTCCATATTGAAGACCTGTGAAATTGAAGCAGGTTTGCACTGGATGTTGCAATGCCCATGTTGCATTGCTCTCTGACAGTTTGCACATTGTTCAAACTGTCCTCGATAAGTTTCTAGATAATATCACTGCCCAGATGGTGAATGAACCTTCATACTGAAATCTTTTGATTAGCCAGACTCAGGCCCCTATTGAAATGCACATGTTAGGGGAGGAGAATCAGATAGAGTTTCTAGGGACTGAATAGAATGTGTTGAGCAGTCAGTTTGCAATGGTAATATCCAATGGATTAAGGACATTTACAGCTCCTGAGGTTATTACCCTATGATAACCCACAACCTGCTCTCATTTCACTTCATTAAGAATTCCTGATTTGTCACTTTCTCTCCAATCCTTTTATATCTTCAAAAACAGCCTATTTTCACCTTGTCCACTTTCTTTCATTGAAAATATACTTCCTTCTGAAAAAAATGACTTGTTTGATAGCCACATTTTCTTTTGCCTCTGCAAAATGCCTTGTACCATTATTTTCTAACAGCCAGTTGTTTTTATCAATATCTAACCTATAAACTACAAACAAACAGTGTACTCATTGGAAAAGTTTAGAAGGTCAGATTAGACATGCTAGTTTGAGGAGAAAATACCAGTATGCACTTGTGCCTTGAGGTTAATGGCCTATTTCTATCACAATTCAGAAAAAGCCATTTGATCCAACCAGTCTTTGTGGTTTATAACCAGTGGTCCTGATCATACCCGCCTAATATCTCTTTACGTTTCTTTAGGGCAGGCATGGTAGTGCAGCAGTTAGCGTAACACTTTACAGCGCCAGCGACCTGGGTTCAATTCCCGCCACTGGCTGTAAGGAGTTTGTACGTTCTCCCCGTGTCTACGTGAGTTTCCTCCGGGTGCTCCGGTTTCCTCCCACATTCCAAAGACGTACAGGTTAGGAAGTTGTGGGCATTGCTATGTTGGCGCCGGAAGCGTGGCTACGCTTCTGGGCTGCCCCCCAGAACACTATGCAAAAAATGCATTTCACTGTGTTTCGATGTACATGTGACTAATAAAGATCTTACCTTATCCAGCACTTGAGTGAACTTCGGCTCACCCTGTCTATTGCCTCAATATGCATTCTCTTCTTATAGTTCTCTATTGACTTCAGTAGACTTTTTTATGCCTTATGCACTTAGGATAAAATTTTCAACGTCTTGTGAATACAAATGTTCAAATCCTCAGTAGTTCCATCCATTTTTCCTTCACTCAATGTATAATTATTGACATTCATTAATCAAAAACACAATATGTCATATTTACTGTCATTGAAATTCATCTGCCATTGGCTTGTCTCTTTCCACCTTATTGCAATTTGTTTGCAGCTTTCTTTGGCTCTCAAAATAATTTCTAATACCTGCAGTTTTATGATCTAACACTTTAGTTGACTCTAATATTTCCACTTTTAATCAAATCAAGATTTACCTTCTCCCCAATATCATTGCCCTTTTTTAAACAAAAGCAAATTATTTGCAAAGTATCCTTGCCGATTTCTCCATCTTAGCTAACTATCTTCTCCTCTCAGAAGTCCCATCTTACAGTTAATAACTCCCTTTTACAGCTCTATTTTTTCTTGGGTTTTTTTTTCGTGATAATCCCTCCCTTCTCCTTCTTAGCTTTCCCTATTCTTTCTTGAACCCCTTTCATATTTGCCTTTATTTTACCAATCTTATTATTACTAATTAAGGTAGATATTCTTGAACTTAGGTTTGTTTCTGTAGACATCATCAGAATTTTGAAACAAGATGGTTGATTGTTTTCAGTTTGTGATTAAGCAATGGAACTTAATAACATGAAATAGTGCACACCATTTCATGTGTAAGGGTCTGTGGAAGTAATTGTGTATGGATCTGGCTGTCTACAGATATGCCTGTGTCCCAGATGAATTTGGATCTGGATGTATTTATGTCCAGATTTAATTGTGTCAGGACAGGAATGGAGTGCAGACCTAGTTAGGTCCAAACGTGCTTCAGGAAGTCCATCTCACCTGTTTGGCATTTCCTACCCAGAAGGTGATGTGATGAAAGCTGACATATTGGCCCTTCTCCAGCTGCAACAGAAAAATTTTAAGTTATTCGTTTTAGTAGAGACAAAGTTCAACAAAACAAAATATCAATAGATTTCTTTAAAAGTTTATAAACAAATGTCCTTTACCTTCTCCCCTTTGTCAGTGTAGGAAGTCTGAAACAGATAGGAAAATATTGGTTTAGTGTGATAAAACCACAAGAGAGTGCATTCTTCGTCAATTAGTTCATAGCTTTTCGTAATGCTGTTACCTAACAGAGAGTCTTTGGTGGACACAGTAAATCTTATAAAAGTATAACCTGTTTATATGTTAAGCAATGATACATTAAGCATATAAGCAGCGATATGTTCACATATCACTCTGTGCAACTTAATTTTCATTTTGGTGACAACTCCCTAAACAAGACCCTTCTGTTTCATTCCTATCCTAACCCATCCACTTTACCACTGATTCATACGTCTGCAGACACATCCTGTTGCCCATTCATGTTCCCCTTGACTGCTCCACACAATAGTTAGCTATTTAATCATCTCCAACAAGGTTCCTCAACACACTCTGCATGAGAGTGGCTGCAATATTGACTATGAATGGACAGGAAATAGTAACTGATATTTCTTCTACACTTTGCTTAATGGGCACAGTTTTAAATGTGTTCTCTAATTCTGAACAGGCACTTGTAGTCAAAAGCCCAATGTGTTTGTCTCTCAACTTTTGAAGACCTAAATCTTGTCATACTTTTGGAAGGCTAATTCAGCTCTTCTCTAAACCCTAAATTATTGAATCATCCTTGTCATTCCAGCCTGAATGCCCTCCAGTACAAAACCATATTCAAATGCTGGAAATGCTAAAAAAAACCTGAACAAATCTATTTTGACTTGCAGTAAAATTCTCAAAAATTTATCTTGATATTCTTGCCCTTATCCTTCTATCTCTACAAGAGCTTTGCATAGTAACTTCTAGTGAAATATCAATAGGTCCAACTAGATTCTTTCTTTCTCTACATTGACTGAAAGACATCTCTTCATTATCCCTCCCCTTAAATTATGATACTAGATTGAATTCAGGTGAATCTTAATTGACATTTGTAGATGTGCCTTCAAACTTTTTCTGAACAAACAATGCTTTCTTTGTGTGGAAGCACTTAACTATCGGTGATATTCCCTTTGTCCTATCCATCCCTTAACTACTTAAAACTAACTTGTTTTTTCACTCTTTCCCCGTTCTGATGAAGGGTCTTTCATGTGAAATGTTAATCGCTTCTCATTCCACAATGCTACCTGACCTGCTGAGTGTCTCCAAGCATTTTCTGTTTTTATTCTGATTGCCAACATCTACAATATTTTGACTTTAATTTACTGTTATATTCACTGCCACTTCTCTTCCAGGAATGTCAACCTTAAAGAAGTTCCTCTCCTTTCTCCTGTGGGATTTCCAGCCTTTGTCTTGTTCAATGATTTGTTTCCCTTCTTGTCTCAACATGGTGTTGATGAAGGATCTCAGCCCAAAACATTGACTGTTCCTTTCCATCCATAGATGCTGCCTGACCTGCTGAGTTCCTCCAGCATTTTGTGTTTGTTGCTCCAAATTTCCAGCATTGCAGTCTCTCTTATGTCCCCAAAGTGTTGACAATCCTTTATGTTCTCACTCTGTTCTTATTTCAGAGCTTTTGTTCATTTTCTCTATCTGCCTCCACAAACCCATCATGTGGATGACCTCTACAACTTATCCCCATGACACCCTGTCCTCACCCTATCAGAGCTTGTCCAAATGACATATCTGTCCCTTCCCCCACCTCTCTGCAACTTGTTTTTGCTCTTTCTGGGTTCTGCGAAGTGTCCTTGAACTGAAGTGGTAACTCTACTTCTCTCTCTACAAGTACCGCCTGACCTGCTGTGTGTTTCCAGCATTTTCTGTTTTTATTCCAGATTTCCATCATCTGTAGGCTTTTGATTTTCACTTAATATATCCTGGGGGTAAGTAGAAGGCTGGTGGAGCTAATAACAAAATATTTTTATTATGATAAAAAATATTTTTGTTTAATTATGAAAAGATCTTTTATCTTAATCCATCGTATGTGTCCCAATCTTTGCTTCACTTTCTATAAAATAAATTAAACATTAATTGCAATCTATGCTTTTTACCTCTTGGTTTCTATCAGCTACAATTTTTCAATCTGACTGACAGCTGAGTCAGGTTGAAAACTCCACTGTTTCTGCTGACCACAAAATGTGTATAATTGGTTCCATATTGAAAGTAAAGTTGTAAGATGGGAAATCTTAAGGAGGTTGTTTAGTTTTTGTAGTAGGCAAAGTACGGTCACTTTAAGAGACCTTCAGGTTTATGCAGTCATTTTAGTTGTGATCCATTATAAAAAGATCACAATTCAATATTCCAAAGTCAAAGTCAAGTTTATTGTCAAATGACCAAGTACATGCATGTACAGGTGCAATGAAAAACTTACTTGCAGTAGCATCACAGGCACATAGCATCATACGAGCAGCATTCACAAGAAAAACATTAACTAACATAAATTATATACAATTTTTACAAGAAAAAAAACAATTAGAACAAAAAAAAGTCCATTTCAGTGCAAAGTGATCAGAGTGGTCATGGTGTTGCTAAACTGTAGTGATGAATAGGGTTGGTTCAAGAACTGAATGGTTGATGGGAAGTAGCTGTGAACCTGGTCTAGTGAACCAGCTCTTGAAGGGGGTGGTGTGGGACTTCAGGCTTCTGTACCTCCTGCCAGATGATAGCTGCAAAAAGATGGCATGGCAATGGATGGTGGATGTTGCCTTCTTGAGGCAACGCCTCCTGTAGATACTACTGATGGTGGGGAGGGATGTGCCCATAATGTATTGGGCCGAGTCCACAACTCTCTGCAGCTTCTTACGTTCCTGTGCATTTGAATTGCTGTACCAGACCATGATGCAACCAGACAGGATACTTTCAACAGTACATCTGTAGAAGTTTGTTAGAGCATTTGCTGATATTAAAAATTGCTGAATAGCATTCAGAAATTTACATGGAATCACAGATGCTCTCACAGATATTTGAAAGTAACCTTTTGATAAATATACAATTTTCTTAACAGTTTAACATCATTGTTATTTACCCCTGGAAATTCCAAATAGAGCTGGAGAGCTTCACTCATTACACCTTCAGTAAGTTTCAGCAGATTTGAGTTGTGACTAATTACTTCTAAATGCATGCTGATGACCCTTTATAATCCATGTACAATGCCATCTAGGCTTCCCCCCTCTTCCAGTCCACTATTTCCTAGAATGATCCCCTTTATCTGTGGAACGTTCTTGAGAATTGATGCCCTTCCTAAGCAATGCTTGAGGAATTTCCCATTGTTCTGTGCACTGCTCTCTTGGATTTTCACCTCACCCTGTGCAATGTAATAAAATATAATTTCCATACCCCTGCAACTAGATTGTATTTTACATGTATTTTACTACTAAATCAACAATTATCAAGGTCACATCTCATTCATTTCACATTGGAATCAATTGATCAATTGTCTGCCCTCTGAAGATCATGCGCAGCTCCTGTGGGCTCACTAAAATTATGTTTATTTTGTAGTGAAGTCCAGTAAATGTATAGGTATTTCCTGGGGTTTCTTCATATGCTGCTTCATTGGAATTTATCAATGAGCCACATTGAATTGAGGTGCAATTTGTGACTAAGTTGTGAGGACTGATGGGGAGAATCATCTAGCACATCAGTCTTTTCTTTAACATCAACAGCACTACATCTACATATTCCTGAGTACAGCTCTTGAGAGTGGTTTTCCTATCACTAGCACTGACTTTTTCACTTGATATAGGATTACCAGCAATCAAAAAAAAATGAAGTGGCTTCTTACCAGCTGAATTGATGCCAAGATGTACCCAAGTAGGCATCCAGCTTGAAAAAAGGTTAGGGTCAGAGTGCGGTGCAAGTCGAGGGCCACTCTGTCAATGCCGTCTCTGTTTGGGAACCTGCAATATTGCTCCCATCTGCTCATCAATGCACATCTGAACAATCTCGAGATTCCTTTGCTGTTTTCTATATATCACATTGTCCTTTTTCCTTAATGAATCAATTTCTGAGACCTTTTCTTGAAAGACCTGTTTCCATGGAATAGATTGAATGTCGCAGCAATCTGTGACCATTTCACAGAATATAGATCAGAATAGGACAGCAACATGCCCTCTGGTCCACAATGTCTGTGCCGGCCATTTAATCTGCATATCTGCCTGCATGTGGTCTATATCCCTCCATTCCCTGCCTGTTCACGTGCCTGTCTAAATGCCTCTTAAACATCTTCTTCCATAAACTCCCCTGGCAACCTCTTCCAGGCACCTATCACACTCTGGGGGAAAAAGACCCTGACTATGAATACCACCTATATCTCTCCTAATTCTATATATTAGGTCGTTCTCAGCCGCCGATGCTCCAGAGGAAACAATCCAAGTTTGTCCAATTTCTCCTTACAGTTAATACTCTTTAAACCAGCCAACATCTTGGGGAATCTCTTCTGTACCCTCTTCAAAGTCTCTACATCCTTCCTGTAAGGTGGTGACCAGAACTGTACACAATACTACAAATGTGGCATTACCAAAGTTTTACACAAGTGCAACATGACTTCCTGACTTTTATATTCAATGCCCCAAATGATGAAGGCAAGCATACCGTATGCCTTCTTTACCACCCTATCTACTTGTCTTGCCACTTTCACAAATCTATGGACTTTTACCCTAAGTTCGCTCCGTACAACAATATTTCTAAGGGTCCTGCCATTTACTGTATACTTTCCTCTTACATTTGACCTCCCTAAATGCAACACCTTACATTTGTCTGGATTAAACTCCATCTGCCATTTCTCTGTCCATGTTTCCAACTGGTCTATTTCCTGCTGTAGCCTTTGACAACCTTCTTCACTATCCACAACACCGCTAATTTTTGTGTCATCTGCAAACTCACTCATCTCCCAATCTACATTTTCATCCAAATTATTTATAGATATATCACAAACAACAGAGGCCCAGAACTGATCCTTGTGGAACACCATATCCCTATTGGTCACAGACCTCCAATCACAGTAACACCCTTCCACCACTTCCCTCTGTCTTCTATGGCCAATTCCCAATAACTAATTCTTGGCTATTTCCCCTGATCTAATGCAACATAGTGTGAGATTGTTTCAGTGAAGTTCGACCATACCCAGCTGCCATAACAGTCTGCTTCACAGCAATATTTGCAATGCTTTTATCACAATGGACTGTACTCACCATGATGAAACAGTGTTAAGTACCACTTCAGCGAATTTTCAGAAGCAGGAAAATATCCATCTGGCTTAGCCTTATAAACACAACACATTTGGGTGGATAACAGCACTGCATCTTACTGGTTGCCGTGAATCCACCCTTTGCTCCTCCCCGTATTTCCAAATAGAACTCAGTGACATTGCGAGCCAAGTTTATGCCTGAGTTTCGAGGCATAGTTCTTGGAGTTTGTACCATGGTATGTTAATGAGTAATAAGAAAATTACAGAAAAGTGTGTCAGAATCAGAAAAACAAGTCTTTTTCTCATCTCATGCAGTGTTCTGAAAGACAGGGCATAGTACAGACTTCTGCCAACATTCACTATTACTTTCAGTCTAGTTTACTCACCTTTAATGTGAACAGGGATTCTGATCTGGCTTCCTTTCCTCACTCACATATTTTCCCTTCGCTCAACAGGATCAAATGGAATAAATTGGGAACTTGACATTTGAGCAGCATTTGTATACCTTTCAAACTGTATTGTGAGAAAGCATTATTTTACACTTATAATGTTAAATCTTGACATAATGCATCACTCACATTCATTCACAAATTTTAGACATCATGGAATATGATCCTAGCCCAGACTAAAGCCTGAACTAGAATATCTGAACAAAAGGGTGAAGAGCTGACATCTTTCATATCATATTTTTTCCACAATGCTTCCATAATGTGTTTGCTGATGGAGTCACATAACAAAAATAGAAAAAGAACTTGCATTTATACAGCATCTTAAGACTTCCAAAGTGCTTTGCAGCCAATTAAGTCCTTTGGAAGTGTAGTCACAGTTGCAGTGCAGGGAATTGTAGCTACTCTCCACATAGTAAAGAACCCAAACAGTAACAAAATTCAGACCAGTTAATCTTTTGAATTGTTGTTTATTGAGGGATAACTGGTAACCATGGCAGCAGAACTCAAATGCTCGTTTTTAAAATTGCCATGGGATTTTTTTGTATAGACCTGACAGGGCATGTGAGAACTCAGTAACATTTGAAAAATAGCACTGCAATGCTGAAATACACCATCATTTACCAGCTCAAATTATGTGCTAAAATGGGGCTTGACACCCTAACTGTCTGACTCAGAAAAAGGAGTTACTTCTGAATCATGCCTGACACCACACATGGTGGAAATTACAGTGAAAAAACGTTACATAAGACAGAATCAAATTATTGTAATATGAATGAGTGGAGGAGAGTGGAAATGTGCAAGAAATCAAACCACAGTTAAGGAAAAAGTTTGCCAAGGTTGGCACGCTGGCCTTCATCAGTCAGGACATTGAGTATAGGAGTTGGGAAATTACGTTGCAGTTGTACAAGACATTAGTGAGACTTGGAGTATTGTGTACAGTTTTGGTCACCCTGTTATAGAAAAGACATCATTAAACTGGAAAGAGTGCAGAGAAGATTTTCAAGGATGTTGCCAGGCCTGTGTCATAGGGAGAGATTGGGCAGGCTAGGAATTTATTCCTTGGAGCATGGGAGATTGAGGGGTGACCTTATAGAGGTGTATAAAATCATGAGGGGCATAGATAGGGTGAACGCACATATTCTTTTTCCCCCAAGGAAGGGGAACTAAAAACTAGAAGGCGTAGGTTTAAGGTGAGAGGTGAATGATTTAAAGGGGACCTGAGGGGCAAGTTCTTCATGCAGAAGGTGGTGTGTATACGGAACAAGGTGCCAGAGAAAGTGGTTGAGGCATGTACAATCATAACATTCAAAAGACATTTGGATAAGTACACAGATAGGAGAGGTTTAGAGGAATATGGCCAAACGCTGGCAAATGGGACCAGCTTGGTGGGTACTATGGTTGGTATGGACAGGTTGAGCAAGAATCAGTATCTAACATTGAGAGATAAGTAGAAATGGGAAAGCCAATCAATAAACTTATTTAGATAAGTGTGAAAAAGGGAACCAGCAGTAACATTACTGATTCCTGGTTTAGTGCCATGTTACATTTCAAATTAATCAGTGTTAAAAATCATGTGGAGCTTTGATAATCATGATACAACTTTTGAAGGGTGAGATGCATTCTATTCAACTGGTGCACAGTGAGTAGTTAAAAAAAATTAAAACTACTTGCTGGAAGTCTAAAAAGAAGCAAAATGTGCTGGAAAGATTCAACAGATCAAGGGGCATATTTGGACAAAGACATAATCAGATCAACGAATTTCTATCAGAATTGTAAAAGTAAGAAAACAAGTGTGTTGAAGTTGCAGAGAGGGGTGAAGTAATGAAAAAAAATGTCCATGACAAGGTGGAGACCAAGACTGACCAAGGCTGGACCCATCTAATTAATAAATGAATGAGGGAAGTTAGAAAGAGAAAAGAAAGAAACAAACATGCTGGAAATGTGAGCGACAGAATACAGTCTGAAACAAAAGAGGATGGTAGAAATACTCATCAGATCAGACAGCACCTGGGGGATAGAAAACCTCATTAAGATACCAAACCAGCAAGTTCTGACAGAAATAGGAAAGGCTGATTACCTAAAGTTGTTGAATTCAATATTGAATACTGAGAACTGCAATGAGGTGCGGTAGAAGGTGGGGGTGCTGTTCCTCAGCAGTGAGTAATACCTAGAATCCTCTCCCCAACTTAATGATGTTGAGGAAGCACTAAAGATAGTCAAACAGCACACAGTTACTTGAGATGAATCTGAATAAAACAAATAATGTTGATAATATTAATATTGCAGTCCAGATGAAGGGTCTCAACCTGAAACATCGACTGTCCATTTCCTTCTACAGATGCTGCCTGACTTGCAGAGTTCCTCCAACAGTTGTTTTTGGTCCAGATTCCAGCATCTGTTGTCTCCTGTGTCTCCATGATTGTCCCTCTGACAAATTAGAGGCACTCGCAACAACTTTAATGCTTCATCAATGGGGAAGATCATTTAATTTATCATTGATTAAACCTGAAACCTCAGTGAACTAAATAGCCCAAGGTTGTGGATTTATTTTAAAATTCACTTCAAAATTTATTTGACCTATAATGCACTGAAATGGTGCCATCATCAGCATCTGGCTGAGAGATTATGGACTGCATATTATTCCCATCTCAACATCAAAGTTCATAAGATGACCCTCTGTGTTATTTGTTTCTTTTCTGGTTTGATGTAGATATGTTTAAAGAACCAGAAACTTGGCCTTCATTGGTACCAACGACATTAGTAGAAGAAGGGATGAAGTCCTGTAAACTGAGTTTGGGAAATTATGAAAGATAAAAAGTAGGATCCAGGAAAAGGTTGAAAAGTAGGACCTCACAAGTCCATTTGAACATCAACATTTATCGATTTTTCAGTAGATGCAGAAAGACAGAGAAAGAGAAAACGGATGCATGGCTGGAGAAATGGTGCAGCAGGGAGGGCTTTAGAATCCCGAGGGAGGACTTTAGATTCCTGAGACTTTAGGATTGTTTTGGGGGCAGGTGGGGCCTCTAAAAGTCAGTTGGTTACACCTCAATAGGGCTGGGATCAATAACCTTGCAGGGGTGCTTGCTGAGGCTTTTGGAAAGGGTTTACAATATCATGCCTAGGGATGGGAACCCTGGAAGGAAGAAAGTGCTGTAAAAACTCATCAGATCAGGCAGCATCTGATGAAAGAGAAACAGAATTAACACTTCAGGTCAAAGAACAGATCTGAAAAGTTATCTTTGCTTCTCGTTCCACAGATGCTGCCTGACCTGCTGAGTATTTCCACCATTTCCTGTTTCAAATTTCAGCATCTACAGATTTTGAACTTCAACCTAAGAGGAGGGTCAGGAGGGAGAGAATCAAAACTGAAAGCAGAAGTTAAAAATCCAGCTAGCAACTTAAATAGGCAGCTGATACAAAGGCAAGCATAACATAGGATCAGAGTTCAGAAAAATGTTTAAAAGCCAAATTTAAAGTCATTATATCAAAGTGTAGGCTGCACTTGTGAAAAGGAGGATGAAATAACAACATAAATAGCTATAAATAGATATGATCAAATTGCCATTACGGAAATGTGGCTACAAAGCTGGGAACTAATTGTTGCAGGGTTTTTGATATTCAAAAAGGACTACAGAAAAGGAACAGGAATTGGGGTAGTGCTGTTAATAAGGGATGACATCAGATCTATTTGGTAGATCTAGGTATAAATTAAGAATCTATTTGGGTGGAGCTGAGAAGCAGCAGGTGCCAGGGTTGTTTGTAGCTTGTAGTAGAAGTGATGTACAAGTGAGCAAATTAGAAGTGCACATATCAAGGGTAATACAATAATCATGGTGGATTTTAATCTACATACAGACTGGGCCAACCAACCAGAATAAACAATGTAGGAAATTAATTCTTGGAACATGTAGGAGATTGACTTCTAGATCAAGGTGTTGAGGAACCAACCGGTGAACAAACTAATTTAATTCTAGTAATGTGCAAGAAGGGTGAATTAATAATCTCCTTGTAAAGAGGACTCAAGGAAAGAGTGACTATCTATGATAGAATTTCACAGTACGACTTAAAGGGATATAGTTCAATCAATGTTTTCAATCTAAACAAAGTAAACTATACACGTATGAGGAGTAGGTTGGTAGGGTAGCTTTGAGAACTCCATTAAACGACAGGCGAAGGCCAGCATTTAAAGAATTAAATACGATTTGTAAGAAAAACACATTTCTTTAAATCAAAGATATCAACATTATGAAAACTGAATGCAGTACACTAGATTGGAAGAAGTGCAAGTGAATTGCTGATTCACTTGGAAGGACCACAGTAAAACTCCGATAATCCAGCACGCTCCACACTTTAATAGTGCTGGAATGAATGTTATTCTATATTAATATGCTACCACATTTTAGTTGACCTTTTTAGACGCTGTTCGTATTGTAATAATTGCCCAATGAACCTAGAAAGTTTAAAAGGAGCGCAGGAAACAAGATCCTGGGCAATTAGAAGAGAGTCTGGGAAACGGGACCACTGGGAGTCGGAGTGGGGAAACCAGGACCACGATTAGTTAGAGAACGGGAAACAAGTCCCCAGCAAGTCAGAAGGGAGTGCTGGAACCGCGGTCCTAGTGGTAACGTGGAAATCAGGGTCCCGGCGAATCAGAAGGTAGTTGGCATCACCTTGTGAGCCACTCGCCTCTTTTTACCTCCGTTCACTTATCTAACCTCTTACGCCAGGGCCGTAACATCAGTTCAGGTGTATTCCTTGAGGGTTTCATTTTCTGACCTACTCCAAAGAAAAATGGACGCAGAACTCGTGAGACTCCAGTGGAGGCACCTCCATTGACCTGTTATTGTCACAGGTACCGGGAGCAAAACCCATCCCATCCCGCCCTTTCTGCCACCAATATTGTTGGGCGAAATGTTCAAAGCAATCGAGAGAAAAATGCGTTAATGTCAATTTGCTCAGCGTATAAAAATAAGAAACACATGCCCCATGAGATCCAATAGGTGTCAACTCTCTATAAGAACCACCTCCTACCTGTGGAAGGTATACTTCCCTGTCTGAGTATAGTTAGTTAACATCTATAAACTCTTTACCTACACAATGGAATCACGCTACTTTATCGAAAACATAGAAGATAGGAAAAGGTAAACATTCTTAATTCATTATTGCAGGAGGGACGCATCAGTGAGCATAATTCCAACTTCAAATGCGCAAAACTACACAAGTTAGTAACTTTGCAGAACTCTGCGCACTGAACTACCTTCGAACTTCAACAGCCCGGTCGGAACGGCTGCCAACACTCACGGCCGTCAGCAGATGGCGCTCTCGCCACATTTGATTGGTTGTCGTTTGCCGCGCTGTGTATTCTGATTGAATAGCGACTGTACAGCGTAATCATCGATTGGCCAATGAAGAGTCACCAATCAAGAGAGAGCAGGCAGCTGTGGCATTTCTTTATTGGTGAAAACGGAGCCACTACTATTTGATTGACCAATTGGAGAGTGGTCTTCTGATTTGTAACCCTTGATCTGTGATTGGTTTAACGTTCGGGGAAGGTGCGTCGGTCTAGATTGTGATTGGTGGAAAGCGACGCCGTGGCGAGGTTCGGGGCTGATTGGTGCGTTGGCGCCCATCGCCATGTTGTGTTGTTGAGAGGAACGAAGTGGGGCCTTGGGGGAAGGCGGAAACTGTGAGTAACAGGGCGATGTAGGACGGAGGGGAGATAAACCAGGGCTCGGGCGGAAACGAAAGAGAACGGAGGGGGAGGAGAAAGTAAATGCCACAGCAGAGGAAGTGGAGAATACATGGTGGGGGCAGGGAAAGGAGAGGGGTGAGTAATTAAAGTAGATGGAGTTAAATAGGGGGCAGGCGTGGGAGAGGGGAGTAAGTAGGGGGGTGTGTGCAAGCTAAATTGTGGGGTAGGTAAAAAAGGAGAATGTCAGTGGTTGGGGGAGTGAGGGGAAAGAGCAAATCGTGAATCGGGAGGAGACTAAAATGGGGTGGGTGGGTGGTAGGGTAAATAGTTAGCTGAGGAAAGCAGAGTTCAGACGGTAGACCAAAGGGATGGGTGGGAAGGGAAGGGAAGAGAAGAATGTAGGTTATGATGGCATAGTGGTTGAGTTTATGGATTAGTGCCCAGAGAATTGGCCTAGTGATCAGGAGACATGTTTGAATTGCATTGTGGTGATCAAGATTGGACAGTGTTAATTAAACCTGGAATTAAAAGTTATTCTTGTTTAGGTGATTGTGAAATTTTGCACTGGCAAGAAATATTGACCTTGCTAGAGATGAATTGTGTGAAGAATAAAAATTTTGAAAATAAATCAGTTGGTAGTGGGGGATAGGAAGCACCCAAGACATCCTGAATGAGTGAATAATACTTTAGATATACTGTAACAAAAATTGCTGGATATGCTCAGCAATTCAGGCAGCATCTATGAAGAAAACAGTTAACATTTCAATGACCTTTCACAGACTTGAATGTTAATCCTGTTTGAGTTTTATTTTCATTTTTCAGCCATTTGCTGGGTCTGTAGTATCTTG
Organism: Pristis pectinata; assembly: GCF_009764475.1. NCBI lineage: Eukaryota > Metazoa > Chordata > Chondrichthyes > Rhinopristiformes > Pristidae > Pristis > Pristis pectinata. Next base: position 25,898,843 of record NC_067425.1, read on the forward strand.
ATTTTTTTTTGTAAAGGGAATAACATCTTGGATGCCAGAGGCAGATTTTTGATATCTCGGAATAGAGTGTGGGGACACAGGACTTGGAGATAGGTTGTCTGGAACAAGCTGCCAGAGGAGGTATTTAACAGGGACTTAAATGGAAAGGTGTAGAGGCATACAGCCTAATGCAAGCAGGTGGGATTGGCATGGATGGGCATTGTGGTCTGCATGGATGAACTGGGCTGAAAGGGCCTGTTTCTGTACTCCATGACAGTAAAAAAATGTTATCCAGTGATGTGCATGTGTTTACGTAGTACACAATGTGTATGTTGTACCCTCTGATTTAGTGCACAGTTCAGAGTATGAAAAATTAAATTATAATGCACAGTATACTCAGTTTGAGGATTAATGTAATAGGAACTCTTGAACATTTGTTAGATGATAGGCGAGTTGGGCCAAAAGAACTGTTTTCATGCTCTATAATTCTGACCCTTCTGTTTTCCATGCTAATGTACTATGGGATTTGGGAGCATGATAGCGTTAAGCAGAATCTGGGGGTATTGCTATAGATTACACAGGAACTCTTCTGGGGTTTTGTTATGGGTGTTGCTGACTAAACAGCCTGAAGGTTGTGAACCATCCATGATGTCGTAGCATTTTACTTCTAAATGCTGGAGGTTGTCAATTTGAAGCGGCATTATTGAGTTGCTGCATTGAATTCTACATATTCTTGTGATATGCTGTAATAAATGTTTAGGTTAGTAGGTAAAAATGCTGATCAAAGGACTACTTTTTGTTGGATGATGTGCTGCAGTTGCATCCATTTAGGCAAGTAGACAGTATTGCACCACACTTTGGGCTTTTACAGTTACATTGATGTCATGGAAGTCAGCTGTTTGAAATGCCCATCTTACTTAAACTTTTTGACATTGTCCCACAATTGTTGCATTTGGGGGGAGCTGCTTTGTTATGTAGGGAATTGCAAATAAAACTGAACACTGTCAATAACAAGCCTGTAGTGGAGGAAAGGTCCTAGATGAGGGCTGGAAGGTGATTGATCCCTGGTGGCTGACTCATTAATGTTTCCATGGAAGTGGATTGTTAATGTTTGGGAGTATCGATGCAGAATTGAGGTTCTGTGACTATCTGTATTCTGAGAATTAAATGTTGCACAATGTCTGCAGTTATTAATGTACATATTAATATTAATGCATTGTATTCAAAAGCCTGCAGTGCAGTTGGTATTTTCATGATTGACATGTGGTCCAAAGGTCATTAACAAATTGTGAAATCTAAGAACCATTAAGTAGTAAAGGGTTTGGGATCTAGTAATATTGTGCACTTAAGAATACCAGTTGTTGCAGGATTGTTATTGGTATAAGGGTACCCCATAAGGAGAAAAAGAAACTTGAAAGCTGACTGTTTGGGTGTATGTCACACTTTTATCATTATGGAGTTGCATACTTAAAATTACAGGAACCAGAATTTTGGTATTCTGGTCACTGAAAGCACTGGGACTATAATAATGCACCAAGTAAATGTATTACCCTTGAACCAGTTATCAAGAAATTATCAGTTCACCATTGGCACTTGTAAGGGACATAGCTATACTTGGTGGGGTGGGGGGTGGAGGAGGAAAATTTGCTCCTAAAAGCAGCGTAATTGATATGTAAACAAAGGGACAATCCCTTTAATCTTCAATTTGCTGTTATTCTAGTTAATCTGTTACATGATTAATGTGAATCTTGGTGTGAAAAGATATCAAACACAGTTGTTGCTTGTGTAATTTGCCTATCACATCTTGAATAATCTAAAATAGCCTAATTCAGTGTGTGTTAATATTTAAAGAGCCAGGGATCAACTTTATTTTCTTAACAATTAACGAAAATACCAAAGGTTAATTAAGAGGATGTTATCATAACTAATTTGTAGGGGAACTTGTAGGAAAATCTAACTCTGAAAGCACTCTCATTGTAAGATCTCAGAATGAGGTATTTTGCAAACTGTAGAAAGAGGAGTGTTCTTTGTGGTGCTCAAAGATAATTCCATTAAATTTTTCTTGTAACCTACATAATCAATGTGGACATTTCAATCTTCAGATGGGGCTGGCATTTGGTCTTTTGGGTAGGTTTAAAGCAATTGTGCAATGTTGGCATATGCATGTAATCAAAGTAAATACAGAAGTAATCAGACATGTCAAGAAACCAAAGTTCACCTGAGCCTAGCATTAAAAATTAACTCAAAGAAACAGAAATTTTAAACTTGGGCCTGGAGTTGTATCCTGTGAAATGAAAACATTTGAGAATTTTCTTCCAGATTCCAGGTTTTGAAAGTAGGGTATACATCTTGAGAATTTTGTGGTAGCCAGATTTTTCTGTATATTGTTTCTGTAATAGGTAATACCTGCTTCCATCTGCCTATCATCCCACTCCTCACCAGGTTCCACTTATCGCCTGACCCATTCCCCTCACTTCTTTATACTGGCTATCTCCCCTCTACACTCTCAGTCCTGATACTGAGTCTCAACCCCAAATGTCAACTATCCCCCTGTCTCCACAGATGTTTCTGGAACCCTTGAGTTCCTCCAGCAGTTTTTTTTTCTTTGCAATTAATTTCTCTTGCTGGTTATTGGTGATGGGCAGTCTTGGAGAAGGTTACATTAGATATGGCAGACTCTCCTTGGCCTTGCTTGAGGTACTCCTTTTCATGTGGATGTACAAAGATTAAATACCAAGTGGTGTAGTAGTCTGAATTGCAGCCCTATGAAGGCCACATACACTCAATAATTCCAGCATTTTTTTCCCGACAACTGATGTTAACCTAAGTGGCATGTAGTTCCTGTTTTGTCTTCCTCTGCTTTCTTGAATAGCAATGTTATAGTCTCTGTTTTGCAATTTACTTGAACCTTCTATAATCGAGGGAATTTTGGGAAATGACAGCCATTGCATCTCCTGTCTCTCCATTCCTTTTAGAACATTAGGAAACAGGTCGCCAGATCCAGGGGATTTGTCAGCCATGACTCCCATAGTTTGCTTTGTATTTTTCTCTTGTAATACTGATTGCTCTCCTTTTTGTCCTGGTTATCTACTATTTTTGGTATACCTTTTAGTATCTTATGCTGTGGTGACAGGTAGAAAATATTTGTATGACACAAAAATCGGTGGGAGGGTATGTTTTGGTGGGGATATTTGGATGCTACATTAGGGTATACATAGTTAAGTGGTGAGAACTTGACAAATCACGTTTAATGTAGGAAAGTGTGAGGTTATGCACGTTGGTAAGAAGAACCTAAAGGTAGGTTATTACCTATATGAGGAAAGATTCCAATTAGCCAAGTATGGCGGGGGCTGAGTGTCCTACACCACCTTGATTTTTTTTATCTGTGCATTTCTACCTTATTTTCCCAGTGTACTAATTCCTATGCTTACTAAATGTCTGATTATTGCACTTTGTTCAAGCTGTACTTTGGTTGCACAAAGTGCAACTTCTGTCAGTTTTGCTGACAAAACTATTTAAGTATACAAGTTCTCCAAGTATGGACTCTACCTCTGACAATAATTATCCCCCATTCAGGTAACCAGTTACAGCTGACCACTGTTAATTTTTAATTGGCTGGCAAATTATCTATTTTGGGCTAATACTGCAGAACAAGGTGTTTTTTTAAAAAAAACAGTTAAATATTGAAATGCAAAACTAAATTTTAGATTTTTATATGAACTCTGCCCTTTTTAGCCACTTCCTGTGAGAGCTGGAGAATTTGTGTAGGCAGCATAATCAGTGTCATGGGTGAGGAGTGCAGGTGGGACATCACAGCGTGTAATGCACCTCCAGTAAGGATGATTTAATAGCAATAATGATTTTTTTCTTTCTATAACTCAAATGCTAAAGTTGCGTGGTCATATGGGTACTAGAAAAAGGGGAGAGGGAGCAATTGTGTACTTGATCTTGGAGTTAGGATATGGGTGTTGTCTGTTGCTGCAGGCATTTCCTGTTCATTTAAATGAAGAGTGTCTGAAAATCCTCAGATTTGATTTTTATGGTCACTCTTAACTTGCATATTTCTGATAATGGTGCTATTGCTATTTTGTGTGATTCTTTGTATTATGCCAACTTTAGCCTAGAGAAAACGGACCAAGTTTTACTTTGGTCAATGAAGAAGTCATTTGATTATTCCAAAGGGTAAATGCACAGGATAGGATGGCACTGATCCATACAGGAAAGATTATTCTATGGTCTTGGTATGTGTCTGGTACAGGCAGTCCCCAGCTCATGACATTTCTGTTCCTGGGAACTGTTCGTAACCTGAACTAAGTTGGAATGAACAAAAACAGCGTGTGGGAGAGAATCATAGAAACATCTCTGATGGGAGAGTGAGCAGGGATGGGACGAGCAGCCAACTCGGTGAGTGAGCAAGGGAGTCTGCTTAACGCTCTGCTCTGTTTGATCCAACCCCTGATTGTTCCAACTCAAGTTGGTGGAGAGATGGCATGTGGAAGTGTTCTGTTCTCGCCCCGCAGGAGATGCCTGCAGCAGCAGCTGGCAAATGCATCCCATCTATCTCCCAAGCACTTGTTCGTATGTACAAACTGTCCATAAGTTGGTAGTTCATAACCTGGGGAGGACCTGTACTTGCATTTGGTAAGTGGGAGTGATTTGTAGTAGAGCTCAGTAATATGGAGCTAGAGAAGGGAAAATCATCCAAGTTCTTTACTTCAAAAATGCTCCACCAGGCTTTTTAAAAATAGCATTGGTGTGATCATTAGCTGACCATGGGGTTAAGGCATGCTTAAGTTGTCTATCATGAATATATTTTGGTTTGGAAGTTCCTTGTCCAGTTTTACAATCTCACACTTGTGGGGGGAAAAATGTTGACTTGAATGAGGATACAGGCTGATGCTTTGAACGACGTTCTAGTAAGAGGCAATCCTTCATGAGGAGGAAGTTCAAATTTTTTCTAGAGGATTATTATAACTATGTAGTTTGATGTTTTCTTACACATTTGGAATTCATGTACAACTTGTACAAGTTTGGTCAGGAATTATCAGGATTCTGAATTTTGTTAACCAGGATATTCAGTAATTTTTGTGTGTCTGATGAGCAGGGTAATTTAATAAGCATTTGAATAGTGTCTACTTCATTGCCTTGAGTAAGTTTCAATTTATACCTGACAATATTTTGCCATTGAGGTTGAAGATTACACTGTCCCCAAAATGGTGAAAGATTGAAAAGTGATGTACAAAGGGATCTAGGTGTTCTCGCACAATCACAAAGGTAATGTGCAGTTTCAGCAAACAATTAGGAAGGTAGATAGTATGCTGTCCTTGTTGCAAGAGGATTTAGGTGTGGAAAAATGACATCCTGTTTCAATTGCATTGGGGTCCTGGTGAGTCTGCATTGGCAATAGTATGTCTGTCTTTTCTATCCAAGGATGGAAATCTATATTATAGAGGAAGGAGAGATTAAGCAGAATAGGTCTGTGGTTTTATAAGGTTAAGAATGAAATCTTATTGAACCATGCAAAATTCTTTAAAGGGCTTGACGGGGTAGATGCAGAGTTGATATTCTGTCTGGGGTTTCGATAACTAGGAGTCACTCTCTCAAAATAAGGGGTCAGCCATTCACGACAGTGATGCAAAAGAAACATATTCACTGAGAGGGTGAGGAATCCTTAATTGTCTACCTAAGAGGATTGTGGAGGCTTAACATATTCAAGACACTGATAAATTTTAGTTGTTAAGGGAATCAGGGAAGATAGAATTAATGCAGGAGAGTGGAATTGAGGTAGTAGTTAAGGCACTAGATTAACAGAGCAGGTTTGAGGGTCCAAATTATCTACTTCTATTCATGCTCAAGCACTTATTTTTAAGATGGAGTGTTTCATCTTGTTGCTCATAAACTTGCTAATGGGAGTATGATTGTTTTTGAACGTGATTCTGTGTTGCCCCTTTATCATCTTTGTTCTAATTCTATGATGAATAACAGTTATCCTGAGAGAATGTTAAAACCACCTTGAGTGCAGATACTTTTACTGAAGAGACAAACCATCTGATCATCTAAATTATCCTTTATTTTTTTAAAAAAAAGCTTATTTTTCCTGCTTCCATTGCAGCATCCTTTTTTTTTCTTGGATGCCTTTTTCTGGGATTTTTGTCCCTAAAATTGTGGAGGTAATGTTTTGTATGTTCTTCGCTTTTGAACAACTTCCTGCTAACAGTCCCAAGTTCTTTCTGCCCAAATTGTTTGCACTTATAGTGAAAGCAATATTCTGGATTTTCTTCCCAATATGGGTAGCACGGTGGTTCAGCTAACAGCAGTTGCCTCTCAGCCCCAGTGACCTGGGTTCAATCTTGTCTTCCGGTGCTGTCAGTGTGGAGTTTGCACATTATCCCTGTATCTGCACAGGTTTCCTCTGGGTACTCTGGTTTATTCCCTCACCCCAAAGATGTGTTAGTAAGATAATTGGCCCATGTAAATTGCCTCTTCTGTGTTGATGAGTGTAGAATCTGGGGGTGGAGTTGATGGAAGTATGGAGAGAATAAAATAGGTTAGGATTAAGATTAGTGTCAAAATGAGTACTCAATGGTCAGCACAGACATAATGGACAAAAGGGTCTGTTTCCGTGTTGTATCCCTCTAATTCTATGACTACTCGTGTCATAGAATGTCCTGAGATACTTAAAGATTGCCTGATTCCAGTTCTAGGCTGTAGAGCCCTGATTTGTCATGTCTGTTTTTGTAATGCAGAATTATAAACAGTTTTCTCTTTATCTGATTGCTCTTCTGTTTTTAAAAAAAATAAAAATAATCTTGGTCATTGTTCTGTGTTCTAGTGCTATATAAGTGCATATTGTTTTGATTCTGGTGCAGTCTTCAAGTTATCAGTTGGTATGCTACAATATTGAATACTGTTGAGCATTCTGTTTGCCTCATTCATTACTGCTGTGTTGGTTGGACATCTTGGGTGCTGAATCTACTGAGACTTGTAAGTCTTTTGTTCTTCACAGTTAGCCATGGAACACACATTTCCCTGTGCGCGGTACTTTCCCTTTGTCCGCATTCAACTTGAACTGATACTTTATTCAATTAGTGGCTTGTGTGTTGCCTGCTCTGATTCTACCATCCTTCTGATCTGATATCACTTTGATCATGTTGCATTGAGTTTTTGAATCCATATCATTTGGATAAATTCAGAACTGTTGTGGTTCCATCACTAAGGTCTTGACACCAATTTAGTTCATGCTGCTCCAAAATCTTTAATGAATGAAATTCATGTAATCATTGTAATTTCCCATGACTGAGTTTACCAGGCCTTTGGAAATCATGATGCTCCATGCTAAGGATGTTCAGTCTCCATTTTGACATACTTGCACAAGTGATCTGTTAGTCAGAAAACTCTTCTGAATCCATGATAAAAGCTTGATGGGTTATTCTTGTGGAGAGAATTCAGTTTACTTCTGATAATCGGTTCCATTATTTAATCTGTAGTTGCCTTTTTGTTTCACACACGCAAAAGGGAGGGGAAGGGGGCAAATAATCCAGTTTAGAATTAACTGTTACTCCTCTGATCAGTGACGCTTTCATTAAAATATAAACACATTTGTTTCCAAATGGACAAAGGATTTGTAGTTGAAAAGACATGAATAGTGACACACTAGGACAATTGAGTCTGGCTGAAAGGGAATTATGGAACAAAAACTGAAAACTGGAGTGCTCAGTGGTTCAGGCAGCAAGCATCAGTGGGGAGAGAAACAGCTGAGATTTCAGGTCAAAGATCATTCATCAGAACTAGAAAGGTGAGAAGATACACTTGAGTTGCAGAGAAGGATTTGTGGAGAGAACAAGAAAAGTCAGTGATGGGGTGCAGACCAAAGTAGGCAAGTTCATAATTACTTTAAAAACCAGCAGTTGGAACAAAATGATAAAGACCATTTGTAGTGTGAAAGGTCATGGCTGTCATGTGACACCGAGTACTGGTCAAAAGCGGCACCACTGTCAATCAAGGCCTGGCTCCACCCACTCATTAGCGCACAGTCTTGACCATTGGTTCCCGTGCACACCTTTTGTACCTGGCCATGACCTATTGGAGCTGTTGAATTACCCGAGCTAGCTCCACCCAGCTCTCCAGCACTATAAAGAGTGCCACATGTGCGTGGCTCTTCCTGTTTTTGATTGCTGCCTGAGTCGAAGCCACGCTGGGGGACCACTGGTAAGAGTATGCGCTTCCACAGGGGTTTAGGAGCATCCTAAGTAGATTCCCTGTAGCATAGAGCTGATGCTTGCCCAGAGTCAGGGGGTTCAGGCACTGTATTGTGTCTTCCCTGATTGTTTGTAACTAGTTCACTGTGTGCACTTCACCCCCGTTGGGACTTCCCTCTCATTTCGCGATCACCTGTGTGTGAGTGTGCATCTGTTCCCGTCATTTCTGTTCCTGTGTTTGTCTTTGTAAATAAATTCCTTTTGTTAAAATCCAAAGACTGTCCAGAGTCCTCTACCTTTGAGACCCCAAAGAGCCTTTTCCCACAACACCATTGCTTCAATTTGTATAGCCAGGTCTGTTATCAGGGAGGGAGGTGGCAAAGGTTTCCTGAAATTGTTAAACTCATTAAGTCATGTTGGTTTAATCTGCCAAGATGGAAGAGCCATCATTCCTTGAGCTTGTGTTGGACATAATTGCTGATATTACGAGGATGTGGCTGTGTCACCAAGACTGGGAATTAAATACTCCAGGGTGTTTGATATTTAGAAAGGCTAGAGAGAATAGGGTATTGGGGGCAAGGTGAGCATGTGGTACTGGTGTAGAAACACTTTGATGATAAAAGATGGCAGAAAATCAATAGTGAGGAATAATCTTGGCCCAGAAAAACAGGACCAAAATTGGTATAAATGGAGACTAACACTGGTTGGAATGACTTGTAGTATCCCGACAACACCAAAATAATTGAGAGAGAATTAAGAAATAAAACTTGTCAAGTAGTTAATACAACATTTTTAATCTGCATACAGGTAGGTAAATATGATGAAGGAAAAGTAATGTATTTCTGTATCCAAATTGGGGCAGAGGTTGATGCCAGGTCAATCGTTTTTTGTTTACTGGTTTAAGAGAATCAAACTAGATCGACTGCTGGCATTGACCTTGGCACCAAATGCAGATACAAAAATATTGTTTCAAAATTGTCACTGGATTTACATCCTGGAACTCCTTGACCAACAGCATTGTGGAGGTACCTTCACCAGAAGGTTTGCAGTGGTTCACCATGTTCAAGGGCAGAGATGGATATTAGGTGCTGTTATTGCCAATGACAGCCATATTAATAAAATCAATTAAGTGAGGCTTGTAGCTGTGTAAAGTGTAAGCCTGAAGTTTAGAGTTGTAGGAAATAGTGAATGACTGAAATGCTGATACAGGAAAGATGGATTGAGAGTAAATTAGCAAGAAATATAAAAGATTCTAAGACCTATAACAATGTAAAAGGGAGAGTAGCAAAAATGTGAATTCTATAGAGACAATGACAGGAGAAACTTATAGTGGGCAGGAAAGATGAGGTTGAAGCATTAAACATCTGTCTTTGCCAAGATTTGTTGCAGAAACTACAATAAATAGGGTAATCATGAAGGGGAACTCAGAGTAAGGAGCAAAAAGAATGTATGCTTGTGGTTCTAGACAAGTTTGTGGGTCCAAAATTGGGCAAATGTCATGGATATGCTAACCTGCATCCTACTGTTTTAAAGAGGACAGATGCATTAGTGGTGATCTTTCACAATTTTCTAAATTCTGTATCAGTCCCAGGAAATTGAAAGTTAGCAAGTGCAACACTCTTATTTAAGAAAGAAGGGAGAGAAGTAGGAAACTATAGAACAGTTGGCTTGACAACTATTGTTAGCATAATGTTGAAATCTGTCATTAGGACCCATAACAGGGCCCTTTAGAAATATATACAGTCAACATGGTTTTATGAAGAGAAATCATGTTTGACAATTCTAAGCTTTAAGGACATAATTAACAGTGAAGAGGATTGGATCTCACTCTAATTTGTATCTGGATTTCAAAAGGCATTTGATAAGATAGTATACTAAAGGTTGCTACACAGAATAAGCACTCAAAGCTAAGTTTGGCTAAGGAACAGAAATCACCTGGAATAAAAAGGTTGTTTTCAGATTGATGACCTACTAATTGGTGCCCGAAGGATGAGTCCTGGGCCCTCGGCTGTTAACGATGTAATGTATCCAAGTTTGCAGATGGCACAAAGTTAGTGAGGTGACTTTTCAAAAGTAAATGGTGACAGATGGAGTAAACTGTGGGGAAAATGTGATGTTTGGCACTCTGGCAGGAAGTATAACAAAGCAATATTTCAATAATGAGAAACTGTAAATGAGGGATCTTGGTAATGAGACACAAAATAGACCTGCAGGTATAGTAGGCAGTTGGGAAGGCAAGTGCACTGTGGGCTTTTTCTTTTTGCTAGGTGGTTTTTATGCAGAAGTAAGAAAGCTTTGCTAAGATACACATACGACCGTAGGTATGATCCAAATGAGTTCTTATAGCAATGATTATAATCTGGAGGATATGACTGGAATTGAATAAGTCCAGCTAGATGCAGATGCTGATATTGAAAGGAACTGTTTAGACTTCTGTTAGAGGAGAAACAAGGTGAAAAATGACCTGTTGGTAAAAGATGTTGGAAGAATTGGGCATGAGTGGAGAAAATGAAATTAATTTGGCAAGAGTTGGATATGCTGACAACTAACTGTAGGAGCTTTATTCTAAGGAAGTGATCAGAAAATGTGAAAATTGAGTTCCTCTTGAATACAACATGGGAGATAATTGCTCTTTGTCCTCTAATAAATGTGAAATGGTTAATTAGCGTATTTTCATGTAATGATGCAACTGGTTTATGCTGTCATGGGTCATAATTTTTTTCCTCATGGATTCTGATAAGGAAATGTTAGAATTTCAGTATTCAATATTGAAAACTAGTCATTTTCAAATATAATCTTGGTTCACCTCTTTTAATTGCTTGCCCTACTCCTTTTCAGTTGCTTCTGATGCTCATTCTACTATTGCCAATACTATCACTGAAGATAAAAAAAATTATGAGTGAAAAAAGGCCTTATCAGTGTGGTACTGAGTTGTGCTTCCTGATATTATTTCTTCTGCACACTCTTGTATGACTGCAATGATGTGTTCAAAAGGACCTTTGTTTTTGGCCAAACCAGTCAAAGTAATTATTTAAAAAAAAATTAAAACCTCAAGTCATTTACAAAGCTGTCAACACAAAACAATCTGGTCTTTGATTTAAATTCTTCCCTGGAGTTTTTTTTTCTTGCCACCTGAGAGAAAAGAAATATACTTTCAATTTGAAGTTAAATTGGTGTGAAATTAAAGTAGTGAGAGTGAATGTATTGCACTAAATTATATTGACCACAAAGGGTCCAGGTCAATTTGCACATTGCTAATTTAGCATATCTCAGAAGTCTTTTTTTACCTGCAGCTGAGCTTTGTTTGAAGACTATGGGAGGCAGTAGTGAAAGCACTTCCAGAGCAAATCAGCAGCTCTGAGTGAAGAACACAAAGGGATGGTAGGGGGAGGTGATATTTGAATGATGCCTGTAGCTATTTCTATACTGCATAATCTGAATTGTCTAATTTTCCTGCTCATCGTAAAGCAGATATTAGTGGAAACCTGACCATCTTGTTTGTGGAATAGTCTCTGGTAAGCAGTGGCTGCTGGAAATCCCTAGTGTATGTTAGAACTGGTGGTAATGTTACACACAGCTGTTCTTTCAGTCATATTGATTACATAGAGCCTCACTTCTGGGAATATGGATTCTCTTCAGATGCATAAAGAGGCATAGATGAATGAAAAATGGCCTTGTGAAAGGAAGGTGATACAGAATGGCTGTATAGTATATTTCATTGTCAACAGAATGTGTTGGTTGGTTAATTCACTGCTATATTAAAAAAAAATAAAATGCACAAATTAGCAGGCCTGGTCCTTTTTGCTTTGAGGTGTTCTGAAGCATAACCTGTTAACTACTTGAAGTTGCATTCCTTTACTATAAGGAAATTACTTGAATCAGATCACTCTGTCTTTGATTGCCACAATGTATAGTGTGCACTTGGTATTATTACGGTGAATAAAGCTGGGTTTTGGATGTACACCAAAAAGAATTGTAATTTGAACATAAGGTATGAAATAGGAGTAGGCTATAAGGCCCTCAAGCCTGTTCTGTCATTCAATAACATGGCAGCTGGCTTGACCTTGTTTTCAACTACACTTTTGTGGCTGCTCCCCCTAGCCCTTGATTTCACCTATATACTATTCGTCCACATTGTGTTGCCCTGAAGAGCACTGACATCATAGTGCTCTTGGTTCTCTAGTCCGAACACACTCGTGCGTGTGTACTCCTATACTTCAAGAAAGACATCCACTTGATCTGTGCTGCTGTGCCAGAAAGCTGGTGAGCCTTTTCTTGCAGTAATGAGTTGTCCATTACTTGGTGTGTAGAATTTGCCTCCAGGCTGGTGTTGGACAGGCAAGGGTTAGTGTTGTAGACCCCTGATATGTAGGGCTGAAGGCTGCATCATACTGGCATGGTGAATGCAAGTCATTATTGGGGACCTGTTCCATGTATTGACAGACTGCTCAATGCTGTGGTTACACTCACTACCTCATGTTGGATGCAATGGAAGCTTCTATCCCTCTGATCTTCGTTTGGCTGCACATGCTTAAAGGCCTGAGACCATTGATGCTCCATGGGGGAATTGTCCTTTTGCTTCCGTTATTTCTTTAGTAGCCTGCAGTTTTCTATTAAAAACCACTGTTTGGGCTCCTACAGAACTGGATAAACCAGTCAGCCTTTGCTAGTGGATGGTCCACTTGTATTTTACATATCTTACAAAGTGTCCTGCATACTTAAATGTTAGCATTGCTGATTTTGGGTAACTGCCAGGGAAATGTACAAACAGTGGTAAACTGGGTTAATTACTTCACAAACTGTTGGTTGTAGTTGCAGTTGAATATGGCATTGGTACAAGTGATCACAGCACCATTGTTTTGGAGACTAAGTTCCATCTTCACACTAAGAACACTTCATATTGTGTGATGCTATGATCACTTTAAATGGGATAGATTCAGAACTGATCTATGGATGCTTAGTTTTATATTTGTTAAAGTGTTTTGTCCCATCTGTAACATCAGAATTGTATTAGACTAGTAAACTTGTGGCCTGGCATATACTTCACTCTAGGTTTGATTCCTGGAATGAATCATGCCAGGAAATTTATGATTGAAGACTTTAAAATGTTATTTTTATCACTTATGCATGATTATGCAATACTTTTGTAGTGGTGCTTTGAAACTGTCTGAGTTCTACTCTTCTGGAATTTAATCTGCCAAGTTGTTGTCATTTTTTTTTTAAAAAGTTATCTTTTAATCAACCTGCCTAATTCCTTTTACTGCCATGTAATGCATTTGTTTATTGGAACACCTGGTGATGCTACAGGCAATATGTAAAGTAAAGTTTTATGTATTGTAGGTCACGCAGCAATGGAACTCTCTTGGGTCACATGTTTAGATTTGTAAGAATCTGTTTGAACCTGAAGTGCTTCACAAAAGCATGAACTATTTCTAGTGATAAGAGACAATAAAAGTCATTGATTTGAGGTTTGAAAGCTGGCACACTATTTTTCAGTGCAACCACTATTTCTTGTGAACAGTGGAGACCAATGTAAGCCCTTGTCAGAAATGGGGGAATTTGTGCTAGAGAACAAGGAAATGGGAGATCACTTAAAGAAATAACTTTGTCCTCCTCTGTGAAGGCAGAACCATTAACCCCTCAGAAATATTAAGGAACCTAGAATTTAGTCGGGGGGAAGAACTAAAGGAAGGCTGATAAATCTCCAGGACCTGATGGTCTGCATCCCAGAGTACTTAAGAAAGTGGCTCTAGAAATTGTGGATGTATTGGTGGTCAGCATATTTTGCACACTGGATCAGTTCCTATGGATTGGAAGAGAGCTACAGTAATCCCATTATTTGAAGAAGGAGAGTTGGAGAAAATGGGGAATTTTCTGACATTGGTAATGTGGAGAATTGTAGAATCCATTGTTGAAGATGTAATAGCAGAGCATTTCCAAAAGAAAAGGATTGGACAAAGTGGGTTTTTGAAAGGGACAGTTTTGAGGATGTGACTAGTAGTGTGGATGGGAGAGTACCCAGTGGATGTAGTGTATTTGGGCTTTCAAAGCTTTTGATAAAGGTCCCATTTCAGAGTAGTGGGCAAAATTAAGCCACTTGTATTTGAGGGTATGATGACATAAACTAGTGGGCAGACAGGAACTAAAATGTAGGTATAAAAGGGTTTCACTTTCAAGTGGCAGGCGATGACTAGTGTACTGCAGAGTTCAGAAATATTCACAATATACTATATTGATTTAGATGAGGGAATTGAATACATCTCTAAATTTGCAGATCAAACAAATTTGCTGGATGGGAGTGTGAACTGCAAAGAGGCTTCAGTGTGATTATGGATACATTGAGTGGAAAAATACATGGTGTATGATGTGGATAAATGTGAAGTTATTTATGTTGGTAGAAATAATAGGAAGGCATTGCAGTTCTAGTACAAACATGCCTACATCAGAGCCTGTTTTGGTTCTAATGTTGAACTGTAGCAGTGTAAAACTTGTTGAGAAACCAAATCTTGTTTTGTGACCCAACTAATACTAGAGTGGAACAAAGCTGGATTTGCTGCATCAAGTTTTTTGTTTAAAATGTTATTGTGGGAAATAAAAGCATCCTCTGAGAAAGGAGAATGTTGTGATTTTGAGACAGTAGGAAACTCTTCTGCTGCTTAGCAGAACTTTTCAGCATTGGTCTTCAGAATTGAACTGGGAAATTTCAAGTCAGTAAACTAATATGGAATCTAAACAGCTACAATTATGGTGTTTAATAATTGAGTATGCAGATGAAATGTATTGACGTGACAAGATTTGCTGTTGATGTAAAGTAGCTATTGCTTAAAGGAGCAGTCTAAAAACAAGTTCTCTTTAGATATGATTGCCTTTGAATGGAAGTCCGTGGACAGTTTTTTGACTACAATAAAAAATTGACAAATTCTAAATAAAAGCATTAAAACAGTGCATTTTTCCTTTGTGCTTTTTTAAAAGTTACCAAAAGATCACTTTCCATTAATGATTTTAGTGATTTTTAAAAAAGCAAGCATGTTTTTTCAAATGCTTTCTATTTTGGTAAGTGTTGTGCCAAGACTGGCACCTAATGACATATCTATGTTCAGGCGCCAGTCCTTCAAGACATTTCTGCACTTGGACAAACTAACTGCTGCAAATCCCTAAAACAGAGTAGGGAGTGGATCTCCTCCTCATTTTACAGAAAAGACTTTGAATTTATAATGGAAAATATTTGTAAAAGGAGAGGACCTTTGTTTTAGGGCAGGCCAGAACCAGAAGGTAATGGCATTCTGCAACGTGGCATTCACAAGATGTGTAAAAGTGAGAGTTCTGCACCCCAAACTTGCTACTGAGAAGTAATGTCTTGGTCTGCAACTTTATGCAGATACCATATCTCCCTTCCCTACTTTCTAACTCACCATCAGACCAGATAAGCCAAACAAGGCAAGGTTACACCTAATTTGTCCCTTTGTCTTAAGGCCATGGTTGTAAGAAATTGTCAGTGCAGAGAGGAGGAAGATGCATCAGTGAATTCTCCCACTTTAGGTAATCTCTCCTTCTGCCCCCCCCCCCTCCCCCCACCATGCTGCTGCTTTTCCCATTCCTCACCTCTTTATTTTTCAACCTTTTTTCCTCTCCCTCCTTGCCTTTTGACCCTTCCCCTGATGGATCTGCTCTTTCCTCCTCCCCTGCACCTGTCTATCACTATCTCTTACCAGCATCTACCTATCACTGCTGCTTTTCCCTCCCATGTATTGAGCTTCCCCTTTTCCTATCTTCAGTCCTGAAGAAGGGTCCTGACCTGAAATGTTAACCACCTGCTTTTCTCCACAGGATGCTGCCTGCCCTGCTGAGTTCCTCCTCCATCATCGTGTTTTTCATCTAGATTCCAGCATCTGCAGTCCTTTGTTTCTTTCCTACATTTTTAGTTTGGATATTGACTGATCCAGAAGAGGGCTCCTTCTCAAGCCTTTGGGAGAGTCAAGTCTAATGCCCTAGAGTCTACACAGTAGGACTGCAATCTCCACAATGTAAAGCTTTCTGGCAATTGGTTTATTATTGTCACATGTACCAAGATACGGTGAACAGCTTTTGTTTGCATTCCATCAAGACATATCATTCCATACATTGAGGAAGCACAGAAGGAAAAAGAAATGCAGAATATAGCATTAGTTACAGGCAGTGCAGGTAGACAAGTGCAAGGGCCATGACGAGGTAAATCTCTCATTTGTGTTCATCATTATTCTGTAAGAGGTCCTTTCAAGAGTCTTATAACAGCAGGATAGAAGCTGGTGATACATGAGCCTGGTGATACATGTTCTCAAGCTTTTGTATCTTCTACCTTATTTGGGGGGGGGGGGAGAGAGAGAATGACTGGGGTGGGAGGGGTCTTTGATTATGTTGGCTGCTTTCCTGAGGCAGTGAGAAGTGTAGTTAGTCATTAGAAGGGAGGCTGATTTTAGTGATGGAATGGGCTGTGTTCACAACTCTGCAATTTCTTGTGGTCTTTGACAGATCATGTGCTCTTTCTGCATCATTCCCTCCCTTTATGAAATGTTCTGCATAAAAGCTTATGCAGATGTGTTGGCCACTTTTCACAAAGCATTGGCATGTCATTGTGTTCTTATTGCAGGCTCACCAGCGGAGGACCCACACCATAAAAAGAAGTCTGTGCACTGAAGGAAATGATGGAATCTGAGCATGAAGAGCCTGCTATTTAATGTACTTGTGGGAGGGCATCCTATATTGTCTACCCTGCTAAGCGCTGGCTTGGATACTGGCACTGCAAGGGCAGAACCTAATATAATGGGACTAATGGTGTTTGCATGAGGGGAGAGGACCGGCAGTAATGGGCTATAATCTGGCTAGAGAGGAAGGAAATCCAATGTGACAGCTGTCTGGAAGGCAACTTTACACAGTGGTAATGTCTTGGAAGAATCCAGTGAGTGCCATGATAAAGAAGCTTTCAGAAGTGAAATGCTCAGCATCTTGTCTGGCCTAACAGGCAATTCATGGGTGAGGAGGAACATGGAGAAGCTCATTTTGCACTCCTCATCGTAAATTGAACGGAGCCAGGACAGCATCACTTGTGTACTGGAGGTGATGCATGGGTCTATACCAACCACTGTTAATGTGGCTGATGGAGCAGGTTTCTAATTTCATGGATGCACAGGCCATGGTCATTTAAAGCTTCTGTCACAATGGAATTTTGGGCCAATCCCTTTTTAGATCTCTGCTTGTTGGCTAGCATTGGGTTTGTTTCCAGTGTGAACAGATTACTGTTATGCAAGAACAGAGTGATGCCTCATGGGACCACAATTCAACTATCAGGGAGCAGATGGCTATTTTGTGGGAGTTGGTTATCAGGGTTGGCAGGACTGGGTGGTCTTTGTGATAGTAATATGATCTGGGCCTCTGCACACTGCCTGCCCAGTCCAGTGAGTTCCAGTAACACTGTAGAGTTAAGTCTTGTCTTCCCCTCAATGATATTGTGATTTCTGAACAAAAGTTCTGGTTCCACCCTTGTGTAGGTTCAGTTTCCAGCTTCCAAGATTGCCACTACCAGTGGGCTGAAGCGCTTGGAAGCTGGTCCTCCTGGGGAAGCATTCATCATGGCCATCCAGCACCTGCTTCCCTTCTCTGGAGTAAGCTTTTTTCAGTTTTTATGCTGATGGAGAATGGTGCAATCTTAATTCTGTGAAACAAAGATTGTCCAAGATAATGTGTGGTTGCATTGATAGAAACAGACTAATGTACGTCAGTTCCTTATTCCAATTCAAAATGTATGATTCAGTCATTGAATATGATTAATCTCCATTGCATTGATGCAGTGCTGCTAAGATATTTATCACAATGGAAAGTAAGGGAATGTTCTAGCCTTGAAGGTAGCTCTGTGGTCAGTGTCTGCACAGTGCCCATGATTGGGTGGAGGTGGTAGAAGGATTCTTGTCATCCATTGCATGAGGCACTGAAAGTTAACTACATTGACAGTACAAGTTTCATACTAACTCTTACCCTTAGCCTCTATCCAATGAACAGGTTAGGTTTCCATCAGGAATAGTCATGCATTGCTTGCACATTGATAACTGTGTCCAAGAAGCTCCAGACTTCATTACTACAGAAGCAAGAGAAACTTGAGACTTGACATTGATATTCTGTGGATAAATAGGGAATCTGTCACTGTGTCTCATCTCCTTGCCATTAGAACAAAATACTTTCTGGGATCAAATCCTACGTTTCGATGATCTGTGAGCTGCTGCAATGCCATTAATCCAGTGCTTTGTCATTCTTGAGATCTTTTCTTTAGAAAATGGCAGGGACTTCAATGTTAGTGATGCCTATGTTGCCAATTGAGAGATCACCTTTAAACATAACCTTGAGTACAAGATTCTGCTCTTTGTTCCTTGATGTTGAGCATCCTGTCTGGCTTTTGGGTTTAAGCAATGTACAACTCTTTAAAAAGGAAGATTCCTCTTTTCTGTGGTGAAAAACAAATTGCTTCTCCTGGTCCATAGTGCGTCAGGGATCTAGGTAATGTTACATCGAGCAGCAAACTGCAAAGTACTGCATAGATCAGCTGTCTGGACTGGTTCCAAGGATGGGAAAGTTGAATGTGATAGTAACCTTGACTTTGGCAGAGCAATCCAGGCATGAGTGCAAACCTGCATTTAAAGCCATTTGTCTTGGATCTCTGGATGCCATTGGTAAATCTTAGCCTCTTGGAGACATTTGTTCTTCAGGTATTGAGATAGTGTGGATCCCTGTAGATTCTGAGGGAGAAAAGAACTTTTAGTGAGCCCTTTTATTCTTCCCTTGACTCCAGTCTGGGTCTATAATATCTGTGGCCTGGTTTCAAATCTTCCAGCAGCATCACATGTACCCATTTGTGAATAGTTTCCAAGTTCTCAAATGGGAATGGAACTCCAGTCTTAATGGTGTTTAGTAATAGCTAATAGAATGAGAGCACAGCCTTGAGTTTTGAGAGTTTACTAGCACTTTAAACTAGGCAGCCACAGCAAAAAACCAAGGTTATGAAAAAACCTGGACAGTTGATGAATAACCAGTGATAAATGAGAATTTTGAGGAGGGGGGGGGGGGGGGGGGGAGTCCATTTTTTTGCCCGGCAATCCTGCAAATTAATGTTGCACAATGATTGATGTTAAGTGTGCCTCTAGTGCCAGAACGGCATCACCCATGCAGAAGTGTGATCTGTGTTAAAGTACTCAATTGAGTTTCCAGTGATGCAAAATAACTCCAAATAGGTCTTGTATTCCAGGAAAAGTCCATGTTCATTTGCAGAACGCTAGAAGGAAAAGCCAAACATCATGGGCTTGGATGTCTAGGCCTATCTCTGTATTGTAGCTGTCTACTCTGCCATTTTAAGCTATTTTTAATGATTGTTTCTGTCCATGTGATCACTTGTCACTACACCACAGAGGATCATGTTGGGGTTAATGTGACCTGACGAGAACACCCATGTTTGGCAATTGTAATACAATAGTCATCTGTGGTCAATTGGCAGAGTAGAGCAGACTGAATAGAATTTAACTAGTGAGGTTAGAAATACTGTACAAGATTAGCATATTCTGCAGTGGAATTCTGATTTAATTTGCAAGTCAATGACTTTATAATGGAGTATGGAGGACTGTGTCCATTTGTATAAGGTGTATTTTATGGCGTGAGGTAATAAAACCTTTATTCCTAGGGAATTTTTTCTTTTGAGATTCTTCCAATACAATATGAATTATGTTTTAAGCAACTCTTTTGGAAATAACTAAAATGGTGTTTAAGACACAAATGTAGTAATAAAAGTCTTCACACTTTTTCTGGTTATATAATTTGAACAGATGCTGTAAGAATGCTCTACTCTTCCCTATGTTCAGTCTTTTGACATTCTCATTAGCTTGAAATTCATCTTTTTGCCTATTTAATGTCAGCTATGGATATAGATTAGAATATCTAGATAATCTGCCCTTCAGAGTGGCAAATTGTGCAGACCACTTTGATTTTTCTTTTAATACCTGTGAAAAGTAGCTAGTATTGAACTCATTATCTGCAGTATGAGAGCTGAATTGTTTTAATATTTAAAATCAAAAGGTTTGGCAGCCTCTTCACATATGATGATTGAAAGTAATTGCTGGCTCAACCTGCTACTGTTACGTAATTTTTGCATCTTTCTGAGCTTTGAGTCAGGTTCCTGAAATGTAGTCTGTAAAGGTGATGTATCTAAAGGGATTAATTTTGTGAAAATCAATGCAAAATGAATCTTGCTGGATAAGAAACACCACCCAAAGAAAATATGTGTTGAATATGAGTAACAGGTTTCTACTTGAATCATGTGGTTCAAACATAACACAACAGCAGTTTCACAATCATTGAAGGGTTTTACTTAGACAAGTTCTACTAATTAAAGTGCAGTAATTACTCTTAAGTATTTAGAACAGTCACCATCATCGGTAGTGCTCCTGCTTGTAAGATATGCAACAGTTTTGCATATAGTGTTTGTAGCATTCCATTTAGTATCTGCAGTCATTCTTGTGAGCACAAATCTCCCCCCCTCCCCCCCTCTCCTCCATTGGGTATGCAATACTGTGCACTAACATTGTAGCCTTGCTTGTGTTACTTCACTGCTCCTTCGGGAATTATTGTGGCATTTTCCATGTATAGCACCTGCAATGCTTCTGAAGCACTCAGTTTCTATGTAACATTTGTATGTACAGCATTGGCTGTTATGGGTAGGCCACATCACACACATCTGACACTAGACTCCTGCTACAGATGCTCTGTCCACCACACAGTGACAAAGGAAACAATACAAGAATGGTCTCAAAGCCATGGAAAAAGTATTAATCTCTCCTAGCTTGTGGAACCCATGACTACTCAAAATAAAAAAAGGAGCATTCAAAATCTTTCTGGAGCACATAGAAACAAATAGCAGGAGAAATGCATCACTATCTGCCTCGCAAAATGTCCATTGTCCCACATTGGCTTTAGTTGCCAGCTTGGTACGGGTTTCTTTTCAGTCTTCCAATTCTAATAAAGCATCAGCGACCTGAAACATTAACTCTGCTTCTCTCATCACAGATGCTGACTGACCTGCTGAGTATCCCTGACATCGTCTGTTTTTATTTCAGATTTCTGGGATCTGCAGTTTCTTGATTGCCAGATGAGCTGAATGTGGTCCTCTTCTCCCTGACATCTGACAATTTTTTTATTGACTTGTATATGAATTCGCACCTTGGACTCCTCTGTCCATTCCACCCCCCACCTTTTCAGAGGTCTTTTGTTCGTTATCCTTATTTCAGTTTAGTTTGTTTTTGCACTACTTTTTCTGCATTAAATCGTCTCAGTATCTCTGCGATGCTCGCCCATGTTTAACAGCTACATAATTAACTTATTAAAAAAATTCGACAATCCCCTTACACAGATCATTGGAGTCTGCAACTTGATGGGCCAGAGCTCACGTGCCCTGGAGAAACCGGAATTTTCATTATTATTTGAGAGACTTTGGGCTGCCTGCAGAATTCCCAAATAAGGATTTAGGCAAAGGTGGCTGAGCTCGCAGGTCCCAGATCACCCATGACCAAACTTGATGCTGAGTCGGGGTAGAGAGGCCGACACGGGTTTCTGCGTTCCTAAAGGAAAAAGCCATTAACCGAACGAGTCTCTGTAAATCTCAGAGACACGGGGGACTGCGGGTGCTGAAATCTGGAGCGGGGGGGGGGGGGAGGGGTGCTCCATGGGGCGAGCGGCCTCTGTCCGGGGGAGGAGGAATTGCCGACTTTCCAAGTTGAATGGCAGTCCTGATGCAGGGTCTTGATCCAAAATATCGACAATTTCTTTCCTCCCACAGCTGCTGCTCGGCTTGCTGAGTTCCTCCAGCAGATTTTGTTGCTCCAGATTTATCCAAAATCGCTTTCACCAACTTCTTCAGATTTGTGTTTAAGTTGCACGAGAAAAATTACTTCTAGGTTTGTGGGATTCGGTGTTTACAATCTGCTGTTCAGTGTACAGTGACCTGACGAGGAGGATGAGATTTGGAATGGGAATGTCCTTTCATTGTGCCATTAATTACATCCAGTGGGTTCTTCGGCAGTGGGTTGCGAATCGGCGCTCTCGATCCAGTCAATACAACTACCTTGATGACATGGACACACGAGATTCTGCAAATGCTGGAATCTGGAGCAACACAAAATGCTGGAGGAACTCAGCAGGTCAGGCAGCGTCTATGGAGGGAAATAAACAGTCGACGTTTCGGCTGGAGACCCTTCATCAGGTCTTGACCCGAAACTCGACTGTTTATTTCCCTCCACAGACGCTGCCTGACCTGCTGAGTTCCTCCAGTGTTTTACCTTGATGACATGCTGCCCAGTCAAAAGTCGCTGCCTCGTTTTTGAGCCGAGTAGTTTTGGCGGCGCCGGAAAGTTGCGTGAAGCGTTGAGGATTCACTGAATCGAACAAAATATGCAATAACATATTGCGACATCTCAATGCTTACAGGTCAATTCTCCGATTAGAATGTTCCCGATACTAGAGAGGGTTAAGTTTTGACCCTCTTTTGATCCAAATATTGGTGTCAGTTTGAAGAATTCAGCGTGTACCCATTCATTTGCGGAGGCTTCAAGCTGGCCACGTCTCTCACGTTCTGTTCATACATGTGGGACACGCCGCTCTGGAATGGGGAGCTGACACGTCCTATGATTCCCAGCTTCGCCTGCTTGTATCTGCGGGTTGGGCAATGCAGTTAGAACATTTTGGAAAGTAACATTTGAGCTTGTAAAACTTGAGCAATTTCACTGAGACCGATTGTTCGGTGAGTTATTTTTTAAAACTGATCAGTGCTACATTTGCTTGTATAAACCATAAAAGTAAATGTGCACATCTACTTTATAGTTAGTGCAGGATCTTAATCCGAGAGTGCGTTGTATTGCTGCAGTTGGTGGCTGTGGATAGTAGTCGGAAAAGGAAATCTGTGCAAACTTTTCTCGCCGTTCGATATTTGGTGGTTCGCGTTCTGCAAGGAACAACGTTAAATTTATAATACATTTAAGCAGAGTAGCCAAATTGTTGTAATGTAGAATCCAGTTTGGATTTATGGGAAAAGAGAAATACTTAAATTCGTGGATAAGTGCGTAGAATGTCACTTAATTTTAAACATTAAAAATCTTGGTAGTAATGAGAGGCTTTTCACAGCAATTTCATTTTTAAAGCATAACCTAGGAAATGGAACAGATACCCAAGTGATCCACTGGAACCTCCACACTCAGTTCAACAGCCAGAAAACAGCAGGAAAAACAAGTACGTGTTTTTAAGAAAAGTTGAAATGTTGTGATAGGGACGCTTAAAATTGGCTCTAACCTTTCAAAACGGGGATTTTGATTCTATTTGGCACTGGATTAGGGTTGTCATAGGCATGGTATGAGCAGGTTATGAAAGAGTAGCATGGCTGTTCTTCCACTGTGCCAGACTGTCTTTTGTAAATCTCTGGTTTGGACCCAACTTCCAGGGAAGAAAGCTCCCACAGTGTTGATCCAACCCTAATTTGAGATTCTGAATGATGTAAGTAATAGGTTCTGACCTCAAGTTCATAAACAGCAATTAACTTCCTGAGCCTATTTAATCAATTTCTGTAAAAGGTCTACAATATCAGGCACCTGAAAGGTACAGGTTCGATTAGCAATTTAAGGTAACCTTATCCCAAAGCTACAAATGAAGACATACGAGTTCTACTACAGAAAGTAATGCAGACTGTTTGAATTCACATGACAATCTAATGTGGTTGTAGCTGGTTGTCAACACAGATTTCTGTTCAACCTGTGGATGATATCTGGAGACCGTTGATTGAGCATTTGGATTTGGCAATTAGTGAACAATCCTTGTGTTTTACCGTACTTGGTTTAGATATCCTCTATAATCAAATGGTGGACCTTTTTTAGCAAGCTTTTAAAGTTTCTGTTAAGCATGAACATAAGTTGTATAAAATGATCACAGTATAAAAAGATCTGGAGCACTCAATCCACCTTGACGAGCCCATAATAATAATAAAAAGAAACATAGCTGTTGTGTTCTGTTGGTCTTTGTGCTGCAGGTTTAGTTTGTTTGGTTAATCATTAATTGTAGTAAAACACTTGACAAGGGCATGGTCTATGGCATAATTAATGTTGATTATTTCAAATAAATCTGAATCTTCCTGTTGTACAGGTCTATTACATGTCTTCATTCTAAAAGTCAAAGTTGAGTTTATTGTCATATGCACAAGCACATGTATGCACAGGTGCAATGAAGAACTTGCTTGCAGCAGCATCACGGGTACATGGCATCATATAAGCAGCATTCAAAAGAAAAACATTAACATAAATTTACACAATTTTTACAAAGAATGCAATTAGAACAAAAAAGTCAATTTTAGTGCAAAGTGGTCATAATGTTACTAAACTGTAGTAATTAGGGTTGTGCTGGTTGATTCAAGAACCAAATAGTTGAAGGGAAGTAGCTATTCTTGAACCTGGTTGTGTGGAACTTCAGGCTTCTGTACCTCCTGCCTGATGATAACTGCAAGAAGATAGCATGGCCTGGATGGTGGTGATCTTTGATCAATGCAGCCGCCTTAAGGCAGGGCCTCCTGTAGATACTACTGATGGTGGGGAGGGATGTGCTAGTGACGTATTGGGCTGAATCCACTACTCTCTGCAGCTGCTTGTGTTCCTGCGCGTTTGAATTGCCATACTAGACCATGATGCAACCAGTCAGTATACTTTCAACAGTATGTCTGTAGAAGTTTGTTAGTGTTCGATGACAAGCAGAACCTCTTTAACCTCCTAAGAAAGTAAAGATGCTGAAGCACCTTGCTTGTGATTGCATCTTTCTTTTCGTTGATCTAGAATTATTTATATTGTACTGCCAGTCAGCCGTAAAATTATATATCTGTAATTGATAAGGTTAGTTTGAATCTGCTTTATCCATGATGATAAGACAATCTCAAAAATAATGGGACCTTGAGCACATAGGATTACAGTGCTAATTTTTTTTTGCTGAATTTGTTGTAGTAGAGTCGGAAGTCGTCAAAAATTAGGGCAAATGCCTCCAAGGCAAGCAATGCAGAAGAATGATTTGTGATTTTTTTTTACCATAGGGTATTTCTGTCACTGCATGATGGACCTCTGGATGTCCTGGGATCATATTTTATATATAGTTATTCTATGAGAAGTGTGCATTTCCACTTAATTCTACTGTATTGCTGGTGCTCCATTGTTGTGACAACTGTATGTTAAATTCGACACTGGGATCTGAACCTGATTCTGTTTTATCAAAGGAGGGGGAAAAAAATCAAAGTAACAAGTGTCAGTGGACAAAAGGACCACAGCACACATAGCAAAGTGAAAAAACAACCTTTGACCAGAAATATCTTGTCAAGCCAGTAACCTTTGTCCAGTAACTGCATCCATATGCATTATAATGCTTCTAAAGACTCTAATCGTATTATTTTAACTGTTGGAATTTTCCAACTATTCATCATTTTGTAAAGCAGTTACTTTATTTTTACATTTTTAAAATTCTACATCCTTTGTACTGACTTAAAGTAAGATTTTTGTTTGCTTTATTAATCCTACTAAACATCTTTTAATCATTGCTTTTTAATGAGAGTTGATTAAACTTCACAAACTTTTTTGTTTATCTCCGACACTGAGAATCTTCCTTGTCTTCTACACTTGAAAGCATGAGTTTCTATCTTAAAGTATAGGGATCAAAGTTGAACACACTAGGTGCAATTATGGTATCACTATCACTGACCCCAGTTAATTTTGTACTTTTTAAACTGACTTTAGAAATGCAGTGGTATTCATCCAGTTAGGAAAGATGCCTTATACCAGTTACAATAATACTCCATGGCATTTCTGACACTTTGTAAATAAAAGCAATTGTGAGTTTTTCTTTCAAGAGTGGGAGCTCCTGTTCTGATGAACATCCAAATGGATGCTGGTGAGAAAAGATTGGGCTTTTGAAGAAAAACACTATGATGCTGGAGGAACTCGGCAGGCCAGGCAGCATCCGTGGAGAAAAGCAGGCAGTCAACGTTTCAGGTCAGGACCTTCTTCAGGACTGAAAATTCTGCAGATCTTTGGTCTTTACCTGAAAGGTTGACTGCTTGCTTTTCTCTACGGATGCTGCCTGGCCTGCCGAGTTCCTCCAGCATCATAGTGTTTTTGATCTAGATTCCAGCATCTGCAGTCCTTTGTTTCCCTATGATTGGGCTTTTGTTAGATTAGACACCTAGAAAGACTTGTAGTTCTCTTTCAGACTTTGGAATGCTTCAATTTTTTTTAAACCTTAACTGATGGATGTTGGTCACTCACTCTTCATGGAATCAACTTCCTGACAGCTGTTATGTGTTCATATTTTACTAAGCAGTTTGAACTAGAGCCAGGCTATCCAACCCAAACCAGACGCACACAGTCAAGTCGTGGTGATCTCTATTCAGATTAGGTGTATGTTCCGATCATATGATTTGGGTTGGTATTAGTGACTAAGTAGTTAATAAATATATTTTAGAAATGTCTTTTTTTTTGGTCTGCCTTTCTTCAAGTACCTTCCAAAATTACTTCCATGCATTAGAATTAACCCACATGACCAAAAGTATGTTTGAGATTTATTATCTTTACATTGATGGTCAGGTTAGTTATGAAAAAAATATTCAAGTCTGGCTAGGTTCCAATTGACTGTGGTCTGGCAGGTTTTAATTTTGTACTTGAGCAAACTACAAATTTGAATCCTCCTCTCTTGTATTACGAAACAGATACATAAAAACAACAGATCATATAAAATAAGAGCATGAACAGGCCACCTGGCTCTTCTGGTCTGCCTGCTCAGCCAGTGACCAAGATCTGACTGATCTACTACCAAAGGGCACTCTTCCTATATCCATAGATTCCGTTAATATCAAGAAATCTGTTTTGATGAACCTATTGCCTAAGCCTCCATTGCCTTCTGGGATACAGGTACATTGAAAGGCATTCTAGAGTTCTTTTTATATATATATATATATATATATATATAAATCTTGATTATGTTTGTTCTCTTGCATTACTTTCTTTTTAATGGGTGAAAAGACCTGAGCTTCTCCAGTTAGGATGCTGGCTCCTAAAACTAGAGCTTTCTAATTTGGAGAAAATTAAACTCCAGTGCTGTGCATCCAGTATAATTTTAAGCTTCAATTACCTGTTGTCATTTTTGTTTTCATCTAACCAAGCATTTTTGAACCTTCTCCCAACGTTTGAATCTAAATAAAGACTTTCATTGATAACACACCATTCCCATCTTCTGTGTGCTCTAAACTGTATCCAAGCTAATATTGATTACAAAAGTGTGATTTACAGGCAAAACAGCAGCCAATTTAGAGATATCAGTCTCATAAGTTGTTATAACACATGAAATATGAACTAACTTTTCTGATTCAGAGGTAAATTAAATATCTGGAACAATTCTTAAACATCAAATGAGATTTTATGCTTCCTCGGGGCAGGCCTAGAAAGGAAATCTATTGAGGCTTGTATTTCTGATCATTATCTAGAGGAGTGTGGGCTTTGGGTGAGCACAAGATCTGAGTGAGTTGTGATGGATGTAGGCTAACAAGTTCACAAAGTTGGCTAAGTGACAGGTTATTATAAAGGATTAATGGCATTTTGGTGACCATACATGAACAGCACTGAATGCCTTCCAGACTGGTGAGCAAAGGATAAAAAAAACTGGACAGCCTTTAATCTTGATAAGAAGCAGAGTTAAGATGGAGATATAAAACAATACAAAATCACTGTTCTCTTTGTAGTCACTATTTTGCAAAGAAGTACTCAATAATGACATTACTGCTCAGTTGGAGATCTGTGCATGAGTAGAGGATTCTCACAATATACCCTCCCATACAGACGTAACAGTTTTGCAATTTTAATGTTACAAACAGTAAGCATATTAAAGTCACGATTGAAGAAATATAAAAAATGGTAAAATGTACTAAATATAAGTGGGCATGTGAGAGAGAATAGATTACAGCCAAAATAAATGGAGGAATGGAAACAATGCATGTGCTCCTGGGAGCTAGCATAGACTTGATGGGCCAAATAACCTATGTCGTTATTTGAGAGATAATAGAATAAAATGTTCAGTGAATAAATTACACATTCTAAAATTTGTGATAGACCTGACCAACTGCTAATTTGGTGCATACTTGTAAGTTCTTTTTTGACTTCTCCTTACATTGTTTTGGCCCATAGTATTTAGACAACTGATGACAATGAAACGTTCCTAGGTGTCCTATGGTATTGTTGAAGAGATGAATCAGTTCACAGATAAATGCTTCTCTTCTAGATAAGAACACCATGCTTCATTACAAGAAAATGGTCCTCTATTATGATCGCTGCTGAACATTGCAGAATTCTTTTTCATTCAGATTTCATTAGCCACAGATGAGGTACCAGAAAGCTGGAGGGTGGCTGGTGTGCCTTTATTCAAGAAAAGCTGCAAGGACAAGCCAGGAAACCTCAAGCCAGTGAGGCTAACATCAGTGGCAGGAAAGTTACTGGAGGGGTTTCTGAGGGACAGGATCTACCAGCATTTGGAAAGGCAAGGACTGACTAGAGATAGTCAGCATGGCTTTATGCATGGGAAATCATGCCTTACGAATGTGATTTGAGTTTTTTTTTTGAAGAGGTGACAAAGGCAAGGCAGTAGACATAGTCTATGTGGACTTTTAGCAAGGCTTTTGACAAAGTCCTGCATGGTAAAGACTGGTCTGGAGGGTGAGATCACGTGGAATCCTGGGTGAGCTAGCTAACTGGATACTAAATTGGCCTGGTGGAAGGAGGCAGAGGGTGTTAGTGGAGGGTTGTTTTTCAGATTCAGTGGTCTGTGACCAGTAGTGTGCTGCAGGGATTGCTGCTGGGTCCCATGTTGTTTGTCATCTATATTAACAATTTGGATGACATTGTTGTTAATGTGATTAGTAAGTTTGCTGGCAGTACCAAAATTGATGGTGGTGTGGGTGGTGAAGAGGGTTTATCTAAGTTTGCAAGGGGATGTTGACCAACTTGGGAAATGGGCCAGAGAATGGCAAATGGAAATTTAATTTGGACAAATGTGAGGTGTTGCACTTTGGCAAGTTAAACTAGGGTAGGACTTGCACAGTAAAGGGTAGGGCCAGAGAAATTATTGGAGAACAGAGGGACCTAGGGGTACCAGTATATAGCCCGCACTTGGAATACTGTGTGCAATTCTGGTCGCCTGGGTGTAGGAGGAATGTGAGCTAGAAAGAGTGCAGAAAAGATTCACAAGGATGTTACTAGGACTGGAGGACTTGAGCTATAAGGAGAGACTGGATAGGCTGGGACTTTTTTTTTCCCCCGGAGTGTAGGAGGCTGGGGGGTGACCTTGGTAGAGGTTTATAAATTCATGAGGGGCATAGATAAGGTGACTGGTAACAGTATTTTTTTTCCAGGGTTGGGGAATCAAGAACTAATAAGCGAAGGTTTAAGGTGAGAGGGGAAAGCTTTAAAAGGGATCTGAGGGGCAATTTTTTCACACAGTAGGAGGTGGTTATA
This sequence comes from Pristis pectinata, assembly GCF_009764475.1. NCBI lineage: Eukaryota > Metazoa > Chordata > Chondrichthyes > Rhinopristiformes > Pristidae > Pristis > Pristis pectinata. The sequence continues at coordinate 25,928,601 of NC_067425.1, forward strand.
TGGAACAAGCTGCCAGAGGAAATGGTAGGGGCAGGTACAGTTACAACATTTAAAAGATATTTAGATAGGTACATGTATAGGAAAGGTTTAGAGGGATGCGGGGAAATGGGACTAACTCAAGTAGACAAGTTGGTTGGCATGGATGAGTTGAGCTGAAGGGCCTGTTTCTAGGCTGTATAACTCCAACTCTGTAGTTACCACAGAATTAGCAAGATAGCAATAAATGCATTGTCCAGTATACACTTTTCCCCTGTACATTCACATTTCAAATCGAGGCTTAGCAAAAGATTTCCAGTTAACTAATTTCTCAGGACCACTGAAGTTTAACTGTAGAACAGTGTTACCCTTCTGCAGCCAGGTTTTTCAAAATTTATATTTGCTGTCATTTAATTATAAATTCCTGATTTCCATTGTCATTTCTTTGACATTGGTTTTAATAATATTCTACAATAGAATGGTAAATTGAAACTATGTTGAAGAGGATCATCAAGCCCATCATGAAAGCAAAAGAAGTTGTGTTTCCATTTCAAACAAAAATTTCAACCTTTGAGTTTCGCTGTGCTATGGAAATTGGACTCTTGATGGTTGGAAGTCTTTCGATAGAAATGGTGTTATTAGCAGACCTAAAACTTCCTGATCATGGGATGAGGGAATCGTAGTTTGTTTATATTGTAGAGTAGTAATGTCATGATAAGCTATCTTTAAAGTTGCAAGTGTCTGTATCACAGAGTTCTTCTCTGTAGCCTCTGTATTGTTGACAATGGTGTTGGATTCCAACCTTTTGCAACTCATTCATTCCAGGTGATATAAAGAAATGACTGGTAGTATTAGATTGAACAAAAAACTGAGACCAGCCAATTTTAGCTTTGAAAGTGCAAACCATGAGTTGAGTTGTCTAGTGTAGTTACTGGCATCTATTGACAATGTGGAAAGTCACCTGGATGAGTCCTGTCCGCAAAAAAAGCAAGGCCTCCGATCTGGCTATTTGCTGTCCAATCTGTATCCTGTCAATCATAAACAAAGCAGTGGTTGGTGTATCATTGACAGTGTTGTCAAGTATGATTTCCCCAATGCACAGGTTTCATTTTGCCAGGACCATTATGCTCTAGACTTCACTTCAAAGAAAGCTGTACAAGCAGGAGATTAGCCTGAGCTTCATTTAGAGATTTTTAAATGAACAGGTTGTTTGCAAAATGGGATGCTGAATGAGTAACTAAATTATTAATTGTGAAAATAAATTGTTATTTTGCAACTGTGATGTGTAGTTGGATAATGATGTCTTTGCAATGCTATGATGTTCCTTGTAAAGTGCTACATTTTAATTTGGAAACTTGAATATATTTAAGACTGCTGCTACAGTGAATTATGGATGTTCAAATTGAAGTAGCTTCGTGGACAAAGGACAAAAAGAGCCATTTTGTTTTTAAATATTTGTTACATTGTATTGTAACATCTCCCTTAATTCAAGCTCTGATTTTTAAATCCTTTTCTGGGATCAAATTACCAGAAAAATTAGATGTCATTTACTATTGGAGGCAAAGAGATTCAAGGATGTGATTTTGTAATTGAGTTTATTGTGCTATGGTAAAAGAAAGCAGTTTGGTCTGTTGATCCTAGAGATTGATTTGTATTTCATAAGCTTATTTGGGAGACAGTACAGGGTTTGGGCATTTGATTCCTTGCACCTATTGGACATTTGGAGTGGAGGTTTGTAAGGCTCTTTTGATTTGTGTCTAGAGTGGGACGTGAACCTAGAACCTTTTTTACTTGGGTGAGAGAACTATCAATTGAGCTATGGCAGATGTAGATGGAGGACTGTGTTTAAAAATTATTTATTGAAAACCACTGGTTGTTGCAGGTCTGGTGCTAACTAATATGACTTTTGTTTTCATTCACTTAGGTACCATTACGAGTGAACAAGCAGCCACAGCTTTCCCAACAACGTAACCGATTGAGACCATGGGGACAGAGACTGTAAGTTCTGGATGATCTAATTCTGGTTTCTCCAGCTTCATCCCTTCCTTTTAAAGCTAGAAATTTATGGATGTGGCTCAAAATGAAAGGGGGAGGAAGTGAAGGAGAGCAGCACAATGATGCACCTAGTAGAGCAGCTATTCAGCAACTTGCATTCAATCCTGACCTTTGGCGCCATCTGCGTGAGTTTGCAAGTTTGCTCTATGTCTGCGTATGCTTTCCCTCCCGAGTGCTTTGGTTTCATTCCACGTCTCAAAGATGTGTGGTTTGGTAGATTAATTGACCACTAAATTGTCCCTAGTATGTGGGAGATTCTAGAGCAAGTTTATTGGTACGTGGAGGGAATAAAATGGGATTAGTGTCAATGGGTGCTTCAGTGTTGGCATGGATTTTGGGCTGAAGGGCCTGTCTCTATGCTAACTGGCTCAATATAAAAGGGAGGCAGAAATGTGAAAGATGGGAAAAGGACAGAACATTAGCAGAGCAATTGTTTTTGCTGACTCAAGCTCCAGGGACGTGGGTTCATTCCTGATTGCAGGTAATGCCTTTGTGGAATTTGGACGTGTTCCTCATGACCTCATGGGTTTCTCCCAGGGCTACAAGGAAATAAAAGAAATATCGATCTAATGAATTGCTCTGTTTAGAAGCCAGCATATACTGAGTGGGTCAAATGGCTTCCTTTTGTACCATAAAAAATAAATAAATAAAGACCATTCTGACAAGCAAAGCAATAACTTGTGTAAATGTAAAATTGAGGATGGTTGAGGTTAGAAGGAGCAGATCAGTTTTGGTTGTTCAAGTCCTGTGATCGAACCAAACATCAGTTTAGAAGGTGCTTTGGGCTACAGGAGCTCTGAGTTGCCATTGACCTTGCGTGATCTGAAACAGATTTGGCACTTTGATGGAAAAAAAATGTTTGGCTGAGCTCACTAGGTCAGGCAGAATCTATGGAGGGAAATAAACAGTTGACTCTCTGGGTTGAGACCCTTCATCAGGACTGGAAAGGAAGAGGGCAGAAGCCAGAATAAGAAGGTCAGGGGAGGAGGAGCATGAGCTGGCAGGTGTTAGGCGAGTCCAGGTGAGAGGGGGAAGGTAGGTGGGTGGGGGAGGGCCTATGAAAGGGAATGATGTAGGAAGCTGAGAAGTGATAGGTAGAATAGGCAAGGGTCTGGAGGAGGAGGAATCCAGTAGGAGAGGGCAGTAGGCCATTAAAAAAAAAAGGATGTGGGGAATAGATGGGCAGATCATGAGGGCAGGGAGGGGAAAGAGAAGGGGTAAGTGGCCCATAGAAATAAGGGAAAACAAAGGGGAGCGGGTGGAGAAAAGGGGACGGGTTACCAGAAATTAGAAATCGATGTTGAGGCCGTTGGGTTGGAGACTACCATAGTAGAATACGAGGTGCTCCTCCAACCTGCGTCTGGCCTCAACATGGCAGTAGACATGCCAGTATGAGAGTGGGATGTGGAACTGAAGTGGGTGGTGACCGGAAGATCCTGACTTTTGCAGCAGACGGAGCGAAGGCACTCGAAGAAGAGGTCACCCAATCTGCGTCAGGTCTCACTGACGTAGGGGAGGGAGCACCAGATGCAATAAATAACACCCTTGGATTCACAGTTGAACTGCTGCCTCACCTGGAAGGACTGTCTCGGGCCCTGAATGGTGGTGAGGAAGGAGGTATAGGGATAGGTATAGCACTTTGCATGGTTGCAGGGATAAGTGCCAGGAGGATCATCAATGGGCAGGGACGATCTCCACTTTCCACAGGGATCGCTCCCTCTGCAACTCCCTTGTCCACTCATCCCTCCTCACAAGGGAGTCGCTAGAGGGAGTGATCCCTGTGGAAAGTGGAGATCATCCCTCGCCCTCTCCTACCAGATTCCTCCTCCTCCAGCACTTTGCCTCTTCTACCCATCACCTCTCAGCTTCTCGCATCACTCCCTTTCATCCCCCTCCCCTTCACTCTCCCACCTTCCCTCTCTCACCTGGACTTGTCTATGATCCGCCAGCTCTTGCTTCTCCCCCTCCACCAGCCTTCTTTTTCTGGCTTGTGCCCTTTTCCTTTCCAGTCCTGATGAAGGATCTCGATCCGAAACGTCAATTGTTTACTTCCCTCCATAGATGCTGCCTGACCTGCTGGGTTCCTCCAGCATTTTGTGTGTGTTGCTCCAGATTCCAGCATCTGCAGAATCTCTTGCGTCTCTGATCTTGTTTGGCTGTTTTTTGTTTAAGGAATTGGACTTGAAGCAGGATGAACTAAAAAGTAATGATTTGTTAAATGGAGTACATAGTTGAGAAGCTGAGTGAAGAGCTTAAACAGACGACCCCTGCGTTATGGCTGTTCAGGTTACAGAAATTTGCCCTCACAGAATTCACAAGTCATTACCCAAAAATTTAAGATCCGGAATAAAATTCACCTTCACAGAATCTGTGTTGGGAGGGGTGGGGGGAGTAAATAAATCAACACAATTTATTTTCTCCAACTTACATTTCTTGCACATGGTGAGATGATGTAGCTTCACATAATGGAAAATTGCATACGGCCCATTTTCTAGGAATGCATCACCCCCGCCCCCACCCCTTAATGCAGGGTCATCTATATACAATGATGAGAACATAAGAGTTTAACATGGGAAAGTGTGAGGTTAAGCACTTCAGTCAGAAGAGTATAAAGGCAGACTATTAACTAAATGGAGAAAGATTGCGGATGGGAGAAGTACAGAGGGATCTGGGTGTTCTTGTGCATGGAACACAAAAAATTAATGGGTAGGTGCAGCGAGTGGTTAGGAAAGCAAATGGCACATTTGCCTTTTATTGCAAGGGGTTTGCGGTGTAGAAAAATGGAAGTATTGTTACAATTGTACTGGCTTCTTAATAAAGGATTATGGAAGTCTTGATGGTTTATCATCTGGCTCAACAAGTGTTCTTTACTTCGCTCTCTTCCATCCCACCAGGGACCTGGTTCCTGCAGTCCCTTAAAACTTAGCTGGTTCACAGGGAAATTTATTATAATACTGTACTACATACTTTTAAAAAAAAAACAAAAATGTTTTGGGTTATGATTAAGAATAACATCCAATGGAAAATTTACTAATCCGGCAGAGTCAATGTCCCAAGAGCATGCTAGATTATCAGAGATTTACTATTAATGACATTGGAGGTAAAAGAGAGGCAAAAAAGATTCACTGGGCTGATTCTTAAGATGAGAAGTTTGTCCTATCCTGAGCAACTAAAGAAACTAAATCTGTATTCTTTGGAGTTTAGAAGAATGATAAATGGTGTTATTGAAATGTAAAAGATCCTGAGGGTTCATGACAGGAAAGATGTTGAGAGATTTCCACTAGTGGGAGAATATTGACAAAGGGGACATGTTAGGAAGCAGTCATTTAGTACTGAGGTGCGTAGGAATTTTTTGCAGATGGTGGTGAATTCTCCATCCCTGAAAGTTGTGGAGGCTGGATGCTTGAAGGTACTTAAAGACAAAACGCATACATTTTTGACAGATCAAGGAATTGGGGGTTACGGGGAGATGGTACAGAAGGAGATGAGGCCTGGGGCTGATCAGCCATGATTATATTGAATGGTGGGGCTGAGTGGCCTGCTTCTGCTCCTATGTTCTTGTATTCCAATATCATTAGACTATTTAGAAAGGAAGATGGGGCTGAGTAAAAAAAAAACCTTTCATCGTGCTAGTTTCCAAATTTGCTCATTTGAGCATTCCAATTTTGCCTTCAATTCAAATGATTTTGCACTTATTACCTTTCTAGTGTTTACTCTCTCAGCATTTATCACTTTTTGAATATCTCTTTTTAAAATTTTATTTGCCTTTTTTTTAACCTCCCTTGCATTGAAATGGCTTTGCCTTTATCTGTATCATTTATTTTTCACAATGTTAGGGTTTCCTTCACAATGGTCTTTCTGAATTGTTGAATCTAGCCCCTCTGTCATCATTGTCAATTTTCTTTACATTGGGATTAGCAGTTCTTTTTTATTGTCTTCAGTGGCCAAGATCTGTGAGATCATGGCCAAAACTGATCACAAGATCATGGCTGACTGAAATACTGATACAAATTTCTTGTCTTTTTAATATTTTATAATATTTTACAGAATGCTGTTCACTTTTCATTTGCTTCACCGTGTTTTCTGGATATTGATGTGGTATTGTTTGAATGTTAGTTTAATTCCTTCATTATGTATGTAAGTCTCCTATGACAACATTACACTTAATCAGTAGATTGATGCAAGATCATCAGCTCTACGGTTTTTCAATAACTTATCAAAAATATTCCCGGCATAGTGTGAGAATTCAATTCCAGGCACTGAACTGGACATCCAGTTCTCGTTTAATGAATGAAATAGCTAGAGAAAGACTTTTTTGTTTGTGCAATGAAGTATTGGGAGTCTGAGAGGAATAGATAATGAAAAATCTGTGATAAGTTGTAGAAAAGTAAATATGCAATGGTTGGAAAGCGGTAGTGACTCTAAAATCTTATCATTTTCTGTCATAAATCGAGCTAAGGGTATTGATAGAAAATGCAATTTAAGAGATGAGAGCCAGTGTATAATGAAAAGGCATAAGCAGCAGAAATTGCTGCATCTGGAAGTGAACAAAGAACTTCATGCAAGATTAACTCACTGGGTGCTTTCATGTTGAGATGAATAGACTAGTCAAAAATTAAAATAAGCCTTTCTAAAGATGGAGATAAAAACCTTTCCACAAACACTTAAACCATTCAATTATTCTTTCCAGACTAGTGAGTCTTCTCCAGCTTTATGCTCGGTTACAACAGCAGCATTCATACAGTATTTATCTTGTCCGGTTTTTCATTTGTGTACAATTAATATTTTTCTGCAAAATTTTGAATGCCATTATGTTGTCTATTTATTTTGTTCAGTTCACTCTAACTTCCAACTGTTGCTTTAATTCCACTGCATCTCAGTTTTCTATCATTGGTACATTTATATAATAGTCATAGTGCAACTTTTTGTTGGAATATTCTGATTACTGGTAGGAAAGTAGTCTGGAGACATTTATTTTCTATGGATTCCTTGGCACACAAGTCAAAAACAAATATTGTGTATTATTACTTATGTTCTAATTTTGATGCCTCGTTTCCAAAGGAAATAAGATAAGAGTGAGGTAGAGAAGCTATGTTAAAATAGAATCCTAATTGGAGTGGGACAAAGCCAGAATTAAATGATCGGAAAACATTTTGCAGAAAAACAGGATAAAAATAAGTGAGAATGACCTTTGGACATGAAACTACATAATTTTTAAATTGATTTGGAGATGCAATAAAAAAAAGCTAAGGAAAGCTAAATTTGTGTTTGTTTGGCTTTTTGTGCATTTGCCAGTATGGGAGTTTTAAGTGTCTGAAATGCTTATTTTATCAAATCTTCTGTGCTATCAGGTAGGAATATGCTAGGTTCAATGCACAAGTGATGAAGGGAATTTGTCTCTTTTATTGTGTTAGTGATTGAAACTTGGACAAAAGTAACCCCTCATTATCTACAGCTTTATCATGTCATTGGAAGAGAATTTTGTTTTTATTTCAATAGTTTTAAGAAGGGTGCATTCTCTTTATTCTTGGATACACCAAAGCAGCTTATAATGGCTGTGACCACCACTTCAAAGTTTAAAAGTTGATTGTGCTTGATTTCTTATGTGCAGCAGAAACGGCAATAAAAGACTAAAAACTTTACTATGTGCACATGAATGAATGGTTAATACATTGCAGAGAGGGTTGCACTTCCTCTTTACAATCAGTAAATTAGTTTGAAAATAACCTAATTCCAGGAGGGTGCCCAATTGCTCTTTGAAAAGTGCTAACACTCAGATGTGGTTAACTAGACTCCATGCATTTACCTCCTTTGTACTATGTGGCTACTTCTGATCAATGTCACTATAAATTTGCTCAGAGACAGTGAAACCTTCATGGATTATAATTGGCTGCCTTTACTTGAAAGTACAAATCCAATCGACTATTTAATTCATGAGATTTGGCCACTTAAGCATTCAATGAAATGGTAACTTTTTTGTTGATCTTTTGATTCCATTGAGTATGTGAAGCAATTTCACAAGTGGAAAGCTTTAAGAAATGAGTATCACCTTGGTGCACTAAATGTGTATGTCTGCATTAGGATTAAACACAGTACTTCAAAGGTTTGTGAAATCGGGCAAAGTAGCACCATGACATATTAACAACAGATTCATGTGCTAAAAATGGACAAGTACATTCTTGTCAGTAGCTGCATGCAGGGTGCTGGTAAGTGAGTCAGTTTTGAAGACCTCTTCCCCATAGCAGCTACAGCATAGCCACTGAAAAAGCTGCCATGGAAGTATGGAAAAACTTGAGGGATGGCAATCTCCTTTGTGTCTGGCCTGCTTGACACTTGACCCACGAGTTTTCCCAAGACACTGTAAGGAGCAGGCTGATACAAGGGCCCATTGAATGCAGCATGCAGCTTAGAAGTAATCTGAACAAAGTTGTGATCAGTGAATGGGGCACCAGTAAATCAATGGAGGTGATTAGACCATTGAAAGATGTCGTGCACTAGACATCAATGTTACATGGTAGACCCTTTATATTGTTTTTTCCTTTTTGAACTGTGTGTGGTGCCTCATATTTTTCTGTGAGTAAACAGTGAAGATAGTAGGCTGCACACAAAATCATCAATGCCTGCATATAAATGGAAGAAATGAGTGCTTTGGGGCACATGCCATTCAGTGTGCGACTGATGATGGGCAAATGCTAGCTGCCTTAAGGGATTTGTACGTGCAGGTATGCAGATCAATTTCTTGATGTGTGCAGTATTTTCATCCAGGGGTGACCAGTAGTGTTATCAACCATAAGCTAAACTGCTTTTGCTCTTTGATAAGCTTAAAATCTGTTCTCAAGATGAGGCCTTCCACTCTAGGACATCTGAGATTCCCTCCTTTTTTTAGATTTTTTTTAGGTTTTCTCTCTCCCACCCACCACCACCACCCCCTCTCTCTCTCTTCTCCCCCCCCCCCCCCCCCCCCCGTTATTGATGGAGCCCTCACCTGCATCTCTTATTTCCTGCACTCACCCCATCCCCTCCCCCCAGACAAAACCCAGGTCCTCGCCTATCACCCCACTAGCCTACACATCAGCAAATCATTCTTTGCAACTTCTACAACGTGATCCTATCACCAGCCACATCTTCCCCTCCCCACTCCGTTCTGCAGGGGTCACTCTCTCTGTGACTTCCTGGTTCGCTCATCCCTCCCTTCCCAGGCACTCTCCCCTGTAACTGTAAGAAGTGTAACCTGTCGCTACAACACCCTCCCCACCATCCAGAGCTCTAAACAGCCCTTCCAGGTGAGGTGATCATTCACATGCAAATCCTATGGCCTTGTTAATTGCATCTGGTGCTCCTCTACATCTGTGAGACGGGTGCAGACTGGGCAACTGCTTTGCCAAGCACCTATGCTCCCTCTGCCATGGCTGTCTGAACTCATGGTTGCCAGCCATTTTAATCCCACCCCATCCCCATTGGGGAGGGGAACCAGTGGGAGAAGTGTGTGGGTGATGGGCAGACAGAGTGTGGGGGAGGGTAAAGAGCAAGGGCAATAGGGGCCATTTGGATCAGGAGGAGAGGGGGATAAAAAGGAGGAAAGAGATAGAAGGGGAGCGGTTATCAGAAGTTTGAGAATTTGATGTTCATGCTGCCAGGTTGGAGACCATTTGCCACTTTTTAATTTGGAAAGAACCCCTTAGAATGTAATACAATCTCTTTCCACACTTCAAATGAACAATATATATAAAAAGTGAAAATACTTACCAACCTCTCTGACTGGCACCAATGTCCAACAAAAGGCCAGTGTCGAGAAGATCCCACCGACTCTCCTCAGTAAAGTCCCTTCACTCACCAAAGCATATGCTGCACTCAGAGATCTGCTGTGAAAAGCCACTCTGTGGTTTCTCCATCTCCTGGTTTTACACTTGAATAGCGCTCGTCCAGTTACCTGGAGTTAATTGACCTCAATTGGTAAGGTCACAGTTAAATTTACGAAGAGGATTCCCCACTCAAAGTACTTTGTATGCCTCCTCACGTGAAACTGCACACTTCAGCTAAAACCAGACTACAAGGATTTAACTGTAAATTTTATTAGCTTTCACTAAGGATAAACTTAATGTTAAGTGAGGGTAAACTTGAGTTTGCTCGCCTGCACTTGCCAAAACCCACACTCTGAGACTGCTGCGCTGAGATCCACTGCGAAGATGCGCTTTGCCCAATCTTAAGGAATCATAACTTTTTTTTGACACTGTTTAGCTCTGGTTCCAGCGAAGAATTCCCTGGTGGCAACCAACCAGTGTCACCTACAGGTAATTCTTAGCGGGTCTGCGTGGTTTGCTTAAAAAAAAATAAGCTAATGGTCATTGGATGCACGCAGTCTACCAAACAGTAAAGCTTGGTTAAGGCAAGATGTTCATTCCACGGGTATCTTTTGGTAACTTGATCAAGCCTGTTGTCTTCACATATTAGGTCAGAGGTGCTATTTAATTTCAGGGCCATTATCAAAAATGTATTTGAAATAAGCATTGGATAAAAGTTGTAGTGTCCCCTCAACTTTGCATGTAAGCAAATTGTTGATGGATCACTTGCAGGACTACTAAATACAAGGATCTGACAACTGTCATGAAAACTTTTAAGCTGTAATAAACAAAAAACAGTCATATTGTTAAATGAATATTCGGGCATTTTATTGACTTCAGTTACACACTTTACCATATTAACCGGTTGTTGCCTTCCAATTATCCCTTGAGGCAGCACTGGAAGAAAATAGAATTGTCCTTGCAGTTTGCTTCGGTCCATCCCCATCATTTGTAAGAATGTTACTCGGTCTCGAATTTGCTTTGTATTAATTGGGTGAGACATCACTGAAAGCCACCATTGTGTTGCTCTGAGTGCAAATTTCCATTGGGTAATTTCAGTTCTGCCCATTGCTGTATGTGTGTGCTCCAGTGATCACATCATTGAATGTGCCTCAGAAGGTATTGGCATGTTGGATCTATGTTTGCAAAATTGGCCCCTTTTCTACCACTTGTACCACTATCATTACAAGTTTTCAACCTCTTTGGAAAGTGCTCTGGGGATGAAATGCTGGCAGTTCTGAAATTTCAGCAGTTCAGAATACCAAAACCTTTTCTAATGATCTTAACTCACCAAATGAAAGTGAGCAGGATTAATTTCATTGAAACATACTCCTTTCTCTCTCTCTTATTGTGTTTTACCTGCTAAGTATTTAAAATAAGCTACTTTCTTCTTGGAGATCCAAGCTTCTTTTTCTGTCCAATAGTATTGACAATGGTTTACATGCACTGTGGCTTTGTTCTTTTCATTTTTTTGTTGTTGGCTTGGGATAGGAAGTTGGTTATTATCTGAAGATAACTAATGGATAAGGAATACTATCTTGGTCTTTTTTTTAAAAATGGGAATGCCTGTGATCCCCTTGCAGGGCGGTTACTCTTCAGCATTTCCTCCTATGTTTCAATCAGTATTGGTCATGCATATTTGTAATATCAATTGGAGCAGATTCAAATGATAAAACATGCCATGTGACTTGGCTCTTTGTGATGTGTTTAATTAGTAGTTTTGAATTCACAATTACACCCTTTCCCCACAACTAATGAATTTTAATGTCCAACCAAGTCTCCAAAGAGACAGACTCGAGATGTGCTACTTGCCCAAGACAGGGAGCAGAATCATCTGCTTGTTCCTTTTCAAGAAGTTAGTAGCATGTGGTTTAACGACAGTAATTTTAGGGAATCTTGGTATCAATTTATTTGTGACATGGGGAACAGGAGTGGACTTAAGTTAATGTGAAGTAAAATAATTAGCAAGTATTATAAATTGAAAACCCATTGATGTTCCAGAAGAGGCAATTGTATGCTTGTCCAGGCAATGACTGATGGGAAATAACAAATTTTTTTTCTGCAGGGGGATCTGACAGTGTAGCATTGCCCTCTATATCTCTGTTGTTGTGAATCACAACACACAGCGGTGTCTGAGTCACCAGTAGGGTGGGGCAGAAAAGGAAAACAAATGTCTGTATGAGATTGATGTGATTCTGTTTCGGTGGTTCTTTATCTGCTTATTGATTTTTAGGAGGAAGGTAGGATGAAAACACATGGCAAATTTTAACGGTACATTGCCTGAGATCTCTTTCTGACAGTTTTCCATGACAAATGGCTAAAATTGGCAATAGTACATTGTATTTTTAATTCTTTTCTAGCCATACAGTCTGCCTTGACCTGGTGCATGTGCAGAAAGCTATGTTTCACAATTGTCATTAACTAGGGATATTTTAATATTACAATATTTTAACAGATTAGATTATGATAGCCTACCTTTTGCTTCCTACCCTTTATTTTGCTCTGCCTGCATCTCTACTTCTTCCCCCACACATTGATCCCCATTTCTCCTGATCGCTCCCTTTTGCATATTCTGTGGCACTCTCTCCCCACTCCTCAGACATCTTGGTCTGTTATTGTGCTTTTAGCTTCGAATACTTTAACTGCCAGCAAGCCCTCCTCACTTCCCATCTGAATGACATTTCCTTCAATCATGCACAGCCTTTTATCCTGTCCTTTCCATCACCCATTATCTTCCATCATTGAACAAAAGGACCCATCCCACAAAAGTTTTTCTTTTAAGCACTAAAAGAAGATAGTAAGCTAGTATGATAAGTAAAAATATTTGTATAAATGGGTCACTGTATTACTGTTGGAGAGACAAATCATTTAATTGATTTTATCAGCTGTGAAAGCTCAAGAACACAAGAAAACAGGTGTAGGAGTGGGCCACCAGGCCCTTTAAACCTGCCCTGTCACTCAATGTGACCATGGTGATTTATGCTGGCTTCAACTTCTCTTCTGTGCCAGTTCCCAATAACCTTCAATTCCTCAATCTTTCACATATTTATCTGTCTCCACCATAAATACATCTGATGATCTGGTCTCCACCATCCTTTTGGGGGGCAGTGAATTCTAGAGATTCTCTACCCTCTGAGAGAAAAAAAATTCTACACACCTCGATTTTAAATGACAGACAGCTCATTTTGTAGCTATGATCCCCTTTTTTTTTGTCTCTCTTCCACCAGTGAGAACCTATCAACCTCTACTATGTAAAAACCCCCATGGGATCAAAGGTAAACAAAATAAAATGTGGGCTCAGGGCCCTAATTGGTAGACGTGGTGCCTGATGCAACTTTTGTTTGTGTGATACTCATTTTATAGACTATGCTTTCTAATAGTTTAATTTACAATGCACTTTATAATTATGCTCATTTGTTATAAAATTCAAGCATACGTGGAAACTGTTTTAGAAAAGGCTTAAATCTTCCAGTAAAACATTTTAAATGCCCAAAAAAATGCTTAAATTTAAGCTGCTTCTAGTGGATGGAAAGATACTTGAAGCGTGTGTCCAGTACAATAGCTGACTGCAGCTCTCTGCAGTGGGAGCTGCCTCTGATGCAGTACAGGTTGCACAGCACTGAGTGATGCTCTATAGGAGGAGCTACAATCCCTTTTCACTCCTTCCCCCAAGCAGTTGCACAGCTATGTGCACCTGCAGCAGAAAATCAGCTGATTGGACAAAGTCTGGAAAACGCTCCCGCTCCATTATTCACTTTCTAGGCCGTGTGTGTTCATCATTTTCTGTTTGATATCAGAGCAGCAGCGATGAAGGGGTTTGTGCCGGGGCTGGATAAATCCTCTGTGAATCCGTATAGGCTTCATGCACTGCAGAAACATACCAGCCTCCACTGAACATGAGTCTGGCTGCTCACGTCAGCTGTTCTATGCTGAATTGCTTTGTGAGTCTCTGCTGCTTTTTTTTTACTTCTATTGGCTTTGAGGCCTGTGCAGCCACGGGTTGCTAGATAATTTTTCAAATGCGACATGAGAGGGAAAACAGGCAAGGAATCCTGAAAATCATGGAACGTATTGCTGGTATTGGGAAGGAAAGGATGGCTGGTGACTAAGCATATTCTGTTCCACAGGGCTGAGACAGACATTGCTTTCAGGTGATCATGTTGGTATGTGGCTCGGCGTTAACGAGGAGTGTTTCTGATGTATGTTTTATTATTCTGGTTTTTTAAAAAAAATGTTTATTTGCTGCTTCACTCTTTAATATTTCATTCATTTTTCATTGTGGTTTATTATTTTCTTGCTTAAAGCATTTTTTGGGGCTATAATTCAAACAATATGATTCTTGAATCTTAAAGGAATGCAAAGTAAGGCCAGTATTTGTAAACAAAAAATTTGAAATGTGTCGATTTTGGTGACAGATAAGTAGTGCTGTTGGATCTAGAATTGTTGATGGGTGTCTCCAAAATTTCTTTATGTAACAAAAAATTACTGTTACTTCTGTCTGAAGCTCTGGCATGTTGGGAGGGGACTGCTATGACCTTTACAAATGCACCATTTAAAGTTATTGTGTGAAAGCAGTCAGTCTACACTGGTTTTAATCTTTGCTGACCAAGATTATGTAAATGATGTGAGACGTACCTTTTGTTATGTCTTCTGCACTGAGTTCCAGTGTCGATGCTCTTAAGGGTGTTTCCAGTCAGAGTTAAATAACTACTCAATAGTGCCACACAAATGATTCTTGATGAGCAAGATTTAAAATACTGTGGTTGGAAAATCTAAGTTGATGGACTATCGAATATTATGGCCTTAGTGGGAGGAAGCTCCAGATGTATAAACTGTAGAACACAATAGGATTTGGCTGGAGAGGGACTAGCTTAATGGGATATAACACACAATGGGGATTGATATTGCAAGACCCAGACTGATTTAGAACACACAAGAGATTGCAGTAGCTGGTCCCGTTTGATGGATTGTAGAATATCAGTGTTAGTGGAGGAGAGTTTGGATTGATGGTTTATGAACTAGGATTTAGTAAGAAGGGACTGAATATATAGCTCCCCAACACTATGATTGATATGAGAAGGCCCAGATTAATAGGTTGTGAAATATGGTAGAGATTTGTGGACTGAGATCTGGGATGATTTGCAAATTAAAATTGGTTTGTGAAGGCCAGGTGTTCAGTATCTAATTTACATAGTAATGAATTCACTTTTTAAATATTTTTTCTTTTTTATTTACCAAGTTCCAAAAATTGGGATAACCTGTTTACGTATGAAGGCAGAGTTGTACCTGGATTGTGTGAATGTGATCATGTGCATAGGCCAATTTTGAGTACTTACCTGGCATTATTTCTAAGAGCTTTGTATAAGTGCATGATACCAAACAGGTTCCTTGCTGCCTGATGCCAGCAGAGTTCATTTGATGGGGTGTTGTAATTTTCATGATAAATAATGAAAAGTACATTTGTTTGTACAGAAATTATTTATTTGTTGCAGAAGCAGAGTGAATATTGCAGCTTGCACAAAAGATGAATTCCAGCTCCAATCTCATGATTATCCAATAACAAAATACGGAATTTTGCATTCATCTAGCAAGGGCAGTGTTGTATATTAAATATAGTAATTGTAAAGCAACTCTATTAATCTCGCACTCAGTTTAAAAAAAAATTTTACTAATATTAAGCATGTATATTCCACAAAACAATGTGCTGGTTATGTACAATGTACAGTATCCACTTTAATCAATGTTTTGTGCATGGCATTCAACATATGGGGTATATACAATGCACTTAATCTGTTGTACTTTTTATGGTACTTTGTTGGTTCATTCTTTGCCTGCCTAATATATATGTTCTTTGGTAGTTTTCAACAACTAAACCTCTATCAGCACTTGATGGTCAAGAATAGCCTGGTTGATGGCTTTTCGCAAGATATTTTGTTAGACAATTGCGACCATATCTGTTGACCTCCTTGCATCCCAGCTTGCGTTTACTACTTTGGCTGTGTATACTTTTCCTTATGCACACCATTGCCAATGCTTTCTCAAAGGGGTATGTAAACCACTATAGCTCCATCATTCAAAACATTCTGCAGCAAGACATCCCAATAACTAATAAGGGTATATTAAGCTGGCTCCTTGTCTTCAATTCTTGCCGATCTGCACTTGCCTGGCTGGGCTGGATGCAGAGTGCTTATAGAGTTTAGTGCATCTGTCAGGCATCGTGCGCAACAGAAGGGGCTTTAACACGTGGTAGGCCTTGGATGGAAGTCGGCTCGTAGCCTTATGACAAGGGGCACATCTAGAGGCTGACCTTCTCCGTGTGTCAGTTTTATACAACTGCAGTGTGACTTCCCTACTTCTTACTCGCCCTGACTGATGAAGGCGAATATACCACATGCCTTCATTACCACCCTATCTACTGGTGTTGCCACTTTTGGCAATTATGGACTTGCACCCCAAGATCCCTCCATACATCAATGCTCCTAAGAGTCCTGCCACTTACTGTATAGGCACTTAATATTCCAGAACACTATGTTCAGAAAAAATGGGGAAGGGCAAAAAGGGTGAGGACAGTGCTAATTAAGGAAGGTAATCTAGTGCTGGAGAAAGAGGATGTACCTGAGAGGTCAAATCCATTTGGTTAGAGTTAAGAAACCTGAGAAGAGCCATCATGCTACCGGGGGGATATTTGGTTATTCAGGGAGATAAAAATAAATCCACACAGATATTAGAGAAATGTAGTGCAATGTTATGGTAACTTGTTAACCCAGGGTTGATTAGAATAATGTCGAAGTAAAGGGCATAGAATGGGAGGGATTTCTGAAATGTGTTCGGGAGAATTTCTTCAATCAGTAGGTTTCTGAATCTAATGAGGAAGAAGGTGGTGCTGGGATCAGCCAGTTGGACCAAGTGTCAGTAGGAGATCACTTGTGGAGCAGTAATAATTGGGTAATGATATTTTAGATTAATGGAGGGAGGCAAGGAGGATTGTAAAATAATACTTCTAAATTAGAGGAGGGTTAATGTCAGTGGAATGAGAAGAGATCTGGCCAGGATAAAGTGGAACCAAAGTAATTTAAACTAGAGGTAGATTTTTTTTGAAGAAGTATATTTTTGAAAGATCAGGTGATTGAGGGTTATGGGGATCTGGCACAGGAGGATTTGAAGCTTAGGGTAGATCAGCCAGTGGGGTAGGCTAAATAAATCAGGTGTCCTATTCCTATTTTTTTAATATTGGTGCATAACATTATGACTAAACAATGGGTGAACCTTAGATGATACTTTAGGCAAAAATGAGGTGCATTCTTCAAGAGCCAATGGTAAGGGAATCAAACTGAGAAATCCCCAGATGACAAAAGCGATAGAGAAAATAATGCAAGAAAAAAGCAGGGTCCTGATGCACATCAATTTCAGTATTCTGAGAGGGGGAGTGAAAGGGAAAATAAATAAAGGGAATATGAAAAGAAAATGGTAGTTTACAAAGGGGTTTCAAAAATATCTTCTCGAGATATGTACATATTAGGAGGAGGGATGGAGCCATATATACATGGAATAAGTAACCTATGCAGAAAGGATACCTGGAATACTGAAGTACTTTATATCAGTTTTAACCACTGGAGAGGATGCTGCTAAAATCTTGATAGAATGGGAAGTAGTGGAGAGAGTGAACAGGGTAAAACCTGATGATAAAGTGGTACTTGCAAGGCTGGTTATGCTTAAAGTGAAAAACTCGTCTGGTCTGTATAGATTGCATCCTAGGTTGCTGTAAGACATGAGGGTGAAGGTTGCAGAAGGATTCATCATAATCGCCCAGTTCCCCTTGAATTCAAGGGAGGAACTGGAGGTATTTGAATAACACTTGATCTCAAAAGGGAGTGCAAGGACATGCAGTGCAGTCAAGTTAATCTAGTCGAAGTGGTGGGAAAATTTTTTAATATATGGGGATGATATTAATAGCCACTTGGAAGAGTTTGCATTGATAAAGAGTCAGTAAGGATTTGTTAAATGCAAGTCGTTTGATTGAGCTGATGGAACTTTTCTTGAGGCTGAAGAAGATGTAATGGATGTTGTCCCACATGGAAGACTACTCGGAGAAAAAAATCAGGATTAAGCCATCCAGCTCTCCAAGCCAGCTCTGACCTATTGAGGTCATGGTTGATCTTGTACCTCAGTGTTGTTTCCCCATAGTATTACTGAATCTTTGATTCCCTTAATATCCAGAAATCTATCAATATCTATTTTGAATGACTGACACTCCACAGCCTTCTGGGATTGAGAATTCCAAATGTTTCCCACTCTTTTGAATGAAGAAATTTTTCCTCATCTAGGTACTAAATGGCCAACCCCTTATTCTTAAATTGTGTCCCCAGTCCTAAACTCAGGAGGGGAAACCATCTACCTGCATCTAGCCCATCAAGTTCTTTGACAATTTCAGTAAAATCTCCTCTTGTTCTTCTAAACTCTGGAGAACATGTTCCCAGTCTACTAACTTTTTTTCCTCAAATGGCAAGCTCTGTCCCTGGAGTCAGTCAGATGAATCTTCATTGAACTCCCTCCATGGCAAGTATGTCCTTTCTTGTGTAAGAAGACCAAAACGGTACATGATACTTGTGTGCAATCTCACCAAGGCCCTATACGATCTCAGTAAGATGTCATTGCTTGTGCAATCAAAACCTCTCATTACAAAGGCTAGCACACTATTTACCCTTCTATTGCCTGTTGCATCTGCATGTCAACCTTAAGTGATTTGTGTACAAGCCCACTTGGTCCCTTTTGAGTATCTGTACTACCCACTCTCTCTCAATTTAACAGATATTTTTCTTTTCTGTTGTGTTCATCAAGGTCATTAACAGCAAGGACTGGAATTTGCCTCCATTTACCATGGACATCTGCCTTTGATTTTTAGTCTGGAGGATGGTAAACAGTGATGTTTCCAAAGAGTTAGTGCTGGGACCAATGCTTTTTTGTAATTATTGTACGTTAATAGCCATGGTGCACAGCGTAAAATTTCCAAATTAAAGATGATGCAAAGCTTGGAAGTGTCAAATATGGATAAAGCAGATGAAATTTAATTCAGACACGTGAAACGATGCTCTTTCACAGAAAGAAATAGTCTAGTATCTTGAATCTAAGCAGAGGAAATTATGAAGGCATGAGGGGTAAATTGGTGGGGATTGACTAGGAAACTACATTAAACAGTATAGCAAATAAAGAGAATTCATGGTGTACAAAAAAAATTGTGGCTAATAGGGGAAATTAACGATAGTGTTAAATGAAAGGAGGAGACTTGCAAAGTTGCCAGAAATAGCTGTGTGCCTTGGGGTTGGGAGCGTTTTAGAACTTAACAAAGGAGGACCAAGAAATTGTGAAAGAAGGAAGTGGAGTTTATTGTCATCTGCACAGGTCTAATGAAAAACTTAGTTGCAGCAGCGTCATAGGCACATAGCAGCACATAAATAGCATTCACAAGAAAAGTATAAACATAAATTAGACACAATTCTTACAAGAAAGAACACAAAAAAAGTCTATTTTTGTGCAAAGTGGTCATAGTGTTGCTAAGCTGCAGTGATTGGGGTTTTGCCGGTTGAATATTGAAGTAAACTAGCAAGAAATGTAAAAACTTACTATAGTTTTGTAAATAGAGACTGGTGAGGGAAAATGTGGGTCCCTATAGACAGAGATGGTAGAATTTATAATGGAGTAAGTAAATGGCAGATTATACTTTATGTCTATCTTCACAGGAGGATGCAAAATTACTGCCAGAAATACCAGAGAGCCAAGGGTCTAGTGTGAATGAGAAACTGAAAGAAGTTGGTATTAGTAAAACAAAAGTACTGGAGAAGTTAGCAAGACTGAAACCTCATAAATCCCAAGAACCTGATGATCTGCATCCTAGTGTTTTGAAAGGTAGCTACAGAGATAGTAGATGCATTGGTAATTATGTTTCAATGTTCCATGGACTTTCCAAATGATTCCTGCAATTTGGAGGGTAACAAATGTGGTCCCACTATTTATGAAAGAAAGTAGAAAGAAAATCGGGAATCCACCAATGTGTTAATTTAACATTAGTATGCTGATGTTAAATGCTGGAATCTATAATGATCAATCTAATAACAGAACACCTAAGGCTTTGAGTGAGCTGGGACTTCTATTTATTAGTTTATACTTTTTCAATTATTTCTTGTTGATATTTCAGTCTATTCAATTCTGATTTTGTTTTGAAAGCTCTTAATTCTAAACTCTAACGAACACCCAGATGACTTAAGAAAATGATATGCCAAGCAAAAGAAAAATGGTGTAATGCTAGAAATCTGACAAAAACTGAATATGCTGGGAATACAGGCATCATCTGTGGAGAGGGAAAGAAATTTAGCTCATTTTCTTTCTAGAGAAGCTGCTTGATTTGTTGGGAATTTCCAGCGCAGTGTAGTCAAATTCAAGCCATGTACTCTGGAAGTCTGAGCAAAATTTGTTGATCAGGGTGTCAGGGGAGTACTGATTTATTGAAATATTTTAAAACTTTCCTTTGTTTGTAGAAATGTAATATCCATTTTGGGTCAGCATAGCAATGGGTCCCATTATTGTATTTTCATTTAATATCGTACAGAATAAAAATGTCAACATTATCACCTTTTTCTAAGCCCACATAAGGTCTTGTACCTATTGTAGTAGTTACCCAATTCTAGGTGTACCTTGCATGTTCTGAGGTCAATGTCCACCTTATTGACCTGTTCCTGCTTTTATTGACAGGGTGAGGAGGGGCCACCCAGTTTGGAGTACATCCAGGCCAAAGACCTATTCCCACGGAAGGATCTGGTGAAGGAAGAGGAGGACCTGCAGGTACTTCTGCAATGATGTTGTTCATGAATGGGCATTTGTCTGTCCCTGGAAGTGTGGGTCAAGCCTCCTTCCTTTTCTAAATTTGAAGTGGGGGAGGGGGGGTGGTGGGGGTGGAATGGGATTTCAGACATCTTGTTATAACACAACTGAAGAAGGTTTAACTACTTTTCTTGACATGGTTTTGCAAGGTCTGCTTTTGAGACATTTTACATTAGCACTTGTCTTTGCAGTTGGATTAAAGTAATTTTAATTATAAGGTTCGGGGGGGGGAAAAAGCAGCATTTGGCTTTAATCACTCCACTGAAGGCTGAATGGGCATCTTCTTTGTTGTAATTTCTATGACGTAGATGCTCTTGTCTGTTGCAACATTAAACACTGTGTTTGTTCTCACTCTGTAGTACTTTTGGGGTTACCTGGTGGAAGAATGAAACAAATTCAAAGTAGAAGTGTATGTAACACGCACTGCTTCAGCAGCTAGTTGGGATCGAGGGTAACTATCCTGGGGCAGAAGTGTCTGATGGGTCGAGCGAGTAGGTAGATTGTCATGTAGTGTCTCCTTCTGCCAATTTAGCAGGGTTTCTGCTCCTAAGTCAAGTTTCTCAGTGTCATTCCGAATGCTCCATTTTCTACTTTGAGCAGTCACAGGACAGGGAGTTTTAGGAGTCAGTGGGGATATTGAAATTTTTTGCAAGGAGGCTTTAAGCACACCCTTGACTCTGTTGGCTTGGTAATCTCTTTCCGTGATAAACCTTGGATCAGTTTGTCTGATGCAGAGACTGGTGTTGGAGAAGCAAATGAGAATGGCCTGCACAATGGAGCCAGTTGAGTGTAATTAGAGCCTTGATGGTGGAGATATTGGCCTGGGAGAGGACATTGACATTGTTTGCTTATCCTTTCAGTGAATATGGAAGATTTGTTAGAAGCAATGTTGATGGTACCTTTTTGGTTCTTATAGGTGCATGTTGTAGGTAGTCCATGAGTTTTTTGTTAATATAACGTCTGGAGTCTTGATCTACAAAAACCTTTTTCCTCAATAAACCAAAGACTGTGCTGTTGAATTGAAAGCTGTGGTGGATTTCATCAATATCTGCCTTTGCTGAGGGGTAGCTCTTGAGATATGGAAACAGTCCATGTTTTCTAGGGGCTTGTTGCAAGCCTTTACTATTGGAGGGACTGTTGTTATACAGTGGGAGCAGTGTGGTAGGGGTCCTTATGGATATTGAGTGTAAGGCCTGGCCTCTTCTATGTATCATACTGATGATGGCTCGGAGCTCAATTTCTGAGGGTGTACAAATATAAGCATCGTGTTCATGAAGCGGCTCGACCACTGAGGTTAAGTTATCTTTGGTTCTGAAATGTAGTTGCCATAGGTTGAACAGTTTCCCATTAGTTCTGAAGATCAGCTCGGAAGATTAACTCCATGGGGAAGTTTTTTGGGGATGAGGTAAAGCAGTGCAACAAGAAAGATCGAGAAAAGTGCCAGAACAACAACGCAGCCTTGTTTGACACTGATCTTCAATAAGATTGGCTCTGTTGCAAACCTGTCAGTTAGGATAGTGGCTTGCATGCTATCATAAAGCATATGCAAGACGGGGGCAAATTGCTGCAGGCGGCAGAATTTGAGAAGAATACTCCATACCTCCCTCTTAATGAAGTCAAAGGCTGAAGGGAGGTTGAGAGAGGCCATGTGCTGCTCCCTGTATTTGTCTTGATTTGTGAGGTAATGCAGAATGATGGTTATGTCCACTGTGCCTGTAGATGGATGGAATTCACTGCATTTTGAGGAGCCTCTCCTCAGCCACTGTGAAAGAAGATGAGGAAGACCCTGGCACCGACTTTCTCTGCAGCAGACAGGGACCTCCCTCTGTAGGTACCACAGTAGGACATCTCCTTTCTTCAAGGTGGTCACAATTATGGCATCTCTGAGCCCTTCTAGAGTGTCTTCCTCTTTACAGGTATTGACAGAGTGAATTTGTGACTGAAGCTCCTCATTCCCAGGTTTGAGATTTCAAAGTCGAAGTTGAGTTTATGGTCATATGCGCAAGTACATATATGCACAGGTGCAATGAAAAGCTTACTTGCAGCAGCAAGTTGTACACAAGTTTTGCAAGAAAGAACACAATTAGAACAAAACAAAGTCCATTGTAGTGCAAAGTGATCATAGTGTTGCTTTACTGAGGTAGTGATTAGGGTTATGCAGGTTGGTTCAAGAACCGAATGGTTGAAGGGAAGTAGCCATTCTTGAACCTAGTGGTGTGGCACTTAAGGCTTCTGTATCTCCTACAAAAAGATGGCATAACCCAAATGGTGGGGATCTTTGGATGTTACCGCCTTGAGGTAGAGCTTCCTGTGGATACTACCGATGGTGGGGAGGGATGTGACCGTGATGTATTGGGCTGAGTTCATTACTCTGCAGCTTCTTGCATTCCTGTGCGTTCAAATTGCTGTACCAGACCATGATACTGTCTACTCCTAACACCATGTTGTATTTTAGTTTGGACATTGCCTTTTATAACCTTGTTAGTCATCAGTAGTGGAAAGGGTGGATCAAATTGATTTGTGTGGAATGGTGTCAGGGGAGGATTAGGTCATGGATGGTGTCACCGGTGAGGCTGTACTGCACCTGCGCAGATATAACATCCTTGATAAGTTCACCTCTGTTCTTGACTTTCAGTAGGGCATTGATTTTACAGCCAGTTGTATGGCTATTAGTCATTACTTCCCTTGTATGTATTTGTTTAATTTCTTCATATTCCTTCTGGCTTTCGTAATCACTTCAACCATTTAGCCACCTGGTCTTGTGATTATACCTCTGCATAGGATGTCTGTTCCCACATATGCTTATCTCTGTTCTCTTCTCAGGGATGCTGGGATAGATCGGGTATCTTAAAGCTGTCTCAGCTACTTTCTCACGTTGATACCAGCTATGTGTCCAGATGTTAACGTTGACCCATTCAGTTTTCCAGTTCGCATTTCATCATGCTTTTGTTACCTGTCTCTTTTCCTTTCTTTCTCCCCTTCTCTCCCTCACTATACCCTATAACTTGTAACTAGCAAGTAGCTCGTAGTGTAGTGGTTAGCATAACACTTTTACAGCTCCAGTGACCCAGGTTCAATTCCGGCCACAGTCTGTAAGGAGTTTGTACGTTCTCCCTGTGTCTGCATGGGTTTCCTCCGGGTGCTCCGGTTTCCTCCTACATTCCAAAGACGTGTGGGTTAGGAAGTTGTGGGCATGCTATGTTGGCGCTGGAAGTGTGGTGACACTTGCAGGCTGACCCCAGAACACTATGCAAAAAGATGTATTTCACTGTGATTTGATGTCTAATTGTGACTAATAAAGATATCTTATCTAGCTGGCTAATTGGAATCATGAAAATATTAACTTGTAACAAAACTTCCCATGTTCCTCATGACATTTCTGCACGTGTACTTAATTGACCATTTAAATTTGCAGACAGGGGAGCCTGGTAATGAATAAAGTACCCCTGAAACAAGTGCAAAGACTTGATAATTGCTAATTTTTTAAGTGCTGGAAAAGCTCAGCAGTTGTACAGTATTTGTGAAAGAGAAATGGTTAACATTTCAGGTCAGAGACCTTTTGGTATAACTGGGAAATTCAGATAATAAAAGTTTTTCAGTTGCAGAGAAGGTAGTGTGTGGAATGGATAGGACAAAGGGAATATCTGTGCTGGGATGAGGCCAGGTCAAAAGCATTAATAGGAGCAGTTAGAGGTGATTGCAGTTTGTGCTGTTGGGTTATAGGACATGACCAAGAGGTCAGGCAGTACTAATGGAAAGGGAAGAATTGAGCCAATGTCATAATTTGTTAATTTTCTGTATCAGACAGGCAATTCCAACGTAAGAGAGTTGGAGAATTTGAAAGAGTCCAGAAAATTGCAGTGTGCCCAGGCAGAAGATGAGATGTAGTTTCTCAAATTTGCTTTGTACCTCATTATAATGGTGTAGGAGGCTCACAGACTAGTCAGAGTGGGTGTGGGAGGGAAAATTAAAGTGGTAGGCAACTGAAACTCAAGATTTCTCCTGCAAATTGAATGCAGGCATTCTGCAAAGCACTTGTCAAATCTATGTATGATTTCTCCAGGACACAGGAGACCACATTGTGATCACCAAATGCAGTACACAAGATTGGAAGTACACTGCAATTATTTTGACTTCCAATCCATCACCACAAATCTAAATTGTGCCAGTTTAGAGAGAGATTACTATTTGAGCATCTTGCTGATAGAGATTTGCATTTATATGGTACCTGTTTCTACCTCGATGGCCATCAAAGTATTTTTGAAGTGTCTTTACAGTAATAATGTATGGGGGGGGGGGGAGAAGATCTCCACCTCTGCCCTGCCATTAATGTTATTTAATGTTTTCCCACTTCCCACTCCTGTTTTCTTTAAAATTTTATGGTGAACCTGAATATAAATTTCAAGAAGAGAACAATGGTGATTGGGATGCCATGATGAGGAGTTGCACAATATTCATGATTTCTGTCAAGCTATTGAAGCTTTGGTCATCACTAGATTGACAATTTCCTTCACATTCTCCATATAACTAAGTCATGAGTTTGGATTTCTTGCAAGAACTTCTACCAATAAGCTGACTGAGGGGGAAAAAAAGTTATTTACAGCTGTTAACATCCTGGATCTGGTTTCTGATTACCAGCACACATCTTTAATCATAATATTGGGTTACAAGTTTTCGACTGTGGAGTTGGCTGGAGGTGGGTTGATGCTTTGCCCTTTACAGTGAGAGCTAAATGGTTTTTTTTTTTAAAGAGTAGAATGAGGAAAGCTAAATTTGACAGTGGATAGCACTCACAGCTGCTCCTCTTGCTAGACAGGCCAGTTTTAGATTCTTATTTTGCACATTAGTCATGCTAGTCACCTGAATTTAATTCAAACTCATCCATTCCTCTGGCCCCGATGTCACTGACTATCACTTATTACAATGCAAAAATAAAGATTACCCCTCCAGTGTCTTTTCTAATGTTAACAGACCCAGGCTGTGTTGTGTCTCTCAGTCTGATTAGCTTCTTCACTGCATCTTTAGAACTACCAGGAGATCCATCCTGTAATATGGTGATCTAGCTGATGCAGTTAATGCAGGAGTATGGATAAAATGATCTTCAGGTTATAAATGAGAGCCAAAAAAATCTTTTTGTTATGCAGTATTTCATTTGGACCCTGAAGCAGTTTGAGGCTGTTATGGAATTGCTGTATTCCTTTTACCATTAGGGGTGGGAGCCTTTCAAGAGTGGTCTGGCCTCTGAGTGACACATTTGGCCACTTCTTTCACTGGTGGCAGCAGTATATGTACTAGTTTTGATAAATAATGTACTTTTCTGTCCAAAATGTTGTATGCAATGTAACCTATATCAGCTCTGGCAGTAGACTAGATAATGTATGTATTTGCATTGGAGAACTGCTTCCTGACACATTTTTGTGCTTCAACCATGGACTTTATGGTTTTGGAAATATTCTATATATTTTCAACAATTGAAGTTACTTTAGCTGTTAAATCACAATGAATATAATGACCAGTGTAGGTCTGGCCATGATGGCAGGAGTGAATTAACTTTATTGTCCAGTCTGCCATTATTCTTTGTCATTCCTCTGTCATTCACATGCTTGGCCAAAGGATTTGGAATGGCAAGGATAGTTCTCATTTCCTTAACGTTGGATTGTTTTAGTCAAGATGTTGCTGAGGCAGTGATATCCATAATTCTACAATGCTTATTATGGCTAAATATCAAACAGTTCGAGCAATTATCTGGAAAAGAATTGAGATTTGTCTTTCAAAAGAGATATCAGCTGCTGCATTGGTGCCTCTTGGCAATGTTAAAGTATTAGTTATCCAGCACCACTGTTACTAAAATCTAGTGAATCCTCCTTGGAAGCAAGGCCAATAAACCCAAATGACCTCTACTACTGGTACTTAAAACAGGTGGGCTATTTTTCAGTCTGCTTGTGCAGATCTGTTTTTGCCCAGTGCTGAAGAAATTGTAGAGAAATAAAGGACTGCAGATGCTGGAATCTAGATGAAAAACATGATGATGCTGGAGGAACTCAGCAGGCCAGGCAGCATCCATAGAGAAAAGCAGGTCGTCAATGTTTCGGGTCAGTACCCTTCTTCAGGACTGAAGATAGGAAAAGGGGAAGTCTAATATGTAGGAGGGAAAAGTAGGAGCAGTGATAGGTGGACAACAGAGGGGAGGCGAGGTGGACACAGGGCGGTGATAGGTAAATGCAGGTAAGATTGTAATAGGCAGGTGCGGGGGAGGAGGGGAGAGCAGATCCACTGGGGGTGGGGAGAGGCTAGGAAAGGGGAGAAGGGAAGAAGTATGTCAGGATCAGGTTTTATGAGCAAGATTTAGTTATATTGTTGAATCTACCTGGAATGGGCATGTTAATTCCAACACCAATTTCAACACCAACAACCTTGTATTGAAAATACTATTTGTATTATAATAACTGTTGCTACTAGGAGTTCTGTAAAATTTGAGTTTCAGAATTACAATGGTGACTACACTTAAAGTACTTCAGTTTTTCCGATTTTCTTGGAACAACCCCAGCTTGTTAAGAGCATTGAATAAGTTCTCCTTCTTGCAATTTTTTCTTATGTTTATTTGACAAGTTGGAAAGTACCCAGTGCTACAAAAGCAGAAAGTCCTAAACTAAGCTTGTGTCTTCAGAGTGCATTTTGATCTATGTAATGCTAAAGTTGAGTCGAGGTTGAAGTTAGTCTGTTATAAGGAAGTGGCAAGTATTTGAATGATTTTGTTTGGATATTTAAGGAGAGAAGAGACAGCAGGAAACGACTAAGTAGTTTGCCTAACGCCCATTATTGAGAGAGTGCTGGAATCCAGTGTTAAGGCATTAATAGTAGAACACTTAAAGTCATAGGACAATCGAGCTGAGTCAACATGGTTTTATGAAAAGGAAATTGTGTTCAACAGCTTTTCTAGAGTTTGTTGAGGATATAACAGCAGGGTTCATGTAAAGGAACCAGAATATGTAGTGTGTTGAGATTTCCAAAAGCCATTTAATAACCTCATGGACCCTTCCAAAATCCAAGGAATTTTGGTGCATTGCTGCCAAGTTGTACACTTTCCCTACAGCTACTTCCTTTAAGGCACCAGGCCGTTGGGTCCAGGGAACATCAGCCTTTAGCCCCATTTATTTGACTTGGTGGTGGTACCACATCAGGAGTTCCAGGATTTTGATCCATTGACTATGATGAATGTTGATATTTCTAAGTCTACTTGAAATAAGGCTTGTAGGAAGTGAAACTTGTGAGTAATGGTGTTCCCACCCATCTGGTGCCCGGGTGTTCTAGGCATGGATGTTGCCAGTCTGTAATGCAGTGCAGTTTCTAGGTACAGTAAACCTGATCTGCTATCTGATGGTTCATCATCTGACTCACTAGGTTCAGTTCCCGCTTTTAAAGTCACTCAGGGCCCTGGCCCTGCCCTCCCTTTATTCACACTGGGGATGGACTTCCTATGGAATAACTGGCATTGCATGACCTCCATGGGCCTTCCAGCTCTTAAGCATGCATTGACTCCCATTTGAATGGGTGTGCATTGGTTCCTGAAAGCTTTTTGTTTTAATTTGTGGGTTTTGGAAACTTTTAGTGTGTACGGGTGCTTTTTAAATTTAAACATGCACAAACGGTTTGAGAGCCTGTGAGCAGGGTGTTACAGGCTGTAAATGTAGTTCTGCGAGTCCTGTACCGAGACAACTCCTGTGGTGTTCAAGGCCACACCAAGTTTGTAGGAGAAAAGGCTGCCAGCAGCAGACTGTACTCCAGGCCATACTGAAACAGTTCAGCACAGGGGCAGGCAGACTACTATTTTTGGACGATAGAAAGAAGATCTTTCCTGGTGAGATGGCACAGGCCACTTCTTCCATTGTTCCTGTCCAAACTCTCTTTTAAAAAGTAATCCAGTTAATACCATTCCCCAGTCCTGTTCCTGAAGCCTGCAAATTTTCTCCATTTTCAGGAATTTATTTCTTAAAGTTAACTTTAAATCCTCTTCCACATACCCACGCATTTCAAGGCAGGACATTTAAATTCTTAACCTGTTGATATTTTTATTTATAATTAACCTTCATCTCTCCTCCTGTTTACTATAAATTTAGGTTCCTTGAGTGTTTCAGCAGAAATAATTACTGTAGGTTTTAAACATTTTTAAAATTGTTATCCTACTTCATCCCTTCTGTGTTCTTTTTCCTTCTTGATATCTGTCCCATTCTCTATCATTCTCTATTCTATCTGTTCTCCTGTTGCTCCTCTTCCACCCATTCTGCCCACCCATCCTCATTTGTTATACTCTATCACATATTATTCTTCAAGTTTCTGTTGATGCTCCTCCCCTGCCTATGAATTTTGGTTCTTTGGTGATTTCATCATACTTGCTCTTAATGCAGTCATTTAGTTCAGAGTGCTTTACTTCACAAATTTATCCCATTTCCAATGTATCTTCTATTTCTTATCATACTTGCAAGCTGTGAAATCCTTTCCTATGTTTTTTTTGTGTGAGTTTAATTTTACTATGGTCTTCATTCAGAAAATAAAATGTGGACTAACAGAATTAATGAGTGAAGAATCAATAGTTGATTGTTTTAAATATTTTAATAAAGTAGCTTTGTCACATACGTAGTACAGTTTTTTTGAGAGCAAGTTGTATGAGAAGACAAGGGTGTTCACGTGGCCTGAATAATATGCAGTTTTTGTACCTCATCTATCATGAACCAACTGTATCTTGGAAAACCACAAAATTAGGAATTCATATGCTGGGTAAATATCAATATTAGATTAATGAAGAAATAAGTCTTATCAGGTAGGAAATAGAAATAAATTTGATGCAGGGCAAGGTAATTTTGTGGAAGAAAGTTTTTGATGGTTCCACAATGCAATGCAACCATAATCTATCAATGATCTGGATTCTTATCCAAGTATTGAGGGGGGGAGAAAAGTGTGTTTTCCAATGAATACAGTTTTAACATTGTCTTTTTTGTTTTCAGATTCCTTTTCCGGTACTCCAGGGTGAAGGTGTGGAATACCTGGGCCGTGCAGATGATGCTATAATCGCTATTTCCAATTACAGGCTGCACATTAAATACCAGGATTCTCTAATCAATGTAAGCAATATTTTAATGAATGGCATCTTCAATCTCCTGTAACCTTGTAACAACTTAGCCTGTCAAGTTTTAGAATTTTTGTAAGTGGATCAGATAGATTTGTTGCATCCACTATCACATTAAGCTATTATCTCTCTGTTTGTGGCCACTTCCCTTCTGTTGGCAAGAATAGGGAATGCACTTTTCTGCAAGTAATGCACCCAAGTTATTGAAATGTAACCACATAAGTAGAATTAAATACTAAAGGGTAGAAAGGGGAGGGTATTCTTTAGTTGAAGAAGGCAAGTCAAACTATGATCTAATCCCTCCATGGAATTGTAGCAATTTGATTATGGAGCTCAGGTTGGTATTGTTCATGGATTGAAATTATGTGTTTTCCACTTGTGGGTCTGCCTGTCTCTGAATCTCTCACTTGTTTTCTTTCTTCTGTCCTTGTTTGCTTTGATCTTTTTCTCCTTTTAAGATCTTTAATCCCTTCTGTTTCTGTATGACTCTTGCATACTTTCTCTTTTATAAATACATCTCGCATGTTCTCTCACTGTTTCATTTACTTCTACCACACAAGAAAGGCCTAGAAGCAGAGTCTGATCTTTTGCTAACCACAAGTTATTACTTCCATACCTTGATCTTGTTGTTGCTCTCAACTCCTATTTATACACTCAGAGGATCTGGCACACTGCTA
This sequence comes from Pristis pectinata, assembly GCF_009764475.1. NCBI lineage: Eukaryota > Metazoa > Chordata > Chondrichthyes > Rhinopristiformes > Pristidae > Pristis > Pristis pectinata. The sequence continues at coordinate 25,959,149 of NC_067425.1, forward strand.
CCCTTGTTGATAACCAAAATTTCCTTTTAAGTCTTTCAACATATATTTGTTGACCTCTTTAATTTTCTGTTAAAGCAAAAGAAAATCTACATTTACAGTTAGCCTAATTGTAAAACAGTATTATAGACAAACATTGCTATGGGTTTAAATCATGGGGACCAAATTGTTAAATGTTCTACCTTGAAATCTAAACTACGTATTGATTATGTCTTCACAACGCTCAGTTACTATATAGGTCCCAATGGTAATCAGTATTTTGAAATGAACCTGTTTGAGACACCAGTGCCATTTTGATCTAGTCAACCAAATGTCATTTGTTTAACCTTTAGATGTTCCAAAAATGTCCAATTTGCATTAGTTCTCCATCTCATCCTGAAAGATTAGGACAAGCTGATTGCAATTGGAACATCCCAGCTGATTGCCAATATGGGAAGAGTCATTAAGCAATCATGATAACCTCGCAGCAGCTGTTTAACTTGAAAGAGTCAAATGAATAAATATATATTGGAATTTTAGTTGAATTTGAGAACATTCAAGGTTCAGCAGAAAATGAGATAGTCCGGAGTGAGGAAGCACAGCCACCTGTTTGTCACCTGGGACTTGTGTTCATAATTGTTTAAATAATAAAACCTCATCACTGTAAATTGAAGAATCCGCAAATCCTAATTTCCAATTCGGGTTCGTTTTTCAAATGATGCAGATCACAGATTTGCTACCAGCATAGAATTGCATTTTGCTTTAGACTTGATTATAGAGCTTCTTGTGTAATTGCGAGTGTGTGTCTCTGGTGTAGGGGATCCAGATTTAATTCTGACAAGATGACTTGGGTAACTTGGCTCATGAGGATCCCACTCACTTCCAAGTGCGAAGATTGTTCATTTAAGACCAGAGTTTGAGTGTATAATCTAACCTAATAAAAACTTGCATTTATATTGTGCCTTTTAACAAAAGGTCAATAAATATTTCACAGAAACTTTGATTGGGTAATATTTAGGAAATACTCAGATAACCAAATCTAAGTTATTTTGAACTGAGCTTAGATAACTTCTGAGTTGCATCTTAAGAGATAGAGAAGGAGAGGGAGATGGAGGTTTAGAGATGGAATTCTAGAGTTTAAGCCATAAACAGCTAGACATTTGCCTGGGGTTGGACAAAGTTAAATTAGGGCTGCTTGTGCCCATGGAAGGTTGTAGAACTAGAGAAAATTTATAATTTTAAAAAAAAGAGGAATTTGAAAACAAGGATGATAATTTTAAAATTTGAGGTGTTTCCCAGTCCCAAGACAACGGAGGCTAGTGACTAGTTGGTGATATAGGATATTAGGGTATGGTGTGAGTTGGACTATGTAAAAACATTCACCCTTACAGAATTCACAAATCGCTACCGAAAAATTTGAGACACAGAGTAAAATTTGCTCTCTCAGAATTTATTGGGGGTGGGATAAATAAATTTCAACCTGCATTTCTTGACACGTGCAGATGTTTATAGTTCTTAGGTAATGACTGGCAATATTATAGTGTGGAAGGATGGAGATTATATGTGCTTGCAGTATGAATCAATATGTTACACAAAAGATGAGTTTGAGGCAAGCAATTTATGAAGATGTTGCCATTCTTTGAAAAGTTGCTGTTAAAAGTGACTAGGAGATGTGGTTGAACACCCAGTTGTGAATCAAATTGGGTGCCAAGGTTATGAACAGTTTCTTTTATCCTCAGCAATGGTCACAAAGGAATGGAATTTGTGGAGAATCCTGAAGATGATGGCTTCAATTTTCCCAGTGTTTTATTGGAGCAAATTTCAAATCATTCATACCAAAAACCAATTGAGTATTGTGGAAAGACCAAGAGAGGTGTTTATTTGGTACACTTGTGTACCAGTGCTGTATAGTACTGTAGAAAGCTGCAGTACAGAAGATGGTTATTGGGTCATTGTGTTATAAAGTCCATCCAAATGTAATCTCATTTTTCCAGCTTGGTTTGTAGCCTTAATGGTTCTAACACTTCTAAATGAGTATCTCAGAACCTTGTAAATCCAAAGAAAGCATCGTAGTACACTACTTAGCAATGATTTCCAAATTTCCATTGCCTTCTGTGTAAATATGTATTTATTTCAACTCCTCTCTCTTGATCCCTCTATCGATAACTAAATCAAATATTGGTGAGAGGACTATGCTCTTCAAATCCACTTTGTCAACTTTCTCATTGGATGTACCTATTTAAATCTCTCTTCCGCCTTCATTGTTTCAAAAAATGTTTCAGCCTTTCCAATTTTACCTTGTAGCTGCCATTTTTTAGAGAAGAGCAACGTCCTCATAAATTCTTTCTAGTGAAACTCGTCCTTCGTGTAATGTGTTGACTCAACTGCTAGCAGTATTCCAGCTGCATTAAAACAGAAGATTCTTGTAAATGCTGATTGAAAGATCATCAGCCTGAAACGTTTCTCTCGCCATGAATGCTGCTTGACCTGAGTGTTCCTGCATTTTGTTTTTATTTTAGATTTGCAGCATCTGCAGTTTTTTGATTTTCTGACAGGTATTACAGCCCAACTGCTCTTTTATACACCGATCATTTTTTTTAATAGGGGTACAAGTATTCTGTATGCCTCCTTATCCAGCTGTTTTACCCGAATTGCACACATCTGGAATATGTTTTCATGTACTTGTCCTTAGAAATCCTGTACGTTTCTTAATATTCCTTTATTCATTGAATATTCCCTTGGCTTTTTTCCCCTCTTCAAATACATATCATCCCACTTTCCCAATATAATGCATTTGCCACATCTCTGCCTGCTTGATTAATCCCTTTATAACTTCCTACAGTCTACAGTTTATTTTGCTATCAACCACAGGACCAATTTTGATATTGTATCCAAATTTCTTATTAGTACCCCTTACATTTAAGTGTGTATTGGCAATGTACATCTTTTCAAAAAAATAAACTTTAAAAACACAGGTATAGAGCCCTGTGGAAACACAATGCAAACTTCCTTCCAGTCAAACTAAAATCTGTAAACCATTGCTTTTTGTTTCCTGCCAATGAACCAGTTTTGGATCTATTGCCACATTGTCCAAGATTCTGTGGGCCTTTTTATTGATGTTCTTTCATGGGGTACTTTGTCTAAAGCTTTGATAAAATCCATAATTATGGAATTAAATAAATCTAGCCCCTCTTGAGGACAACAACAGAGAGCCATTGGAGAAAGGGTGATGTGGTGAACATGTCAAAAACCACAGATGGATTCAGGAAGGTGAGGAGAGTGAGTACAAATAGTAGCACTTACATAGGATATCATTTGTGAATTCTATTGAGAGCTGTTTCCTATACTGTGGTGATGCAGATATTTGGAGACACTTGGCCAGGAGTAAAGGGTACACATTTGTCTGCACTCTAAGCATTGGATTTTCAAAAGGAAAGGGAGATTGAAGATGTGTCAGTGGTTCATCAGAAAGGGAGAGTCGAGTTTTTCAGGAGTGGATTGATGATAATTGTGGACATTGAGGTTGTAAAAGGCCATATATAAATGCAAGTGCCAACATGTTGCATTCTAGCCTAATTTTGGTGCATAGAATGGGTGCGGCACTTGGTACCAATGTCTAAATGCAGCCCCAAAAGGTGGTGAAATTGGGAAAGTACGCCTTTTTAAAAAAAAAAATTAAGTTGTGCTAGGGTGGGTTTTTAACCTGATTACTATGTTAAAACGAAGGTTGTAGGCTGCTTATTATTGTTCCAATTTCGGTCAATAAGGCGGAGATGACTGCTGTGCATGTTAATGATGTCATCATGTGTAAATGATGCTGGAAAATTGTCAGTGCTGCTTGGGTGTTTAGTACCTGGGGAGACTGAGACCAGAAGTGCTCATGTTAAAACATGCACAGGGTGGCTTTTATGCACATTTTGCACATGGAAAATGACACTTACAAGCTCCAGTTTCTAGGTTAAGTTTACTCCATGAATACGAATAGTGAAAAGTATTAATAACTTGTTATTTTTAGTTGCACTTTGCAAGAATACTGAAATAACAGAATACTGATGCTTTCTCATTCTGATGCAGTAGGTATACATGTAGTTTGTTGACGTAGTTTCTGGGTTAGAGGATCTGGGTTGAGGGAGGTGTACAGTGGACTAATCTCGTGGATATTAGTTGGTATACCATTACCTTTAGCTTGCTCTAGTTCTGATTTGGTTGTGTGTTGTTTGTTGTGTCTTGGTATTAGAAATCATCAAGTGTTTTCAGTGTATAAGGTTCCTGCCTTTCTCACATCTGTTATTTTGATTTCATTTTCCCCTTCTCTTTCCTTTTGTTCTGTTTTAGACCTTTCTGCAGGGTGTGGACGGTGACATCTCAGTAAGTACTGTGTGTGTGTGCACTTCACTGCTGGTTATGCATACAACTACGTATCCAGCTCATCTTTGGGTGAACAGTTTTAGTGAAAGAGTTGGTCCTTTACAGTTTCTTTATAATGTGTGTCACAAAGTACATTATAGAATTATGTCTAACACACTGTTGGATATGTAGATCTTTGTTCTTGTCATCATTCTCGTGGTGGGTGAGCAAATAGGTGTGTTGGTGAATATAAGAATAGGTGTTTAATCCTTAGAACATTACCCCTCTCCTAATTCCTTCAAACCAGTGCATTTGTACTTGCTAGTTAACACAAACTAGGCAGTTTGGTGATGCTTATTGATGTAATCCATGAGATGGGTAATTATTAGTGGTCTCATCCCAGTGCAAGCCTGGAGCAATTAAATAGAGCATCACATAAAATTAGCCATTAGAAACCCAGAGTGACTGTCATATTTTTTTCAAGGAACAGAATTTAAGAATATTAGTCTAGCCTGCATGAACACATGGGCTGCATGTAGCCCTATTTCAATGTTGGTACATGACAACAATATTCAGTGATTGGACCAACATCAGCTTCATATGAGTTGACACTAAAAATTACAAGTCAGTATTTTTTCTTCAAAATTATTGCTGGAGGAAAGAAACTGATTTCTTTGGCAATATTTTTTTTTAAAAATTGCAAATGATTGAAATCTGAAATAAAAATAGGAAATACCAGAAAACACCTGAAAGAGGTTAGTGTCCTTTGAGACCTTATGCGTGCATTTTCTGATCTCATGGGAAAAAACTGAGGTGTTATTTGGTTGGTTCCATGGACATGGCTCTTTTGAAGAATACAATGGTGTCAGCTGGAGTTGCTGGTAAGTTTCAGATCATGGCATCTTCACTCAGTGGAATGCACCAGATAGGACAGTGATGATCTTTGGGATTATCTCAAAATCTTGCATCCTCCTTTTGTTTCCATATTATTGCAGTAATTTGAAGTTTTCTGAATAATGGGTGTTATACAACATTGTGTTTGTGCAACCTTATTTATTTAATTCAAGACCATTGCTGGAGAAGAATGATACCAATTGAATCTCGGGGAAATCACCATACTAATAACAGCTCTGCAGAAAATGGGAGAGTTCCTGTAAGTCGCTGGGTTGTTGGTGGTTACATTTGTCTGTTAAATGCCCAGTTACAGCAGTGAGTCAAAGAATTTGGGAATGTGTATTTGCACCTGTGACTACGAAAAGCCTTAGAGATTGATAGTTGAAAATTTTTATGTATTTAGAAGCACATCACTGATGACAGGCAAGAGGAGCTGAATTGTGGCTTAATTTGGTTGTATCATTTTTCAGTTTAGTAGAGGAAGTTCACTGCTTAGTGTCATGTCATTTGGAAGGTGTTGCATTCATGATAACACGGTCAAGCTAAACAAGATGAGTCTAGCTTGGTTGAAGTGATACTACCCTAATGCCATAAGATTTATTCTGGTATTTATTCCTAATTATTTATGGCTCCCTTTAAAAGTTTGGCCTACTTAGAGTTGATTACAATTTTTTCTGATTACGACCATACATTTATCTTGTTATTACAGGTGCCTGTACGGTTAATTGAAGCTATTGAGAGTCGGGACATGTTCCAGCTTCACATTGTCTGTAAAGATTCCAAAGTGGTCAGGTATGTTGTTTCACTTTCAAAGATATGGAGCACAGACTGTTGTTAGACTATTTAAAAATAAGCATCAAGTAATCAGCTTTTCAAAACTTTTAATATGCAAAATTAAACAGAATGGAGCTTTATCCCCCTGCTGCAATAACTGCCAAGGTTGCACATATGTAAGCCCTGTTATAATCTTGAATTTCTGGAGAAAAAAAATGCTTTTACAAGTGAATATGATGCCCTTTCACTTAAACCAAATCCTATGCATGAGATCCCATGATGATGTCAGCAGGGTGTGCCAGACAATAGTGAGGTGGCAGAGAAGAAACTTCAAGTGCAAGTTTCATGTGTTTGCGGAGCAGATTAAGTGTGGAGTATTGGGGAGAAAGGTGATGGCATTCCTTGTCCCTAAAATCTTCTATCCATTGATTTGAGCTTCAATGTAAGGTGGTATTCAGAGTAAACTTTCCTTTTGCATGAAAGCTTCACTGTGATGGTAAGTATCTAAATTTAGCTAGGGGGTACAGTTTATACAAACTTTCCTACTTGATAGTAAATGCAGGCAACTGAAAGGATATATATCTGTCATGGAGGAAGTAGTATAATTATTGTTTAGCTTCCTCATTTTTTTTTTTGGAAATTGTTTCCTCTTTTTATTCCCACCCGCCCACCACCACCCCCCCCCCCCCACCCAAAAAGAATAATTCCAGAAATACTGGGAAAGGATGTGTTTTACTTGCTGTGGGTGAAGCCTCAGCATTACTAAATTTAGTTTTTCCTCATGAATTTCTTTCCATGTTTCCAGGGTCTTAGCTGGTTTATGGAGAAATCTCCTGAGGTTTTTGTTCCATTTGCGTAACCCCAGATAATGCTATGAAATGCTGGGTTGAATCGCACAAGCCTGTTACTGCATTGTGGAAGCACAGAATGCACTGGAGGTCTGTCACAGTTCCATTTGACCTCTTTCTCCATCCCTGGACTTGCCATGGTGTTCCATAATTTAGTGAGCCAAGGAGCTGGATGCACTTGCTATCTGGGCCATTCAACAAATGGCCTATCTATCAGAACTCCATTCATTTGAATGAGCTCACTGATGTTCATTAAAATAAGTTTAGCACTTTTTTTGTTTTCTTAATTAATGGCAGTTTAATATCTTTTTAAATGGTATTTGATCTAAATCTGTTTCTAGTACTTTTAAGTGTTAGTTTGTCAGATACAATTAAAAATGGCAAAATTGGTCTTGCTCACCCAAGCTGCTAAACTATAATATTCTAGCACACACTTGACTTGTTCCTTGAATGGAGGTTCATTGATTAATGGTTGCCCAGAGAAATAGTGATTAGTTTTCACCAACCACAACCATCACCTTTATTGCTAGGTATTTCACAATAGTCAGCAGAGACTCCCATTGACTTCAAGTTTACTTGGGCTCCTTGATCCCATATTTTGTCAGTTGCCATTTTGATGTCAAGGACGGCAATTTTGATGTCAATTCGACCTCGAGTGGAATTTAAGTCTTTTCTCCATGTTTGGTTTGAAGCTGGAAGGCAGCTGACATAAAACTGTGTGGTCCTGACAAAACCAAAACTGAGCATTGATGAATAGGTGATTAAGATTCTCATTATCACTGGCAATGACAGCTACAGTTATTTTGTTGCTGATTCACAAATGATTGATAGGGTACTAACTGGCAGCTTTTGAGGTTTTATTTCCCAGCTGAAAAGTTTTCCACTTTGGGTACTTCTTTGTATTTGGCTTACTGGAATAACTTGGCTAATGACACATCTGGTTACAGGACAGAAGTCTTCAGTACCTTTGCCAGGATGTTGACAAGGCCCAAAACCATTGTGTACCCAGGACATTTAGCTATTTGTCATCACATGAAGTGAACTGAATTGGTTGCAGTATTAGGGGCCCAAGGAAAGGTTGAGATCCACTCAGCTGAATGCACATGCATTTATCTCTTGACTTTATCTTGATTCTTATTCATATGCTCAGCTGTCATCATTGTTTATTACAGAGATAATTGTAGAGTCTTCTCCTTCCAATAATTAAAGGTCCACCACCATTCACAACTGCATATAGTATGCATATGGCCCTGGATTGTTTAGGAATTGCTTGTCTCAGTCAAGTCAGAAACTGGTCCAACTGTCTCTTGAAAGTATGCTGCAAATCATGGTTCACTACATGAACTGACAGCCTGTCCAGTAATAATAAAAACAAAAAAAAGACAGATTAATACAACTAATAGAAAAATTGAATTGGTCAAGCAAGCTTCACAAGTTAGATTATTACCATTCACATGATCACTAATAGGCAATAATTCCTAAAATCTGACATCACTATTGGTGCTTTTACTTGTATTATTTTGACTTGGAACTGAATGATTTTTTTTTTAGAAGACTTTTACAATTAATTAAGGTTTTTATATAAAGTTGAATGCAAGTATTCTTGTAGGTCTGCCTGCTTAAGGATTTTGATGCATAAGTGTTTTGGGTAATCTCTGAACTCCTGCATGTTGTTCCCCAGGTGTCATTTCTCTACATTTAAGCAGTGTCAGGAATGGCTGAAGAGATTAAACAAAGTAATTGCTCACCCGACCAGACTGGAAGACTTGTTTGCCTTTGCGTATCATGCTTGGTGCTTGGGAATCTGTGCCGATGAGGAAGATCAGCATGTGCATCTCTGTCACCCTGGTGAGTCAAAAAGTAATGGTTGTTGATGAAATGGGGGGGGGGATCAGAGAGAACATGATGGGTCAGAGGCTGTGATAAGTAATGGGAAGAGCTTGCTTTGTTTTTATTTTTCATGGTTCACATTATGCTCTGTGTGAATCATTCTTGAGTCTCTGGTTTCATATCGAGTAGATCACTGCTGCCAACTGAACCAGAAACTGAACAGCAATAACTATGAAACAAAAAAGTGTCAAAGTAATTAAAATTTTGCTTTTTATTTGTCATGCTATAATTTAATTCAGTATGAACTTAGCAATCCATGTGTTTATTTCAGGAGATCATGTCTGCCACCGGTTTGAGATGGAAGTAGAGAGAATGCGTTTTGACCTGCAAAATGTCTGGAGAGTCAGTGAAGTGAACTGCAATTACAAGTAAGTTAACTCTTATTGTTAAACCGTAAAGTGAAAATGATAATTTGGAGTGTTACAAGACATGGTTGATGCATTCATGTTAACATACGACGAGGTGAAAAATGTAAAAGAGGGATGTAGCTGTGTCAAGTGGTTGTGAGATAATGGAGCAGGTACATTTGTCCTGGAGGATAACGTGACTTAATTATTCAGAATAATTTCTCTTCTGCTCCCACGTATTCATACAGTATTCATACTAATAGAAATTGAGCTCCTCTACCCTTTTCCTTTCCTGCTTCATTATTCTTTTCTCCTCTTCACACATCTGCAGCTTTGATCTTCCATTCCTATCAAAGAAATTGTTCATTTCTTAACCAGTTCAGCATTACCTTCAGTTGAGTGCCTCTCCCTCATGAGCAAACTTCAAGCTGGGCTTTCTTGCTGCCATCATGTGTGCAGGTACACTCCCCCATTGCTGATGTTGGTGGGGGCGCAGGGCTGATACGAGGGCTGGTGGCAGTGGTGGGAAAGCTGCAATAATAAATGATAGTTGAAGGGCAATAAATGGGCCGTGTGCTGTGTCCTTTTGAGGGAGTGAGCTTGCACACATGCAGGTTAATGTTGATTGATGTGAACATATTTTGAAGAAGAGGCAAAAGAAATGTGCTTGCCAGAGAGATTCACTTCCTGCTGCAGTAGAGCCTTTGCTTGGATGTGGGTTGCCAATGAGGAGGAGGATCCTCTCTAGTATTCCATGGAACTGAGCACAAGATGGCCTTTGTCACATCAGGTTACCCTTTTGACATCCACTGTAACTGCAATAACTTGATAATCAGGACCTTCCTAAATGAGTGGCTGCACGTATGGGTTTCTGACTTTGTGGTTCTGGCTGTCTGTAGCATTGCTGTTTGTGGAATGGAGTTCTATGGGATGGGAGTGACTGTGCACCAGAGTACTGCAGCTGGATGCAGTATCCATGAGAAAAAGTTGTTTTTTGAGGTGGAGCTCTTACCTTCCCATGCAATTTCACATGATGTAATATTTCTTTCTTCAGTGCTCTATGCTTTCTCAGTGTCACTCTGGAGGTCACCACGTGCAGCCATTTGCTGCTCTCTCCTGTTGGTAGCCCTTGAGCACCTCCTGGTTTTGGTTCTAACCTCTCCATCTCCAATTATATAACATCTCTCTCAAACAGTATGAGTGTTACCGGCTTTGAATCATGTTATTCATCTCTGTTTTCTTCCCGCCTCCAAGCAATGCATGGTATCAGATGTTGCCATTGGAATGTAATGGAGATTGTCCTTTCAGGGACTGAAGCTCTGTTGCAGCTATCTGCTAGCACTTGCTTAAAATTCACACAGCCAACATTGTGGTTTGCACTGCTGTACATGTATGGAAGCATTGCTTGGGGGAACAAAAAAAAACAGGTTGATGTGCTCGCCTTATGATTGTGATTATAATTCAAAGAGTTGAATTGATGTAGAGATATTGTTCATTATTTAAATATCAATTCAGAGATATTGTTCAAAGATTATTTAAATCTCAAAAAACGAAGCACATGGGTTTCTAGGTACCAGTGTCTCGCCCTTGCCACATCTTGCAAAATGCTTAGTCAAGCTTGAGGAAAATGTTGACCATCCATTGTAGAGGTCCTCCCCAGGTTAAGACAAGGTTCCGTTCCTGTAACCCAGACAGTTCACAAGTTGGAAAAGTTCCCAAGCAGCAGAAGATGCCTGCAGTGCCACAGCAGCAGGCATATCCGTCCCATTGGTTTCCCAAACACTCATTCATCAGTACAGGCTATACGTAAGTCAGGTGTTCGTAACCCGGAGAGGACCTGTACTGATGAATCTCTCTCGCTCTCTCACACACACATCTGGTTTTATAGTCCACCAGTTCCTTCAATTATATGGTCATTATCACCCCATAGAAAAACTCCCAAGTCCCATTCTTTAAAAAGGATAAACTTGTCTGTTAACCCCTAAAGATCCATTGTTGTACTTATTGTGCTATTATCAGCTTTTAATGCCAGCAACAGACCAAACCATTTTTGAGCTGAAGGGAACAGCAATATGTTTAACAATGCATGCAACGTTATAATCTGCTCCAGGAAATTCCAACCCATTATATCACACAGTTCCTTTACGTAAATATTATACCACGTACAGCATGCTTCCAGCATCAGTTAAAGTTTATGTTACACTAATGTCAAAGTTCAGGCTTTTTTGTGCGTATGTGTATATTACATTACACACTCTGATTCCAGTGCCACTCAAGTAAATTTCACAGTGTAGCGGTTAGCGTAATGCTTTACAGCACCAGCGATCCAGGTTCAATTCCGGCCACTGTCTCCCCGTGTCTGCATAGGTTTCCTCCGGTTGCTCCGGTTTCCTCCCACATTCCAAAGAAGTACATGTTAGGAAGTTGTGGGCATGTTATGTTGGCGCCAGAAGCGTGGCGACGCTTGTGGGCTGCCCCCAGAACACTCTACGCAAAAGATGCAGTTCGCTGTGTGTTTCGATGTACACGTGACTAATAAAAATGTCTTAAGTGATGCTTGTATCAGCCATTTGATTGTAATAATGGCTCTTTTTGGTTAAAGCCTAAATTAGAGAAGTGATCTACAAAGCATCCTTTCATCATTCCACACCTGATATTCATGAACATTTAGTAGGAACTCAGGAAAAAAGAGGTTTTCAGGTACTCAAGCCTCTACTGCCACTCAGGTCATGACTGAATTGAGTTTCATTTCTATTTACCTGTCTTGGTTCCACATCTATTACTCCACTCAAACCTCTCGTTTCAAGCAGAACCATGCACACATAGTGAGCCAAATCCTAGCACCTTGTGAAATCTGGCACAGGAAATCGCAGGGGAGTGTGATACAGTCCGTGAGTAGTGAAGATAGCATGGAGCTATACTTTGGGGAATTTTAGAAAGCTGGGCACAGCTGGTTGTGCATGGAGTCGCAGGTTTTCACACTAGAGGAGTAATAAGCTTAAAAAGTGTGGTGCCAAAATTGATTGACAGAGCATCCAGCAAGTTGAACACAAGAACAGAAGTAGGCCATTTTTATGACATTTTGAATGTTAAGATTCTGTTTCACCTTGAGCTTTTCTACTTTATCATGCTTAATTTTTGAAAATAATGCACTGCTGCACAATCATTTCAACTTCTTGGTACAATGTGAGTATGTGCAATAAAATAGATTGACAAAGGAAAGTTTTCAATGCTAATGTGGGCCAAGAAGCCACTGGTTGTTAGTGCCCCTCTGCTGCTTTGGTAGATGGCTTATGGAGTCTAATGAGGCAGTGTGAACTTCCACTAGCTGGGAAGCTAAGCCGAGTACTATGGCTCGCTCCAAACGAATAGGAGGAATTAGCTGCTGCAAAAATGATGAGAAATTATTCTTCAAAATTAGTTTCAATGTTAACTGAGTTTTAGTTATTGAAAATTACAGTTAGATTTTCACATTAATGTAGGCGTGTGTTGTTCTGGCATTAAGTATAAAGGACCTCAAAGCCATTTTGTGTGTGTGTGTGTGTACACACATGCATGCATGTACTACATAGCTTGTGCACAAACTTGACTACTGAGTGCACAGAATAAATATATGCCAAGTTGTATAATCACCTTGCATACCCATTGACTGTATAGAATATGCATACATTTGAGTCATCTCCCTATTTTCTTTAAATATATGTGCAAAGAACCTGGAGCCACTATGCATTGATTATGACATGCCTATAATGAGGGGGGGGGGGTGGTGCCATAGAATATTTGTGTAGTATAAAGAATATGAAAATAGAGTGCAATCATATACCATTTTAAGTTCTTATGGGATTTGACATTTATGTACAACTGACTTTTTTTTCCTGCATCTCTAATATGAGATAATATTGAATTTACTTTTGTTTAATGTTCTGTTGCATTTGTTTCTGCAGGTTATGTGCCAGTTACCCTCAAAAGTTGCTCGTTCCAGTGTGGATCACAGATAAGGAACTTGAGAGTGTTGGAACCTTCAGGTCTTGGAAGAGGATTCCTGTGGTTGTCTACAGGTAAAGTTATTGAAATTTGATTTGTTACTCATTCCCAGTGCAGATTTCCTACCAGAAACCTGTAATTTTCAAAATAACTAATAAGATTAGATTTTCTGTTTCCTACATGTGGAATAAAGCATGTCCTTAATGAGCACTGTGTAACAATGTATGTATACCGTATATAGTTACAAATGAATGGAAAGCATCTTTCCTTGTGGAAATGAGGGAGATTAATAAACTTCAGCTTAATTTGTTCAGAAATTCATAGTTCACGTGAAGCTATTTAGCAAACAATTTACAAGCCAATTACTGTTTGAAAAGGAGCAAGTTAGAATATCCTGGCCAACATTTTTCTCAGACAACTCCAGTTTCTAAAAAAAAAATAGTTTTTTTTTATTCATCATTGATCTTATTGAACTTACTGTGTGCCACTTTCACACATCCATTAATAATTTGTAAGTAATTTGCAAATACAATAAAGCTATTTTATGAACTCCTTTCCTTCTGTAATATCACCAAAAAAAACTTGTCATGTTTCTTGCTTCCATGATATTTTAGAGGGTTGTGGTATGAGCTTATCCTCATTTAAACCATTGATTAAACATAACTTTCCTAATGTCCTCCCAATAGCTTAAAGCTCCTCAAAACCAGCAAATCCTTAACATGGCAGCCAAATTGTGGATAGTTAAATGCTACAAACAAATTAATAAATGCCCTGTTTGCCTGTACTTGAAGTAGCTGATGGAAAGGGGAATGTAAATTCAAGATACTGGGTAAGCTCCTCAATATTTCATGTTTTAAGATAATTAAATCAGAATGGGTGCTTCCTGGAGAAGACTGCAAATTAGTGCATGTAGGGTAGAGATTCACTGACTGGTAACTTATGGTTCAATATGTAACTTCACATACTTATTCCAGAATTTACTGCCAACTTCGTGGTGAAACGACTGCAAATATTGACAGTTATGCCATCAAAAGTATGCAAAATCTTGGTCACCAGCTTTCCTTTTAAGTATTCCTGAGATTTGACATGCACTAGCTGTTTGTTATTTTGCTCTTTGCCAATTTAAACGCCTTGAAGAGAAACCTGGGTTACTATCTTTGTTATTTCTTTAAGGTTCATAAGTGAAATCAGTAACACGGTAACCAATGGATTTATGAAATAAGTCAAAAATTAAACTGACATTGTAATCTATTTAGATGTGTCTTGTTTTTTCAATAGCCTGCCATGTATCTAGTGAAGTTGCTCTATTGGCTTGTAAACAGCCCACAGCTTAGGTTTTAAATAGATATCCCCATAATTTGAACTGCAACGCCAGCCACAGATCGTTACTTGCCAACGTTAAAAATAAACTTTAAAGCAACGTGACCTTCAATTTTTATTGCAACATTGTACACTTAAAAACTGACAAAATGCAATTATTTTTAAAATGCATCATGAAATCAAGAACTGGACAAAATGAAGAATATTGAGCATAAGCTGTCTAGTTTCTATCAGTACATACAATACACAAATTCAGTACATATACACATCCACTACTTATCATTTTCTATTTGTAGACTAACAGGCACTGCTCCATACCATCCATTCTCCCACACACCATACTACCTTCCACATGGTCCTAAAGCTTTCCTTCTCAGCAGAAGCTCACATGGTTAAGGGATATCCACTTGATCTTGGAGAAAACCAGTGAGCATCATGTTATTTGCTTTCAGGAGATATGATCATAGAGAAACTTCAAGATAATATTATAAAAGTCAATTGGGATTTGGAGTCAGCTATTCAAGCCCTTGAGCTTGCTCCACAATTGTATAAGTTCATGGCTGATTTAATTACAACCTCAACTATGCATTCCTGTCTGCCTACAGTATCTTTTCACCCTCTTGCTTATGAAGAATATACCTGCGCCATAAAAATATTTCAAAGACTCTGCTTCTATCACCCTTTGGGGAAGAGTGTTCATGACCCATTGAGAGAAAGAAGATTCACCTCATCTGTCTTACATGGGTGAGCCCTTATTTTTAGAGCAGTGACCCCCACCCTCCAATTATAGATTCTCTTGCAAGAGAAATCCTCTAAGTGCATTCTGTCAAGACTATTCATGATCCTTTGTGTGTTTCAAGTCATCTCTCGCTCTTCTAAACTCCAGTACATCAAGCCTGGCATTCCCACCTATCCTGATTAGCCTACCTTAGATAACGGAAGCATAACCTTGCTACTTTTGGATTCAATTTCCCCAGCAATAAACAGTAGCATTATGTTAGCTTTTCTGGTTACTTTGAGAACCTGCATTCCATTTGAGAATCATGCACTACAACAGCCAGATCCTCTGCATCTCAGAGTTCTGCCTTAAGTCGCCATTTAGATAATGTTTCATTTTTCTTTTTCATGCCAAAATGGGCAATTTCACATTTTCCCACATACTCCATTTGCCAGGGGCTTTGCTCACTCATTTAACCAATCTGTATCCCTCTGCAGCCTCTGTATGTCCCTTGCACAACATACTTTCCAACTGATGTGTCCATCAACAAATTTAGCAACTATTGATTTGGATGAAGGAAGAAAAATAATTTATAAAAATTATGAAAGGTTGGGGCCACAGTACCGATACCTGTGGCACACCACATCCCTCTCCTATTTCCTGTTAGCCAGCCATTCTTTTATCCATACTGTATTAAATTGGGTTGCTAAAAGATCCTAGATTGCTTTACATAAATTATTTTTGTGTACAATGAAGGTCTATGTATAAGTGCGCATACTTTCCACTAGAAGGAGGGTTTTGCTCAATGTAGATCTCTCTCAGTAAAGATGTTCCAGATTTAAACATGATTCATGGATGAGTAGCTTGCATCTTTTCTCTGTCACTGGGTGAAGGGATGAAAACTAACAAAAGTTTCTACCTCTGAACATTATCCAGTGATCCCTTTTGAGGAGCATTTTTTTATGTAGATGAAGTGTGCTTGGCTGCGAAGTCCAGTGTTAAATATACTATCAACGTGTCAAGATTATAGAGAAAGTTTGATAAATATGCTAATTCTAAAACACAGTTACTTGAAAGTAATAATCTGCAGAGTTTCATTTAAATAACGCATGCCAGTGGCAAAACACTTTATATTGCTGCTGCAATGGAATTTATTTTGGACAT
This sequence comes from Pristis pectinata, assembly GCF_009764475.1. NCBI lineage: Eukaryota > Metazoa > Chordata > Chondrichthyes > Rhinopristiformes > Pristidae > Pristis > Pristis pectinata. The sequence continues at coordinate 25,975,411 of NC_067425.1, forward strand.
TCTCATTTTTTGTTAATTGTCTTGGCAGTGTTTAGATTTTCACATTAAGAATGCCCATGTAAGTCCAATACCTAAGCAAACTATACTAGATATCTGTGCTATGATGTCTCAGCAAGCACAAGTATTTTTTGAAGGGAAGATGAAAAGGCTGGGAATTAATATTTGTTGTGTAATTGTGAAATATAAAGCCTTGAGGATAAGTTTACTTCTAATATAATATGGAGCATCACCTACTAGTAATTATGTGCAAACATAGTCCCTTAAAGGATGTACAAACTGAAATATATCTTTTCAGGCTGAGTTCCCAGTTTCTAAGTTCTGGCTTTAGATTTCCTTGCATTCAGCAACAAAAGGAGGGGTATATTCTCAATCTGGATTTTTCATAATAGATTAATGTCATTTCATTCACTGTTTTGAGGGCCCATATAAATCTCTGCATGAATGTATATGTGACATTTAATTGAACTAAATGATTTTGAATATTGGGAATGCAAAAGTACTGAGATATTTTGTGGTTACTTTGTTTGGATAAGTGACTCCTTAACATAGTGTTACATTTTCCTCTAGACACCTGCGGAATGGTGCTGTGATATCACGCTGCAGTCAGCCAGAGATTAGCTGGTGGGGTTGGAGAAATGCGGATGATGAATATCTGGTGACGTCCATTGCGAAAGCCTGCATTTTGGATCGAGGAACCAAGATGAATGGAAAGGGCAAGAATGAGGGAACTGATCTGTCTGATGCAGAATTTGGTGAGAAACAGATGGGAAAACTCTCTTGTGCTTAATTGGAAAGCAGGTTTTAATTGAGAGATGTTAATTGTTCTGATGTGTCCTGTTCTAAGGATGTTAATTCATGCTAGACTAAAGCGTGGATGCCCTCCAACTTGTTGCATAACTGGCCATTCAGGCAAGTCAGCCAAGATAGCTAAATTTAACTCTGTAAGCATTCCAGTCAGGTCCAGTCTTGCGCCTGCTGGTGTACATATGCATACACTTCCCGTAACAGCACAAACAGCCATTCACATCTATTTTCTCAAAAAAGTTTAACTTCTGTCCCTGGTGAACTGTTTTCTGGAAATTTGATTGATAACAACATTAAAGATAAGGGAGAAAAAAGTGCCCTTGCAAAAACAGAGAGACAAGCAAGCTTAGCTATTTGGTGCAATGTCATTCACTTATGAGAGACAAATTCAAGCCAATGATCTTGCATATTGCTGAGATAAGTCCAAGTTACAGAGCACGGCCCAACCCTTTTGTTTCAGGAAAGGAATGATGGCTGAAATAGATGCATCTAGCTTAATGAGATCTGAAAAAAATCAGTGGGCTGACAATAAGATGATAAACTCCAAGTCCCTCCTTCCTATTCCCCTTCCCCTCACTGCTTAGTATATCTGTTGCAGTGCCTGTTGATAGGTTGAAAATCAAGCTGGTGTTGGTGGCTGAAAATTAAAAATGTACCAATCTTTTGTCCTAGATTCATCCATTACGGGATCTGTGGCAGAGAGTGGAGGAACACCACAGAAGTTGCTTATTCTGGATGCAAGGTCATACACTGCAGCCGTAGCCAACCGTGCAAAGGGTGGAGGTTGTGAGTGTGAAGGTATGCATTGTACAATGATGGAGTATGTGTCTATGAACCCAAGAGGTGAATTGCATCCCAAGGCTGAAGTAACTCAGATCCATTGCCTCTGGCAATAGATGTTGAAAGAGCACTATGTTCACAATAGGGTTAATATTGTAGGGCAACACTGGCACAGCAGTTGTTGCTGCTGCCTTGCCACTCCAGGGATCTAGCTTTAATCAAGTTCCATTGCATGCTCTGGTTTCTTCCCACATCTGGTGGGTTAATTTTCTGCTATAAGTTGCCTGCTGGCGTAGGTAAGTGGCAAAGGACCAAAGGAGAGTCGATGGGCTTGTGAGAGAGTATACGTCACAGGGCTTCAGGGAAATAAGGAGAGGGAAAATGGGACTGATATGGTTGCTCTGCAGGGAGGTGGCATAGACTCCAGTGGGTCAAGTAGCCTCTTGCATTGTAATAAGTGATAGTCCAGAGCACTTAGTATCAGGATGTAACCCTTGAAAGAATGCTACTGCGTGTGTCTCAATACATAAAGAAATATTCCTATCAATCTGATCACCCCCCACCCCACAGTGAGACAAAGTGTCACTATAATAAGTAGTGTGTAAATTTTTGATTCTGGATTACAGACTCTGTAGATGACGTGGTCAATCAAGTCCTCAAATTGCAATTGTCAAGGTTCAGACTCGCACTCCTGAAATAGCTTCTTGTGCAGGTGGTTACTTAGTCATTCAAAGTGGCTTGTTCCGGCACTTAAAACATCTAAAGAAGTGGTTTACAGATGGGAATTCCCCTTCAAATATTTGTTTATTCTCTGGAGTCCTTTTCTAAAAATGTTTTTTTTTACTACCCATGACGGAATAGGTTGACTATATGTGTTTTGCCAACGTGTCGCAATGTAAATAATAGCCAACAATATAGGAAGGACAGGGAAAGTGAACTCCAGACATCTACACCTATAGAGACTTGGAAGAAAATTCTTCATTTAGTCAATACATCTTCAATGTGTGCCAGACACTTGTTGATACAGTTTAAGGTAGTCCACAGGACCCATATGTCCAAAGATAAGTTAGCTCATTTCTATAACCATATAAATCCTATATGTGATAGATGTAAATCGAATGTGGCTTCTTTGACACATGTTTTGGTCCTGTCCTCTTCTGGAAAAATATTGGAAAGACATTTTTAACATTATTTCAAACGTATTGAAGATTGATTTACAACCTCACCCTATCACTGTAATTTTTGGATTACCGAGGATAGAGTCTGGCCATTTATCTCCTTCTGCTAACCGTATGATTGCTTTTGTTACATTAACGGCCAAACGTTCCATTTTGCTTAAATGGAAGGATCCAATACCCCCTACTACTTTTCAATGGTTTTCTCAAACTATATCATGTTTAAACTTGGAACAAATTAGGAGTGGTACTGTTGATCCTTCGCTTAAATTTGAAGATATTTGGAGTCCATTTATTCAATATTTTCACATGATGTAGATCCCCTTTCAACTTGGAGGAATGGACTTGACGACATAATATTGCTCTGTTTCTACTGAGAAATTGTAGCCCAGTTTTTTGTTCTTTTTTGTTATTTTTCTTCTAAAAAGTTTTTTTTGTTTAGTTTATATTGTTTATAATTTCTTAAAATTGATTTGGGTATTTTTTTAAAATTTATATAATAAATCTTTTTCTTTCCTTTCTTTTATATTATATTCACATACTAAGAGATCGTTGGATCTACAGATTTTTTATATTTTATTGCTCTTTATGATTATATATGCTATGATTGTTATCCTGATCTCTTTGTTATCCTGATCTCTTTGTATTACATGTATAAATATTGATGCTATATATCAATCTGTATTAATTTGAAAACTAATAAAAAGATTGAAAAAGAAAAGACGATGACGAAGGAGACAAAACATCAGGTGCTCCTTTGGATCTTTTTTGCAGATACCATGGGCCTATGGGATCTTGGTTTGAAGCATAGGATCAAACCTATACTGTATCTTGTGAAACCTTTTTTGTGTGTGTTACATTTGTTAGTATAAACTGAATGTATAGATTATTTAAAATTAAGAAAATTGGATTAAATATTAAGTGAGTTTGCATTATGCCTTATAAGTAGTGTGATTTCTTTTTCATGAAGTAAATGGGAATGTGGATCCATAAGAGGACACAGGTTGGGATGTGTAACTTTTATAGGTATTGATTTAGTAAGATTATGATTATTTTGGGGAAGTAGGTATGAATGAAATTTGAAAAATGTTTGTTTTAATGATACTTGATTTTCATTTTTCTTTGTCATGGTTGTAACATTTGGTACATTTGAATCATGTTGGAACAACCTTCGTCCATTAAGGTTACCTTAAATGACAAGTAGGTTTACAGGTAATGGATTTAAACCAGTAAAAACATAAAAATCATGGAATAGTGTTCCAGATAGAGGAATTAAAGCAAAATTACTGTATTTATCTTTTTGATTGGATGCTGCAATAGACAGCAGTCTTTGGGGTTTTGCTGGAGAATTAATTACAATTGTTTTCTTGTCAGTAAAGAAGTGAGAGAGTAATTTTTTTGCATGTATTAAGATGTCTCAGCCTAATACTAAATGACAGTCTTTTGGCCCTTTGTGCTTAACATGAGAAATTAGTTAAAACCATGATCGGATTGATCACAACTATCAGTTATTTACACAAGGTTAATAATGGATTGATTCTGGATACACTTCTCCACCCAGATTTGCTGATCATTTTTTTTTGTTGCAGAATATTATCCAAACTGCGAAGTGATGTTCATGGGAATGGCAAATATTCATTCAATCAGAAATAGCTTCCACTCACTCCGAGCTGTGTGCAGTCAAATGCCAGATCCTGGAAAGTGAGTGTGTCATGTCTTACAGTGTTGGAAACTGCTTTGAAGTTATTTAAAATTCCACCCCTCAATGTTTTGTGTTTATCACCTGCAGAATATATAACTTTTAATATGTGTATATACATGTACATTATAAAAAGCCATGTGCTTGTCAATTTATGCTGATACAAAAACGCTTTCAAAAGGTGTATCAGATAAATGCTGTAAAGTGAATGCCAAGCTAGTAGAGGAAAGATTAAAATATTATTCAAAGAGATTGATTTTAATTGGAGTCTTAAAAAGAGAACACTGCATTAAGGAAGAAACTCCACTTAAAGGATTGCCTGCTAAAGGCAAGGGATTTCACAGGTGATTAGTCAAATCAGCTATTCCAAAGGTAGGCGTGGTTTGTTATGCATTATAGGAGTGGGTTCCTGAGCGCAATGGAAGTGCAGGGCTTGGTAGGAATTATAAATTTGTAGTTTAAAGGTATTAGGAGCCCACATAGATCAAGGATGGGCAATGGGTGCATGACACTTGTTATGGGAGAATTTTGGATGTGATGATTATGGAGGAGATGGGATTGAAGGCTGGCCAGCAGCATATTGGAGTTGATGAGTGTCTAGACGAGGAATTCAGCAGTAGATAGACTGAGTTATGGCAGTTCCTGTGATATGGATGTCTGACAATTTGGGTAGAAGAGAATACTGAGATTGATTGTCTGGAATGGGGGGTGGAAATAGGGATACATTTACGTAGTTTGTGATCTTATTGGTCTTGCTTATTAGGAGGAAATGGAGGCTCATCAGAGACTTGTATTGAACAAGTAGTCTATTAACTTGGAGGCAAGGGAGCAATCAGTTCTGGTGGTGGAGAGGTAAAGGGTGCAAAAATGTATAAACTGGCCTCAAAACTGAAGGTGAGGTTGCCAGGAGAAGTCTCCAGGAGAAGAGGTCACTAATAAATTTTGAGTATTCTTGAGGTAGTAGTTTGGAATGTGTAGAAAAGCCATTGGTGGTGATGCACTGGCTGTGACCAGGGAGATGCAAGTACGCCCATGTGAGTTTACTCATAGAGAGTTGGGGGGTGTTGCATGAGGATGTGTAACTCAAGGCTACATATCGGTTGATGAGATAATTTACTCTGGTCACAGTCACAGAAATTATAATTTGCAACTGCTATTTATGTCATGGAGGTAATGTGGAAGGATAAAATACTGATAGAAATGTTTCAATAAAGTTGTGGGAGAAATGGGCAAAAATTTAGGAAAAGATAGTAGAGGAAAGAGATTAGATACAGTAAGAGTTTGCAAGAAATTGGGTCAAAAAAGAGGAATTTTTTTCAGGAGGAATGATGAGGATCTTTTAAAACTGAGGGATCGTGCTTGAGTAGAGGGAACTGACAGCTAGAAAGGGAGATGCAGAGTTAGTAATTTAATGGAAATGAGCAGTATCTCGGGCATGTGATTTGTGGATTGTGCATCTGTTCCGTATGCAGTATTGTACATGTGGTGTGTGGTGTATAAACACTTCAGAGAGTAGAAAGACTCGTTCCTTACATTTGTAATAGGTATAGCATTTTATATTGTTTTGTTTTTAACTAATAAACATCTACAATTATTAAGTGAACATACCAAATTCTGTGGCTTGTTTGGAGTGGACATTCTTCATTTAATGTGTATGTTATATTTACACAATTATTTTTGTACATAATCAATGGTTTGTGTTCCCCATGTGTATTTGACAGCTGGCTTTCAGCGTTGGAGAGTACCAAGTGGTTACAACATCTATCCGTGATGTTGAAAGCAGCTGTGCTGGTGGCAAATATGGTGGATAGGGAAGGGAGACCAGTCCTTGTACACTGTTCTGATGGCTGGGATCGCACTCCGCAGATAGTAGCATTGGCCAAAATCCTATTGGATCCTTATTATAGGACAATTGAGGTATGATTAAACATTGTATTTTACCCATGACAGTATATTTATGGTAACTTCTTACATATTTTTGCTGTAATTTATCTCAAGCCAGTTACCTGCAATGTACCTCATTTAAGTAGAATGTTCACTGGCGTTTGCAAAGATTGTCATTGTTCCATTTGAATGCAAATAAGGGTTAAATATAATTAAGGCCATTTTCAGAATACAACAGTTCAGTGAATTGAGATAATTGGATTGCATATAAAAGAAAATCACTCATTAAGTAGTTCAAGTGAAGAATATTTTATTATTTTTAGTAAGGAACCAAGGGACTAATAACTTAAAGTAATTAATACTAGTACTGTATGGACTCTGGGAAACTGACTCAACTAAAGGGTAACACATCCCCTGGACTTGATAGCTTATATATCAGGATTCTAAACAATATGGCTGCAGAGATGCCGAACAAGTTAGAAGTGAACTACTAAAATTCTCTGGATTCTGGATATTCTAGCAAATTGGAAAATAATAAATTTAACATAGAGAAAGGAGGAAGAGAGGAAAAAATTAACCAATCAGCCTGACATAACTTATCAGGAAACTATTGGATTCCAATTCTTGAAAGGTAACAGAATACTTAGAAAAACATAATGTGATTTGGTAAAATGAGCACTGGTTAATGAAAGGGAAATTGTCTTAGGCGAGGAAGCATTTTCAGATTGTGAGGCTGTGACTAGTGAGGTGGAACAGAGGCTGAAGCTGTTCTTAATTATATCACTGATTTGGATGAAGGGATCGTGCAATATATCAAAGTTTGCTGATGATACAAAGCTAGATGGCAGAGTGGGCTCTGAAAAGGATGCAAAGGGCCTTAGGAAGATGTAAGCAAGTTAGATGATTTGGCAAGGACATTGCAGATGGAATATAATGTAGTCATCCACTTTGGTGAAAAAATTAGAATGGCAGAATGATTTTTGTTTCGAAAGAGTAAGAGTATGAATGGTGTTGTTCAGAGGGATCTGAGGGACACAAATCACTGAAAGTTAACATGCTGCTATTGTAGCATGCAAGATCACACTTGGAAGATTGTGTACAGATCTGGTTACCCAATTAGGAAAGTTATCCTTGCAATTAAGGAATTACAGTGAAAGTTCACCAGAAGGATTCTTGGATTAGTAGATTTGTTGTTTGAGGAAAGGTTAAGTAGACTGGGTCTATATTCTCTTTTGTTTAGAAAATGGGAGTTAATATCATTGAAATGTATAGAATTTATATGGAGCTTGACAAGGTGGAAGCAGGGATGATGTTTTCTTTGGCTGGAGTGCTTAAAGTCCAAAATTAAAGGGTCTGCCATTCAGGACAGATGGGAAGAAATTCCTCCACCCAGAGGTAATTGAATCCATTAGCATTCATTGAAAGAACACCAGAGGGGAAGTCACTGAGTATATTCAAGAAGATTGACAGAATTTTGGATATTAAGGGAATGAAGGAATAGGGTGCTAGCGCACAAGGTAAGTTACATTGATGTAAAATATCAGCAGTGAATGGGGGCGGACGAATGCCCTATCCCTGCTTCTGTTTGTGTTCTGGTTTGGAACAAAAGGGGCATTCTCCTGAATCAAATTTTCTACCCAAATATGCTGTGAGTGTTCAGCCACTAAGTGTATTCAAGGCTAAAATTGAAGGAACTTGAGGGATTTTGGGTTTAGAGAAGAAAATGTTGAGAATATTGGTGCTGTTTCTGATCAGGCTTTCAGGAGTCAGGTGGGTCAACTATTTTTCTTTGTTTTTATAATTTATAAATGGCTTCAGCACTTGCATTTGATAGGTTCTTAAGAATTCTGAACTTGGTCAACATGAGATGTCTAAAAGCTGAAATCAAACCAGGACCATTCTACTCTGAAAAGAAACCATGCAGACCAACAGACAGATGAGAAAAATCAATAATGGTTTGAACCCAGGAAAGTAATTTTGACCACAGCAATCTTTACTTAAATGGGGCATTTTCTTCTAAACTTGGTGGCAGTGTTATCAATTGGTTAAACCAATGCCTCTAGTGCAAGTATATCCTTACTGAGATGAGAAGGTAAAATTGTACACAGTATTCTACTTAATTGTAGTGACTGCTTTACTCTTGCACTTCAACCCTCTTGTAGTAAAGGCTGATAAGTGCCATTTACTTTATTGCTTGTGATTTGATTAAATACACAGTTTTTGATAGTTTAATTCCTTGTGAAACTCTAGTGTATCTGTTTGGAAGTTGAGAGATGCTAAATGCTGAGCTTCATATTTGCACATGAACTGGAAATCAACTAAAAATTGCAAAATTGATGTAGGCCAACTATGGAATTGAATCACACTTCTCACTTTTTAAACTCCTTTTGAAGTTTATCATGAAGACATAGTGTCTGCATCAAGTATCCTAAAGTAGCACTGACAGTCACTGTTCATACCAAGCAACTGTGGCCTTGAGCAGTTTTGTTATTTTTTTTTTGAGTCTGTGCCGCCTCTGGTTTAAAATTTTTCAAACATTTCACAAAGGACTTGCAGACAGGAGACTATTAGTGGATTGAATTTAAGCCCATATCAGAAGCAAAGTGAAAGCATCCAATTGGGGATGCTAGAAATCTGTGGAGAGTGAAACGGAGCTAATGTTTCAGGCTGTTGATCTTTCATCAGAACTGAAATGAAATAAGAGGAAAGGTATTGCCAACACTACCACCATTTTGTAATTAAGTGACTTTCCTGTGACCAGAATAGATAAATTTGCTGTTGTTATCCTCCTGGCAAATGTTAAACTGATATCAGTAGTTTGGACTGCCCTTGTAGAATTCTAGATTATAAATCTTGACTATTTAATATAAAGATATTGGGTAATTTACCTTTTACAATGTGAGATCAAGTTCCCCAGTGGTTAAGTTCACGTTGCTTTCTTTCAATTTTCTGTGCATTTATTCATGGCAGTGTAATAACTGAATCCAAGTAGAGGCAGTAGAACATAAAAATGCTGTTAACTTAAAATTTTGATTATGAAGAGATTCACTGGTACCTGGAATTTAAAAGGTAAGTTCATTTTTAGTTGGAAAACTGCCATGGCAAATGGTATAAATTATCACTTTAAATAGTGCTGTGAATTTGTTCAGATGCTGATGATAAGAATTCTATTTTGTATAACATTGACATTTTATTCTATTGTCATTGAGTTGTCATCTGTTAATACTAAGAGGTATTCATTGCTTTATTACCTTTTTTTAAACAGGGATTCCAGGTTCTTGTGGAAACTGAGTGGCTGGATTTTGGTCACAAGTTTGGTGATCGTTGTGGTCATTCTGAAAATCTGGATGACCTGAGTGAGCAGTGTCCAGTATTTCTACAATGGTTGGACTGTGTTCACCAGCTTTTGAAGCAGTTTCCATGTCTCTTTGAGTTCAACGATGCATTCCTAGTAAGAGTTCTCAATATCTGTAACATCCTGAATATACAAATGATAAAGTGCCTTGTGTGTAATTAGCTGTCTAATTGACAAGAATTTATTGTACAAAAGATAGCCTTTATGTTTTTTGATGCATCATCTTCCTGTTTCGTTGTCTATAAAGTTGAGTTCTAAGATAATTATAATTCTCCTGTGACTCGGGCTTCTTGAAGCATTTTCTCATGTTCCTGGGCAGAAACATTTGTCTGTTTGGCAGTTACTTTCTCTCCACAAGACACTAATCTCTTTCATCAATGCAGACTGCCTTGTCTCTATGATTTTGCTGTGGTCAGCTCTTTGGACTTTCCCTTCTTTCTGCCATCCAATACATTCCTTGCATTATTTCCTAATTCTTCAATTTCCAAAATAATAGAAGTCTTAGACTCCTTGCAGTCATTACATTCTTAAAACCCAAGACTGGCAATCTATTATTATTTTACATTTTTAACCTTGATGATATCTGTTGGTTCTTGACCCTTCAATTTTTTCTGAAATCTTTATTAGTCACATGTACATCGAAACACACAATGAAATGTATCTTTTGTTTGCATAGTGTGTTCTGGAGGCAGCCTGTAAGTGTCGCCACACTTCCGGCAATTTGTTTCTCAGTATTAATGTCAACCAGTAATTTCTGTAATAATGGAGGTAATTGATGGTGTCTTGTGCCTGAGCCCACTCTCTTACTTCCCAAAGGTGAAGCTGGTTCAACACACATATTCATGTCTGTATGGAACATTCCTCTGTAACAACAGCAGAGAGCGAGAGGCACGCAACATCTATAAGCGTACGTGCTCAGTTTGGTCCTTACTACGAACTGGCAACAAAAACTTCCAGAATTATCTGTATATCCCCAGCAGTGAAACGGTGAGCAACATGTAATTCTACTTTGAATGCAGCCACACCAAATACACACTGTTTTAGAGTTATCTCAACATATGGCAGATCAGCATTCGTATCTGTGACTATCTTTAAATGTTGATATTAATCTTAATGTTCTCTTTATGTCCGTTGTGTTATGCTATGGTAGTTGTGTATGAGGAAAGGGAATACAGTTTAATCAGTGACGTAAAGTATGTTATTGTTCTTTCACGATAGGTTTTACACCCAGTATGTCATGTTCGGGCACTTCACTTGTGGACAGCTGTTTATCTGCCTATTTCCTCTCCATGCACACCCATTGACAGTGCTGAGCTCTGCCTCTCTCGAAGTGGAGCAGCAGAGGAGCGAGCTGGGAAATCGCTGGACAGGTATTTGCTATTCCTATTGCCTGTAGTGACCAGACGCAATCTATCCTGAGCCATTCCAACTCGGCATAATAGCTTTTATGTAAAAGACTCAAAATGTGCAGTGAAGTTTTCAGAGAATCATAGAATAGAATTAACAAAGGCCACAAGGCTCTTTATGTCTTTACTGTCTTTTTTGTAGAATTGTTCAGATAGTCTCCTGGGTTTTCCTTTGTATTTCAGCAATTATTTCTTTCAGTATTTACTCATTTCTTTTTTGAAGACTTCCGTTTAATCTGTTTGTTGTATCATTCAACCAATATGTTCCAGATCCTAAATACTTGTTTCTTTTTTTTTAAAAAAAGTCATTTTCTTCTTCTGTCACTGATTTCTGCTGTCAGTCATCTTGAATCTTTGCCCTCTGGTTATCGATCCTTCAGAAGTTGAAAACATTTCTGTTTGTTTGCTCTTATGCAAATTCTTTATGATTGTAAACACCTCTCTCTAGCTGCCTTTACTGTAATGAAAGCAATCCCAGTTTTTCATTCTATCTATATAAATAACCCTCATCTTGTTTTCATTTTCATACCATATATTGATGCTCTGGCAGGGAGCACCACAACCTGTGCTTTCCCATTAACCATCAGGAAATGTAGATGATTCTTTATCTTATTGTCCACAATGCAACTGTTGCAATTTATATATTTTTTTTAAAAAAAAGTAGTTCATTATCAATCAAGGCTAAGATGCAAGATAGAGCTGCTTATAATTCGTCAGTGTGGCATTTGTAATAATTGCTTTAAATTTCTTTACTATTACTTGAGTTTTATTTTCCCATTATTCCTGGTATTTTTGTGTCTTCTGTGTTGACAGAGAAAATATTTCTTTAATATGTCTTTTCCTATTCCCCTTTATAATTTCTTACAATTTCTGCCAATGGGGACCTCAAGTTGACATTCACCATTCCCTGCCTGTTGTTATACTTGTGGAACATCTTACAATCTTTTTTTATATAGTCTTTTTTTACTTGGCACTCTTCCTCTATCTTCTCATGAGATATAAGAAAACTGTATGAGAAATTATTAAAATTAAACCAGATGTCTGGTGGCAGCTGTATAAAAATGGTGGGATACCTGTGGAGGAAGTTCTTTATTGTAATAGAGTGAGCAAAAGGGGGTTGACCACATTCTAACTGAGAACATTTGTTGCTTTAATCAGATAGCCATGCTCCATTGTTAATCAAATTTAAAGTGAAGAGGAAAAAAAATCTTGAAAATAACTTGTCGCTAGAAAATTAGCCTTTTGATTGGGAGCATTTCAACACTAGAAGAAAAGCAAGATATTCCTGATGCTATAAAATTTGTACATAAATAGCAGAAATGCTGGACATATTCACCAGGTCATGCATCGTCTGTGGAGAAAGAAACAAAATTAACATTTCAGGCTAATGACCTGATCTACTGAAATTCAAATATTTGTCTGTGAATAGATATAAATGCTATAAAAATGAAGTACTGAAGATAGAAGAAATCTAAAATTGTGAGAAGTATTTTAATTCGATATTCTACAGCAAATTTTGGATTTGGATTGAAACTTAAAAATATCAAAAGGGAAATCTTTAAGCAGTTGGATAAGCCAGGAAATATAATACTGTGAGATTTTTTTTCATTCCTAGATTGAATTTGCAACAAAGTACTGTTACTGATCTCACTTCTCTTCAATATTACAGCTCTTCCATTTGGGTATAATGTGTGTTGCAACATAAAGATTTTGAGTTTTTTACTTGTTTCTGTTGTATGGGATTGCAGCTCCTTCCTGAGTGTGGAAAAATTAAAAGTGTTAATCAAATTTAATGTTTTAATAAAATTTATGACACAGAAGATTATTTGGGCACATTGTTCTTGTACCAACAAAAGAGTTTTCCATTGCAACTAGCTGCTCAGTCTTAAATTCCCCTAACAAACTGAAGCTTGAATAGCTTCTGACGATCTTGCTTTGTTTTCAACTCTGCTCACAGAGTCAATGATAGCTTCTTTCAAGAATAACTTCTGTTTTCTAGCAGTGACCTGAGCTCCCAGAAGAGTTGATCTTTTTAATATCTGGTAGTACTACCTCAAGGTGATGCAGATCTGTTCTCTGACCCAATAGCTGCCTCGATTGTTCCAACCCAAGAAGCACTGGAATGAAGAAATTTGGCAGGTGGAACAAAGATTAGGCATCAGCCTTCTAATATGTGTTTTAATTCACTGTTTGAATTCTTTTGTTTCTTAAAATAATCAGAATTCTTTATTTTTAAACTAGATTACCAAAGGCCCGCTCTGTGGACAATCTTCCCTTGGCCTGTGATAGTGGAGCTCCTCTTGCAAGAACATCCAGTGATCCTAATATAAACCAGCATTGTCAGGAAGGACGTGATTCTCCAGAACCCAGAAACCCACCTGTATTAGTTGTGCCTGATGTAACTTATGAACTTGGTGCTGGAGCATCTCTCTCAGAACTTAAACCAGATAGTTTGATGGATCCAATAGAAACTGCAGAGGAGGTTAGGGAAGAAAGTCTGGTTAATAACCTACCTCTTAATGCTGAAGGGGAGGAATTGGCAGATACCAGGAATCAAATAGAGAAAGCAGCTCATGATAGCAACCTCAAATCATTGACCTATCCCAAAGATGCTCTACAAGAGGAGCCTTCAAATAGTCTTCACCATAATGCAACAGCAAACAGTGAGTTGGAGAATAAAGCACTTGGAGATACTCCAAAAGTTGAATTTACAGAGGAAAATGTGAAACATAGGATTTGTGAGAATCCCCAAGCTCAGTGTGAACAATATGTACCAAACCCATCTACAAAGACCATCCCCTTAAGCACTGACCAGTCACCAGAATATAATGGCAGTCCATCTGCTTTTCAACCCTACCTCCATTCCGTGGCAGATATATTTAACGTCAAGAAAAAAATTTCGGCAATGAACAGCTCCACAGAGACTGTGACTGAAGAGAGGACAAAAGCAGATGGTTTATCCCTCCCCAAGGACACCAGTTTTGGAAAAAACAATATACTTGTGAATAGACTTCAGAATGAAGCGGACCAGTACAGGGCTGGCCGAACAGGATCGGAGAATGTGCGAACTATTAGGAAGCATATTTGTCAAAGTCAGTTCAGTGACTTTTCATTGCTGAGCTCAAATTGGGACAGTGTACAGGGCTTGGTAAAATCAGCCTACAGTGGTGATGCAAACTACAGGAGAGCCAAACTGAATGGTTGTCATTATAAAAGACTAAATAATAAGCACCTGAAGGTGGGTTCTGCAGTGAATGGACAATACCTGCTTAAGGAGGAACAAGTAGGACCATTTAAGAATCTCCGACAATCCCACCAAATCCATTCTAGCCTTTATTCATTAGGATCAAATGTAAAGATTTGTGGTTTTCTCTCTCACTCGTCACATTGGAGACAACTTCAACAGATTCGGCATGCAGCTCCTACCACTTTGGAGACATCTCCAAGCTACGTTGACGACGATGGATTGCCATTTCCCGTGGACGCAGTTCAACAGAGGTTGCGGCAGATTGAGGCAACTTACAAGCAGGAGGTTGAGTTGCTTCGCCGACAGGTTCATGAACTTCAGATGAGACTAGACAGTCAGCAGTACTGTACCTCTCCTGCGGAGATTGACATTGATTATGGGGATGACTTTGTAAGTGATGATTCTGGACAGAGTACCTGAACAAGGAACTTAAGTTCATATGTCAGTTTAGTACACTTCCTTCCTTCTGTAAGGAAGTAAGGCAGACAATTTGCACATAACATAGTCTAGAACCATAATTGGTTGATTGATTAATGTTGTCCAGAACACCTGAAGTCTCCCTTCACCAATATCAAAAAGTACTCTGGATCTTTTACATATTGTAGATGGGTTCTCCATTTTAATGGCTCATCTGAAAGTACTCACTCAGTACTGCACTTTTGTTTTAGCCTGGCCTGCTTAATGAAGTATTTGATCTGTACTGGTAATCTTCTAACTGAACCAAAGAAATGCTACTCAGCTGTAGTTGACCCTTGATGCAAAAGCAATTATGAAATGACCAATTGTGACATTGACTCAGCAATTGTGTCCAGTTTTCCTGCTAAAATCCCACCTCTCCCAAAGCTATTGACTTCTGCTTGTATGTCTTACGGCATTGTGTGGCCAGAGTAACTCTACTAATTGAAAACTGTACATTAATTCAAGACCACTTTACCAAAGAATGCACTTCAGCAGTTTACCTGACACTTTTATTTCTGTATTGAAAACGATAGTTTAGATGGGAAATTTCAGAGTATGGGACAAAGTTGGTTCAAGAGCCAAGGTGCTAGTGCTGATGTGAAGGAATGAAGACAAATGCCAAGTTTAGAAGCAAGGGGTTGAAGTGAACAAAGTGCTGAGAGGCTTTTAACATGAGGATGGGAATTTTAAATTTGTAAATCTGAAGTTCTAGGTGACCATGAACAGTGCAAACAAAGATAATGTGGATGAGTGAGATAGAAAATCGTGTAATGTGAGACACAGAATTTTGGTTTTGTTACAATTCACTGACAGTGGTGGATGAGACCCAGCTGTGGAAAAGGCACCAGATATTGGTGTAGTGGCAGGTGCTGTTGCAGCATTAATAAGTCTTGGTGATAGAAAACATTTAATAAGTTGGATGCTCAGCTCATGATTGAATCAATTGCAGTTGTTAATGGGTACATTTCAACCTAAGGTGGTGGTTGGACAGAGGATGCAGTTGGTGACAAGCTTTACATGTGTTGGGGAGGGGGAATCAACAGCTTTGGTTTCCTTACTGTTTAACTGGAGTATGTTATTCAACCATCGTGGGCAGATGAAACAGGAAAAATGATGGATGGTTAGCTGGATTTCATCGGCATATATATGAAAAATAATGGGAAGTCTTTTGAAGAGAGAGCACACAAAGTGGGGGAAAAAGAGGCAGCATACTGAAAGTGGGAGGGAAGAAGTAGTACACTGAAAGATGGGAGGGGGACGGGAGAGGATAGATTCCTGAGGTCATGGGCTGTCAAAGAATTTGGAGGAGGATGGTGTGGTTGACTATCAAAATTCAAATGTCAGCTGAGGAAACTATGCCGCAATGACAGAGGACACATTTGTGCCATACTTCTCCATCATTGTCATGGATTGCTAATTAAGTGTGGAGCTGTGGCTGATTTTTTTTGTTTGTTTCTTCTGTCTTCCCAATGCCATATTTGCTGAGGCCACTTGTAATGGCATTTGGCTGTAGTTTGGTAACTATTCATAGACTAAGAAGTTCCCTTCTGATTTTATTGAACCTTCAACAATATTGTGAGAGAATGAGGGAATATTCAGCCACAGAAGCCTATCATTCCATCCCAAGCCCCTTTTCTTGGCCTTGCTAAAATAGCCCTCAAACTGCTACCAGCACGGACATAGTAGGCAAAAAGGCCTGTGTCTGTGCTGTGTGTCTCTGACTCATTGACCAGATGACTCTATGACTCTACTCTTTTGCTACCCACTAATTGCACAAGACTGTAATGCCTCTTGGTGACTTTTGATGGTCTATCCAACTGTTCTGGTATCTGTGCCTGCCATGTGACAGGCGACACTTTAATTTCCCACAGTGAAAGGATTTTTTTTTGCCAACTTCTTGTACTCCACCTTGCAACAAATACTAGGCTTTTGACAGTGCATTTCTCTGCCAGGGCCTTATGAAAGCCATGTGCTCTGACCTTCAGGGTTCTTCTGGCCCCCAAAGATCTGACACTGCTGCTTCTGATTTTCTACTCCTGCCTTGGCAATGATCACTCGGTGGCAGAAATCCTACCCAGAGTTTGAAGTGCATATCAATGGATTTTTGACAAAGGAAACTGAAAAGGGGTTGTGGTAAATCCTGAAGAATGAGCAGAAGCCCTAAACCACCAAATAACAGGCACCACATAGTGTGTAAACGATGCAGATTTGGCAGGATGTATATCAATAGAATCACATTTGGTGTAGTGTTTTAATAGCAGAGGTTTGATCAAGTGTATGTTGTGGACAGTATAGTTAGCAAATGTGACAGTGTTAATCTTTGAATTGTACTTAACTGTTTCATAGCTAATAATGTGGTACTCTCACATAAATGTTTTGTGTAATTTGCAGACATGCCTGAGAGAATCGGACGATAGTGATATTGAGGAATCTCTGTCCATCCACAGTGATGACCAGCGCTCAGAAGCAAGTTGGGAACCTGTGGATAGGAAGGAGACTGAGGTAGGAGAACAAGATCCATCACACTCATGCTTCCATCACTTCTCAGCAACTTGTGGTTGACACCTCCCTCCCATCGAGTCTCCTCTGTTTCTCATGTGCAACCTCTTGTACCCACTCGCTCTCCTTTATCCATCCAACAATCATACTCGTGTTCCCCTCCTCCAAGCACACCCTTTCCCTCTGATGCTGTTCTTCTCTCGGCTCTGTGGTACATCTCATCCATCCGCCCCCCCCACCAACCCCATCCCAGCCTCCCCTTTGCTCTCTGCTTGTTTAAGATGTACTGTTTCAAAATCATCTCTATGCAACAAAAGATAATAAAAAATGAGGATGAATATAATGCTGAGTTTTTTTTTAATATTGAAGATTAAATGAAGACATGATCCTATGTAAGAATGCAAAACTTAGGAATAAGAAGTAATGTAGAATGTATCTATTTAACATTTATGATATTAAAAATGTTATTAAGAAAGACAGCTAAAACAGTGTGTTCACGAAGCATTTGATATATTGCTGTGGAGGTAAGGATCGAGATACAGTGTGTGAAAAGGTCACTCTTTTGGAGAGTAGGCAATTTTCTGAGCATTTGTCTTGCCTTGCTGGTAAAATGTTGTTTTATTCATAAGCATAATTATATATCCTGAGAAAACACAGTATTTTCTAAAATATCTGGTTTAGTGTCTTTTACAGGCAGTTGATTATGATGCAGATTATTTAATGTCGGTGCAATTTGTATATTTCAAGGAAGAGACTATTTTCTACTTTGTTCATCTGTTCCAGGTGACTCGATGGGTCCCTGATCATATGGCATCTCATTGCTTTAACTGTGACTCAGAGTTCTGGTTAGCCAAAAGGAGACATCATTGCAGGTGAGTGGAATCAATTTTCTTTATGAATCCTGACTTTGACTTTGTTACTCATCACCTGCTGTGTCTTGGATGCCATAGAGCTTCTCTTTACAGAATTTAACAAGAAATTAGAAGTCTGGGAAGTAGCTAATCAATCACATAGAGCCAAGGGAGAGTTCAACAGGAGGAAGAATTAGATTGTCAGTGTTAATGTGGAACCTGCCCACACTTTTTTGTCTGACATCGCCAAGGGCACCAGGAAGATGAGGGGCAGGATTGTGTCCAAAGATGGATCCTTGTGATTCTAGAAGCAGCAGAATCGACCCAAAAGAAGTCATTGAGGTCCATGCTTTGTTTATAGATGAATAGTCAAGAAGATGAAATAAGGACTGTTCCACATAGCTGGGTTTTGGAGGGCCATGAACCTAGTGACTTTTAGGTTCTTGGAAGTAGTCCTCCTATACCACAAAGTTCAGGATAATAAGTGCATGGTCAGAACCAGTAGAAGCAAGAAGTAAGTTGGTATTTATTCCACAGGGGTCAGTGCCAGCACACAGATGTATATCTGTTTAATAACTCAGCTATGGGTTTGTAGAATTAAGTTTGCAGATAACATAAAGCTTGTGTAGTACACAGTGAGGAGGATAGTCATGGTTAGTAAGAAGACAAAGTGGGCAGATGGATGGCAGTTGACATTTAATGCAGAATTGTGGAAGACAGATGAGATAAATAGCATAGTTCTAAAGAGAGCCTAAATCTACTTGATGTAAAAGTGGTAGTATCTGTTGAGCATTGAATGCAAAATCAAGGAGGTTTTTTAATCTCTCTGGAGCACTGGTTACATGATAACTGGAGTATAGCATCCAGTTCCAGTCATCACACTTGAGGAAGAAAACGACAGTCCTACATTGAGAGGATATTTCATATGGAAAGTCATGACAGGTTTAGATGGGACAAGTAGTGAGAAGTCTTTACCACAAACTGATGATTCAAAGGCCAGTAGACACAGAATTTAACAAAAATTGCAGAGGGTTATGAGGGAATTTCTTTTTGTGTGGAGAGTGATCGTAGTCTAGAATTCTCCACCTGAGATGGTAGAAACAGTCATTTGGGCCATTCAGGAGATGGGTCCTTGTGATTCCAGAAGCAGTGGAATAGATAAGATGGACACCAAAGTGAAAGTAATTGGGTGTGCAGTGGTGGGAAAGTGGATGAATGGGATCGATTGGGTTCCTCTACTAACCTGACGTGGACCTTCAGTGCCAAAGTGATTCTGTACTATGACTGGATTGGTTAGAGGAATTTTGGTGTTTTCGGGTGTTCCATGAATTAAAACATGTAGGAAGGTAGGCACAAGTTTGAAGGGAAGTGGACAATAAATACTGTTTCTCAACACTAACTTGCTTTACTAACTTTTTCCATATCAAAATCATTCCTGTAACATTTCTAAATACTGACGCACAATACAGTACAATTATTTATCATTAAACCCTAGTTAATCCAGTGAATGAGTAAACATACTTCTTAAAGAAAATATTTAATTCCGGGTGTGGTCAAATAATAAATCAAGATTCTTCCAATTCACCGCATTACATTTGGTTGCCACATCAAGCCTCCCGTCCAGCTCAGTTGCTTGCTGCTGTTTATATTATATGATCATTCAAAAATTGTGTGGGCACATGTGCGTTGAGGAATGTCATTCTGAAGTTCTATTATATGCTGGGTAATTTTTTTTAACACAACAATACTGGCTTGGATCATAAACCTCAGCAATTAAAAGGAAGCTGGCTTCAATGAGAGAGAACCTGATTGAAACAAAAGATCCTAAGGGGGTATAAGGTGGATGTTGAGATGTATCCATGAGTGGGAGAGTCTCAAATGATGTGAAATAGATATAAGATAAGGGGCAGACATTTTGAATAAAGCGAAGGAATTTCTTCTCTCAGAAGGTAGTGAATCTCTAGAATTTTCTACCCCAGAGGGTTATGGAGACTGGGCCATTGGAGATATTTAAACAGAAGGCAGATAAATTTTGAAAGAGAGGGAAATTGAGGGCTAAGGGGGAACTAGCACAGAAGAGAAATTGAGTCCTAGGGAGATCAGCCATGATCATTATATATGGTTGGGTAGGCTTGAGGGCCAGGTGGACAACTCCTGCTCCTGTTTTCTTGTGTTCTTGAGTAGGCAGTGTGCCACAAACCTATAGTCTCCTCTCCCTCGTAGTGCAGACATATTGCTGGATTAACATTTTGTATGATGTGGGTGTTTATGGAAAGGCCAACAACAAAGGCAGCACAGTGGCACAACATGTAGAGCTGCTGCCTCACAGCACCAGAGACCTGGGTTCAATCCTGATCTTGGGTACCACCTGTGCACTTTCTCCTGTGACTCCTCCAGTTTCCTCCCATGTTCCAAGATGTTCATATTAGTAGGTTAATTGGCTACTGTTGACTACCCCCCAGTGTGTAGTTGAGAGATAGAATCTTGTGGTGGTGGTGGGGGGGGGGGGGGGGGGGGGGGGGGTGGTGGGTGTTGATGAGAATGTGGGGAGAATGTAAAAAAAAACATTAATATAAGATTAGTATAAATGGGTGGATGATGGACAGCATAGACTGGGTGGACTGAGGGGCCTGTTTCCATGCTGTGTGATTGTAATTATTGCCCATCTTAGACTAAGTGGCTTTCTGGGCCATTTCAGTGTCAACTACACTTGAGTCTAGATCCTCATAGGTTAGACCAGGCAGGATGACTGATTGAAGGAAGCCATTGATGTGAGTGAACAAGGTGGATTTTTATGATGGATAAAATCATGATTATCATTGCTGATATTACACTTATAATTCCATTACAGTTTAATTACTTGAATTCCCATCTGCTGCGGGGACTTAAACATCTCTGAACCGGTAGTCCAGGCTTCTGAATACTAGTCCCGCTACTTAAACACTGTTGTTTTACTTGTAACTGTTTGTTTTCTTTCTAGGAACTGTGGAAATGTGTTTTGTGCCAACTGTTGCCACCTGAAGCTACCCATTCCAGATCAGCAGCTATATGACCCTGTGCTGGTGTGTAACTCCTGCTATGATCAGGTTCAAGCTTGCCGTACCAGGGAGATTATGAATCAGCAGCTGAAGAAGCCGATTGCTACTGCATCCAGTTAAAGTGGCATTCTGCCTTCCCTAACTTGTGCCGTGAAGCTTCTGTCGTCCAGGAAACTTGACACTTGAAGGTTATCTGGGTCCCACAGAAACAAAAAACATAAATTTCCAGCTGGATAGCTGTTTGGAAGATCGAAAATACTGATGTAAAAAAAAATGCTGCTACAACAAGCTCTAGACCTGTGCACTATGAACTTTCGATGTGGGAGGGTAGTAGGTAGGGAAAAAGAAACAAATCTATTCCTAACTGATGTGCTGTTGAGGTTCGAAAAAGTTGTCTAATTCATGTGTAAAGAGCTTTAGAGATATAAAGTGGAGACTGTGTGGTGTTCTGTTTCTCAATTGTTTAAACAGCCATTACAACAACGAGCAACTTCTGTGCCTCAGCAGATAGGTAGAATTGTGCAAAATCTGATTGTACAGTGTAAAGAATAGGACCTTTTGGCTTCATCAGCTGTTCAACCTGCATTAAAGGTTGCAAAGACAATGATTGAGGTACTGTGGCAATTGTTTAAATGACAGACCACTGAAATTTCATTTCTCCCAGTTATTTTAAAAGTTCTGTAACACTGATACCATTTTTCCCACTTTTTTTATTTGATACTTTTTAAAAATGATGAAAGGCAGGTGATTAAATGTGTGAAATTTCTAGGAAAAGAGTGGGGGAGGGGCTGATCAGTAACATTCTGCCAGTTAGTCTCATCAGTCTACTGTGCTGGGGTACAATACATCTCTACAATTTACTAATTCTTGCACTTTTCTTTTGTCCCTTTTCTCTCACATTAAGTAACAAGATACTTTTCTTTGAACTGGAAAAAGTTATTAGGCTGGAAAAATGTCCTTTTTAGTGACTGACCACACCATTAGTTGCCTTTTCATCATATCCCTTCATTCTCAAAGACGTCCACAATATTGTGTTCTGACCACTTTTTTTTTCCACTTCATCATTTGATAACATTGGGTGTGAAAGTTTAACATAACTTTCTAATGGCACATTAGAACTCTGAATTCAAATTACACATGGGCAAACCCAACTGTACCTCCCAAGTAATTATATCATGGGATTATAGATCATCTATATAGAGGGGAAGATATGTTGGTTTTCTTTTCTGTGCCTTCTAGCCCTGTTTCATCTTTCCCTTTTGGATCACGTGTTTCCGTTTTCTCTCTCATGCTCTTTTGGGTTCTGTCTGGTGAAGTTTCTGTATCACTGCAATGTGTGTGTTTGTTGGGTGGGGTCTGTAGTGACTATCCTTTCTCCACACTGGTGAGAGGAATGTCACTGAGGCTTCTTCTTGGGTGGTCCCTCTGATCAAGGAGGACTTGTTTCTACTCTGGTTTTGTAGGTTCTTGGCTGGTTCGTGAGGCCAATGTAAAACCGCAGACTCTTCCACAAATGGAGTAGGTGGTGCCTAACAGGGCGGGCAGCTGGGTTTGCAGTTTGTTGGGTAGTCCCTTCTGAATAATGCTTCTGCATAGACTTGAGGTTCTCAATACCATCCAAAATGTGCCCTCTGGACTTGAACTGTGTTGGGTCAGGAGATTCCCAGGAGTCAGTAGTACATTTTTGCACCAGGGACTAGAACAAGATCAATTTATGTAAGGAATATTGCAAGTGCCAATAATCTGTAGGCCTCTGCAGTTGTTTATTTTCATACAGCATGTACAAGTTGACAAGGCATTTGTGACTTTAAAAGTATGTCTTTGAAACACTACCCAGAATTAAGAGAGTGCAAATGAAGATGTGTGATCAACACTTTACTCAGTTCACATTGAAATGGAAAAGCTGAGAAATTGTAATAGATTGATAAGGGAGTTCCTGATCAACACTTTATTTTTGTATTGCAAACCTTCAATCGTGTCTCCTTTCTGCTTGTCTAGCAGACTCTATTTGTTTTAATTTCCCAAATGAAATGTGAAATTCACAGGCCCCAGGTTAAAGTTGGGAAGGAATCTTGCTGCTGATAATAAAAGTCTGTAGCAGATTTAATTTTTTCCATTTTCTGTTGATTTATTGGGATACTTACCAGTTAACACAACATGGTGCTAAAAAGAGATGTCATAAGGCTTGCAACAGAGTTAGGCACAACTAACAAGCATGGCAGTCTCTTGCATTTTGTACAATGAATGACCTGCTGAAAATGCATTTGCAATAACAAAAGATTAGATTTTACTAACCTGAAGTCTAGATGTTGGTGTTGTGGTTTTGCCAGCACTTGTACTGGATATTCTAGCTGCATACTGATTAGGACAAGGGGTATTAATGCTATTGCCAGGATGCTTCAAAACAGGAATTCATTATGGAGGTAAACTGTTATTTTAAAAACAATCAAATACAATAGAGCATAATCTTAAATTGGAATTAGATGACCTTGAAGTAAAATCATTTAGCACTTTATCACCTAGATTGTTGTGGAAATTATGAACACTCTCCCCATCAAAGGCTAAGATCAATTGAAATTTTTGATCGTGAGATGAATAGGTTTCCATTAGGGAAGGATATTAAGAGAGATGGAATAAAAGCACATTAATGGAATTGAAATCTAGACTAGTCATGATCTACTAGAGTTGCAGAACAGACTAGGAAAGCATCGTTCACACCTATTATTGTATACCAAAATAAAATCTAGATTGAGATTGTGATTTGTAAAGTCCTTTTCACTGTTGCAGGTTGGCTATTTAGCAACATCCTTGTGTTGCTAAATGCTAGGAAGGTGCTATCCAGAGTCATTATTCTAGTGGGTGTCAAGTGGATGCCACTTGAGCTATCTCTAATTTGCCTAGTGAGATGAGTGAACACAGGCAGGGTTAAAGTGCTGTGTCTAATGGAGTAGATTTTCTTATTAGGGATACAGTTTCTTCCATGTTTTGTGATTTTTGACTGGTCAGCCTATTGATAATCATAAGCAAGTCTAACTCGTGTTTTAGTGTCATTTTTGAATGAGCTCTTCTGCAGCTATAGCCAAAGATCCTAGAGAAGCATAATTGTTTATGCATGGTACAACTTTTCTTATGAAGCAGAATTGTGTTAATATAATTCAGTAACAGTATGAGTGTAACAGAAAATAGAATTCCAACAAAATTAATGGTAACAAATCCACAAATACATGGCCAAATGCAAACTAATCACTTATTGTTAACGCACACAAGTACTATTAAAGTCCGCCTCGTCCAAAGTATAGGCTGAAATCTGCATTAGTTCCTGGAGTCAAAGTTCACCAAGCTGTGATAGGACCAGTCATAAGAAAATACATGAAGGACTGGCAAAGGAAAAGAATGAGACATGGTGAGCATTATGGAAACTAGTTAAGCCCTCAGTTTTGGAGGTCACCTTGGGTGGGACTATTCTGTTTACACATATATTGAGTCATAGAGAATCTATGAAGAGGAGGCTGTTTGGCCCATTGTGTCCATGCAGTCAAAAACAGAAGTACTCCAGCATAATCCCATCATTCAGAACTTGGTCAGTGGCCATAGCTCAAGTATACTTCCAAATATTGTTCACATGTTAAAGGCTTCTGCCTTTACACCATTTCCGGACCCCAGCTGCCATTTGGGTGGAAAACATTTACCTCCTCATCCTCCAATCAGTTACTTAAAATCTATGTCCCTTCATCTTTGATCTATTTGCTAAGGAAAATATCTCCCTCAGACTCCTCTGTTCCAAAGAACAGTCCGATTTCCACTTAGCTACAATCTTCTAGTTCCGACAATATCCTCAAATCTTCTCTGACCTCTCCCCGATCCAATCACATCTTTCCTGTAATGTGGTGACCAGAATGGTACACAGTACTCAAGTTGTAGCCCAACTAATGTTACATACCATTGTACCATAACTTCTCTGCTCTTGTCTCCCTCAACTAATAAAGGATAACATTCCATATGCATTTTAATCACTTTATTGACCTGTCATGTTACTTTTGAGGATATGTGGATATACACTCCCTGTTCTTCCTCATAACTGAATATTCTCCCATTTATCTCCTATTGGTCTTTCTCAAATACATTGCCTCACACTTCACAATGGATTATCCTTTGCAAATTGTGTCAGCCCCAACAAGATTCCACTGCCAGACCCTCATTCTCCTCCCCTCTCAGCATTGTGAAGGGAGTGGTCCAGGCTTCTGTCCTCACCTACCATGTTGCCTGCAGTTGCATGGGGGAGTGCCATGAGATGGAACAGCTCTTCCCTTCCCACCATCCGGGGACCTGAAAGTCTTTCCAGGTGAGGCAGCAATTCACTAGCATTTCCAATCTAATGTACTGCAGTCTGTGTTCAAAATGTGGCCTTCTCTACATTGGAGAAACCAAATGCAGGTTAGTTGATTGCTTTGTGGAGAATGCATTCAGACTGCAGGAATGACCCTGAGTTCCCAGTTGCCTGCAATTTAATTCCACCATCCCACTTCCACTCTGATCTATCTGCCTGTGGCTTCCTGCAATGTTACTACAAGGCGCAATGCATGCTTGAGGAATGACACCTCGTGTTCCATCTGGGCACATTGCAGCCTTCTGGACTCGACATCGAATTCAAGTTCTTAAGGTAACTCGCTCTTTCTTTCTGTATCAGAATCGGCCACTTCTGCCTGTCAATATTTTGGCTGGGGTTTTGTTTTTCTATTAGTATAGTCTGGCCTGCTGGGTATGTTGCATAGCCTTGCTATATCAGCAACACATTACATAAACAAAGAAGCATAATCTCATCCTAACTGCCACTCCTACTGCCGGATGTGATCCCAACCTATCGGAGAGATTCCCATTGATTTATACATCCCTCATCCAATGCATCTGGAAACTATCTCTCTTTACAAGTTGTGATGAAAGGCCTGGATCTGTTTCTCTCCACTGACCTGCTGAATGTTTCCAGCATTTTCTGTTTTTTAATTACCTTGCACTTCTCTGGATTAAAATGCATTTTCCATTTTTCTGTCCAAATGACCAACCATCTTGCTTTAATCTGAAGCTGTCCTCTTTGCTGTTTTTTATACTAATTTTTTTATAATGTGTGAAACTTCGTATTCATGCTCCCTACCTTTGGGTCCAGCTCATTAATATATATTATGAAAAGGGACTGTGTACTGAGCCCACTGGTAACAGCCTTCTCTTCTGGTCATTAAAAAAAACACCCATTAACCATACCTGTCAATCCTCACCCATTGCTAATGCCACTGAGCCATTTTTTGGGATCCAATTTGCCAATCTCCCTTGGATCCAAGAGGCTTTATTTAGGATGCCTGCCATGTACGAAATTATCAAAAACCTGGCAAAAATCCAGATTACTTCAAATGTACTTGCCCAAAGAAATCTATCAATTAGTCAGACGTGATCTTCCCTTGACAAATCTCTCTTGGCTGTTCCTGATTAATCTATTGCCTTGCTAAGTGTTTATATTGTCCACCAGAATGGATTTCAATATTTATGCACAGCTAAAGCTAAACTCATTGGCTTGTAATTACCTGAGTTACCCCTACTTCCTTAAACAACAGTAGCAGTTCTCCAATCCCCTGATACCACTCCTGTAACCAGAGAGGTTTGAAATGTTGTAGTTAAAACCCCAACAATTTCATCCTCTGCTTCGTTTAACAGTCTAGGATACATCTCAATGGGCCTGGCAAATTACTTATTTCAAAATACTTCCTCTTTTACTCTGGTTAGCTCATGCAATCGGAATCAATTTATTATCACTGACATATGACGTGAAATTTGTTGCTTTGCAACAGCAGTACAGTGCAAAGACACACAAATCTATAAATTACAAAAATAAATAGTGCAAAAAAAGAAATAATGAGGTAGTGTTCATGGATTGTTCAGAAATCTGATGGCAGAGGGGAAGAAGCTATTCCTGAATTGTTGAGTTTGGGTCTTAAGACTCCTGTACCACATCCCTGATGGTAGTGATGAGAAGAGGGCATGTCCCGGGTGGTGATGGTCCTTAGTGATGGATGCCATTTTTTCGTCACTGCCTTTTGAAAATGTCGATGGTGGGGAGGGTTGTGTCCGTGACGGAGCTGGCTGAATCTACAACTCTCTGCAGCTTCTTGCGATCCTATGCTTTGGAGCCTCCATACTAGGCTGTGATGCAATCAGTCAGAATGCTCTCCACAGTACATGTATAGAAATCTGTAAGAGTCTTTGGTGACGTATCAAATCTCCTCAAACCCCTAATGAAGTAGAGCCACTGTCATGTCTTTGCCTTGACATAAGAGGATGATGATTCTAATTATCAGTTAAGGCAGCTGTAAGAGATTTATTGAGGATCTTACCCACATCCTCTGCCCACACTCACTTGGTCCCTAATTGGCCCTACTTTTTTGCCTGTTTTACTCTTTGCGTGTCCTTTGATTTTTCTTGTCAACATCTTGTTTTCATAACCTCTGCTTCTAATTTCATTCCTACTCATCTTATACTATTGCAGATCTTCTGATTTACTAAGCTCTTTTTTTCCAATCTTTTTATTAATTTTCAAGTTAGTACAAAATAACATATAACATTAGTCGTCATACATATGGTGCAAAGAGATCAGGAGATAACAATCATAACAGTTAAAATGTATAATCACAAGGAGTAAAAAAAAGTAATCTAGACCTCCCGTTCTCTTATTAAGTGAACAAATACAAAAGGAAAGATTGAAAAGAAATTTAATTATATGAAAAAAGAACCCCCAAATCAAAAAAAAATGTTGATAATAAACCAAAAAAAACACAAACTTCATAGAAAAAGGACTGATATTTCTTCAATTAAAAAAAAAATTACTATGTCGTCAATTCTGCTCCTCTGCATTCAAGGGTTATTGAAAGGGATCTGAAGAAGGTCAGCTTATATCATATGGAAATATTGAATAAATGGACTCCAAACTTCCTCAAATTTAAGCGAAGGATCAATAGTACCACTCCTAATTTTTTCTAACTTTAAACATGCTGTAGTTTGAGAAAACCACTGAAAAGTGGTGGGAGGTATTGGATCCTTCCATTTGAACAAAATGGAACGCTTGGCCATTAATGTGACACAGGCGATCCTACGACGAGCAGAAGCAGATAAGTGGTGAGATTCCATCATTGGTAACCCAAAAATTGCAGTAAAAGAATGAGGTTGTAAATCAATGTTCAATACAGCTGAAATTAGTTACTAAGCTCTTGGTGCCTGATATAAATGATTTTTGCCTCATCCTCTCTACACACCTTTTTATCTGAGGGCTCTAGATTGGGCAGTTCTACCATTTTTCTTTGTGAGAACATGTTTATTCTAAACCCTTTGAATGTCCTTAAATGCTCCCCATTGTTCCAAGACTGACTTATCTTCAAATAGCTTTTACTGCTTCACTTTCGTTAAGTCACTTAGACTTGTAAACTTCGCCCAGAATAGAACCTTTACTCCTATTTCACATCTGTCCTTTGTCATAATTATTCTAATTCTGAATAATGGCCAGTACCTCAGAATGCTCTCCCACTGATATTTATACCTTCCACCTGCCCAGCTTTATTCCCTAAAACTAAATCTACATCCAACTGAGGAAAAAAAAGCAACAAATAATTTGTTGCTATTTATTTTCTGATAATTGGAGTAAAATATTTTGTAAATTATTTTTCCATTGAAGCTTAAAAGCGCTGCTGACCATAAGATTGGAATTTACTCTTGCAAACACTGCATGCACAAGGTCTGAGAAATGCTACATTTCCCTCTGAAATCTGTCAGCAATGACAACTCTTGAACAAAAGACACTTGACCAACAGACAAGGTAATATCATCTTGGATAAGTTGTCTTCTATTTTTCTCCCCCCTGACAAACAAAGGTAATGGACTTTAGGCAAGATAAATTCTTTGCTTTCATTGGACTGGGCTTTGATGCTGAAAGTTCATCATAGACATTATGCAGTCTTGGGTTCGTAAGTATTTAGTGCATTGGATTTCGAGCTACATTTTGAATGTTTCACAAGTCATGATACTTAATGCAATAAATCTATATGATCAGGGAAGTAAGCAAAAAGCAAAGTGCAATTGCTGTCTGTCTTAATGAGATTTTCCTAGAACTGAAAGGATCTGGGCTGCTGAAAGAGCTCA
The DNA here is from genome assembly GCF_009764475.1 of Pristis pectinata. NCBI lineage: Eukaryota > Metazoa > Chordata > Chondrichthyes > Rhinopristiformes > Pristidae > Pristis > Pristis pectinata. The sequence goes on from NC_067425.1 coordinate 26,004,783, forward strand.
TGATCTCAGTAATGGTGATGCTTCAATTAACCAAATTCCCCAAGAATCAATATTTCAATTATGGCAGTTCACTCTGCAGCTTAGATTGATGAAGTTTTCCACTTACTTTTCTATTGATTTTATAATATTTCATTTCAACAAAACACAAGGTCAGAAAGTTTTGTTTGACATGAAGAACCTTTGCATTCTGAATTAACGAAATTGGAATGTGATTTAAACACACACAATTGCACTTCAGTCTATGGGAGTTTGCAATAATATACTAAATTACCCAAAAATTTGATTAAAGCAATGTGATGCAGAGTTTAGTGCTAAGGAAAGCAAAATTGCTAGATCATTCAAATTAAGTGAAATCAGAGTAACTTTCCAGCAAAAGCCAAAATACTTAAGTAATTGGTGTCAGCCAAGTGTGCCATCTTAGATATCAGACTTAATTTTTAATCCTGTGCTTTGACATAATACATGCCCTTGATAGCCCTTTCTCCCAAGGTGATCAGTCTCATTCCTTTACCCTGCTGAACTTGCATTCCCCACCTCTGTATTTTCAGTCGTGTTCACATTCTCTTCCCTTTCCCCTCAGATCTGCCATCACCACTTTCCCCAGTCCTTGCAAATCACCTCCAGCCTCCCTTTCATCGAAGTTCTGGAACATGAGGTTGTGAGCTCTATCTGCAGTTCATCTATTTCCATCTTAGCTGGAGCTCAATATTTGAATCCCTGCATACAGGTTTCTCCCACTGCACCGATACTGAAATGTTTCCTATAAAATTAGCAGATCTTATCGCAAGTGTAACCTGTCTTAGCTTCTCTGCAAGCAAATGGCATGATTAACCATACTGGTACCTCAAACCTGTCACCCAGCTGTGTGGGACTGGAGTTGCATTTCTGCTTGAAGTTTATGCAACTTAGATTCACTGGATAATGCTTTGGATCTGGAGGGCAGTTCTAATAAGGAGAGATTGGATAGGATACTCAGCAAGTTCAGTGGAAAAACTAAGTTAATGCTTCAGGTGAATGACCTTTCATGAGAACTAGGCAAAGTTAGAAAACAAGCAGAACAAGTCAATTCTGATGTAAGATCATCAACCTGAAACACATTACCTCTGTTTCTCTCTCCACAGATGTAGCCTGACCTTCAAGCTATTCCAGCAGCTGCTCTCTGCAGCTACCACTATTGTTATCTTTTTCATTCTCCTCTGCTCTCATTCAAATGTCTCTATTTGCTTCTCCTTCAGACAGATTAACTGCAGTATTTCCAGTATCTTATGTTTGTAGATTGTTTTCCAGCATTTAAATTAAAAAAAACACTTCATTAGATAGAGAGAGGTTCCTCTGCAGGGTATTTTAGATGTGGCGCATGGGATAAGGGGTTGGCCACTTAAGAATGATGTAAGCAATTTCTTTACTCATGAAATTTTCTTCCACAGACAATTCAATTGTTTAGAACCAAAGCTAAGATCAATAGCTTGGTCTTGGTGGAGATTATGGGATATGGGAACAAGACAGGCTCAGCCATGACTCATTGAATGGCAGTCTCTTGGGGCTGCATCGCCTATTCCTATAACTTCATATGTTTAAAGCAAGTACAAAGGCATGGCAGATGAGTGGGAACTAAAAACAAAAGCAAATTTGTGATAGTGTAGGCAGGGAAGTTCAAATAAGAGATGAAGATACAAAGCAAAAGAGAATGGTAACAGGACAAGAATAGAAACAAAGGCAGGTTGTAAATACAGAATCATTACCAACAGATGTTCTCTGATACAATGGGAACCAGTCCAGAATTCTGTAATATGCAAAATGGAAAGATGGGATGTTGTCTCTAGAGCTTACAACGAGCTTAATGAGAATAGTGAAAAGAGTCCTACTCTTTACAACTTTGCTATCATATTTTGTATATACATTCCACTAACCTTTACAACACATTCTCAATTACAAGCTGCTGTATAAAGGCCCAATCTTTACCCTTCAGTTAATTGGATAATTATCCTACATCTGTCTGGTTAATGATACCCCTGCTAGTGGAAACGTGTTAATCAAAAGCATGTCATATTTTTGAATGTATCTTTTTAAGCAGCATCCCTCCCCCTCTCCCTTTCGCTCTTGGGAGAAGAATCTCCACTTTTCCAGATTGGAGTCTTAAAGCTGTTCAGCATAGAAATGGGCCCTTCACCCACCCATGTCCTTACTGACCATTTTGCCTGCCTACACTGATTCCCAGATCTGGAGTGCCTTTGGGTTTGGAATTTTTCAGGGAGACTTATGCCCATTTTATTTCCTGTTCTCTTTCCCACTCTAATCTTAGTTCCCTTTAGAACCATAGAACAATGCAGCACAATACAGGCCCTTCGGCCCAATGTGTTGTGCCGACCTTTAAACCACGCCTAAGACTATCTAACCCCTTCCTCCCACATATCCCCCTATTTTAAATTCCTCCATATGCTTGTCTAACAATCTCTTGAATTTGACCAACGTACCTGCCTCCTCCACTGACCCAGGCAGCGCATTCCACACACCAACCACTCTCTCTGGGTGAAAAACCTCTGATATCTCCCTTGAACTTTAAAGCCATGCCTTCTTGTATTGAGCATTGGTGCCCTGGGAAAGAGGTGCTGGCTGTCTGTCTATTCCTCTTAATATTTTGTATACCTCTACCATGTCTCCCCTCATCCTCCTCCTCTCCAAAGAGTAAAGCCCTAGCTCCCTTAGTCTCTCCTCATAATCCATACTCTCCAAACCGGGCAGCATCCTGGTAAATCTCCTCTACACCCTTTCCAACGCTTCCACATCCTTCCTATAATGAGGCGACCAGAACTGGACACAGTACTCTAAGGGTGGTCTAACCAGAGTTTTGTAGAGCGGCATCATTACCTTGCGGCTCTTAAACTTGATCCCATGACTTATGAAAGCTAACATCCCATAAACTTTCTTAACTACTCTATCCACCTGTGAGGCAACTTTCAGTGATCTGTGGATATGAACCCCCAGATCCCTCTGCTCCTCCACACCACCCAGAATCCTGCCATTAACCTTGCACTCTGCCTTGGAGTTTGTCCTTCCAAAGTGTACCACCTCACACCTCTCCAGATTGAACTCCATCTGCCATTTCTCAGCCCTGCTCTGCATTCTATCAATATCCCTCTGCAAGCTTCGACAGTCCTCCACACTATCCACAACACCACTGACCTTTGTGTCATCTGCAAACTTGCTAACCCACCTTTCTACTCCCTCATCCAAGTCATTAATAAATATTACGAAAAGTAGAGGTCCCAGAACTGATCCTTGTGGAACACTACTAGTCACAGCCCTCCAATCTGAATGCACTCCCTCCACCACAACCTTCTGCTTTCTACAGGCAAGCCAATTCTAAATCCACATGGCCAAGGCTCCGTGGATCCCATGCCCTCTGACCTTCTGAAGAAGCCTACCATGTGGAACCTTGTCAAATGCTACATGTGAACCCTGTTTCACTTTTCAGCTCCTGAAGTCCTTCCTTTGTTAATGTAATAAATCCCTTTGCTGTCTCCATGGTATCCAAAATTTGTTATCAGTAGTAGTGGTGGATCCAGCTGATCTTATGAAAAGTTCCCCTCAAAGTTCCACTCCAGCAACAACTGCTGCTGTCAGGCATCAGTTAACAGGATCTCTGATATCCAGCAGTTATGATGTCATTTAATCTGGCTGAGCAGCCAATCACACATGCCAGAGAAAGTGAAGTCTGCTAATTTCAAATATAAGTATCCTTTCAAAAGCAGGGCCAGTATTAAGTGCTGTCGATTAGTCTCTCTGTCATTGAAAATTACTTGCTGGGACTTCAGATTTTGAATTTTTCAGGATGATTTAAAAGATTACTTTTTTCATTTCCTTTTATTTCTTGTTCACCCTATGCTTATACTTCCCTTTATATTTCACTTCCTGCTCCTGATTAAACATTAAATTCATCCCCTTTTAATTCAACATCCTGTTCAATCTTTCCAGTGTTTATTTCCCAATGTCAAACCTTAATGGTTAGTCCTGTTTCCCAAGCTGCATTGTTAAGCTTGCAATTTCAGCAAATGTTTTGGCAGGATTTTAGCTGAAGGCTACAAAGTAAATATAAACCTAGGAAGACACTGTCAGAAACACCGATACAGAAAACTCTGGCCAGTTGTCGATTCTTCATTCTTTTCCATCTTTTGCTTATTGCAAAATTTGTAATTATTTTCCACTTGTAAGCACTAGATGGCAGCATACACTGAAAGGTGACAACTGCCAATCCATCCTCTAAATCAGCAAACCATAATTGTTAACCATAGCCTCTCCTCCCACTATATTTATGATACCTTTCAATAACATTTTGAATTGGCTTTCTCCCTTAATCTGTTTAAAATGCAACATTTCCTCTGCCTCTACAATGCTGAAAACTAGAATATTTTACCTAATTTTATCCATTTCAGCATTGTGTTAAAGACACAAAGATGCTTTGAGTCATGTGATTGTTAATTTGTGTGATTACCCTTCCCAATGCATTGATTCTTTCAGGTCTGATTGTACACTAAAATTCCAGAAGCAATCAATTAGCCAGTGGAAGTTGTAGCCTGGAATTGATGCACAATTTTTAAAGGCCAGTAATATTAATTAATAAAAATCAATCTCAAGCCATTGGTCATTTATTGTGAGGTGATGGGTCTCTGGTCATTGAATTTCTAATGAGTAGATCAATAGATAACAAGATGATGGCTTTCAGGTGAATGATCCCCTGGAAATGGATCTCTCTAAGTGACAATTTGGTCAATTAACTAGAGGTCAAAGACCAGTGAGACAGAAGATGATGGTTAATGAATGTAAACAAACTTGAATAATTGATGGACTGACTCTCCTGAAGATAATACAACTTGGGATGATTTGTTGTTAGGTCTGTTTCTCTGTCTGTTTCTCTAGACAGTTTAGGAGAACGGGCAAGGAAATGGCAGATGAGATTCAATGTAGGGAAATGTGCAGTTGTACACTTTGGAAGCAGAAATAAGCGGGCAGATTATTATCTCGGAGGAGAGAAAATCCAAAGCACGGAAGTACAAAGGGACTTGGGGGTACTCTTGCAGGATACCAAGGTTAACCACCAGGTTGGATCGGTGGTAAAGAAAGCGAATGCTATGTTGGCATTCATTTCGAGAGGTATTGTGTATAAAAGTAAGGAAGTGTTGATGAGGCTCTACAGGGCACTAGTGAGGCCTCATTTGGAATATTTTGCACATCTTAGGAAGGATGTGCTGATGTTGGAGAGGGTTCAGAGGAGATTTACGAGGATGATTCCAGGAATGAAAGGGCTTACGTATGATGAGCGTTTGTCGGCTCTTGGACTGTACTCACTGGAGTACAGAAGAATGAGAGGGGACCTCATAGCGACATTTAAAATGTTGGTAGGAAAGGACAGAGTAGATGTGGCTAGGCTGTTTCCCTTGGTGGGTGAGTCCAGGACCAGAGGGCACAATCTTAGAATTAGAGGGTACAGTTTCAAAACAGAGATGAGGAAAAATTTCTTTAGCCAGAGGGTGGTGAATTTGTGGAACTCCTTGCCACGTACAGCAGTGGAAGCCAGATCAGTGGGGGCGTTCAAGGAGGAGATAGATAGATATCTAAATAGTCAGGATATCAAGGGATATGGGGATAAGGCCGGTAATTGGGATTATTATAGTTTTTTTTCTTCTTCTTCTTCCCCCATTCCCCATTTCTCATTTCTATTTCCCTTTCCTTGGAGCAGACTCGATGGGCCGAATGGCCTGCTTCTGCTCCCTTGTCTTGTGATCTTGTGATTTTCTGGAGAAGATTCTTAGAGACAGGATTTATGGGCTTTTGGCGAAGCATAGGTTGATTAGGGACAGTTGGCATGACTTTGAAGGGCAGGTTGTGCCTCACGAGCCTGACTGAATTCTTTGAGATTTGTAACAGAGCACATTGATGAAGGTCGAGCGGATGTGGTGTACCTGGTTTTCAGTAAGGTGTTCGATAAAGTTCCTCATGAAAGGCTCATTAAGAAAGTCACGAGGCATGGGGTCCAGGGAAGCTTGGTTGTGTTGGATTCAGAATTGGCTCGCCCATAGAAGACAGAGTGGTTGTAGATGGAGCGTATTCTGCCTGGAGGTCGGTGACCAGTGGTGTTCCACGGGGATCTGTTCTGGGACCCCTGCTCTTTGTGATTCCTATAAATTAATTGGATGAGGATGTGGAAGGGTGGGTTAGTAAATTTGCAGATGACACAAAGGTTGGTGGTGTTGTGGATAGTGTAGAATGTTGCTGTAGGTTACAGCAAGACATTGATAGGATGCAGAGCTGGGCTGAGAAGTGGCAGATGGAGTTCAACGCGGAAAAGTGTGAAGTGATGCACTTTGGAAGATCGAATTTGAAGGCAGAATACAAGGGTAATGGCAGCACACTTAGCAGTGTGGAGGAACAGAGGGATCTTGGGGTCCACGTCCATAGATCCCTCAAGGTTGCTGCGCAGGTCGATAGGGTTGTTAAGAAGGCATATGGTGTGTTGGCCTTCATTAGTCAGGGTACTGAGTTCAAGAGCCGCCAGGTAAAGTTGCAGCTCTATAAAACTGGTTAGACCACACTTGGAGTATTGTGTTCATTTCTGGTCGCCTCATTATAGAAAGGATGTGGAAGCTTTAGAGGGGGTGCAGAGGAGATTTACCAGGATGTTGCCTGGATTGGAGAGCATGTCTTATGAGGAATAGGTTGAGCGAGCTAGGGTTTTTTCTCTGGAGAGAAGGAGAATGAGAGGTGACTTGATAGAGGTGTACAAGATGATAAGAGGCATAGATTGAGTGGACGGTCAGAGACTTTTTCCCAGGGCGAAAATTGCTAACACGAGGGGGCATAATTTTAAGGTGAATGGAGGGAGGTATGGGGGGATGTCAGAGGCAAGTTTTTTGTTTACACAGAGTGGTGGGTGTATGGAACGCACTGCCGGCAGAGGTGGTGGAGGCAGAAACATTAGGGACATTTAAAAGACTCTTAGATAGCCCTCCATTTTTCTGTCATTCATGTGGCTACGTGGGAGGGAAGGGATAGATCTTAGATCAAGATAAAATGTCGGCACAACATCGTGGGCCGAAGGGCCTGTACTGTGCTGTAATGGTCTATGTTCTATTTTCCCTTGAATAATGGGCCTTTCAACAGAACTGGGAGAAGACAGAAGTGCACAAGGTTTAAGATGCTGAGGACAGGGAACGGGAAAGAAAGAGCAAAAGAGAAGATAGAAGGCGGTACCTATTTTATCAGCCCATCACAGCTATTTAAATCCCCGCAAGGAAGTTGCAGTTCATGTGGGTAAAATGTATGTTGGCATAGATGCCCTTTGCTGCATGCAACGGAGTTTGGCCTCCAGTTATCTTGGACCCCCTCACCACTGGACCAAAACCTTGCTGCCCAATGTTGGGCAGTAGCTGGATTGGTGCAGCCACCCAACATTTTACAGAAATCACTCATCGACACCTTCCATTCCTCAATGAAATCTGAGACCTGGAACATCAGAACCTTCATGGATAACCCTAACAGTAATGCTTCTGTGCTTCTACACTGTAGTGCACACTTGCAGGTGGTGTACAAAAATATCATTGATGGTCAAATACATTATAAAAATCTCACGTGTCCACAAGGTTGACAGCATATGAAGGATTTTTGCACTGTGATTGAGTAAAGGCTTTATGTAATCTTGGCACTGATACCGGGTGCCACTGCAGCTGGACCCAACATCGGTGCATTGCTAACACTCACTCCTCTGCACTCCAATCCTGGAGTTAACTGACTGCCAACGTAGCATAGGGCAGTGGCCTACCTGACATGACTAGGTTCTCTTCCATTGTGATTCTCAACATTCCAATTGCTCCTATTCCACTTTGAGTTATCAATGCAGTGCGCTAAGGTCTGGAGCTTGTGGATCACCTAACAATCAGATAAACCATTTAGTTCTGGATGGTGTCAAGCTTCTTGAGACTCGTTGGTGATGCATTTATCAAGGTCAGTGTTGAGTATTTCATTATGCTTTTGATATAACTAATAGATGGTGAAAAGATTTTGGGGTGTCAGGAGAAGTCCTGATACCCAACCTCTTGATGTGCCCCTGCAGCCAATGTATGCTACTCCAGGTGAGTTTCTAGGCAATGGGAATTCTGAGGATGTTGATGATGAGGGACTCAGTGTTACTTTCTTCAAATGTTAAGGGTAGGTGGCTGAAATTATCAGCAATGGTTGTTGTCTGGCATTTATCTGGCAGGACTGTTACTTGCCACTTATTAGCTCATGTCTAAATGTTGTACTGGTCTTGTTGCATCTATTTAGGGATTGTTAGTTAGTTATTGGCTTGAACAATGAGGAAACTACTAACCTGTTCTTCAAATAATGGAATAGGATTGTTTACATTTATATTGGTACCACACTGATACCAAGAAAGGGCCAACACCACAGGATAAAGTAAAGGCTGAGGGATCATAAAATATCCCAGTCATAGCATTGAAAACATGGGTCCCAAATCTGAAATAGCTATTATAGTACAGTTATAATATCATTGATCTGGAAAAATTCTCAGGTATGTCCAAAATGCAAGACAAATCCAAACTAGCTAATGATTACCCAATCAGATAACTGTCAAACATCAGCAAAGAGATGGAAGTAATCAGAAGTACCACCGAGTTTAGATTTACTCACAAACAACCTGCTCATGGATTCACAGTTTGAGTTTTACCAAGACCAGCTGGCTACAGAGATGAGGTGCGTGTGATTGTCCTTTATATCAAGGCACCATTTGACCCAGTTTGGCATCAAAATGGAGTGCTACAATTCACTCAGCATTTATCAGGATTTGCGTGACCTTTACTGATCATTAAAAAGCCAATTAAAAGCTGTCATTATTCTAATTTGGGTACACATCAGACACTATATTTTCCCACTAAATTTTAACTAACAAGATCTGCAGCACTCCATCTGAAGTATAGTAAACTCTGATAATCTGGCACACTTGTGACTTTGGTGCCAGACCTGCCGATTTTCCAGATTAAAAGTGTGTTGAGGTATAAGTAGGATGTTACTACCTCAACACACTTAATTCATGTCTTACACAGCAGTGTACGGAACAGGGTACCACTCCTTGGCGTATTTAAAGGAGCGTGGGAAATCAGATCCCAATGAGTTTAAAGAAAACATCTCCCAGTGAACCATCAGGATTTCCAAATCACTTGAAGGCAGTTTATCAGCATCTTATGGTATGTTGTAAATGCATAGTTCATTTTTTGTCAATAGATCAATTTTACTTGTTAGTTTTTACTTTTAGTTTCTCCTATATCAGTAGGTGGCACTGTGATAGACATTTACAGTGGGGAAAATTAGCTTTATTATAAAGTTGGCTCCAATAAAAATCAATTTAAGAACAATTGTATTATGGCAATGGAATCATTTTTGGTTCAAAACAATTTGTACTTATGGAAAAGATGTGGTCTTTTTATATTTAATTATGTTCAAACAGTACTTGTATTTTATGCCTCTATTGAAACTGGAATTCTTAATGCTTAAGAGTTTGGGTATATAGCCACAGCCAGTGTTATCCTTGCCCTGCTTTGAAGCTGTGTTTGTGGCTGCAGTAGCTGAGGGTTTGTTTGACTGGTAAGGTTGTGGCTGAAGACAGCTCAAGCATTGGCCCTCTGAGGTAAGAGAATTGCTCCCAAAGACCTTGTGGATTTGGCTTATTGCTGGAGTCTCCTGTTATTTCTGGCAGCTTGTCCTGTATGTTGGGCCTTCTGAGCAGTCTCATTATGAAGTTCTATTTTCATATGATGTACTGCCTGTATTTCAAAGATTGTAGAGAACCAACATTAATGGGAATGAGTAAATTAAAGAAACCAAAACTAGTAAAAATATAACATGGGAGAAAATAAGGTCAATAAATTTCCCAAATCTAACAGTCTCAATCACAGAGTGGTGATACGGGTGGCTATAGTTGTAGTGGATGTATTAGTAACAACCTTCAGAAATTCCCTGGATTCTGGAACAGTTTCAAAAGATTGGAAGCTGGCAAATACAGCACCATTGTACAAGAATTATACACCATTTAGCTTGACATCAGTTGGGAAAATACTACAGTCCAATATTAAAGACTTAATAACAGGGTGCTTAAAAGACAGTAAATGATTAGGTAGAGCCAACATGGTTATGAAAGAAAAGTCACGTTAGACAAATTGAGGGGTGTATTTTGAAGATATGATTAGCAGGGTAGCTAAGGATAGCTGCAACATAACTTCCTGACTCTTGAACTCAGTGCCTCAGAGAACAAAGGCAAGAATGCCATATGCTGCCTTTACCACCCTATCAAACTCTGCTGCCACTTTCAGAGACCTACGGACTTGGACCCCAAGATCCCTCTGTACATTGATGTTGTTAAGGGTCCTGCCATTAACTGTGCACTTTCCCATTACATTTGATCTCCCAAAGTATACCTCACACTTGCCTGGATTAAACACCATCTGCCACTTCTCTGCCCATTTCTGCAATTGATCTATATTCTGCGGAACACCATTAGTCACGGACCGCCAGACAGAATGTCCCATCAACTACTACCCTCTGTCTCCCGTGGGCAAGCCAATTCTGAATCCAAATGGCCAAGTCACCATGGATCCCTTGCACCTTAACCTTCTGGATGAGCCTACATTGAAGAACTTCATCATAAGCCTTACTAAAATCCATGTAGACAACATCCACTGCCCTACCTTCATTTGAACATCTTCGTCACCTCCTTGAAAAACTCAGTCAAATGGTTAAGGTGTGACCTGCTCTGCACAAAGCCATGCTGACTGTCCCTAATTAGGCCATGCTTTTCCAAATGCTCATAAATCCTATCCCTAAGGATCCTCTCCAATAGCTTTCCTAGCACTAACGTGAGGCTCACCAGTCAATAATTTCCAGGATTATTCCTATTTCCCTCCTTGAACAAAGGAACAACATTAGCTACTCAACCTTTGAGACCTTGCATGTAGTTAGAGATGATACAAAGATCTTGGTCAAGGTCCCAGCAATCTCATCTCTTGCCTCACTCAATAACCTGGGGTATATCCCATCAGGCCCTGGGGACTTATCCACCTTAATGTTCTTCAAGACACTCAACACTACCTCTTTCTTTATCTCAAAATGCCCAGCATATAAGCATGTTCTACACTGATCCACTATCCTCCACATCCTTCTCCTTGGCAAAAGACTCATTTAGGACCTTGCTCACATCCTCTGTCTCCAAGCACATATTCCCTCCTTTATCCTTGAGTGGTTCTACCCTCTCCCTATTTATCCTCTTACTCTTGATGTATGTATAAATGCCTTTGGATTCCATTTAATCTTACTTGCCAAAGACTTTTTATGGCCCCTCCTGACTCTCCTAATTCCCTTCTTGAGTTATTTCCTGGCTTCTTTATATTTCTGCAAGGGCCCTGTTTGATTTTAACTTCCTAAACCTTACACATGCTTCCTTTTTTCTTCTTGACTAAATTCACAACCTCTCTCGACATTCAAGTTCTCCTTACCTTGTCATCCTTGTCCTTCCTTCTTACTGGAACATACCTGTCCTGTACTCTTGTGCAGTTGGTCTTTAAACAACTTCTGCATGTCAGATGTGAACTGTCAGCTGCCCAAAAGCAGCTGTTCCCAATTAACTCTCATAATTTGCCCTCCCCCAATTTAATATTTCTTCACAAGGTCCATACTTATCCTTATTCATAGTTATCTTAAAACATAAGGAGTTGTAATCTGCTTCCTAAATGTTCCCCCACTGAAAATATAGTCACCTGGCCAGTCTCATTTCCCAATACAAAGTCCAGTATGGTCCCTCCTCTAGTTGGACTATCCATATGCTGTTTTAAGCAACTGTCTTGGATGCACCTAACAAATTCTACCCCATTTAACCCTCTTGCACTAAGGAGGTCCCGGTCTATATTGGAGAAGTTGAAGTCACCCACTGCGGCAACCCTGTTGTTTTTGTAGCTTTCCCCAATCTGTATATCAATGTCCCACTGGCTGTTTGGGGGGGGGGGGGGTCTATAGTATAATCCCATCATCTGGAGAGTCGAGGGCCATGAGACATAGCCAGGCTGGTGGTTTGGCATTTAACAGGGGAGAAATACCTTTTCTAAAAATGTTGTGGATCTTTGGGATTCCCTGCCCCGGGGCTGTGGATGGATGCTCAGTCATTGACTATATTCAAGGCTGAGAGTGGTAATCTTTTGGATCCTAATAGATTCATTGGACATGGGAATAGGATAGAAAAGTAAATTTAAGATTAAGTATCAGCCATTAAATAGAACAGGCTTAAATAAGTCCTCCCCTTTCTATTTCATATCTTGCTACCAAGCCACCCATTGCCTGAACACATCCAACCAGAAGCAATAACCAACACAATCTGAGGTCATTGTTTGTCCACTCTGTTTTCCTGGTGGTCATTTGTTGTGCAGACATAATGTCTTTAACAAAAGTGGCATTGAGTACTCTACATATTGGGAGTGTGTGTGTCCTTCTCAGAATCAATTTTCAACCATTTGAGAGGCCATGTAAAAATTGCTACTAAATTCAACATCTCTCCAGAATATATATAATCATATGATCACCATTTAATGTTCATCAAACATATCCAACTAAACATAAATATAACAAAACATGTAAGTTTTGCTGTATTTTGTGCCAATGTCAACTTCTGGATGTGCCAATACTTCAGTTCAGTACACCAAAAGTAATGTCATAAATTTCACATTCCATTGTCCTAATGCAAAAATAACTATTGATATGCAGGTCAGTCAGCATCTATGGAGGGAAATGGAGAGTTGATAATTTGGGTCGAGATCAGGTCCAGGTGGAGGGTCCTGACCCAAAATGTTGACTACCCATTTCCCTCTACAGATGCTACCTGACCACTGAAGCGCGTCAAGCAGTTTATTTTTTGCTCCACATTCCAGCATCTGCAGCTTCCTGTGTCTCCATTGTCCTAACCGTCAACTCGCTGTTACCCCAAGGCCTATCCTAAAAACATCAATTAGTTGGTCTCCCATCTGTTTCCTACCTCGCACCAAGCCTCATATGTACTTTTGCTGGCCTCTGCTGCTCTAATTTATTTCAGAATTGGCATTCTTGCCCTGGGAATCCTTTGTCTGCTTTACCCTCTGCATTCCAAAGGCTGGTCTTTTGCATCTCATTCCCTTCTGCATCAATGTGCATAGGCATGCATATTTGGAGATCTAATTTAGTGGCAGGATATCTAAAAGTGACTTACCAATTTTCTGCACTTTGCCAAATCTATTAGACTTTTTAAAGTAAGTCTCTGTGTAAAAACAAAACCTTCACACTTTTTGTTAATTTTTACAGCCTTCCATCCAAATTGCTGTTTACTGTGTTTGTCATCTCTGTACAGGGCCATGTACATTTCTGTGAGATATTTTGTGTAATCTTCCCACTGTCAATAGAATATTTGAATGTAATTTGTAAGTGCTCTTGTGTTGCATTGTGACAAAATGGCATTGAATCGTTTGGGGCACCACATCTCACAGGATCAGAAAAGATAAGGCTGTCTATAAATGTAATATGTTTCCTCAAGTAAGCTATTGATTGGTAATCTCAAAGGAGACAATTTATTGCTGTGAAAAGGGAATACATTCAGTCACTAATTTATGCAGATGTTGACCCTTGTGTAATCTTTGCAGAGCTAGAATACAGAAACTGTTAGAAGGACAGTGTTGATTTTATTATAACCAGAAGCATTTTAAAGATTATAAGGTACAGAATGAAACAAGTCTTAAAAAATCAGTAAATTCCTTTTATTACATTTTCATTTGTCATTTTATTTTCAATATAGAATCTGTTTTTGCCTGTAATTTGTATCCAGGATGATAATCACTGTCAAACAAATGTCACAAAATGATGTCGCTCATTGAATGAATCAAATCAGGTGAATGTTGCTATAAATGCAGTAAGGAAATTAAGATCCAGACTGTTACAATAACCTTCTGAACCTGGTTTAATTTAATGATTTTCATTCTTTTGAATAGTGTAGTGACAGCTAAGTGATCGTTCACAAACTTGGAGAGTTTTTCCTTCTGCATAGCTGCCTCTCAAACAAATTCAATTCCCAGAATCAGAAATCTTTTCCAAAGCAGAAATTTAGGGTAAAGTCTCAATACAGAAGAAAAAAAATCAATGCTTAATTTTTTTTTATTTCTTAGCTATGCTAAAGATGCTTTAGTGATATGCAGAGTATGATTGATGCCTACAAAGACACTATATCCTCGCTGAAGCTGAAGGATAGCTCTAAGCACTGAACTATAACACTAATATTTTCACAAACACAATTTACTTGGCCTGATCAGAATCTGAGAAGATTTGCAATTGCCATAGCAAATCTTGTACCAGTATATAGAAGTTTTTGAATTCAGGTTTACCCTGTAACAGTTATTGAACCAAAAGCCTCCTCTGATGGATGCTGCACAGTTATAACTTGCCAGATCCTGATCTCGGTCAGCTGTTGTGAACTTCATGTTATCATGTACAAAGTTGTTTCCATATTGCATCAAGGCATTGGTTGCATTTCCTGAATATCTACCAAGATGCAATTGGTAACCATTTGCTTCATTCGCCATAGAAAATGAATCATAATCAGCATTAAAAGTAACTGAATTTGAAGACTTCAGCAAGAACTTTATTTGGTAAATCCCCTGATTTATAATATTGTATACATGTTCATTTCCCAACCAGTGATCCTTAAGGATATTACCAAAGCCAAACTTATAAGCAGTCCAATATTCGTTCCAGGTAATTTTAGAATAACGGGTGTTCCTTTGAATCATGGTCCATCCACCACCCTCTGTAGTCATGTCACAATAAACCACAATAGGGGGAGATCGCTTTGGCTGGATCACGTAAATTCCACTTGTACCTTTAACACCGCTGCAATCCTTGGGATACCCTGCAATACAGAAGATGATTTTATTGATTTGATGATGTAAAGAATAGATAAAGGGGAGGGAAGGGGAAGGAAAGGTTTTGAGTGGAGATTGTGAGAAGCATAGGGATGCAGAAAGAAATGGAACCGACATGAACTAAGTGGAGGAATGAGACGGGTAGGAAATGGAATGGACAAGGAAGTTCAAGGAGGGCAGAACAAAGGTGACAGAGGAATAGAAAGTGGAAGGTAAGAATGGTGAGTGGAGATGGGAGGGAGTGGACATGAGGGGAATGATCAAGTGAAGGAATGTGATGGTAAGAAGGGAGAGAACACCACAATGTAAGTGTGCAATCCATTGGAGTAAGAAGGATGACTGGGGGTGTGGAGAAAGGTAGTTGATGGTAGCTTGGCCTTACTGGGGAGAAGGGTGACAGGGAAGGATTTTATTAAAGTGCCAGGAGGGTTGCAGACTGGTGATTAACCTGGCTGAGAGTTCTGTTCCAAACCCATCAATATGATGACCTCAGTGTCTAGACCTCAACTCCAGTTGCTCCTTTTTGCTTCATATCCCTGAAACCCTCACCTGAAACACCTTGCAAAAAAAAAAAAAATCAGTTGATGTGAACCTTGAAATATCAATTGACACAGCATTCAGAGCACTTTGAGGAGGAGTTCCCTTTATTGGAAACAAGTGCAGTTCTATTTCACGTTTAATGGCTTGACTCTGGTTTTTGATTTACATTGCTATCAACAGGAAATCTTGGATCCAATCTGAACAAATCCATTTATTTGATCACCCCTCAATCTTCTGAAACTGGAAGAATACAAACTAAGTTTATTAGCCTATTATAATTTAACCATTTAAATCCCATTCTTGTGAATCTACACCAAGACCAACAAATCTTTCCAAACATTCCGTGTCTAATACAGAACTCTTAATGGGGTTTGTTCAGGGTTCCGTACAACCAAAACATCATTTGCCTTGATGTAAATTGTAACATCTTAATAGCTTTTTTGGACACATTTTGTATCTGAGCAGTGATTGTTGAGATTTCTTTTACATGGATGTTACTCTGCTCCTCTATGGTCTCTCCTTAATAAGAAGTAATTCAGAGTAACTATTTCCCCCTGTCCTCCGCCCTACTTTTTCATACTTCTTCCCCATCCTCTGTCTGCAAGCTTTCACGTCTGTCTGTTTTCCCCAATGCCTTTCCAATTGTTTCTTTGCTGCTCTGTCCTCTTATCTCAGCCCTCACCCTTCCATCCTTCGTTCTCTCCTCAACTACTTCTATAACCCCAATTGTTCTCTCATCCTTTTCTCGCTCACTTTCACCTCGTTCCCTCTTACTTTTATTCTTTCCCTCCTCCCTGTTTGTTGCTCGTCATTTTCATTTTCTCAACCCTCTCCCACTTTTGTCCTTTCCCCAGATTATACTCCACTGACATAAACAAATTCCTCAATGAATTCCAACTTTTAGTCCAAATTTGTTTTTGTAACTTCCTGTTTT